>NC_137936.1:16886607-17486607 GCF_963969265.1 Rhamphochromis sp. 'chilingali'
CTCCCTCTCTGAAACCCTTTAAAGAAGCAACAAGGAACTCAGCAGCGATACACACACCAGCTGAAAAGCAGCAGGAGGAAATATGTATGTGCAGTAGTGTCTTCAAACATGGATTAATGCGGTCTTACATCCATTCTTCTTGTATTATTGATGAAGGTGGTATATTTCCAAATGCCAGGGGAAAAGCCAGCTGCAGGGACTGGTACACAGGAGCGTGGGAATAGAGGAAGGAGGGTGGAAGGAGTGAGATTCCTGAGGTCCTGGGAAATTTTGTCCCGTATTAATAGACTTTGGTCCCTTTGAAATTTTATTAGCCATAAAGTTGACGGTACGTTGTGCAATTTCTACAGTCGTACGGACGTGTCTTAAGTTTTTACTCCTTTTTAAACAACCGCTCATGCCTCAGCGCCCAAACAATTCAAACACCAAAGTTTATCTTTCCCTGAACTGATGCCAGCAACTACACAAGGAGAACAGGTGTCATCGTCAAACTGAGACTATATCTATAAAAACCTCACATAGTCATCAACTTCCAGCAAACACTGACCAGTGAGTTGAAGACAGTCCGGCTGCTGGTGCTCTGTCCTTTTAGCGCTCTCCCTCTTAATTTTTATGGTTCCTGCACCTTCAGGAAATGACCCTTTTATAGGGTCAACACTATAAAAGACTTGTGTGTGTGTGTGTGTGTGTGTGTGTGTGTGTGTGTGTGTGTGTGTGTGTGTGTGTGTGTGTGTGTGTGTGTGTGTGTGTGTGTGTGGTTGGGGGGGATAAGTGTTCAAGTTACTACGGTTCGTCTTTGCTGCCAAAGAAAGAGACCTGATGAGGTTAATAGTCTCCTCTTCCAATATATCACATAGCTGTGAACTCTGTGACCCTTTTTGTCAATAGGAGAACTTTTCTCTGGAGTGTGTGTGTGACTGTGTGAGTAGGTGGTGTGTGGCACCCTGTGTGTCTACACAAGCGTGCACATGTGGAAAATGGCACATGCATACCTCGACATGCGTGTGGATGTCTCTCTTTAATCGAGAGTTGTGTAAACCGATGCTCATGCTGGCTGAATGTGGTTCACCTGAATAGGATTACATAACAATGCCAGCATAAAATGGCATAATGTAGGCCTCTACTATTGTACTGAACAAAACGTGGATAAAATAGTTTAAAAGTGAAAGTGCTATTAAGGATTGCATTCAATGTGGTGGTCTTGAGTTCTTCTAAACCTTAAGTGCTCGTCCCACTAATGGTTTAAGTGTTTTGCTGCAAACTGCCAGTCATTTCTCACATTTTGGACACACTAATATATCCATAAGCTGAAAAAAGACTCTTTGCAGCAAAGAAAAGACATTCACTAAATCTAAAGAATGACCAGCAGTACAATAACTTTCTTGTGGCCTTTAAGTCTATTGCAGTAAATGAAGTGCAGTAACTGTCTGAGCAATTACTGTAATGCTTCTTCTGGTGTTTTCTACTGGCTGGCAGAAGTCATAAAGTGTGCCAAATTAGCATTAAGACATACAGAAGAAGAAAAGGGGAGAAAAAAGAAAGAAAGAGGAGGTTGCCGGTGGCAGAGGAAGGTCTGGACTGAAGGTTTTTTGGACAGGTGACAAATGAGAGACTAGTGGGGTCAAATCCTCACCCCACCTCGGGCAAAACAAACCAAGCCCCAAAATACACACAATTAGACACATAAATCAACAAATAGGAACACAAATAGAGCAGCTCACACGTAGATACACATGCATGCATTTGTTAATAAAGATTCTCTGACACGCTGATCAAAGCCGAGTCACTTTTTCTGTGAGGGAAACAAGCGGAGCGGTTTACCTAAACAGCACGCTGTACAGAGGGGAGATGTTTCAGTACATAAAGTGCCGCACTATGATATAAATAGATGTACTTTTCCATGAAATTTCATAGTAATTACAGACCAGGAAGCATGGACCCTCTCAACCCCCACTGCGGCACCCACGTACCTTGAGTGAATACTAAGAAGCAACTCTGGCACAAGTCCAGTTCAGTATGTACTGTGTGAACCCCCGTGGCCCAATCAAAGGCAGTGTGCACGACTGTGAAAGGGTGATTGGGTTCGAGGTGCACAGGGAATAGTGTTTGAAGTCTTCCTTCTATCAGAGAGACAGAAAAGGGCACTTTTAATCCTGTGGGATCACTAAGGCGCCACAGGCAAAGGAGATGCGCTCATTCTCTCAATTCTTCCATGAGTACCGGGGGGGAAAAAAGAGGAAGGAGAGAGGGGGCTAACGGGGAAGAAGGTGGAGGCGGGTGTGAGGGGGAATACAGAGAGAGAGAGAGAGAGACTGAGCTGATGATAAAAAAACAGGGTAGCTGACGTAAAGAGATGAGGCAAACAGATGAGAGGGGAAGTGCTGCTCCCTAACATGACAGATTCAGCAGTAATGTCAATCAGCCACTGTGGGGCTGTCAGAAATGCGCAATAAGCTCACACAATGCCTTTTTCTGGCTTGATGAGATATCAAATCCCTTTGCACTGTGTGTGTGTGTGTGTGTGTGTGTGTGTGTGTGTGTGTGTGTGTGTGTGTGTGTGTGTGTGTGTGTGTGTGTGTGTGTGTGTGTGTGCATTAGAAACAGAATATGTATGCGTGTGAGGTAGTGCAGAGGATGGAAACCGGGGGTAAAAATATAATTTGAAGTCACTGTGTTTCCCAGAACGTACATTGAGTGTGTCAGCAATGCAGTCGAATGTGAGATTTCTTAATCAGCCAATCAGAGAGGTAACAATAACAAACCAAATACACTCTACATGTGTTTGTGAGCAGGTAACAAAAGGGGAAACAGGGACCGCACTCACGTATTTATGAACTGCTGCTTATATTAAGCAGTTTGAAATCAAATCAAATCTTTCACCTGCGGTAAGACATCATCTGTGCACTGATATCCTTTTTATGAGTTACAACAATCAACGCAAACAGAAAACTTGAAGGATGTCTGAGGTTCAAAATAATGTTAATAATGTGAGAACTAAACAGCACATATGGCCTCCTCTAACTTGCATTGAAATAGAGCAATTTAGAGGACATTTCAATAGCTGACATTTGAGTTAATGTTTTTTTGTTTTTATAATGACAAAGACAGGTGGTGCTTTCCATTACAGGTGAGTGGCAGTAAACACACACACACACACACACACACACACACACACACACACACACACACACACACACACACACACACACACACACACACACACACACACATATAGGTCTTTGTTCAACCAGGGAGTGAAAAAAAAGGATTATTTGCAGAGTGTTTCATCCGCCTTGTGCAGAATATATTACGTGTGTAAATGTTGTTGAACCCGGCGCTTCACCAGGAAAAGGTCACACACTCCCCTCGACCCTAAGTGATTCTCTGTCTTTGTGTACTCTTGGTGAAAAAAAAAGAAAACGAGCTGCGCCTATAAACTTCGCATTTAAAAGGCAAGTGCGGCCGAGGGGGGCCGCTGCATGAGGCGAACAATAGCAGCTTTTTGGACACACTTTTTCTCACTGCGATGAACAGCAGGGGAACCGGTAGAGCCTCCTATAAAAGAGCGATAGAGCACAGCTGCCAGGGTTCAAAAGTAATTTTATAAAATGTCTCAGAGGGGGCCTGCCTGTGGTTTATCTGTGGATTTATGGGAAACAATGGGAGGGCAAGCAAATTGTTAGAGGACAATAATCAGAGGGCCTCGAGATGTGATAACTCCAGAATTTAAGGTCTTTATGCAAAGGAAGACATTAAAGGATAAAGTGATGCAACTGCCAGCCAAATGCTGCATTATCATTAATAATGCACTTGACATTCAAACGGCTCTGCCATGCCTCGTGTTCTTAAAACGTTATGGGAGAAATGGAGAGTTTAAACGTGACAGCTAGGAGTCCAGCAGCTAAATATTAAACACTCTGCTTCATCATCATCATCGTCAAGAAGACAAAAGTCAATCAAGCCATATTGGCGCTGTCCGTTCAGAGTGATGAGGTTCTTTGTGCTACCAGTTATTGATTTATCAGTTTCACACATTATCCCCTCTTTTTGACAGCTGTCTAATTTTGCCCGTTAGTTTCCTTTAATCTCAATCACTAAGAGTAGGTTAGGTCACCGACTGTCCCCGCAGCAGGCCTGAGCCACTTGAACCTATACTGCTCCGCAATTACGCGCATGACGCATTTGGAGACAATATCATTGTTAGGTTGTAAACTATTACTCACGCTCAGAGGCCATAGTAATCACGGACTCCGTGGTGGCGTGGTACTCATCCTCCTCCATAAACTCATCCTGGGACGAAGCATCTCCCTGGAAGTCGTGATGGTCCAGAAGCTGCTGGAGCGGGGGCGCCTTGGGCAGCAGCTGATTGACCACCTCCCGGCTGATGTTGGGCGCCTGCTTCAGACGCAGTTTGCTCAGGATCTGGGACTTGATGGTCTCCAGTCTCAGCACTTTGCTCTGCTCCCTCCAAACACAAGCGGAACACTCGTGAGAACCGGCGTCCTCGTCCAGCAGAGATAGCCCGGCATCCGTGGGCGTCTCGCTGGCAGGAGGCAGCAGCAGATTGGGCTCATCGCTCCCCGACTGTCCCAAGGAGATGAGCACCATCAAGCACAGTAAGAAGTTGTACCTCGGCATGACGATGCGTGGACAACAGAAAACGCAACTTTTCCTCCCCTTCCTTAGCTTGTTTTTTACGCACTTTATTCCGTTAGATCCCGTCTCTCGAATCTGCGCCGCTCCTCGTCTTAGCCTACAAACGGCAAAGAATAAGTGACATGCATCTAATCCAATACGATCACCCCGAAGTTTCTCTTTTTGTAATATTCTTTCTTTTTCTTTTTTTTTCTTTTAACAAAAAAAGTGCGCGCAGAGGGTGTCGGTACAAGCTCCTTTGATTGAAAGTTAAATGCCTGGTGAATGCATAGCCTGCTCACGTGCAGTATAAGCTAATTGTTGTTTTCTGTACAATTTTAGTCCACGGATGTGTGAGTATGTGCAGAGGTGTCACTGAAAAATGTGCAAGTACGGTCAAAAAGGCGCTCTTTATATATCTCAGCTGCCCGATGTCGTAATCCGCCTCCATTGGCTAAGATTGCAACAAAAGGCTTTTAGGTCTGTCACCAAGTCAAGAGGGACAGAGGAAGGGAGGGTGTGCGCACCGTTAAGAGAGTATAAATGTTTTTACAGTGCACAAACAATGTCTCCCATTAGAGATAACCTATAGCCCAATTAGGTTATTAGGATGATGGCAAACTGCTCACTACGCATGTTTTTTTTGTGGTTTTTTTTTTAAAATAGGTTAAATGTTCAATGGTGCCAATTTAAAAAGAAAAATCAAAAAGAAAAAAGCTAAATGGATTTCTCGCAAATTTACCACAGCCAATCTCGAAGCGTGCACATAGCATTTATGGTGTAATTAAACTGGTAACTCGAAGATAAGAATTTATCATGTAACTAGACCAGATGGTATTATGCAGATTATTTAGATATATTCTTGTAAGGCTCTTCAAAATGAAAGTGAAAGTTTTCATTGAAACCAATAAGAAAGGACACACTCACGTTTTCCTTGAAAAATAATAGCTCCACATGTACAAGGGTGCATTCATAAAGGCTGATCATGATTTTGATAGATTATGTTTAATAACCCTACACCTCGGAGACTTTTGAGCCATTAAGCAGCAGCACGTCTGTAAGCTCTCAATTATAACGTAGATGGACTCATTAGTATACACAGACCCGTGTGAATGCCATTTGTACCAATCAGTATATGAACTAATGAGCAAGTGACGCATGCAATTATAGTGAGCTGTGGAATTTCAATCTTTCCTGAAACATCATCCAACGATATATAAACATGTGAGAATGTTATCTAAATGGTGCCCAAGAACCACGCTCATATACATATTTTCATATGTATATCATTGGAGGGGGGGTAAGTTAAATCTTTATTCTTCCAAAATAGGCTAAAAGTTTTGCAGCACCACCTCTTTGAGCGATGAGCAGCCTGTGCGACCACACCGACATCTGCTGGAGAAAAACATAGTTGCGACTGCAGGTCTCGTCTCAAAGCTGCGAGCCTCTCTGTTCATTGGAGGCTGTGTTTTGTAAAATTCACCTTCAGGAGCTGCACTCTAAAGCAGGAACTCTATTGGTTAGGTACATTTCATCCATTACTAAAGAACTGAGGATTCTCCATTGCACCTCCAATACAACGAATGAAATTCATTGCAATGAATGCATTACTTGGTCATCTCACAAATTTTTACAGTACCAAAGTATCAAAGCGTAATTTTACAACAGGCTTGGAGACATCAGACATGAAAGCATTGGTAATATGTCTGGTGGTATGTGCTCAACTCTTTTAGTTATTCTCTTCCTTTCAGAAAAATAATTTTTGCTCCGTTAAGATAAATCATTAGCAAACTGGATCAAAAGACAAAAACAAATGAGTCCTGAAGTGATGAGACACTCATGTTCATTCTACTGCAGTTGCCACTCATCCGTCCTCTGCACGTTTACATGTTTTTCTGTTCACGTATGCAGATAAAGTGTGAATCATTTGCATGATCAGATTTGCTGATCTAACATCTACTCCGAGCCTTAACATACTAAACCCACATACAAACACTGAAGCTCAGAAAGGCTTTGTAAAACTTCATGTAAAATGATCAATGAGGTTTCTACATGATATATACACAGTGAAATAGATCCGGTTTCAGTAAACTTCATGGTCTTTGCATTGATGGGTGTAAAAAAAAAGGGCCAGCCTTTTTTTGAATAACAGTTATATCTCACGCACACCAGAATAAACAGTCATTAATGAGGCAGTCATTGATTCAACAAAGTGTCACAGCACTGAGTCTACAGTAAGCAGTCCTCACTGTTGCTACGCAGTGACAAACTACAGTTCAGAGGAAAGCTCAAGGAAAAATTTAAACCTGGTTTGGAGTTTTTGCTCCAAACTGAGGGTCTGGTCCGCTGCACGAGAGCAATGTGCAGATTTTGTATTCAGTCAATCACCTTAAAGGTGAAGGAAGTTGTATGAACATTTCTATTTAACCAGTGCGTAGGCTGATATATTACTACATTTGCCTACAATTATAGAAACCCTGTATCAAGATATGAGACTATGTCATGATCATCTGTGTGCAATAAACACACATCTCTGGGATGAATAACAGTGTGTGATCATGTATAAGTTGTATAGTTTTAATGTTTTATTTGGGAACAGAATGGTGTGTATGTGTAAGTTTGGTGATGGAGTTTTTATTATGAATGAATGATGAATTTTTATGAATTATGTCTATTTTTATGCTTAAGGACAACAGATGGAAATTAGCCTTTGGCTATAATCTGGTATGTTTACATTCATGTAATTTTTTTTTACATTTATGTTCATTAACATGCACTGTCCTAAATAAATAAATACAGCTTTTGAGTCATACACTGTGTAAATATCATTTTATATTTAGGGGGTTTGAACTGTTTCCTCATTTCCTGTTGCAGTTGTTCACTTTTTCTCCACTTCCTCTTTCACCCTTTGTTTAAATGATAAGTAACACATGTTAAACAACAACAACAACAATAAGACAAAACAAAAAAACTTTGCTTTGTCATGTATTGACTGCCATCTTAAGTTCTTCAGCTGTCAAATAGTTTGGTTTGTAAAGTTGTACAAACACTTCAGTTTCAGCATCCAGGTCTTGTGGAGGTTAACTTTGTCAGAAACCTGTGTTTTCACACCATGACAAGGCAAAAATCACTATATGCAAGTAGAGTGAAAAGACAAAGAAAAGGTTAAATTGACAGCTTAATCAATAAAAGTTGCTGTCAAGGTTGACTAGTGCGGGAGTTGGCTTATCTCTGTAAAGAAGCATTGCTGTCTGTGTTCTCAGATTGGTTCCAGTTTATTGGAATAAAAGTATGTGGTTTTCAGAGTCTGTAAGTGGTAGAAATCCTTACTATTCTGAGCCAAATGACTTATGATTGACCAAGTTCATCATTTTCAATTCGTAATTAAATAAGAAAATAATAAGAATAAGAAAGCGTCTTCTCTCATAAATGAACATGGCAACACAGTTTATGTTTGCAAAGTTGCATCTGAACAAACCTCAAGACTTCTGAAACAATGTCCTTTGGATAGACAAGACCAAAGTGTAGGTTTTTGACCATAATTCACAGCATCACATTTGCAGAAAGCCAAACACAGCATATTTGCACAAACACCTCATACCAGCTGTCAAGCATTGTGGTGGAAGGGTAATGAGTTTGGCTTGTTTTGCAGCTAAAAGATATTTGCAGTCATTAACTATTCTTTATACCAAAGTATACTCAATTGTGAGGCCACATGTCTAACAGCTAAAAAGCTTGGCCCAATGTGGGTAATGCAACTGGACAATAATCCCAAGCACAGAAGCAGTAAATGGCTTTGGTGAGATCTTAAGAGACATTAAGATAAATGAAATGAACTGAAGCAACGCTGTAAAGAAGAATGGGTCATAAAGTCGTCCACAATGATGTGAGACTGATAAAATCATACAAAAAAAATATTACTTCAAGTCACTGCTTCCAAAAGTTGCTCTATAAGCTACTGAATAAAAGGGATTTCTTATTTTCTCACAGGAAAAGTCCTGTTAAACCTCACTTTTCATTGTTCTGGTCACGTTTGTAAAAGTACCTATAACTTTACTAAAAAAACGGCAGGCTTTTTTCACTGATTAATTCCAGCCATGCACCAGAATGCTATCCCTTAACTTTACAACAAACCAAAAGTCATATTTGAACCCCCCCCCACAGCCACAAACGTGACCCATGTCTCCCTAAAAAGACGGATATTTGACTGTTCAGAGAGAGTGGGCGGAGCGAGGGCGGCGTTAAACACGGTTTGGTCCCTGCGGCTTTCCGTAGATCAGGGCCTGGGTGTAGCTCCCTGTAGCTGCGTAGGAAACACGTAAAAAAACACCACTTCAGCCAGAGAGCCCGGAGGTGTCTCTTATATAAAGAAAAACGTAATATAACGCGTACAACATGCACTCGGTCACGCTGGACAGCAGTGGTTCACCGAAGAAGCGCTCGTTTTCTCGGGGAATGAGCGAGGACGAGTCTCTGCGCAGTATTATTAAAGAGGTGAGAGGACAAAAATCACGGCGTCGTTAACGTTAGTGTCAAACGTCACAGCTGTTTTAAATAACCGAATAAGTTTGGTGTTTTTAATTTGTTCAACACTTAAAATAAACAGACGGCTAGGGTAAACGGAGCAGTCGTCAGGCCCGTCGCTTCACTTCACTTCCTCGGCGTTACCGCTGTTAGCTGTTCGTTGTTTTGTTGTTGTGGCTCATGATGATGAGGTGATGATGATGATGATGGTGATGCTCAGACTCCGCCTGAGATGTGTTTTCGTCTTCTCATCAGACTGACAGCTCCTCCAGACGTGTGACAAGAAGCGACAGCAGAGCGAGCACCCTGAAGAGGAGGAGTGACAGCCAGGTAGTAGCTAGCATAAAAACTGACACTCGATGAGATGAACTCATTGTTGTCTCAGTGTTACAACATTATATATGTGATGGACACGCAGTGCTACCTAATACCTCTGGGATGAGACGCTTGCATAGGCCGAGAGTCTAAAGGTTTGTACTCAAAGGAGCTTGCAAAGAAAGGCGTCTGGACTTCTTTAAGTTACTTGAAGACGTTTCACCTCTCATCCGAGAAGCTTCTTCAATTCTAAGGTCAAATGGTGGAGAGTCCCAGATATAAACCTAGTGGGAGTTTCCCCCCACAGAGGGACAAAAGGACTCCCTGATGATCCTCTAATCGCCTGAGCCAAGGTGTGAAACTGGGTGTGGGTCCCAATCAGCCAGAGTTTCGGGTGTGTTCATTGTGAAACCTGGCCCCACCTTATCATGCGAATTCCTGAGGTCAGATGGCCCAGGATGTGAGTGGGCGTTAAGGCATCTGGGAAGGGATCTCAAAACTGGCTTATAGATGGCAGAGAGTTGGTGTCGTAAACCCCCGCCTCTGTTCAAAGATGGTCGCTCACAGTGGACATAGATGACTTCTTTCACTCCTCTTTCAAACCATCTGTCCTCTCTGTCCAAAACGTGAACATTGGCATCCTCGAAAGAGTGTCCTTTATCCTTAAGATGCAGATGGACTGCTGAGTCTTGTCCTGTGGAGGTGGCTCTTCTGTGTTGTGCCATGCGCTTGTGAAGTGGCTGTTTGGTCTCTCCAATGTAGAGGTCTGGGCATTCCTCGCTGCACTGTACAGCAGCGAGGAATGTTAAGTCTGTGTTTTGGCGTTTTTAGGTTTGTGCCTTGTGACACAGAGTGGTGTCTAGTTATGGTCAGTCGTGCCAAAAAGTGGATAGATGGATATCTACTTTATAGATCCACAAGAAAAATGATTATGTTACAGCAGCAAGATGAAGAATAAAAATAATGCAGCCTACAATATTTAACAAAGTTAAAGTGCTACAGGGGTCTAGTAAAGATCTTATACTATGATAGAATGGAAAAACTTTCTCTCATAATATAACAAGTACAAGTAAATATGAAGACAGTTTAAAATAGTAAGAGCAGGACTGGCATTGTGGAAGAGTAATGCAAACTGCATTAGTACATAATATGTATGCTATAAGTGCATGAAGGTAATAATAGAAATATGTGTGGAATCACATGTCGGACAGGTGTGACCACCTGTCATAGAACGAGGAGTTATTATACAGCTTTATAGAGAATGATGGGAATGATTTCCTGAGTTGTTATGGCAGTGAGAAGGAGCTCTGCTGGGTCAGAAGTGTGGAGCAAAGTGGGTATGATGAGTTGTCCATGACAGAGAGCAGTTTGATCACTGACTTACGGTCTCTAACTGACTCGAATGCCTCCAAATTCCGGCCAATGATGGGTCCAGGCTTGAGGATTAGTTTGTGGATCCTGCTGACATCTCTGGCACTGGATTTATAAAGTAAATGAAATTGTTTTTTAAACAGCTGTTGATATCTGTAAATATCTGGGTCTTTCTTTGTAGTTAGGAGAGAAATGTTTGAAATGAAAACCGTGTGACTGCCAGTAGTGACGGGAGCAGTAAAACCATGAAATTGTACTTTCCAAATTGCAGAAGATGGTTTGCTTCTGAACTTTTAGTACAGCAATAAATGGCGATATCTCGTGTTTTTATGGCTTCCTTATTTTTACTAGTTCAGTTAAACTTGTACTAAACAAACTCGTCTATCTGAAAGCTCCGAAAGCATGTTGTACAGCATGACTAACCCAGTTTTAAAAGATTATTATTAAAATAAAAAAGTCACAGGTTAACTAGATATTTTGTAAAAACCGAGATGGTTGTATTTCTACTCGGTAACTGACAGGGTGACTGCAAGGCTACACATTCCCAGGACCCAGAAACTGAAGCAGCTACATTGAGTTGAGTTATGATTTTAAATTTGTTTGTGTATGTTTTTCTTAATGGGATCCTTTTGGTCAGGAGATCAGTCTAATAACTCCCAACTAGAGCAGAGCTTTTGTCTGCGTCATCAATTATGTAAAAAGCCTATCAGTTATGGGAAAATGGCCACAATATTAAATGCGGAAACAGAAGTGCTTCTGGCAGAGATTTCTTCCTGTTAAGGAGGCATTTCCTTTCCTACTGCGGCCAAGAGCTTCCTAAAGGGAACATTTCTGTCTTCATTATGTAAGTTGTTGACCTGACTTTGTAAAGTGCCCCGAGATAACCGTGTTATGACTTGGCATGGTATGAATTGAAGGGAAAACATTTACAATGTTTATTTTCCATTCAGTATTAAGTCATTTACACGTGTTTGACAGCAGCTGTCGGCATTAATTGATTTATAAATATAAGTAACAAACTCCTGTAAGAGACACGTATGAATAAAGTGGACAAATAATCAAAGCTACCTTTTGTAAGATGCAGTAAAGTTTATTTTGATGCTTATAATAACTGAATTTGTGTAACTTTAAATTTTAAGGTCATCGTTCGTGTTTGAGTTAAAGGGGACCAACAGGAGAGGATCCAGTATGCCTCATTTAAACTGCTTTGTGCTGATTTTAACTCAAAATACTCAAATGTTTTTTATTAAAATTATTTGTTTTCCTTTCAGCAATCTGAGCAGGACCTCTTCATGGGACTACCAGAAATGGTAACGATTTCTCACCATTATCCTCCTTATTGTTGCTATAAATATAATGATGTTTACTGCTATTGAAGGCTGTGCTCACAGTAATAAATCACAGCAGTGAAGCATATTCCTTTACATAGGGAGGCATTGTCACGCTACCACAGGAGGCCTCCCACAGATTGTTGCCTCTGAGAGCTCAACGAGCACTCCCACTGACTGGCATGCATTCTCCTGAAGTTGCCTACACTGATCTGTTACCGTGTAACTTTGTGATATAGCTAGAGCTGCAGGCCAGCTATGAAGAGGCTGTGCAAGAGCTGCGTGGGCTGGAGGTCGAGCGAGAGGCTCTGTTGTTCCAGGTGGACGTCCTGCAGGACACGCTGGAGGGTGTAGAGGAGCTGCTGGCTGAAGCCCAGAGAGAAGCTGGACAGGCTAGTTTGGTAAGTCCAGGTCGAGCCAAAACACGAAGTAAAGTCTTAAAGTCTCTTAGAAATCTGTGTGTGTGTGTGTGTAAGTAAAGTTCGTTGTTTGTGATTACAACAGATTGTGACACTAACGAGCTGCTGCTGTCTCTTTACATTTGTAGGAGTTGGAGCGAGAGAGGGAGGCCAAAAGGAAACTGGAGAGCATGGTGCACTCTTTGATGCAAGAAGTGGAAAGATTAAAAGAGGTAAAGTGAGACAGTTTATGTAAGCTTGCAGAGGCTCCGAATTTGTTTATAAAGATGTAAAGGGAACCTATTGCGCAACAGTCTGTCAGGCGTGTGATCGCTCGTGAATATGAATGATGGCGATGCTATGTCGTTGTTTTGTTTTTTTCTGGGTGTGTAACCCGGAGACACGGCAGGCCTGGGCATACAAGATTTTCTGTGTGTTGTGGTTTAGTTTTGTCCTTAAGGGTTTTAGCAACTGAGTCTCGTCTTTCTGGGAAAAAAGCCCTGAAAACGAAATGAAGAAGTTAGAAAAGTACAGAAGTACTTAAGTATCCAAGCCACATTTGTTGAGACTGGCACAATCAATTGTTTCAATTACTGTTACTCATTTTCCACTCCTGAAACTTCCACGCCTCATCCATTCTTGTGTTGTCCTTATAAAAACAATTTGTGGTGGTGCATAACACGTTTTGGAGTAATCTCTTCATTTTTCATGGTGAAAAGAGTCTGATCACTTGACCTCTAGCCTGGTACCCCACTTAATTATGCTGAGTGTCTAGTGTGAAGGACAATCAGGAGTCTGCACAGGTTATTCTACTTTAAACCTGGACTTGATGGTAATGCTCTTCTTCAAGAGTCTGACTTCTTGCTTTTCTTATCTTCTCTGTTTAGATAGTGTTAGCTGAGTGGAGAGTAGGAATAAAAATTCTTAAGATAGCTTTAAAATATACAATGTTGTGCAAAAGTCTTGGGGCCACTCCTCATTTATTTATATTTTGCTTCCAAGGAGACAGACATTTTTGATTTGTTTTTTGTTGTTGTTGTTGTTGTTAAGCAGTTTAATACTTACCTATGACTCATTCAAGCTTAAAAAAGACACCTAACTCAAGGGATTAACCAGTGCTGTGACTACACATAACAGACAACAATTTTAGTTCATTTTTAAACATTTGTTCTGATTTATTTAGTTAAAATGTACAGAAAAAGCCAAACGTGACACCTTTTGGGGGCATAAGACAATATTTTTGCACCAACAAGATGGTTCTCAAAGAGGCAAAAACAAAAGGCAGCCAAAATCCTTTTTGTTTGTGTCTTATATACTTTATTTGTATGTTTACACATTTCAATAAATTACTGCACATATTTCCTGTTTTCCTTCCAAAAAGAGATGATTGATGGCTCAAGATCATTAAAAAAACACTGTAATTATATTTTCTATGAATGAGCACTGCTTATGCTTTTCTTTTTTTACACCTTGCAGGAAGGGAATAACAAACTATCAGGACCAGGTGAGATGGCTAAAGCAACAATGCAGGGACACAAAATAAGAAATGATGCCAACAAAGTCGAGAGCTCCTCCTCTCACAGCAGCAAAGATGAATTGGGAGCTGCAGTGCAAAGAGGACAGAGTGAGGGCACAGAGGAGAAGCAATGGAGAATGGTAAATAAGCCCATGTGTCACCAGCCTTCTCTTGCACTAGGCAGCCTGGTCGCTGAGGATGGGGTCCACCAGAGACCTTATGAAAACGGGGCAGCAGATGGACAAGATCCCCTGCTGGATGAAAACGACTCGGACAGCATAAGTGCCTACAAGGATGCATTCGATGAGACTCCAGAGCAGGACAGGATCTTTCCAGGTGACGGAGACAGTTTGGAGCTGCCCCACGATGCAGAGAACACAAAGAAGAGCCTGCCTAATAATGGAGACGCCCTCAACAGTGAGGTCGAAGGCACCAAAAACAATGAAAGCTGCATTTTGTCTTAAATTTATGTTTCATCTACTACTGAGTAAGGTCAGAGATAAAATGGTTCATAACTTGATAAAATCCAGCAGCATTTTGATTTGAAGTTAGACATTTCTGTTCTTACAAAAATCAGTTGAGATTAGATGTATTAGATGTTGCTAGTCAATAGTTTGACATTTTATGAGAAAATGATTAGTAGAATAACTGTGGAAATAATTGGCAGCTTAATCTATAAGGAAAAGTTGAAAAGATTAGTTAGAGCCCTAGTTATGATACATTGTAGTAGAAGTTACATTTTTAAAAATTGTGCTGAACGATCTCAGGTTTACAAGCTGAAATTTCGCTGACTACTTTATGTTATTTGCCAATCATTTAATTCAAGTCTGTCGTAAGTGTTTGGGTTTTTCCTTTTTTTAATGCACGTTGCAATACATGGAACATACTCCATGTTGCTTTGACTGTTTACCTTTTTGATTTTAAGAAGGATATTTTATACACAAGAAGCAGTCAAGACAAAAGTCACGATTTATCTGTCTCGGTAAGAATCTCCACAGCAGCTGTTTTAGCTTCAACCAGAAGAAGACATTACAAACACAGAGGTTTCTTTTCTGTGAAGTTATTGTTAACTTAAATTTGATCATAAGGATTTTGATCAGGCTGTGTTGCTGGTTTCTCTCATGTTTTTCTTGGACTTGGAAGTCTGGTGATTTCAAATAGGCAGTTCATTTATTCAAAGCCTCAAAGTCTTAAAATTTTTGTGTTTTTATTAAAAAAAATAGACAGAAAATGGATTTGGCTGCATTTGCACTTTTTAAAGTTCTTATATTGTGACATTTATTTGTCAGATTACATTAAAGCCAACATTCCCTTTTTTAACCAAATGTGTCAGCCAGACCTGACGAGCTGACCACTGCAGGCTGGATTTTTTTTGTCTGGCTGCAAGGACATGCTGCATGTTTGCACATTCGCAGTGGAACTTGCTGAACTTTGCCTCTTCAGATGTCTTTCATTGCTGTAAAACACTTTGTATGTAACATTTTTAATGCCTTTTTACTTTCTTTTTTTTAAAAATTGTGCCAGAATCAAAAGTAGACTCCTCACTTCATCTATGATCCGTAGCCTGCACGAGCACCTATGAATGTATACTGATTTCCAAAATGCACACAAGTTTGTGTCATTTGAGTGTGTTTGCATGCAATACTATCAACTACATGTAATGAATAATATGTCTTATTTGCTGTTACAAATACTTTTTAAAAGGGATTTTCAGTGTCAGTTTATTTTGTAGACAATGTATCATTCTTTTATTCCCCAGTTTACAAAGTCGATTTAACAAAGTCGACAAATAATTAAAGTTTTGAACATATCAGGCTGGACTTTAATGATTAGAAAAGCATATATTGATAAATGGATCTCTTGTAGAAGACAGAAGCAGAACAATAAATCTGCACGGGTTATGTTGAAGTTGCTGCATTTAGCTGTGTATCATTTTTGGTTTTAATACAGGTTGTTGACTTTGTACTCTGAGGTACTTTTTTGCTAGTTCTTTATAACCTGTAGCATCGACTGTCAAATGTATGTAAGTTTAGGAGGTTACTGTTATTTTAGTGCTGTGTGGTGATACTGTGGTCACTTCTTGAGCAGTCAGGTGATGGCAAATGAATTATAACACCAACATCCATAGGTGCTGGACAGTTCATTTTCAGGTTTTCCCGGTGATACAAAAAAAGAAAAGGAAATGACCTTTGACATGTTGCTGTGCAGCCAAATTGGTTTGTTTTTTTCTTTGATTTCAAACAAAAGTACTGAAAATACATCCTTTTATGTATGATGCCTTTTTTCTGTTTGTAATATTTTCAGCTCTGTCATTGGCTTTGAAATAGATGTTCAGATTTAAATGTTAATGCCATACATTTATATCATAATAAAATGAGTGAGTAATGCTTTGTGCCATTTCTGTTAACTTGCATTTAAAATATGGAGAAAGTGAATAAAAACAAATAATGACTTAATAAGCAGCTTGACATTCAAGCCTAATTATCAAGGAACGTGCTGACGCCTGCTCATCTTTCAAATCTCTGATGATCAGTTAAGCACCTCATTTTTAGGAGACTCATGACCGATCGTATAACTGATTGTATATTTAGTACACTAAAGGTAAAGGTCGCCTTTTCTTTTTCAGACTGATTTCTGGGAATCACATAAGATAACAATTTACAAATGAAAGCAGGAATGGAGAGATTTCTGTTTTCTTCACTTATTTTGAGCACATCGTGTTCCATCCTTATTTGCACAAAAGATGGAAAATCAGGTCATCTTTACTTTCATATTATGAGTAACTTCAAAGTAAGTGACACAAATGTTTGCAACTAAGTAAATCATTTTAATTACTTTCTTCTTTATAAATAGTTTTCAGTTTAGTTCTAAACCTATTAATCCTATTGGCCATTATGGGGATAAAAGAAAATGCACCATCTTCCATGTCTTAAGATTTTACATATTGGGACACAATAAAAAAAATCAATCTAGAACATCAATCAAATTTCAATGAACTGAAGCAACGCATGTAAGGAAGATCGGGCCAAAATTCCTCCACAACAAGGAAAGTTATACAGAGTCATACAGAAAATGATTATCATTGTTGCTGAAAGTGTTTCTACAAGCTATTGAAACATGAACTTACTTTTTCACATTCTTACGTTTTATTAATTGAATAAATGACAGTGCAATGTTGTTTATCTGAGGTCTTATTTAAATCATTTATTTGAACCTGGTAAGAATCACATTTGTTAAAAAATGACATCCTGATAAATATCGTAATATAAGACGTGTGAGTTAACTGTTGCCTCCTACGGGGTTCGACTGCACAAACATGCAGAGGGGAACAGCCATTGTGGTTCATAGTTCAGTTAGGTTCATTGATTTTGACACAAGAGTTCCTAAATAGTGTTAACTCCATAAAGGCAGCACAGATTACAAAAATAAAGTTTTGAAAAAAAAAAGTAATTTGACTAAAATGTACAGAATGGACTCATGATTATAAATTTTTAAAGATTAGTAAGTGAAAAAACATGAAAAGCAAGAAAGATCATACAAAGAGACCCCAACAGCTGGCTTCTATCAGTAACTACTTATTTCAAATACTGAAAGAAATCTCAAAACATCCCTTTTTCTTTCTTCATTTTCAGCTGTTTCCACTGCGGCAAGCTCACAAACTCATCTTTGGTCATTCCAAAGACGGTGGTGAAGTCAGTGTCAGAGAGGTATTTCTGCAAATGAGGTGACAAAGTTTAGCGGGTGATGGCACACGTGTTATTTTTTAAGCTGCAGAGTTTTACTGGTGATGGTTGTAATCATCACTAAATTAATGAATAAGCAGATACACGTACAAATCTTGAACTTAAATGTGGAATTGATGGGAAATGGAAACATTGGGAACGCGCGTACATACCTCTTTCTGTTTCGGGTCAACACCTTCTGGCAGCTCGTTGGCAAGCTTGTTTTTCAAATCGTCAGGTGGGAAAGACTGAAAACTTTTCACACTGTTCCCTCCGTTCTGCTCCTAGAAAATCACATTAAAAGAACATTTTAGTTTATATTGTATTATTAATCTCAATCTTTGAGTATACAAATCACAGTACTTTATTAATGCAGGTTCTGGCCCTTATTTCTACCTTCATTATGAACTTTTGTTTGGCCTTTAGGATTCATATTCTTTATTTTGTTTGGTTTCTGATCATGTTTAGAGCATTTATATTTATTTACTTGTTTTAGTTCGTCACTGCCTCCTCAGTGTCCTTTTGCATATTGTTGTCAAGTCTTCTCCAGAATAGTTCTTGTTTTGTTTTGTGAGTCATTTTGCTCTTGTGCTTTGTCCTTATTTTTATTTTGTCTCACTGTCCTTGATTAGTTTCACCTGAGTCTTGTTGCTCTTATGTTTCCACTTTCGCTGATTTCTTGTGCCCATTTAAAGCTCCAGTTTGCTTGTTCTCTTTATTGTGTTGTTCACTTAGTTGTGTGTCTGTGGCAGTACACACCCAGTGCTCCCAGTTACTTACCTGGCTTTGCTCTTTGTGTTTGGATTCTTGGATTTTGATTCATCATCAATAAATATTTTGAACTTTTGCCTTCTGTTTCCTACACTTGAGGGTCTAATATAGCTACACTCCACACTGCAGATTATGATAGGAAAGGCCTATAAATTTCAAATCTTTTAAATTCAATAATTCACGAGCTAAAACTTCATGCTAACATAGAACTTTGTTGCAAGTTTTAACCTAAACAGAGTTTGAGAAATGAATAAAACTTTACATACTGCAACAGTAACATTAACAGGTGACGCTGTATCTCCAAACTCCTTCTTCAGCTCCTCATAGCTCTTTCCTGACTGAAAGAGAGAAATATTTGTAAGATTATTTTAATTATAAATGGAAATCCACATTTCAGCTCAAAAGCATAACACTCACACTCCATTTGGTGGGATCCCAGGCTGTAAACCACCCAGTGAAGGTGGGTGGCTCGAAGCCTTGCTTGATCAAGACAATGGGGGTGTGTGGATCTCTGTCACCCGGGTGGGTCTGCAGATACTCTTGGCTGGTTGTCAGTGCCTCTTTGCGCTCCTCCTCATTTGCGTCTTTACCGACCCAGATAAACACCTGGAGAAAAAGCAGGATGTGATTAAAGTGGTGGAGTTTATTTATTTCATTGTTATGTTCATATTAATAACCTGTCAAAAATCCTACCTGGTCCCATGTGTCCAGTAGCATGACATCATCCTCGCTGAGGTCATCCTGTATGAAGTGAGTCACCTCAGTCACAATGAAACGCCCTGTCTTATTGGAGCATTCAAACAGGCGTGGCTCATGGTCCAAAACTACCTGCTGCAATCTGCGGATGGCACATAACTAAGTGAAAGCAAACATATAGAAAAGTCACACTTGAAGCTGTTGGTTCACCTGTTCATACTATCCTCACCTCTTGTCATTTGCATAGGGAGCTTTCCCCCCAAGCAGTTCCCAGAATTCAATGGGCTCCTGACCCTCTGCAATAATCTCTTCAGAGCCTCGTGGTAAGTTCTGGCTGATTGCTGAGCTGACCTCTTTCGCCATGGCTCTCTCATCTCCACTTGATCCCTGGTTTACAAAAAGATGCCACCCCCGACCCCAGAGCTCATCAATAGGCCTATATTTTGCTAAAAATGTTCATTTTATTTGATTTAATCTGGTTTTAGAAAATGAGGAAAATCTTGTGACATGTTTGTTATTCTTATGAAGGAAATTCATGAATGCTGAGTCAGCAGCTGGTAGAGATGAACTGTTTGACTCAGCAAAACCACAGCAAGGGCAGATGCTCACCGACAGACAGACCGAAAAGCCAATCAGTCCTAGTACTTTGATATATATATATTGATATATATATATATATATTTGATATATATATATATATATATATATATATATATATATATATATATATATATATATATATATATATATATATATATATATATATATATATATACTATGTATATATATACTATATGCTCAAAAAATGCATCCAACCAGTTATATTCATTCATGGTTATTGACCATCAATTTGTTTCCTTAACAGCCTCCACTCTTCTAATGATGCCCTCTTTCCTTTGGTATTTGATTCTCTTCAGCCACAAGAGTCTTAGCTATGATAAGCCCTGATGAGAGATGCTAAGGTCTGACTTTCGGTTCCACCCAAAAAGTGCAGAGGCCTGTCTGGGCCTGCTGAGTTAGTCAGCTCGAAACTGTGAGAAACAATTTCTCTACAGTCCTTACAGCACACTTATATTAAAATCTTAATAAAAACCAAAAATTACTATCTGTACATTACTTTATTCTTTTTTTGGAGGAAGGACATCCACCATTAAACTCTTCTAAATCAAACATGTGGAGCTACCACTGTTGCAACCCCTTCAGACAAGGGAGCAGCTGCTTTTACTGTTTCTAATTAATTCAGGGAAAATTTACATGCTTGTTATTCTTACTAACCTTAGGGTACCTAAACCTTAAATACTGTTCGTTCAGGTGCCTTTAAAAATCAGTTTGATAAGAATATTTTACTCATTAGCCCTTAAAGCTTCATCGTAAAGCCACATCGTTGAATTACTGCAAGAACCCATCATCTGTTCCTATTTTCTATGTAAAGGTGATAGACAGAAGGGGATTTTTATTAGTCTCTTTTCGGCAAAGGGACCTCACCTATGCACCCAAAACTCAGACTTTCAAAATGACTATTCTCTTAATTTAGAAAAATGATTTTTTTAAAATACTGTGTGAAATATGACTCACCCCTCACTGTGAAGAAAGAAATCTCCCAAAATAGTTAGACATTTCTCTCCAGATATCTTTCATCATGAATTATATTACATTAAAGAAGAGACAAAAATGCTCTAAAGGGCCTGTCAGTTTCTCTGTCTAAAATAAAGTTGTATCTTTTACCTTTCCGCACCAGAGATACATTCCTGTTTGGCTCTTGAGCAAAAACACATCACTAGAGTTTAGAGAGGTGGCCAGGGCTGGGACCTCGATGGTTTTTGTGTTAAACTGGTCAGTCCCGTGAACCTGGAACAATCTCACTGGAGGCTCAGGTTCTGAAGATCCTTTTCTAGATGTGCCGCCCTAAAGGGAAGAACAAAAATATCCTGTACAGAGTAGCACTTTGTAATAGGGCAAGCAACAAACGGTGTGATTCCCATAGAATTTAATAGCATTTCAATGTATGTCATCTATAATCACAATGTAGTTTAACAATTAACAATTTAACATCAAGTTGGTAAAAGTTCAACTTTTTACAGATAAAAAAGGAAAGGAGACATTATACTGTCATTTTCCATAACTATATCTAATGCATAACTAATTTGAAGTATTGAGCAAGCAATGCTGATGAATGCATACTATTAGGTAATTTACTGGAAGAACAACTAAAATTTCTCCATCTTCAACTTTAAATGTTGTACTTTGCAGGGTTTTTTTGTGTAAAAATAACAAAAAGAAAGCAAATAAATTATTAAACTGTGCAAATGAAAAAGCATAAATATATGTATTTATATATCATATTCAATAATTTATTGTTGATTCTCTTGTGTCCAAGTCTGGGTTTGCGTGTAATTTTGCAGTAATTTTAACTGGAAATAAAAAATATGAATTAAGATTTGGCTCCATCAGTATAAAAGATCACATGGGCCTATGCTTGTTTTTTCTTATAAGTAGAAAAGGGAGAACGATTATTAGCACATTTTTATATGCAATGAAAGGCGTGTCCTTTCATATTTTATATGTAATATACAAGGACAGTTGAATTGTGAAACATCCATGATGCACACCAGAGTAAATGTACAATAAAAAAAATTAAACGCTCAAGTAAGACACCAGTAATTTAAATTACTTGCAGTATCATTTGTGACTCTTTTCATTAAACAGTAACGTTGTAAAAACTGAATGATTCTCTTCTTATTCTAGAGTATCTAACAGTGAGGATTTATAGGTAAATATAATTTCATTGTAATGCATTGAAATTCCACTTAGTTTTAGGGAAATTCTACCTACCATATCACGTATCATAAAGTGTTACCCTGTACTGTTACAAAACCAGAAGTGGGGTGTTTATGTTTCAAATGAAATAAGGGTAAGTTGAGAGAAGAGTCTTACTTCAAAGATAACCAGTTTTCCTTTGAAAATTGCCATGAAGTGTCTCGGCTCCCTGCCCATAGTTACTCTCACTTGAACAGGCTCTCCGTTGTACTTTTGATCTAAGCTCACAGCCTGGAAAGCCGAGGCAGCCAGCTCGTCCTGTGTCGCATGACGCCCCTGAAATTTCAAGTGACACAAATCTCATACGGTACAGTGACACATACAAAGAGGTTTAGGTGTGTGATTGTGAATTGCTTTAACTGTGACCTCACCTGCCACATATAGAGCAGGTAGCACTTCTTGTTGTTAACCAAGTAAGTGTAGAGGATCAGGTAGCAGTCTCCTCCATAGAGGTATCCATACCACTGGGGGTCCATAGGGGCTAGCTCAAGGTTTTCAATTCTCCACACCTGGGCAGGTCAAAAGTAAATTAACATGGAATATCTGCACTTTCTCTGTGAAATCACCAACATGAATGTTTAATTTGAAGAGCTGAAAGCTTCAAACAGACCATAGAGCAGCATCAGCAGTACTTGATTTTCTCCTGATATAAAGTTTTAAAATCTGTAAGTATGTTAGTGACCCCGTGAGGCTACACCGGTAATTACACCAGAAGGAGGGGAAATAGGTGGTTGAAGGACAGAAAGCAGTCTTTCCTGTTCTTTAATTCTGATTAAAAAATAAATAAATAAACAAATAATAACTGAACTCTGTGTGGTTTAAAGAGGCCCACAGGTTTGAGACTGATTACAGCATAATCAAGTCATCATTGCTGGTTTTACAAAGTAGGCTGTCACACAGAATGAGGACTTTTTTTTAGATACTTAGCATGAGATTTTGATATTTTGTTTATTTATTTTTGGTGACATATCTGTGAAACCCTGTTCAAATGACACCATGAGATTATTATTTCGACTTCTAGCTAGGTTTTTAATGACTGATTGTTACATTTGATGGACTGTTTATGACGTGGGAGGAGTCTTTGATGCAGAGGACTGTTTGATGCAACTGCATTACTGATAAAAATGTTAAATTTAAAGTTAATTTATTCCTATACCTCTACTTGACCTGTGCCATCGTCCACCATCCTCTCTTGTGCAGCAACCTCTGGCTGGGCGTGCATCAATGAAGCATCAAATTTCTCCTGTGTGACATGAGCTAAAGAAAATATGATGATAAAGCAATGTTATAAAGATACTGTGATCAGAAGTAACTTGTATTTATGTTGGTTTTCTTTTAAAATCTGAAGACTTTTTTGTTATATGTGTGTGTGTTTCTTTCCCCTCCTCTGAATTCACAGCTACACGTACCGATCCTTCCTTTTGTGTTCACTTTTCCCAGACCTTGAGTCTGGTCTTTCACAGTCCACCTCTGGAACAGCTGCTTGAAGAGAGCTGACTCTGCCCCATCAATCACTGTCTCCACATTTGTAGTGATCGGGTAGTTTTTCGCTTTAATGAAGTCCTACGACGGCAATTCAATTACAACAGAGGAAATAAATATGACACCTTTCATCAGTTAGGTAAAAGCTCTTAACAGTTCTTCTCACCAAAGCTCTGGTCATAGCGGTCTGTCGTTCTTCTTTGTTTGCTTTCTTCCCCTTCCACACAAAGATCTTTACCCCTCCCTGGTCCAGGATGTAGGAGTCCTAAAATAATAAGATTATTCGTAGTAATTTTACAAAACTAAGTCATTATATTTTAGTAAATATGGAGTTTTAGCTCTAGCTCATTGTTGTGGTTGAATATTAATGTGTATATTTGTTTTTGTTTAACGGCTCACATCATGGTTAAGAAGATCCTGAACTAGTGGTCTCGTAGCAACTTCTGTGACCCTCATCTGGCCGTCTGCATCTGAGATCCTGAAATGAAAGTCGTTAACAAATAAAATACTGCAAAATTGAATCTTAACATAGGTATGGTATCAGTTGTCGGTGAGCTTCCCACTGGTAAAGTGTGAGTTGTCCCTTCTGTTCTTGGTCAACTGCTTCATCAGGAGGTCCGTCCTTCAGCGCTACGGTTCTTTCTCCAAGCGTCTCTGTCATGAGCTCCATGGCCTGAGGAGAACTGCTCTCAGCTTCACCCTCCACCACTCTGATCTCTGCCCGACCTCCTCTCTCTCTGTCCCGGATGTCTTGGGCCAGCAACATGCCCTGAGAAACAGCAAAGTAACAGTTTACTTCTACATACTGGACACTCAGTACCGTAATCTGCAGTAATATCTTATTTTCAAAAGTATTTTTAAAGTACAAGCTGTCGCAATGTCCAAGAGTTGGGAAGCTGGAATATAATTTGGTCAATTCCTCAGATAAACCTTGTTTTAAACATCCTATTAAACATGTAAAAACATGTGAGTTGGTTTTGTGAGCACTGCAGAAACAGACATCCTGGCAGAAATAAACTGTTAAACTGTTTGTGTGTGCTTCTTAGATCAGAATCCCCTTTAAAATAAGTCATATTTGAATTAACATTATGTACCTGTACTTCACTTCCAGCCTTGTACTTTGTCTTTTTTTTAACTGTGTTTTTAATGCGCACCTGTATTTCTTCACTTTTAAATCAGTGTTATTTGCTTTTCAGTTCAGACTTTCTGTGAGCATTTGTTTGAAACCTCTTTTATCGTGCTACGTTTGCTTGTCCGAACATGTGAGCTTACTATTTAATAAATATGACTGAATCACCTACAGAATAAAATTACAATATGCAAATATTCACTAGATAAAGGCTCTTTATGATTTAAAAGTTTAAGTCACTTTTGCAATGATATCATCTGTATCTTAGTTTCTTCCTGCAGAAACCCTTTAACCCTCTGCAGGAAGAAGGAAATCAGCTTTAACTGTGCACACCCACAACTCTTCATAGCAGATTTCATAATGATACTTAACTGGCAAAATAAGTAAAAGTATTAAATATTACATACATAAAGCACAGAGTATAGAGATTTTAATATGAGTAATTTAGATTAACTGAACCTGTAACTACACCATACCGGTACAGTTAAGGTAAGGGTAAAGGTTACTCATCACAAGCCCTTTTTGCACATGCTTTTCTTATTTCTTCTTAAATGTATATTCCAGTATGAGTATCCCATCCAACAGCACTGTTACACTTAAAAAATAAAATCTTACTTTGAGCCTTTCTTGTCTGTTACTCTTTGGTCCGTTCCACTGAATGATGTTCTTGCCCAAGTCCAGCAAAAACACATCTGAAAGGTTAAAACTCTTCCAGCTCATCTCCACCTGAAAGAATAAAGCATAAAGCAATCTTTCTGTAAGATATAATCTGTCCAGTAATGTTATATAACTGCTTTGAAGTATGGCTCACCTCCTTGGCAATCACCCTTTTCTTTCCTTTCACATGGAGCAGTCTCTTCACATCATATGTGTTGGTTTCAGTGTGTCTCATGCCTGATGCAACACCGCCTTTCTTGTAGCTAAAAATATTGGCATGATAATTGTTGTGGTTTCTTTTACTTTATATTAATAACTACTGTGCTGGCATTCACTCACATTATTCCTTGTTTGAAGTAGCCCTTGAAAGTGTCAGATTCGTGGTCCTGGACCTCTCGGTACTGAATCGGGGAAGAGCCCAAAAATTCATCAAGCTGTACGGTGTAAATAGCAGCAGAACCCTGCTCATCCTGAGTGGACTGTGAGCCGATCCAGTAGTGGATGTTATAAGACAGAGAGTTGCCCACCTTCTGGGTCTGGAGAAGTGCACAATTGTGTCAAGACTGTAGTGTATAGCAGGAATCAGAGTATTTAGTTACCACTGACTACTCAAAGAACAAAACCAAATGGAAAAGTGTTGAAAACCAATAGCAGAATTAACTACATAATATGCAGTCCTTGAATCTAACAGTGTAATAGTGCATCAGTGGCCATCACAGACTTACAAACAGAAGCACGTAGCAGTCGCCTTCAAAAAAGCTTCCGTAAGATTTCTCAGGAACTTGAACCAGCTCCATTTTCTGTTGCACAACAACAAAAACATAGTGTCTTTATTTTCATGTTCACCAAACACATCTATACATCAGATTTAACAACTACTTCAATCATCACTGCTCATCACCTGCCAGGACAAACAGCTGAATTAGATTTTTGATTTTTGATTTTTTTTTAAACAGCTACAATATTATAATTGTCAATACTGCAGCAATTAAAATTACCTCAATTCTCCAGATTATAATCCCAGGGCTGCGGGTTACTGCTCGAAATGTTTGGTCCATGTTGCCTGGATGCACTCAGTTTCAGCGGCACTTTGGAAGCTTAGTTTTCCTTTTCTGGAAGACTAAACTGATATTTTAGTGCACTGAAGATAATTTCCTTCTTTACAAACGTATTTACAAACTACAAACCAATTCAAAATCATGTGAAATACTGTTTAAATCTCATAATGCAAGAATTATCCAGCCATACATACCCAGTATCCTTGTCTGTAGAGGTTCCTCTAAGCTTATATGATCTCCCAACAGCTGATTTTCCGACTGATAGCCAGAGACCCTCAGTTCTCATCCTGATAGTGCTCCGAAAAGATTTGCATCACTTTGCATGTTTCAGGAGGTTACAGAGCATTCTGCCCAATCATTGAGGAAGAAGCGAAATCCTGTAGGCAAATGTGCTGAGAAAAAATGAAAAAAAGGATTGGCTCATATTCAAATAGACACACAGTAACACTGACCAACACGTCTATTAGTTTCCCAGCCCACTCGGTCCAAGACTGCCACATTAGCACCATATATGGATACCTGTGAGTACATAAACTGTGTGTTAGTAAAACACGTGATAATGAGCTTACAGGAGGAAAAGTATGATATTCTGTAACTGTGCAGCGGACAGAATAATATTGTAGTACTACAAATTGTGTTGTAGTATCTGATAATGATATGTTACTGCTAATTACTGCTACTGGTAATAATAATAATTAGCTTTCTATATCATATCATTATATAATAATGTATAGTTTCTATCTTGTACAAAAATACTGTAGAATAACATTACAAATGAAAAATAAATATATACAGTGCAGCTGATAAAACAAGTTTTAACTTTTAATAGCAGATTTATGACAATTTTATTCACAGTGATGAGTTCACACTGGGATGACATCAGTGGGGAAACTTGGATCACACAGTGCAACAAAGAAGTTTGACAAAACTTCAGATTGTAAAGGACTTGCTGTAGTTGCTCATAACCTTAACATCAATTATTTATTTATATTATTAGCAGTAATAGCTACAATAGGAATTGTAACTTAAATACTCACAAATAAATATGATTATTGTAACTTTATTTTCTGTGCTTTGTTTCAGGAGGTGATGACTGCTGTTTGGTACTGTGGACCCATCCTCCTGAGTTAGTCGGGACCTGCCAACATCAGGACTTTTTCTTTTAACTAAACTGTCCTCTGAGAGTCTGATGGTGTTCAGAGAATTAAATATTTAAATATTTAAGAGACTGCATGCTGCCATCCGAAATCCATCCTTCCTCGGCGCTAACGCTGTACACGTTATTCAGCAGCACCACATTTAGTCTGCTTGATCTACATTGTTTCCAAAAGACATGTAAGAGTGTGATTGCCAGTATAGACACACCTACCATTGCTGGTTCATGTAAAGTGGTTTTCCTTTGTGTGATACCAGCAGTTCTGCAGAAGCAGGAGTGGCTCATTAAAAGTCACTTTTTTCACTTTAGTGTCCCTCATGTCATTAATGGTAGAAGATACCCACCAAATTTGGCTCTGATCATGTAACAGGGACAGAAAGAGAATCGAATTCATGTGAAATCACAGGATAAGAATGAAAAGTAGTGAAAAAAGCTAATGCTTCTTGCTTGAATTTCAGTGATGAGCATTCATGAGCCCGCCCACTTTTCCTCATTTAACACGAAGGACTACAGGGAAACATTTTCATATCAGCACAAGCACAGGTACACGTGCCGCTTTTTCACAAACTCACAACACCACATCATTTAATAATGATATACCCCTAACCTTTTTCATAGACATATCTCCACTGATTGTTCTGACTTGAATGTCCTGTTCTGTTTTGTCAGTCATAAAAAAAGACTCAAATAAATCAACCCGCACAAACAAACCTCAACCGGTAACAGTGCAAAGTGGAGCAAAGCAAAGTCATAAACAAGCCTTGAGCACTGTAAACACAACAGACCTTTAGTTGTAGTCATGCAGAGCGGCAGCTGAAGCATTAGTGGTGTGACCTGAATCATATACATAATTCTGCATTTGGATGTGAAAGCCTAAGAGTCCAACCCTGCACAACAGAGTGGCAGCAGCAGGAGCAAATTGTTTACAAAATGAAGTAGTTTGATGAGCGTGCTACCAGCAGATTTTACCTGTTCAGATACAGGAAAGGAAAAATCTTTGGATTTAAACAGGTCACAGAGGAAGTTTCCACACAGCCTGCTCAGTTCTTAGTACACCCACATACATCGCCTTTGCAGGGTAACATGATTTGTTAAAAGTAAAGTTTGATGTGCAGAATTTAAACACATTTAAATGAAAGCCATACATGTAGAGTATATATTTTATTTATCTGTATGTATGAAAACCCTGAGCTGCCTAACCATTACAGTGGGGAGATCCAGTGACATTTTGCTGCCATGGTTTGTGTCCACTTGCCCCCTCAGAAAGGGATTCTCAATCCAAATGATCCAAATGAGATCCTGATGGGATCAATGTTACGCCTTCACTATCATCAGTAGATGATATTATCAGTGGGCTGGGTGCGAGCCATACAGCATACTGCAGTAGGTCTGTAAATATGAACATGCAAATCGATCCCATTGCGGTCCATAAAGTATGAAAATGTTACTGTTTTGATTAGCAAAATCTATTTACAATTTCATATATACTGGGTATACTGGATCTACTGGTTTCATTAATTGCCACATGACACACAATCGTGTCATTATACCCATTATATTCATCATATCCATGAGCCATCAGTGTAAAAAGGGATAAAATATTTTGAATCCCACAACTTTTCACACATGGCTTTATGTAACCTACAAAATCAAACAAAGAAAGAATAACCCCCCCTCAAAATTCATGAAGTATACACCTGTAAAACTGGAAGAATATATCATAACATTCATAATTCCGGGTGCTCACAGGTTTAACAGGCGACGATATACCACAGTGTTAAATGCAGCGACCCAGTGTTTGACTCTTCCCCCTCTTCACTGCACTATAGTTGTATTTTTAAATGACAGGGGTAAAACAACATACATAGATATAGTTTTAGAGCAAGCTGGAAAAACAAAATAAATACACATTTTAGAAATATGTTTGTATGCCATATCATTAGAGAGGAGACCAGACACATTATCTGCTTCTCTTTCCCTGTAATTCACTGCTCTAACTATGGTTTCTGTTATCCAGGCGACATCTTATTGCTGTGAGAGCTAATACAGCTGGAAAACACTGCAGACACACTTGTAATATTCACATTTTAACTCAACAATCTGAGTTAAGAAAAGGAAAGCACATATACGGACCGATCAGACCATTTTAAACAGTGGAGAAAAAGTCTAGCTTTTCTTTAAACTTTGTATTGAATCAGGCTCCACCCTCAGCCACTGCTTTCACATAAACCAGGAAGGAGTACTGCGGTATCAGACATAGGTGACTCAGACATACATAAATAAATATATAAATACATGAACACCAAAGAAAAAGAAAAAGAAAAGGAAACCAAAATACTAACGCTTGATAATAAGCTAATGAAGCTGTAGTTTGAATGTGTATGTCACACTTAGTGAAGCTGGATCTTTTGCAGCTGAAATATCTTAGTTCCTAATCACAGCATCTGTCCTCTCGAGACAGATGGTATAACCATGGTACTTGCACTTGCAGCAATGTGCAATACATGTCTCCCTGTGCCTATGTGGGTAGTACTCTTTTAGTCCTTTGAGTGATCAGTAAGGCCAGGAAAGTGCTATATAAACAGCAGGCCAATCGAATAAGCCCTGCACAACTATGCTTATTGATCTATAACAGAGATAGTGCACATGTGGGGGATGTGTAAAGTTAAATGAATCACACTATAGTTATTTATTAAAATGCAATTTTGTGGACATCCATCCATCTGAAGACAGAGCTGAAGCCTATCCCATTCGTCACAGAGCGAGTGCGGGGCACACTGTCAGTCCATCACAGTGTTGAGTTGACAATGGGATCATATTGCTTTACAACCAGTGTGCACAGGAGAGTAGACTAAATCAACAAAATGCACTTTTAGCATCATTTGGGCATGTAAGCATTTTTAAAGACATGCAATAAAAATCTTATTTGTATCACAGCTACGTCCTATAGGGGTCGCTATAGCAGATACTCTGCCTCCATCTAACTTCACCCCTCCTTCACTACATCCGTGTACCTCCTCTGTGGTCTTCCTCTTTTTCTCCAGTCTAGCAGCTCCATACTCAACCTCCTTTGTCCAGAATATCCACTATCCCACCTCTACACTTGCTCAATCCATCTCTAACTTTCTAACACTCTAACTTTGTCTCCAAACTGCTGAACCTGAGCTGTCCCTCTGATGTACACATTTCTAATCCTGGTCACGCCCAATAAAAGTCTCATTAAAAAAGAGTCTAAGTATAAAAAACTTTTAATTTTTCAGAGTAAATGCTGCAGAGACTTTGTGACAGAGATCAAAAACAACTACTGGTTTCTTGCCCTTCATGCTGAAGTTGTACCTCCTTGACTCATCACTGTAATTCACATTTTAGTTCCTTGTGGTGCTGCTGATGTTCCAACTTCCTGAAACCTAAACATGTATTTAAGCATTATGATATGTATAGTTTAGCTTTTCAGTTTGTTTGTCAGGTGTGGATGTCGAAGGTAGAAATAAGAAGCACAGACTGTGCGCCTCCATCTTCACAGATGTTATTGGCTCCTCCCAGACAGCTTAGTAAAACATTCCAGCCCACCTCTGGGAATCTGCTGGCTCCTCGGCACACTCTAACTGAACTTCAGTCAGGACTTTACAGGAGTTAAAAGAGACTGAGCTGACACAAAATGAGAGGACTTGTTGTCTTGGTAACTTTGGCGTGCTTTGCCACAGCTCAGCACCAAGCACTGATTGACTACTTGGAGCGGAGGCTGCTTGCTATTGAGGTAAGACTCTCTTTACCTCCCTGCCGAGCCCTGCGCTCCAGAGTCCCTCTGAAAGGAAACTTCTAGGGACAGAGGCAATGGAATGCAGATGTGGCCAAATCCTGGAGAAATTACTGGAAAATACAGCTCCTTTAAGGGTACGGGGACTGTGGCATTTTTGTCTGAGTTGTGAGTTAGAAATGGGCCTCTGAAGTTTCCTTAGTCAAGGTATACGTGCACGTATGTTACCAACAAAAAAAAAAGAGTTTATGCAAAATTGCATCAGTGAAAAAACTTTTTTTGAGGGCAAGTAGTTTTCTGGCATCACAAAGAGATATTCTAAAAAACAAAAAGGGCCAGGGCTAACCTTTTTTTCTATGATGGACACAAATGTATTTGGCTTAATTGGACAAAACTAAAACACAAGAACAGACTGACTGATTGTCAGTCATGTCTGTAATTTAATTTAAATGAGAAGCACGAACCTTTTTAACACACTTTATTAAACTGAACTCCCAAAAATGCTATTTACCCACATCTAACAGTCTCAGCTCATGTCATGTTGAATGATTACCTGTGGGAAGGATCTCTTTTCATTTCCTTCTTCCACAGCGGGGTCATGGGTCAGGCTCGACCACAAAGCACCCAGCTGTATTCTGCATTCAGCTCATAGACACTCGAGCTGGGTGGAAACTTGCCACGTGTGGGCTGAAGCCGGTTGTTTGATAGATGGGTTTTATTCTTATTATTATGGCTTTCTACCACAGTGTTTACTGAGCCTGAAAAGGACATCAAATTATGGTGTTTTCATTGCAGTCAGTGCTCTCTAGAAATCCACTCAAGCTCACTGTATAACACACATCCTATTTATTATTCTGAGTGCTATACAAACAGGGAATACATGTCTGATCATATCTCAGTTATGACTAACCACCTTTGTTAAAACAGGACAGGATCTCTCTGTGGCACGAGCAGACCACCCGCTATGCCTCCGAGCTGCGGGAGCTGAAGCAGCAGATGGTTTCCCAGCTGGAGAACCTGGACAAAGAAAAAGAGGCACTGAGGATGAATATAGACAGCGTGGGGACCAGGGTGGACCGGGTCGAGCGGGAATTAGACTATCTGGAGACACAGAATGGGGCTCAGCCGTGTGTGGATGTGGACGACAAGCTAATAGAGCAGCAGGTGACTGTGGTGAAGGAGAAACAGAAGTCCAAATACTCACAACTCTCAGGTGAGAAATGAAATCTTTACTAAATACCCTGATTTTTTTTATTGGGGATGAACATGACATGCTTGAGCAATGCATGAATAATGTGACCAACAGTTCAAGTCAGCTGACAGTTTATTAGGTATACCTTACTAGGACCAGGTGAGACCTCCTTTTGCCTTCAGAACTGCTTTAATATTGGTGGCAGAAATTCAACAAGGTGCTAAAAACATTCCTCAGACATTCTGGTCCATATTATCGTGACAACATCACACAGTTACTGCAGATTTCTCAGCTGGACATCCATGATGTGCATCTCTGGTTCCACCAAATCTTGCTCTACAGCATTGAGATCTGGTGACTGATGAGGTTATTTGAGTACACTGAAATCATTGTCATCGTCTAGAAACCATTTTGTGGTGGTTTGAGCTTTGTGACATGATGATTGCACTGCTGAAGCAGCCATTAGAAGATGTGCACACTGTGGTCATGTAGGGTCAACAACAAAACTGGGGTAGGCTGTGGTGTTTAAACAATCCTTTGTTGGTACTAAGGAACCCAAAGTGTGACAACAAAGCATCCTATAAACCATTAAACCACCATCAACCTGCAGCCTGAACTGTTGACACAAGGCTAGATGCAGCCATGCTTTCATGTTGTTTACAGCAAATTCAGACCCTGACATCAATCAAGACTCATCAGACCAGGCAACAGTTTTCTATTCGTCTGTTGTTCTATTTTGCTGAGCCCGTGTGAATTGTAGAATCAGGCCTCAGTTGCCAGTTGCTTACCTGTCAGGAGTGGTGCTTGATGTGGTCTTTTTCTGCTGTAATCCATCTTCTTTGAAGTTCCGCATGTTGTACATTTGTTGTCGCCTTCCTATCATTTCAAAGCAGTTTGGCTATTCTCCTCTGACCTCTCTGTAAACTCTACAGATGACTGTGTGGGAAAATCCCAGCAGATCAGCACGTTCTGAAATACTCAGAAAGCACTCAGCCCATCTGGCACCAACAACCTTGCCACGTTCAAAGTCACTGAAATGACCTTTCCTCCCCATCCTGATGCTGTTTTTAAAGAGGCTGCCTTAAACACGTCCACATGTCTAAATGCTATTGCTGCCATGTAATTGGCTGATTAGATATCTGGGTTAACAAGCTGTTAGACACATGTACCTGGTTGCCAGTAATTGCATATTTATTACATTGTCTATGAGAGCCAACTCACATATATATTTAAAAAATTCCCAACTCGCCCTGCAAGGACCCGAGCTTTATCCTTAAAGCTTGGGTCCTTTGCCAGAGGCCTGGGAGCTTGAGGGACCTCTCCAGTATCTTTGCTGTCCCAGGACTGTGCTCTTTTGGACAGAGGTCTCAGATGTTGTTCCTGGGATCTGATGGAGCCACTCGGCCAGTTCACGGTTCACTGCCCCAAGTGCTCCGATTACCACTGGGAATTGGGTTGTTTTAAAAAAATAACAATAATAATGTTAAATAGCCAGTTTGAGATGACAGAGAAAGAGATTCTTTCTTTCCTGTCCAACTGAGTAGATATTCTATTATTAAAAATCATAAACGATTTTTGAAAACTCCAGTAATCATTACTGCAATTTGCATCATTTCAGATGAATGTAATGCTGCATTAAATGAAAGTTCTTTTATTCTTAAAATTACATTTAGTGATCCCAAGTGTCACTTAAGTGTTAAGTGTTTTGAGAGGCAGTGCCTTTTAGTTTTTAAGGAATGTTCTAAAAATAGCTTGGCACTGTCGTTTTTAGCAATCTGTGTAAAGCTGGAGGAAATGGTGCAAACTCTCTTTAATGTCAGACAGACTCACATTTGGTAAGCTTGTGCGTTTTTATGGCACCAGGACTGCATGCAGAATTCATTTACAAGCCAGGAAAATAAAATTAAAGCAATTAATTACAGTTAACTAAAGGAATGTGTCACCAGTGCAAGGGTGTCTGGCTGATGTAAAAACAATGCAGAATTAAAAATACAAGCAGCAATGATTGTGCTCCTGCACTTTCATGCATGTCGAGTTTTACTGGAGTCAAGATGTTTCCTGCACGAATTTGGATGCCACGTTTCCTGGATTGTAACTGGTTTTGCATAAACAAGTTACCTAACACGTCCTGTGTCCATTAGTTGGTGTTTGAGAACACCCACTAATTATATGTCATGCTGCTGTTTACCATGTGTGGAACCCACAATGAAAACCTGATGATAATTTACATTTAATGATGATTATCACCTACAGCTGATTTCCAGATACCACGGTGGCATTATGAGTGTGACCTAATACTGACACGTAGCTCGGATTCTGCACATGAAGTTTGGGACAGATTGGACAGTGCATATTTGAGATCTAACAAATTTTTTTTGTTTTGTTTTGTGTCAAAGGATTGATTTTGACATGCTGTAATAAACAAACTCCTCTATGAAAAGCTCTTCAAGCAAAAAAGCCAAAAACTTCAGTTTTGGCCATGCTTCGGCCCTCAAATGATAAATAATTGAGAACACAGAAACTTGTTTGTGGGATAAATTGATCCCTGAATGGGCTTTCTCATGGAAGTACCCGTCCTTCCACAATATGAGGACAGCCATATTTATAATGCATATGAGCTAAATTTACTTTAATTTTCTAATAAATGAGTAGTTTAATCTATGGGCACAGGAACATTTCTCTCTTTATTGGTTTTTCTTTCATGGACAGTAGACAAACTTATTAATCACACAAAAGGAAAATGATGCTTTATAGCCAATTTAGCTACTGGCTGTTTCATCTAATTAACACTCAACTGAAAGCAGAGCTGACGCTGATGACTGGTGGGAATGTTATTAGTTTTTCATGGGAACCATGAATGTGTATGCCACATCTAATGGAAATAAAACGAGGTGTTCTTTCTGAACCACAGCTATAAATAGTACAGACGTGACTAGAATATTTGAAAACTGCCAGCTGTGTCGAGTAAAGCCTGTCCTGCTCTCTGTTTCAGACTGCAGCGACATGATCTCCAGCATAAAAGCCATGAAGATATTGAAGAGAGTCGGAGGGCAAAAGGGCACCTGGACTAAAGACACCAACAGGGCCTCTGGGAAGGTCTACATTTTTAATGGGACGGAAGACGACATCATCCACGCGTTTGCCTCTGTGCAAGACTTCACCCGCTCGTCGGGCATGTCTCTGTCCAGTACAGTGAAGCTGCCGTCAGCCTGGAGGGGAACAGGCCACGTGGTCTACAACAACTACGTGTATTACATGAGTCAGGCTGACGAGTTAAAGGTGGTTAAACATGACCTGCAGAATAACTCTCTGACTGACAGTGCAGTGTTTCCTGTGCAGGACCACGTCCCTGTGTATGGTCTGACCCCAGAGACGGTGATTGACCTGGCTGTGGATGAGGAAGGCCTGTGGGCCATTTACGCCACACAGCAGAATGAAAGGTACATCTCTCTGGCTAAAATGGACACCACCTCACTGGATATTGAGCAGATGTGGGACACAAATTGTCCCAGAGAGAATGCAGAGGCGGCCTTTGTCATCTGTGGCACTCTGTATGTTGTGTACAACACCAAGCAGGCTGGACGCTCACGAGTACAATGTGTGTTCGACGTCAACGACATGGTGACCAGTGAAGATGCACCGCTGGTTTACTTTCCAAAACGCTACGGATCTCACTCAAGTCTGAAGTACAATCCCCACGAGAAGCTGCTCTACGCCTGGGATGATGGCTACCAGATCCTGTACAAGCTTACCATGAAGAAGAAACTAGAGATCTGAGCTTCTCTAAACAGCCCTAACGCTGTATTCTGAGAGGTTTTAGCTTCTAAACTACAGATGAGGTCTCAAAACTAACGATTTTGTAGAATTTAAGATCATTTCTCACCTTTCAGGGAGTTTCAGAACAGCTTAAATATAAAATCTTGGACTCTAACATTGTAATCCACTTCTCATAAAACCTGGAAGCTGCAATAACACAACATTTACTGTAGGGACTGTGAGGCAGGAGACAAACCTAAGAAATGAACAAGAGTCTGTGATGATTCTTTCATGCTACATAGACGTTATTAGGAAGTGACAAAGCTTCATTACAACAAAAAGGAAACGTGAGTGGTTCCCCAAGTGTTGGCCATCGCACCCTGGTGGGCAGTTAAGGTACTGTTGGTGGGCCACAATATGATATTTACAAAAAAAAAAAAATGTTAAAAGGAAATACAAGAAAAATAAATCTGAGGATATGAAGTGAAGAAAATACTCAACCTTTATTGTCGACAATACATAGATGGTACAAAAATACTGCTTGTGAGATGATCAGGATGAAAAAAGAGGACGAAAACAGCCAAGATTCAGGAGTGTGAGACTGTAATTATGCATCATAATTTTCTTTTCACAAATTCAGAACTAATTTCAAAATGCTCAGATTTATTTTGTGATATCTGGTGTTTTGTGGCTACCTTAACCCCACTTCTAACGAGACTACACCGTGCTTCCATCTTTAGAGTTGTTTCTCCATCTGCTGTTGAGTGGACCGAAACAGATATACTGTACTTACCCATGATTAGCTGCTGTCTAAGTTTCTGCAGTGGCTCCAGGCACTTTTGTGTGTTCACAGATATGAGGCAAATATTCAACACATCCTTTTAATAGCATAAAACCTCTGTCAAACCTGCCACTTCTATACCTGATATTTGTCATATCAACATGAATCTTTATACCCCAAGTGCTTATCAACTGAATCCAGCTTCTTGAATCTTCCTTCTCAGCTCATTTGTACTGACTCCATTGGATTTTAACATGACAGTTTTGTGTAGCATTCACAGTAATCTTGTCCGTGCTACTAAATACACAACATTAAATACACCCTAGGAAATGTTATCTTTTGTAGCTTGTTAATTTAATATTTTTTAGTGTTCAGATTTATATCATAAGCACTGTTAACATAAAATACAACCACTGTGTAAGGTGAGCTGAAAAATGTAACTCCGACATTAGGATACTGTATGTGCAAGAAACCGCTAGCAGGCTAGCACCCTGTGCATTATCTGCACTCTTCCCACATGTTGAGCACATGTGCATTTTTGCTAAATACCACCCAAAAAATGAGCAAACAGCACCACTATTGCGATTACTATTCTTTGATGTTTATTAATTTATATCTGAACATAACTTTCTTACTGCCATTTCTTCTACACTTATATCTCCTTTTTCCCCCCGCTATCATATTTTTTCCTAATAACTGTTCATTATAAAAATAACTGGCAGACTAACCATTTTAAACAAGGCTGTCAGTGTTTTTCTATGTACAGTATATAAAGATTGATATAGAAATATTTAAGCATCCATGTAAGATTTGACTCTGCTACACAGTTGCCGCATTGAGCGATGTGGAGCGTTATCCTGCTGGAAACAGCCATCAGAAGCTGGGTACACTGTGGTCATAATGAGATGGACCACAGACACAGATATCAAATGGTGTGAAAATAATAGTGGTTGTTGAATATTATGTTATTCATGATTATAATAAATCTGAAATTTAATTGAATTATGAGTGCTTTATTGATTTTAGTAACGTGTGTTGTCCTCTGGGGTTAAGAAGACCGCACAGGACAAAGTGGTGCAATAGGGACAAATTGTCACGCCATACTGCTTTCCAACACATCTCTGATTTTGAATGTTTAAAATGTGAAGTCAACCAATTTTGTCGTGTTGACAACAACACAACAAAACAGGCAGCACAATTTGACCATCTTGACCATGTTTAAATGCACTGAGCTGTCGTCATTTGACTGGTTGATTCAGCAGCTGAACAGGTGGATCTAACAGAGTGGCCAGTGAAATATTTAAACTTCCGTTTTGCTTCACATCGAATGTAATTTGTAAGACTGCTTTCCTAACCAGTCCAAAAGTCTTTGGAGCTATAATTTCTCATATAATTTTATCATTAATGATTGCCTGACATTTCCAAGAATGATAAAATTACAGAATCAAGCTTTTTAAAAACCACATTCATCATAAGTACTTCAGTCCATCTGCAGGCTGCAGACATGGTCTTGTATGCTTGATTGGCCAAAGCTTAATGAAGCATGAAAATAATTTCACAACCAGACGGTCTGTGAGACTCTGGTATTTGAGTTTTATAAAGCGCTTGGTAAAACTTCTACATCTGTCTCAAAGTGTAAGATTTCGCTCACCCGTCCAAAATAAAAATTGGTCAAGTTTATAATGTATCAATAAAACCAGTAAAGAAGTTTAAACAAGTTTATTTTTTCCTAACTGTAAATAAACATTTGTAAAAATGGCTTAAAATTGACAGTAAGAAAAGAGGCAACAGTTACATAAAATCTGAATTACAATACATTTGGAACATTTTTATACCCGACTGAGTTTGCTGAGTAATCCTGCCATTAAACCTGAATCCCACCAGTAATTAAATGAAGGTGCACTTTTAAAATCAATTAACGATAACTGGGATTCAAACCAAGCTAGAAAACCACTGCTTTCATCTCAACTCTCTCATTGGAGTTGTGACCAATTCACTTCAGCCCATCGTAATCAGCTGCTGCTCACCCACCGTTATTTGCACTACCCCACAAACTTGTTTGATCACGTTTAATTCTAACTAACCTATTACTTCAAGATGGACATGCTAAAGACAACATACCATTAAAATTTGGAAATATAATGTTATACAAATAGAATGGGTCTACCCAACCTGCACTGACTCAAAGCCCATCATAAATACATCAAATATGACAAGTTGCATATAAATATGCAAAATAATTATATTGAAAATTACAGTTAAATCCTCAAAACTATGATAAACATTGAAACAGTGAAACTCTCACGACAAGTTGCTTCTCGAGGGCTGGTTTTAGTTACTGAAGAATCCAATGTATTCTGTAGTGTCCACTTTTTCCCGTCCATTTGAGTCATGAACCTGAAGCATGGCGAGTCTTTATTGCTTAGATATAGCTGGCATTAAAAGAGCCTGTTATTTTGCACGACTCAGAGTCTGAGGTGGGGAAGTGGCATGGAGACATCACGGAAAAATCGATGCACAAGAGCATTTTTGGCAGACAGCCTTTTGTTTGGATCGTAGTTCAGCATTTCCTGTAAGATCGAAAAAAAAAAAGAAAAGCAGTCAATGAATACAGCCACGTGCTTCAGTCAAAAACTAACACAAGTCGTGGAGTTCATGACACTGTTCAGGGTGCACAGTGGTCAACTCTCTAGTCTGAAAGGGACACTTTCACAGGAGAAAATATTCAGATAGGCAAAGCAGAAAGAAGACCAACTTCTTTGGCCATGAATATATAATGAAAGTGCCAATAAATCAGAAATGTTCTCACCCCGAGCAGTTCTCTTCCATCTTCGTCAAGAAGAGGCACCACTTTTGATAAATCCTGCCGAGCCCACTTGGGGAAGGTTGGTTTGTAGTCAGGCATGGATGTGACTCCGGGCCAGACGGTCTCGTCAGGCGTCCCCAGAGTACGAAAGATTCGGAATAACTGATCTATCTCCGAGTCACCGGGAAACAAAGCCCTCCTGGTGACCTGTGGGCAGGGAGACATGGTTGGTGTCTTTTGTTCATTTTGGAGCTTTTTCTTTTTTGCTGTTAATAATTAAAGTATGTTACCATTTCAGCAAAAATACATCCAAGACTCCAGATGTCAACAGCTGTGGAGTAGTACTTGCAGCCCAGGAGAATTTCTGGGGCTCTGTACCAAAGTGTTACCACCTGAAAAATATCACAGGAGTAAACAGTTGTTGCATGCACTGAGCTAAGAAATTGTAGGTGCCATTAACCTACATAGTAGAGACCACATGAAAGCAGAGCAAGCACATCTGAAGTTCTAGCCGTTTATAATCTTATAACTCTAACATTTACTTAGGTAGGTTGTCAACGCCTTACTTCATGTGTATATGCGCGGACGGGTACTCCGAAGGCTCTTGCCAGGCCAAAGTCAGCCAGCTTGATCTCACCCTGGGCGTTGATGAGGAGGTTCTGGGGCTTCAGGTCTCGATGGAGAACCCTGTGAGAGTGGCAGAAAGCCAGGCCTTGCAGCAGCTGAAAAAGATAGCTCTGCAAACACAGCAAAATATGCTCAGTTGAGTCAAGCCTGACTTCCAGAGTACAATTCTTAGCAGTATTAACTGCTGAAAGTATGAATTCAAATCTGCTGTGGTGGTTACCTTTACTAGAGGCAGCGGGATACCAGTGACTGAGGAGGAGTCCATAAACTTTTTTAAATCCTGGTGAAGAAACTCAAAAACAAGATAGAGCTTGTTCTCGGTGTGGATAACATCGCGTAATCTGCAACATGTTGACAGGTAAGTTGGCTTGAAAAAAAAGCAACATCAAACAAGTAAAACAAGAATACTGCAAGCATGGTTTAGACATAGCTGTAACATAAGCACTTACTTGACAATATTTGGGTGACTGAGTTCTTTGAGAAGCGATATCTCCCGGATAGCTGTGCTCGGTACGCCCTCTGTTTCCCTGAAATGAACAAACGGTAAAAGAAACAGGTTTTTATCTAAGCCAAGCATGTACTTTAGTATCCTGGCAGTCTGACAGCTGATCCAAGTCCTGAAAGCTGAAAGAAACAACACTACACCTTTAAGCAGCGCACCTTATAAATTAGCACAGATTAGACACGCTAATGATTTAGTTTTCTCTGGTTTGAAACAAAGGTCACAAAGCAAGCAACTTTGACTAACGGCACATCTGAATTTTCAGTAAGGTTTTCTGATGCAGCCTGAGGAAAATGATGGCGATTTAGATCTGGGACACTTTACTGTTATTTACGGATTGTGTTTTTATATTATAACAAGTTACACGTTAATACAACACAACAAGCTCATATGAGCTGTAAAGTTATGTAGGTGTCCTATGTAAGAACTGCTCCTTCTGTGGCCATGAAGACTTTGCTCTTATGTCCAGTGTGGTTGTAGGAAGTTAACTGATGAAACAGTCATGCCCTGATGGAGCCACGAGGTGAGTAAACTGATTACATCAACTCTTCGGCACAGTAAAACTTGAAAACTAACGTTAGCCTGGTAGCCCGAGGATAAACAACAATAGTTTGTTTACTTACGTGTCCAGCCTGATTTTCTTCAGAGCGACAGTTTCTCCCGTCACTTTGTTCTTGGCTTTGTAAACAACCCCATACGTGCCCTCTCCAATTTTCTCAACTTTCTGAAACGAGTCCATCTCGTACCAAGCGCAGGTCTTTAAGCGGCAATTAGCCTTTTAGCTCTTTGTGTCGAAGCTAACGAAAGCTGGGTAGCTACTGAGGGAAACCTCACATATAACCATGTAAGTAACTGCTGCTCAAGGCTTCTTCATCCGGTCTGCACGCGCCACAGGTTTAAGACTTAATTCTGACTGAGGATAAACTATCTCAGGTCAGCGCGAAGTAGCTAAAAACAAAAGAAAGAGTCATTTGCAGACCCTGTTCATAACAATATCCGTAAAATGTTTGGTTTTGCGCGGCGGTGGCGGCTCGTTTGAAAAAAAATCAGAAGCAACACAACAGCGTTTCCCGCGTTAGACTGGAGGAGTTCGTTTTTGTGTTCCAGACACACCGATAGTTGTAGGTGGGCGGTAGTCTAAATGCTTTTCTCTTCCACTTGGGTCCTATTTGAAAAATTGTTGTGCATGGTACTGCTCTTATCGATTAAAGAAATAAATTTAAAACATTTTTTATCGGCTAATTTTAAATTCTTAGCTTCTGTTTAACAAAAGGGTGCAAGTCGTGATATAGAGCGGTGTTGTATCGGGATAACAAGGAAACAGTTAACAAACACCCTCACAGGTCACATGGTTGAACGGCGACGTCGCTATACGTAAACTACGTCGGAAAGACACGAACAGATTATAAAGTGTACAGAACGCATACTATTTACTGTCTTTCTATCTATGAATGTAGCCACAATTCACAGTTTTATAGATGTGTACTGCACAAATATGAACAATTATTTAAACACATACACAATCTAATGCAAAATATAAATGCAAAATAAAAAGCATGAGCAACATTGTGTATAGCATAATAAAAACATTAGTTGTCTTCACATCTATGATATATCTTCTGCATCTTATATATACAGCAGTTTTAAAAGTTAGAAAGCTGTTTTCCTAATCCTAAGAACTTTTACTTTCTATAGTTATTCAAACATGGTGAGATCAAAAATAAATAAATAAATAAAAGAGAACAATTTGATCTCTTCAGTGGCAGGAAGTGTTTGTAATGACCCACTAGATTATGGAGCAATGCTTTCCAAGTTCTGTTTTTTAACTGTTTTTCTCTTGCTCTCTGTTTTGATTGAAAAACTAAACTAATTAACAGACATAGTGATGGATCTGATATAGTGTAATAGGACACATCTGTACTCAAATAATACCTTTGAAAAAGGTCTGGTAATGTGTGTCCACCTGCAGATCCTTTGTGTTCTTTCAAAGGGGCAACTGGATTTAACACTTTCTTCACCTCAGGGACCAAAATGACCTGCTGGGTACCAGTTAAAGCTCGCTTGTGGTTTGTGAACAGGAACCCTGAGCTAGCCTCTAACCAGGGGATAAGCTGTACCATTTTTTTAAATCAGACTTGTTGGCTATGATAAAGTATCTGTCAAATACAACACTTTGTTATATAGAGTTATACACTCACCATCATCCTAATTCGGCAAACAGGTTGAACTGCTCATTAATGCAAATAAATATCAGCCAATCACATAACAGCAACCCAGTGCATTTGGGCACATATACATGTTCAAAGCGACCCGCGGAAATTCAAACTAGACATCAGAATGAGAGAAACAGGTGGGTAAGGTGAATTTAAATGTGGCATGGTTGTTGGTACTGATTATTTCACAGTACCAATGTCACAAACCTTTAAATCTGTAAGGATTTAGTGATGGTAAGAGTATTTTTGACTTTTCACATTAGCAAAATTATGAGTAGATCTAATCTGGTGTTATATGATTATGCTGCAGTTGTTTAAAGACACACATTCATTGTTAATGTTATCGCTAACACCCGTGTTTTTCTCTGGTATGCCAGATGTCCGCTTTAAAGAAGGTCAATATTGATCTGAAATTTTAACCGCAATTGTGTTTAAGTCAGTAGGTTCCCCCTGCAGCATGAAGAAACACCCTCATTTGGTGCTAAGAGACACAGAAAGCATTCATTCCAGTACTGCACATGATCGAAGCCCGCAGGCCCAACACGTCTCCACGTTGCATATTTATATGTGAAGTGACGTCTTTGAGCACCACAAAGATGTTAGTTCTCATTTCATTGTGTCGGCTGTACTAAGTTTCTCCTGTAGATGATCACTGATCAGTAAAATTACGACTGATCCACAGAAAGTGACGCATGTAACTTGTCTGAATATTTATCTGTCAGGAGGAGGATTCAGATTTTCCCTGTTCTCCCTGCAGTTTAGAGGAGTTGGTTTCATAATCTGTGTGGACAGAGGTAATTAGGAAGCAAGTTTCCTGTCAGGAGATCTCCCACAGCCTGAATAATCTGATGGTGAATCATAAGCAGCCTTGGCGCAGGTCCTGCGTACAGCAGATTAGCCTGCTGATTGTTCTGCTCCATCATGTATCAGTGGAAGCTTCGTGTTTGTAGAAGTAGTTGTGCTGTACGTGTTTACCTTGGTTTGTGGTTTCTCTTTAGGCAAATCTTCTTTTTGTGTCTAGTAGAAAAATACAAACGATGAAAAAAAAAATGAGGAGAGTTTGTTTTAAGCCATTTGAACACACCGAATGACTACTGATGGCTGCTGTGGTCATGAACTGATTTGACTGTCTAGTCTGGTACTTTTCATATACCAGATGGCTTTATTGATCTGGTTGGGGGTCAGTTCTAAATCACATCCCTCGGTTTCTAATAGTGCGTGAAAAGAGAAGCCTGTGTGACTGTTTGACTTCAGTTTTGTTGACACGCTCTATATTGATTGTGCTGAAATAGTTTTTGAGGATTCCAGGCTTTACTGGCCTTGTTATTAAGTGCAAATGAGAAATATTTATAATGTCAAATAATTTGTGCAGAAAATGATCAGATTTCACAAAACAAGGTTCTGTGTTAATTCCATAAATTCCCCGAAACCCAGGAACAAATTTATTAAGATAATAAAAAGTGGAGGCTAAATAAGCCTATTTGTGGTATGTGGTATGTTAAGTCAGGTGCTCCTTGTGAGGCCGTTTTCTCCTCCTGAACTCTGTTGAGTAGCGCATGAGGGGTCACATGTAGTGCAGCCTGAATAGTCTCACGGGCATGAGAGAACATTACTGGGAAAGCCACCAGTCACTGTCAAAATGACTCCGTATGACTCTGTATAATGTATAAGAATTTATCTACACAAAGTGGAAATAAGAAAACAAAAAAGCCAAACAAACAATTAATAAAACAACTGAAAATAGAAAATTTGAAAGTGGGGGATAATAAAAACACTTTACCTTCTTACTGATTTAACATGTTACTTGTTATACCTGAAGGAATTTCGTGTGTAATAAGTAAAAAATTAGTCTGAAAAGTGTTTTTCCTCCTCTTTAACAGTTTTCTGAAACACAACCTCAGTCGGGAAGCTGTAAAAAATGAAAATAAAAACAAATTTAGAAAATTTGCAGATCTAATAAACTCACGTTTTATTTTCAATTAAAACTGAAAACATTAAATTGTTTAAAGTGAAAAAAAACCCCTTTCTCCTCTTTAGTCCAGAGATTTTCCAAATCTTGATTCCTCTGACTGCAGAACAGTTTGAAATTTTGCGTCAGTAAATTTTAAGTGATCTTTATCCCAGAGACGACGGCAGCATTTGTGGACCATGTCTTCACAGATAATGAGTTCTGGAAGTGTTCCTGAGCTCCTGCAGTCATTTCCATGACAGAATCATGTTGTTAATGCAGTGGTGCTGATTTTTGGCCTCAAGCTTACTTTTTTCCTCTTCCCTTCTGCAACTCCAAGATGCTCTTTTTATACCCAATCATGTAACTGATTTGTTGGCAGTTAAACTAATTAGCTGCAAAATTTTCCTCCAGCTGTTTCTTTTTAGTAACACTTACTTTTCCAGCCTTTTTTCCCCCATGTCCCAACTGTTTTAAGTCTTGCCATCAAATTCTTTATCAGTAGGAAAAGCTGTAAAACTTGTGAAAATATAGTTAAAAGTCCAAAAGTTATGCCTTCCTTCACAATATCCTAAGCCATCAGGTGAGACGGATTGGAGTGTTTGACAGGTCGATTCTGGCCCTCGGGCCTTATGCTTTACATCCAGTGGTTTCCTCCATTTGTCCACAAAAATTCGGGAGCATCAATATAATGTCCCAGCCTGATCAGAGTCATAACATCAATGATGACAAAACTTTGATACAAAATGTTTATGCTCCCTATTAACCAGTATAAATTTCTCCAACCGAAAAGAGGCTGTTGAGATTTGTAATGATTTAGCATTTTTTAACATATAATTTCTCAATTGCAAACACTTATAAAACTCAGTATTTGACCTAGAATACTGGGACTTCAGGGATTCAAAGGATTTAAACTCACCATGTTTAAAGAGGTCATAAAACCTCTTTACACCTACTTTATGCCATCCCACAAAACTCGATCCTTTGTTTTGCGGCAGAAGGTCTGGATTATTTATAAGCGTTGACAAAATATTAAACGGAAGACTACTGCTAAAAAGTGTTCTCAGTTTTCCCCACGTCCACATAGCATTATATATCAGTGGGTTATGCTTTATTACGTGAGGTAAGTCATTAAGGCGTTTCCCTGGAAAGTTAACAGGCGAGGATGGTTTACATAATACTTCCTCAATATTTAGCCATGGCAGATCAGAATGTTCATGTATCCAGGAAGAGAGAATCCTCGCTTGTATTGAGAGAACGTAATTTCCTGTTTGGCACTCCCCACCCGCCCAGATCTTTCGGTAACTGTTGTGTCTCCAATTTAATTTTGGGTTTTCTTCCTGCCCAAATGAAATCCACCATAGCCTTATTAATTACTTTAATATCTTCTGATTTCAAAATTGCAAACAACATGCCTGTGAGATATTAGTTTCTATCTTTTAACTGTGGGAGGAAACCACTGCATCACTTCAACAGCTCAAGTGGCCACAACACACAGATCCAAACAAATCAGCAGCAGCTGAGCAGCCCAGTCTCCATACAAGAGTCTTCCTGGAAATGATCACAGGCAAAGCTGAACTTATAATTTGGTGTACTTAACAGCATTTTCACACAACAGCTCCCAGTGTTGGAGCTAGGTATTACAGTAAGATGTCCTTCAGAATGAACTTTTAATGTTTGACTTATTTTTGCTGAGAAAATTATTATTTCCAGAATAACGCCATTTCTGCCAAAGTATTTGCGATCCTCTGCTGCATGAAACTCTGCACCGTCTGAGATCTGAGCTTGGGTGTGTCATCTATGCTGCATATTCTCTGAGCTGCAGCAGCCCGAGGTGAACACCGGGATACAGAGGAAATAAAAGGATGCTATTGATCTGCAGTCCACACACTCATCTTGTGATGCCCATACCCACATAACTGTAAGGTCATATGTCAAACATAGACATGCATCGAGCTTTGCACACAGCTCTCCACACTCCATCCTGAAACAAGTATTGCAAACATTTGTATTTACAATGTCCAGACAGGATCCATTGATTTTTCCAGTATGCACTTATTAAGGATGTGAATTATTAACATGCACTTTATCCACAAATATGTTCTCTGTACAGTTTCTTGAGTTCTGGAGATTTCAGACACTAACAAGCAGAATCTGAAAAAAGGCTGATGAAATATGGCTAACATGAAGTTCTCCAATGACAACAGTTCAAAGGAAATAAACCAGCTAGCTCAGGTAAGATTAAAAATGTAATAATACAACTTTATCAATAGCAAAAGTTATGAATAAAAGTCACAGTTTTGCCAAATACAACTGAAGCTAATAAAACTCAACTTACTCTTCCTAAAGAGGGGGAGGTGCCAATTTGCAGAGTGATGTCAGAGGGTAGAAGAAACTTTATGGTAATTGAGGTCCAGGCCCTTCTTAAAGAGGGTAAGGAGACTTTTGTTAAGTCTCTGGGAGTTGAGTTGGGGATCAGGACTGCAGGGCGAGGATCAGGGCTCAGAGAGGAGAGAAAACCAAACACATGATGAAAACTTTGGTGCTGCTTGTTTTAGCATTTGCTGCTACAATATCTGCAACCAGTGAGTATACATCCAAAATTACAGACAAGAACGAACACCAAATTGTTGTTTAATGTGTGTTTTATAACTCTTTCTTCTAAAGGTATACCTCTGAACAAGAAAAAAGTAACTTCGTTGATATTTACTCTTAGAAAAGATCATATAAGGAGGTAAAAAGGGTAATGGCTTTTAAAAGCACCTTTTTAATGTTGTTGTTTTTTTTAGCCTGCAGGATTATACTGATTTCATTGCCCACTTTTATGAAAGAGAAAAATAGGAAAACTACAAATAAATTAAAAAAATATTATTCACCTGATGGGATAAAAAATACAGTATTTGGGGAGCTAAATATGAATTCGTGTTAAGACAGGGTGATTTGCTATGTGTGATGCATGAACTTTGTACCAGCAGAGGCAAAGTGATTACTCTGGATTACTGTGACTGAAGTAAATCAACGCATTTCTTCATGCCCACCGATTACAAGCTTGTTTAAGCTTAGCTTTTCTTTGGATAGCTATTTAACGCTTGTTTCATGCCAGCACACTCTCCACTCTGTTAAAAGGAGGTGCCCGAAACACATTTTCACAGTCCAATTTCATACCATTACACTATGTTTTATGCCAATTTTGATTAATGACTTTAGACTTCTAGGATTTCAAAGGTGATTTATAAAGTCTAAAATGGTATTTTTATCTTCTAAGTTCTGAAAATCATTAATCATGTCACAGTGGGTATATTTTAGGCTTTGATATCTAAAAAAGATATCAGAGTGTCTTTTTCATATTCACTAACACATCACTATCTGGGAGAAAAGGGCAGTGAGTCAGTGTCTGGGAGCCCTCATTCCTCTCACTGGGATTACTGATGTTGCTGCTCAGCTGATAGTCACATGAAAGGGATTGAGGGGGATTGCAGGTCCTGTGACTCACACTGCCAAGAACCCTGACACCCCTCCACCTTAACAATACCAAGAAACATGAGCAGACTGCACCTTATCTTGACAAATATACACATACTTAGAATTATGTCTACAATGTAAAAGTTTAACTTGATTACAATGTTGAGCTGAATGTGTATCTGCATTTAATGGGCATAATTAAAGTTGTGGGAGCTGGCAGAATAACACTTGGTGCATGGTGCTATTTTTTTTCTAAAGAGTTTCAATGAATTCTTACAGGGCAGAGAAGTCACTTCACTCGTTATCGATCATGGAACTCCCGCATGTACCCGGTGTGGAGTGATGGAGACCCAAGATTCAGAAACTGCTGGTTGGGTGAGCTCACTGATTTTTCTTTTCATTAAAGAAAAAAAAACTAAGATCATAAGATGCTAACTCACAAGACATGTTATTTTTCAGGTGGTAACGTAACCTTCGCTCTCAAGAATGATGCCCCCACCCTGACTGGAGCAAAAGCAGGCTTCACTATTAATCTGAATTTCCCACCAAACCAGACGGTGCTCCCAGGAGGAGAGGTGGTCTGGGTAAATAACTGCACCGTCGATGGTAGGAAACCTTCTTACCAAGGGGGGTTTAAAGTAGAGGCATTAGCCAGTACCAGAGATGTAATATTAGCAACTTAACTTTTGCAGAACCAATTTTGTAGTTTTTTCAATAGTTAAACTAAAGTCTTATAGTTGTAATGTACCAGATATGTCTTCCTGCTGCATGTTTGATTAATGATTACTGTCTGTGTCAGGTAAACAGTATGAGGAGGGTCAGGCTGTGTATCCAGACCGGGACACTGATTGGACTGGAGTTTTCCCCGATGGCACACCTTTCAACAGGAGCCAGAACGGGAAGCCCCACTATGTGTTTGTGTGGAAAACATGGGGTAAGTTACAACTACACAGCCTCTGCAAAAGACTGAATGAACTGGCCGGGCTACCAACTCTGACAGAGGGGCACAGGGATCAACCAAATACGCACAGTAGACTCATAAGGAGATGTAGCCACAGCTATAAAAGTGCATAAATATACTTCTTAGGTCCTCGGGTGCCAGAGCGCTTCAGTGAATTCATCACACAGTTGAACTGTTGAGTGTAAGCGTGGAGTAACGTCAACGCATTGACTCGTTTTGGAAATTTTGAGTACGGTCATGCTTGAAGTTTCAAAGAAACATAAGGAGTGCATCCCAAAGTCTGACCTCCATCCATCTGCTCAGTGTCCTCCTTGCACTGCAATAACTTATAGCAATATGTTTTGGTTTTTTTTTTTGCTAACTTAACTTACAGTCGAAGTCTATCAGCAGAACTCTGCTGAGGGGACACAGGGACTTTATCAGACCCCCAAGGCCCGTCCATAATGACGAGGCTGCAGTATCCCAGAATCTTTATTATCTTTTTTTTCTGATTAGCAAAACTTGGGAGAAAAATTTAATAAACAAAAAAATGGCATAATGTGATTCCATATGGTTAGAGTAAGAACAGATGCAGCAACTTTTACTATGAAAACAGAAAGTTTTAAGCAATTTTCAAGAAACTGTGTCATGGTTCCTGGGTTGATGAACCAGTGTTTGGGGTTTCGCTGGTTTATGAAGTGATTTATGTTCTAGTACTATACTGTTTCATCCTAGCTTTTTTCAGTCGGCTTGCTCCAACTTTACATTTTTACTTTTAGTTATATCTGCCATTTGCCAGTGAGTTGACGTCTGTCTGCAGAGTCCTACATTTGAGTCCTCTCTCTGCCTGCTACACAACCATTGCATGATTTCACAACTCCATACACGGAACTGTGTATGGAGTTGTGAAACCATATTCAGTCATATACCTCATATAATACCTGCTTGTTTGAGCTACTTAAATGTTTGTTGTGCTTAACTTTATTTTTTAACTGTTGTAAACAAAGATTTTCACAACTTTGGGATGAAGGTGATGGCTAGAAAGTATAAATGATTACTAATAGATGTAAAAAAATTAAATCTTCACTGTATGGGACTATTCTTTATCTCATCTGTATCAGTCAGGTCATGAAAAATAAGTTGCTTAAATGTTTTCATTAAAACAAAATTGATGTTGTGATATTAACACTATTTGAAACAAGAGATATTTGTGCTTCCCATTTTTCCATGTTCATCATGTGCAGATTATGTGGCGAGCATCACCTCGACCCCACCCTGTATGTCAGGCTTCACTGATTATTGTGCTACTGTCCTCTAAATCACCCTAATGTGACTGTGTTTTAGGGCGTTACTGGCAGGTGGCAGATGGACCGTCCTCTTCACTCACCATTGGTACAGACAACATTCCCCTGGGCTCCTACAACATGGAAGTCGTCATCTATCACTGCCGTGGCAGAAACAGGTTTATCCCCCTCGGATATGCCTCTACAGTCTTCACCATCACAGGTGACCACTGAAACAGTCTCTAAGCTCCGATTTGAGGGAAATGATCCTGTATTTCTTTCTTTTCAGAGCTCTCATCATGACAGCTCTTTGTTTTTTGCTCCGTCATTAGACCAGGTTCCATTTACCATATCTCTGGCCCAAATCAATGATGTAAATCAGAACGACCAGAACTTCATCCAGAACCAGGCTATTGGCTTCACCGTCAACATCCACGATCCCAGCCAGTACCTTAACAATGCAGAGATCAGCTTCACTTGGGACTTTGGTGACAACAGTGGAACTCTGATCTCCAGGGAGCACATGGTCACACACACATACATTGAAGCCGGGACCTTTAGGCCTCAGGTGGTTCTGATGGCGAGCATCCCCAATAACTGTGGAAACCCCACTGCTGGTGAGATCTCAAAACTCATCAGTCTACTCTTTACCTTCTACATGTATGCTGTTTCGCTCAGTAGCTTTGTGCTTTCTTTCAGCCGGTCCTGTTGATGCCTCTGCTGCCCCAGCAGTAGTTGTTATGGCCTCCAGCCAGGCAGCTGTCCCTGCTGTCCCAGTTGAAGGAGGAGATACAATAGCTGTGGATGTTGTCGCCACAGACGCCACTCCAGTGGCTGCTTCTGTGCAGCCCGCAGACGCAAACACAGACGATGGAGAAGCGGCTGCTGATGCCGACACAGAGGTCGTGGTAGTTGCCTCGGTGGCCCCTGCAGCAATAGATACAGCCGTTGTTGCCACCAACACTGCTGCTCCTGCTGCAGAGGTAGAGCAGGAGGCAGCTGATGCAGAGGTGCCTGCTGCCACCGTTGCACCAGGAGCCGAAGAGCCAGCAGATGCTGATACGGCTGCTGCAGATGATACTGCAGGGGTTACAGTTGCCACTGAAGATGTAGCTGTGATTGATGCTGCTGCTGCCTCAGTTGCCCCTGTTGCAGAAGGAGAAGTCGAGGTGGCTGACATCATCACTGTTGCTCCCATCACAGACGGAGCTACAGAGGAAGAAGCTGCAGATGGTGTTGAAGCTGTAGAGGCTACTGCTGCTGCAGAGGTTGCGCTAGCTGAAACACAAGCCCCTGCTGATAATGTTGTTGCGCCTGCTGCCACTGAACCCACAGCTGTAGAAGAAGCTGTAGTTAATGCAGAAGTGGAAGCAGTAGAAACTGAGAATGAAGTTGCAGCTACTGCAGCAGGTGAGCACATACTGTAAATTCAAACACCCATAAAGAAAGGAAACAATTCCTCTTCTACCAGAACTGTTAACACAATCCTCTGTTTTTTTTCCACGAGCAGTTGAAGACGAGGCTGCGCCAGCCGAAGGTGAAGTTCAGATTGAAATGGAAGCAGATCCAGCTCAGGTTGCCCTCGTTGTGGCTAAACGACAAGCACCAGAGCTGACAGCTGACTGTATGGTCTACCGCTACGGCTCCCTCGCTACATCTGTCGATGTTGTTCGTAAGTCACAACAGTCTTCTTCTTTAGCCTGCACCCTTTACAGTGGGTCCCTATCCTTAGCGTCCTCCTTTGTCATACTAACACTCTGCTTGTCCTCCATCACTATATCCATGATCCTCCTCTTTGGTCTTCCTCTTTTCCTTCTGCCTGGTAGCCTCATATTCCACACCTTTTTCCCAGTATGTCCACTTTCCCTCCTCTGCACATGTCCAGATATATATACTATAATATACAGGACACTAATGCTTTAACAGAAAGAGTTTTAGTAATATTAAAATCTCTCTTTCATCCTGTTTCAAACCTGCAGAGGGTATCGAAAGTGTCGAGATTGTACAAGTGGCCAACGTTGTGTCACTGGAGACGGCGTTGGATCAAAATGCTGTGGACGTCACTATTTCCTGTCAGGGAAGGTGAGTAAAACATTCATCAAGACTCTGCACAAGCTAAATCAATAGAAGTTTAGTTTAGTCTGGAGTTTTAAAGACTATCTCTATTCACACTGCACTCAATCCAAAAACATTCAGTGAGGTAAGTTTCTAATCATTGTGACTTCTCATTAAAACTTGAGACACATGCGATCCAAACACCTGTCGAACTCGAACCGACCACTTTAATGAATCAATGTACAAATTTACAGACAACAACATTATAGTATCAACACAGTCCAACAAACATAAACTATCATAATATACTGTTATGTGTTATTTTTTTTGTTTATCTACATCGAGTTAATACATCAAGTCATCTTTTTTTTCCTTGAAACAACATCTCTGCATCCTCAATCTCTCCTTCCTGTAGTCTGCCAAGTGAGGTCTGCACTGTTATCTCTGACACTGACTGTATCACGCCGGTGCAAACCATCTGTAATGCAGCCTCACCCTCTCCAGACTGTCAGATGATCCTTCGTCAGTTCTTCAATGACTCTGGAGTATTCTGCCTTAATGTCTCTCTGACTAATGATGTCAGTCTTGCCATGGCAAGTGCAAGAGTCAGTGTGTCAGTAGGTGAGTAAAAGGAAAAACAACAACCAGAAACTAAAATGAGCTAATTTACAGAGGTTTTTTTCTCATTACATGCTTCATTTTCAGCCTCCGGTGGTTCACCAGCTGGAACTGCTGCTACGGTGCTCGGTGTTATGGTTCTCGCCTGTGTCGTCTGCTGTATTGGTTTGATGTACAGGTAAACTTAGGAAACATTCTTACAGTCAACAATTCTTTGCATGTTACGCAGGAATCATAGATCAATGTGCATGCAATGACCACGCATTCCTAATTTAAAAAGCCACGTCAAGCTGACCAGGAAAACTGAATATTCATATTACATTTTAAATATTGCATAAACAGTTATAGGTGGAGTAAAGGGCCAAGGATAGATTCCTTTGGAACATCACAAGTGGCTGCTTATTGCATTATAAATCATATATTACGACATCCAGTATAAATTTTACCTTCATCAGTGGAATCATACAATAAGTTACAGTTTCTCTTTGCAAGAATTAGATAAGAAAACTGATTCGACCCACTTTAGGCCTCTGTCTCCTACATTAAGTGTCTTAGCCAGCCTGGTGTGTTAGCTGAGTTTGACACAAAGACTGAGAGCAGCCCACAGGCATTATAAAACCAGAAAAATGAAACCACAGCAGGTTTAAGCTTAAGTGCCTTAAACCTGCATTCTCTCTGAAGGCCACCAGATGGCGATAGCTGTGGTTACACAAAGACTTCCAGTCCTATAGAAGTCTATGGGAAAACAGTTTCCTGTTCTGACCTCTGCAAACACTTTCTTGCCAAGTTTATGGGCTTCTTTGCTCATGCCATATTTAATAAAATTATTATCTGTAATTGTAAATCTTAGTTACACTATGTTCCAAAAACGAGGAATATCTGTCTGGTTTACAAGTTGTTAGCCAATTAGCAATCAGTTTAACAGTCAGACCCACCACCTGTTTTGTTTTGGAGGGGGTAAACCAAGTTAGCGACAGTGTAAAAAGACAGTTGTCAGCTTGCTCCTGATTGATGTTGATTTTGATTGTCTAAGTGATATTGCTGTAAGTGCAATTTTTCTAAACAGGCGTTTCAAGCAGTACCAGCCACTGAGAGAAGACCGTGCTAATAATGGAGGCATCTCTGCAGTAACATCAGTGCCTTTGCTCTTGTGGAACTTGCTGAGTAGACAGTCACCAGGAGAGAGCCGTCCACTGCTTCAGGGAAGGATTGTGTGAATACTGTCGTTAATAAATTCACTCAACATCAACAATATTTGCTAACATATCGCCTATAAACAGAATACTGTCTGTACTGTCTCTGACACGGTAACTCCCTGCCATTAAACCAGAACCAATGAGGTGAAAAGAAGCCCCATGTACAAGATATGTAGGAACCAGGAGTACCTGTGGAACTGTAAAAGTGTGTTTAAGGTGTTCAAGCATTTGAAGTGGAAACTGATATTTATTTTGATCCATAATATTTGTATTAATTGGACCTGATAGTTTAGAGAAGTCATAACATATTCTCTTATTTGTGGCCTGCATATACTAAACCTATTGGAAAATCAATACTAGCACATTTCCATTCAATGTCTTTACAATATAAATGAGAAAAAATGTATAACTGAACATCATTTGATACCCTGAAACTAATAAAATGGAACTTTATCACCATTGTTTGTTTGCCTGATTTTTTTCAGTCATTCTGAAACTGATGCTTGATGCTTTTAGATTGTTTATACCCACTTTTGACCTTACCATCTGAATAATGACCAGAATTTGGGACTCGGACCAAATACGGTTTTTCTAATCTTCTATTATCTAATTTTATTAAGTCCTTGAGAATTATAACTTCAGTTTCCTGTCCTTGGCTGACAGCAGTGGCACCCGTCTGATCTTCTGGCGCTGATTTGATATTTTGTGTATTCACAGATGCTCTTCTGTATATCTTGGTTGTAATTAGGTTGCTATTGTGGTTCAAAACAGCATAGCCATTCTCCTCTGACCTCTGACATCAACAAGGCATTTTCACCCAGAGACCTGCCGCTCACTGGATATTTTTCTTTTTCAGACCAGATGGCTGTGTTGAAAATCCAAGTAGATCAGCAGTTTCTGAAATACTCAGACACCTGGTACCAACAACCAGGCCAAGTTCAAAGTCACTTAAATCAACTTTCTTCCTCATCCAGGTGCTCAGTTTGAACTTTACAGGTCATTTGCTTGACCATGTCTACATGGCAAAGTGCACTGAGTTGCTACCACATGACTGAATGATATTTGCAGTAAAAAGCAGCTGAACAGGTGTGTTGTGGCAGGTGAGTTTACAAAATTCAAGTGATAACATTAATCTGTAGGTCAGGAAAGCTACAGTGACGATAGCTCAAGAGCTGGAATACGTGCTGCATGTGTAAAGATAAGAAGCTTCTTAAATTTGCAGATCTACAATCCACACAATTAAAAAAACATCCTGTTAAGCTTGAAAGAAAAAGCCCTGATTGAAAATGGTACTCGCATGTAAAGTACCTGGAACAATGCAAAATCAACTCAAAGTACTTTCCCCAACACCAAACAGCAGTTTTCTTAAGTAGAAACTAATACATGGCACTCAAAAATCTATGACAAAATACGCAGGATGCCTTGTTTGGACTACAACATTATGAAATGTGTGGTCAGGAAGTACTGTGGTTGTAATAACGCTGTAGCTGAGTGCACTGAAAAAATGATTACTATCAATATCATTCTCCACTGGAGTAAAATGATTTACTATAACACAGCAGGCTACACTCAGGCACCGAAGGAACAAAGCAAGGGTGATAGTAAGGTTCATGTATGACACGCTGCAGTAAAGGAGAAAAGGCTGACGTCATGGCTGCAATCTTCAATGGAAGAGGCTTTATATAGAAGAAAGACATGGCGTGAAAGGGAAGCCAAGGGGAAGAGTTAATATGCATATGCAGCATGTGCATATGTGCACTGCTCCACATGTCCTTTAACTGTCTCACTTAAATTGCATAAACAAGATTCCAAATGAATATCCTTCCTACAGCTTGCTCACGACTGTGCTGCTCCATTACACTAATGACCAAATGCAGCCATTAATCATGCTCAGCCATTAACATGTCTCCTGGTCACATGTTCTCAGTCCTGTTCAATCACTCCCATTCATTCCTGACATGCTACTCAGCCAAGACACGACCCAATAGCCCTTCTGGGAGGCCATTGTTTTTCACTGATGATATATATCGCAGCCCTCACAGCATTGTAGCTGTTACTACAATCTCACCACTTGTCCCAAAGCAAGATACATTTGGTGCTGTCACCCAGCTCCACTGAAAGATTCAGGAGGTCCAATATCATTTTTTCTTTGTTAGATTAATGGCCTCAAACTTTTATTCCGGACAGTGAAACCAGAGATGAGTCAGTGAGGTGACGCCACCCAGGCAGCCAAACGGCTCTGATTAATTTAACACACTCTTTATTGCTCACCACTCCCTAGCAACAGATCTAGAAATGGATGTAGTTTCCTTCATCCATCCTCAGCACAGCAAAATCTTCTACAAGAAGGACATGATGATAAGCACTGCTGCAGCCCACCACATCCAGCAGTTTAATGGGAAATATTAATGGAAAATATTTTTCACACTGTTTTGCATTCATAACAACATGTTCAGCATCCATTATGTTATCCTAAACAACACAGTATTACCACATCTTATTTTATTCAGAACTGCTTGAACCTTTTCTAATGCTTTTTTGTACCTTTTAACAGTCCAAACATTCATGCCTGCTTTAAAGTTACAGTGTGTGAAATTGAACCACTAGATGTCAGTAGACTGCAGATTGCAGTCAACTGAATTCTATATTTTTGGAAGAGGCTGCAAAACATTGTGAAAGGAGTCAGTGTAGTTCACTTCCATGTGATGACAGTAATAGTGAAGTGAGTTGTTTAGGATGTGCGTAAAGTTTCTGTCATTAAGCGCTACTTTTCCTGCTGTTAACTTGTTAATGTTAGCCATTGTTAGCTAAACTTTCTATGAAGTAGAGCTAACATTGTTGGACTTAGCAAATAAATTCTCACATAATATCAAAATGTAATCATACTGTATTTAGAATTGAGCAATCAGGGACACTCGACCCAAACACTGGCTGGCATAACATTAACAGATTAATGTTTCCAGAAACCAACACCTGTTCCTATGTATTTTTAATGGATCGGTTCATAAGAATGCATCACTCCGATCAACGTATATGTATGAGTACAACAACAACTTTCTGTTTAATAACCTAAAAAACGAACTAAACCTTTAACTACTGACTAACCAGTTGTGAAGGCATTTGATATTATCAGATTCTTCACACAACTACATTTTTCACTTCTTAAACCTACACATGTATCTCGATTTGTATGAAAGTTCTTCACATTTTGATTTTTGCCACCCTGAAACTTCCAAAAGTGTTACCATATTTGATTTGGGACATTTCTAAGTCAGATATTGCTTGTAACACGACCACTCTGAGGGAGAATGAGCTCAACAGAATCATCCAGAAATTCTGACTTTTTCCTGTGCAAAATATAAAAGTTAAAAGTGAAATTAAAATGACAAAATGACAAAAAAAATGCGTATTTGTAAATGTTTCTATAAGTTAGGTTTTTATGCTGTAGTGCTCTGTGCTGCTATCACTGATCACTGCTGTTCAACTTTGATCTGATATCTAATCCCAGACCACACCCAATACATGAACTCCCTTCACCCCGATAATGAAATCTCAGCACAGTATATTTACTCCCTATTTTTCCACATGAGTGTGATATCTGCTTTCATTTGAAACACGATGCACACACTGAGTTCAGCAGGTTGAAATGGGAAAAGATATTCTATCCTAACAGTGTCAAAGAAGAAGCATTGAGGGCATGCCCCCTCGGGAATACTCAGAGAACCAGAAGGATCAATGCTAATGGCAGCATCTGGCTGGTGGTTAGTATTATTGATACAGTCGCCCTCAAAAATCACTGACTATGATGTTTTTTTAAATGTGGGCATAAGTGCATGTGCCTCACATAAACACAGTTAAAGCTAGTGTAAAAATGCAGGTAGTCTCAGGATGGATAAGAAACTTTGACAGAAGCCATTCTGGCTGGTTGGAGCAGAATCTGGAAACAATAGAAAGTGAGATGAGCTCTGTGCAAATAGGGGGAGGGAAAGAAGAAAGCATTACTGATCATACAGCAGGTTGATTAGATTACAGAGCCAAGGATAACAGGCCATTTGTTACACAGAGAGCCAGGCCTCGGCAGTAGCTGCAGATCTGAAGTGCAGAGCAAAACTGAGTGCGTTTGTGTGAGTGTGAATGAAAGATGTAAAAAAAAGAGATTAGACTAATTACACTACAGGGTGCTGCAGATGATCCTTCAGGAAGAGGAAACCCAAATTTAAATCTAATCAGAAAATACTGAGTTTGAATAAAGGCTGTTGACTTATTTGTAATGGCGTGTGGGTATATGTGTTAGAAGGAGGAAATAACATGATAGACTGTGTCACATGTGTGTTGTAACATATGTAATCACTTGAATGGCTATGATTCTATCAGAGGTATTGAGCATCACCGGAGACACAAAGAGTGCCACACCCAGTCGACACAGAGCATGCTCTGTATTACATCAACTTTATGCTGGACTGTCTGCAGACCTCGCTTAAAATTGCTTTACACAAACAGGCACATACAGAGACTGCTGAGAGATCTGAAGGCATTACCTCAAATCTTCTTTTAATGCTTAATATTTACGCCAGACTGAGTCATACTTTTTATAGTTGTTGCAGTGCCATGTGCTTATCATGTAATCCTCAATTATAACTTAGATTTCACAGTTTGAGCTAATATTCTTAAATGGCACAGTGGGATATCATGACTTTTTAGTTTGCAACCTTGCAATTACACTTTATACTTGCAACACATATTTGTTCTATTGTAGCTTATTTTTGTGTCTGCACCTGGAGGAAAAACAGCAAATGTAAAGAGAAGAATTCTGGGAAGCTGCACTTTATTGGCTTGGTGCATTAGAGTATAATAGAAATCATTTGTTCTTGGTAAATCACAGACTCTGTGAGCTTGCTGTAACAAAAGTCACTGTATGTCACCTGTTCCATCTGCAAGACCAGTGTTTCCATGAACTTACAATCCAGAGATACAAAAATCCAGATTTTCTGACATACTCAAACAGGGATTACTGGGTTTAGTGCATTTCAAATGGATAGCATAACTGCAGAGTCATGGCTCTGTCCCAGAAGCCCAGAATATCAATAAAGTATCCCATTACTATAAAAGGAGAGAGAGACAAAGAGGAGAGAGGCAGGGAGACAAATGGAAAGGAAAGAATCAGATCAATGTACCTATGTGATTCAATTAAGAATAGAATTTCACATTTTCTTATACTGAGAACCAGGTAACAAAATCCTCAGCTGGCACTGTTACTGGCAAGATATAAGAAATTAAAACTGACAGAGAAAACACGAGTTCAAGATGTCAGCGAGTGCAAAAATCAGAGAGGGGAGGAGGGCAGGAGTGAGGAGACCTTAGTTTTTAAAGTAGTGTTGTGGAAGCTGCTGTGGCTCTCTGCCAAATGCTCTGGTTAAAAGGATGGTACCGTCGAGACAGAGAGCAAGGCAGAGGATTGGTGACAGCACAGAAAGAGGCAGTCTTTCTGTGCTGGGCTCTGAAGGGTAGGGAGTGGTCAAAGCTGGTGTGCTGATAACTGATTGAGTAAGGAAGGCTTCATGTGGGTGGGGTGAGGAAAATGAGTGAGGGGGGAGGTGTGATGCTCATAGGGCAACTAGCCTGAGTGCATAAAAACCCTCAGATCTCTTCAGTCTGATGTCCTGTTGCTTTACAAGCTTCTTGAAGCCTACATCACTCCATCTATCCTCAGCGGCAGAGAGCAGAACCAGCCCAACCATGAGCCACTCTTCAGTGCATACCTCCTACAGGCGCACCTTTGGAAGCCCACACTCCATGTCCTCTTACACCCCCGTGTCCTCTCGAATGCCTGTTTCTGCGGGACGCTACATGCGTTCGATGTCACCTGTGGTGACATCCCGATCCACCACCTTCCACCAACAGCGTTCCCGCCCTAGCCCCCAGCCCCCTCGCCTCTCCTATGACAAGGTGGACTTCACTCTGGCTGAAGCCATCAACCAGGAGTTCCTCACCACCCGCAGCAATGAGAAGGCCGAGCTGCAGGAGCTCAACGACCGCTTTGCCAGCTTCATTGAGAAGGTGCGATACCTGGAACAGCAGAATGGTGCATTGCAGCAGGAGCTCAACCAGTTCAAGGGCCAGCAGCAGCACGGGCAGCCCAACCGTGCATCTGAGCTCTTCCAGGAGGAGCTGAGGGAGCTGCGGCGCCAGATGGATGCTATTGGTAAAGAGAGGGACCAATACCAGCTGGAGAGGGATAACCTGGCAGAAGACTTGGCCCTACTCAAGCAAAGGTTGGTACCAAGGTGACAGACAGACAGACAGACAGATAGATAGCTAGATAGATAGATAGATAGATAGATAGATAGATAGATAGATAGATAGATAGATAGATAGATAGATAGATAGATAGATAGATAGATAGATAGATAGATAGATAGATAGATAGATAGATAGATAGATAGGATTATCTAGTTTTCTTTCCTCCCATTTTAAGCGAAAAGGAGACAGAGAATCTGCTGTGCTGCTACTTGACTCGTGTAAAGGGTGAGGTTGGGCGTGGCACAAAAGCAGCAGCATGACACAGAGGACACAGGAGGCTGCATCGTATCATATCTGCAATTCATATTTGGTTATATATAAATGTCTTGAAAGACTGAGTAACTAAAAGTAAGGTGAAAATGTCTATTAACAAAAGCAAAGAGATCAAAGGAAAAAAAAATCTGTGACACTGTGATTGATGCCAAATAATGTCAAGTTTTCTTGAATGCCAAATCTGTACAGTGCTTTACAAATGCACATTAGAATTCATGCAGACAGGGAGACAAGAAGAGGGAGGAGAAGGATGGAGAAATCGGACACAGGGAGGGGCTGGTGAGGACCAGCGAGGAAAGAGAGAGGGGAAATGGGACCAGAGGAAGAGAGGCTGGGTGTCAGGCGTGGTGAGGATAGCGTCAGGAAAAATCAATGTGACTCAATGACTCCATTAGGTGTATTTTCAGTGTCCCTCTGTGTGCTGAGGGGACGGTGCCAGAGACCCCATTAGGACAAAAGACCCTGTGTAACACGACATGAATTAAAGATGAGGGAGCAGGACCCACTAATCTACTTTATGTCCAGCCCGGGTAAGACCTCTGTCTGACATAATAGATGGGCCTGCCTTCACCTGCACTTCCAGACACTAACAGCCCAGAAGAACTTAGCAGAAGCAAACTTAGATGTTCTGCATTTAGGTCAAGGACTATAGAACTTTAACATACGTTCGACAAGAAATCCAATGAATAAGCAGAAACCTATAATTCATTTAAATGTTTTCTGATATCACGCAAATTCTACTCTTTAATGTTTTATCACAGTAAACTAGCTTCACTAGTGTAATGATTTAAAAAATATGTTAAAAAATTATAAGTGTGTGTGTGCATAACCCTTCTGAGTGCATGACCTTATTGAACTGCAGAGATGCCACATTAGCCAAGAGGAAGAGCAGCTGATCCCAGTGGGCGCACTCCCAAAAATCCTTTTTACAACACAACAAATTAACAAATTGATCCAGAAAGCTTTTTGCCAGCTGATGCCCTCCTGCAACCTTTGACTCAGACAGTATTCTTGGGGCGGGGGGGGCGGGGGGGGGGGGGGGGGGGGGGGAATTGTCCACCTGTCATCGATCATTACTGAAAATATTGTATTTTGTTCTTAGGTTGGATGAAGAAGCCCAGAAGAGGGCAGATGCTGAGAATAACCTAACTGCCTTCCGCAAGGTAAACAACAGGCTCAGTGGACTGTGACTGATTATAGTGTCCCCTTTCAGGTCACAATGGACAAGCTTTGTTCCACCTCCCATACTTATGTAATACTGCCACAGTAACATTACAGGGCAGATTCCTAAAATGGCATTGATCCACACCAGTGCACACAGGAGCCTGTGTACATTTTTTAGTTAATGCATGTTTTTATATAAAAATTGTATCCTCTCAGGGTGCAGATGTTTGTACAATTGAAACACACATACAGTGAATGTTTTCTATTGCATTTTATTTATGTCTGTCATTGCCATTGTTTTATAGGATGTGGATGATGCCACACTGTCTCGTCTGGAGTTGGAGAGGAAGATTGAGTCTCTGATGGATGAGATTGAATTCCTAAAGAAAATCCACGATGAGGTATGGGGTCCTATCACAGCACCCCACTTCTCTCTATTTGTAAAAATGTGAACCCTCTTTCTTTCAGGGTTCACTTATCAAAGTACAGAATATTTTCTGGAGATCTAAAATTGTAACATTCTTTCCAAATAAGTAATTCCTCTGTGATTGAATGTCATTTAAATCATTTAATCTGATTATGATGATTTAATTTGCATTTAAATCATCATAATCAGATTAAATGACTTAAGTGAATATAACACTAAACAATTCAATTCAATTTTATTTCTATAGCTCCAACTCACAACATTAGATGCCTCAAGGCATTTGAAGGTAGAGACCCTATAATAATACAGAGAAAACCCAACAATCAAACGACCCCCTTTGAGCAAGCGCTTGGCGACAGTAGGGAGGAAAAACTCCCTTTTTACAGGAAAGAAACCTCTGAAAGAAGCAGATTCAATGAGGGGCAGCCATATGCTATGACCGGCAAATACACTCCAGGATTGGATATGCAAGGATTTGTGAGAGACGTTCCTGTTAGTGTTGAGAGTTAAGAGTTAGCCATTATCGGTGAGACCCGGCCTCCGGTGTGGTATTAATGGAGGGTTACACAGATGTTTCTCACTGAGGAAAAGAATTTGAAAAGCATCTTTGCAGAAGGAAAACTGTTTTCACAATTTTTATGTGCTTCTATTCGTCATCAGGAAATCCAGGATGTACAAGTGAGCGTCCAAACCCAGCAGCTGAAGATGGAGGTGGACAGCAGCTCCAGGCCTGATTTAACTGGTGCTCTGAGGGAAATCAGAGCCCAATATGAAACCATTGCCTTAAAGAATATGCAAGAATCTGAGGAATGGTACAAGTCCAAGGTAGGCAGAGAGAAAGACACATGGGCCATACACAAGTATATAAGTATTTTTTTGTGTGTGTACTTCATCTTTTGCTTTTTTCAGTTTGTTGATCTGACTGAGTCTGCAAAGCGCAACAATGATGCACTGAGGCAGGCCAAGCAGGAGGCTAACGAGTCCAGGAGGCAGATTCAGTCTCTTAACTGTGAAATTGATGCACTGAAGAACACGGTAAGCTGGAGTACCAGATGGCATTAATCTATCATAATGTACTATACACAAGTATCAGCAGTCGAGATGTTTTTGGATGGACGTCTAAAGTATGATGTCCAAATGTGGGTTTTTTGTTTTCTCAGAATGAAGCTCTGCTGAGGCAGATGCGTGAAATGGAGGATCAATTTGGCAATGAGGCAGCCAACTACCAAGATAATATAGGCAGGCTGGAGGATGAGATCCGCCACCTGAAGGAAGAAATGGCTCGCCACCTTCGCGAGTACCAGGATCTCCTCAATGTCAAGATGGCTCTGGACATTGAGATTGCCACTTACCGCAAACTGCTGGAGGGGGAGGAGAGCAGGTGAGCGAGAACATGCTGCGTCCATGTCTTCATTAGTAACAACATGGTCAGTATCATCTGTTTCTTCAAAGCTTAGCCCCAGATAATGGTACAACTCAAGTGCAACAAAACAATTAGCTTTTTATTACACGTTGTAACACCATCATGTTATTTTTCTGTTTAGGATTTCTGTTCCCATCCTCAATATTGGCATGAGCAATCACCTTGGAGGTAAGCTACAGTTGTTGGGGGATTTTTTCACAGTCAAATATTAGATTAAATTCTCTCACATCTTTCCATTAAAGCTGTAACCATTTGATTACTCTTCACTTTCTTCAGCATTGTAAGAATTCCCATTTTGTTTCTGACCTGCTCTCTTTGGCTTAGTCACTGGCACAAATTGTAATGAAATAAAAATGTGTTGTGACTTCTTTTATCACAGAAAACATTTTCCAAAAGAAAAGCTCATCTTTTTACTGATTATTCTAACAGGAGAGGCTCATGCCGGGTGCAGATGTAAAAGTAATCTAGGATTCTCATTTAAAACAATGGGTTCTTTTACTTCTAGGATTAAGGGGGCCTAGAATCCCAGAACTTTGCCTCTTATCACTGTCCAGTAATAAACTCTTTTAGTCATTCATCAAGATGATTCAACTTTTCTAATAAATCTCTCAAAAGTAAAACTCATCTTTTCGTGAGTGCACATATATCTAAATGTTGAAATCTAAGCAGCATTTTAATGGAACCTTTTTGCAGACTATGAAAAAGCTCCGGATAGCATGGGCAAGAGGACTGTCGTGATAAAGACAGTGGAGACTAGAGATGGAGAGGTAAGGCAATTTATAGAAAAATGTTGCTTACCAAAGATCACAACACTGATCACTGGCAAGTAACACAACGACAATATTAGTATGCATCGCATAGAAAAGTTATACTAACCTGGATATTATGTTCCTCTTTAGGTGCTGAAGGAATCCAGGAGGGAGAAAGATAGAGATTCTGGTGCAATTGACAAGGATGACAGGGATGAGTAGACAGAAACTCATTACATAATATGAAGGCCAGTGCCATGATAGAAACAAAACTGAAAATGTTGATGAAAAATAGAAAAACAAACTCCGATCTGTAGTTCTCGTTCTCACTAGTTACGAGTTTCACTGTTTAGCAAATTGTCTTTCAGCATAGGTGCAACCATGGATGAATTCCTTTAGACAGTGTCAATCTGGTGCTATTTAAACCACCCAAATTTTTGCTAAACACTTTTGCTTTCTGTAGCAGTAAAACCCCTTTATAAACAAACCGCAGAGGCCTTGGTTTACAGTGCAATCCTAAGATGATCTCACATTTGTAGCAGAGTATTAAACCACACCCTAAACTACATCATTTATGTACAGCATTTTAGTTGTTTGTGTTGTATAAATCTCTCTCTATATATATGAATGCCTTACTAACAAACTGCTTGACACTGCCCTTTGGCCAACAAACCTTAAAAACCGACTGAGAACAAATCAAGATGTCTGCATTTGTTTTAGAAGCTTTGCTGTCCTCTTACTGTGCAAATCACCATTGACCAAATACATGGATTATTAGTAAATACAATAGGAAATTCTGACAGTGAAAATATGAATTTTGCTTTGCAATGCCGTGTGTATCTGGCACTGAGGAAAAAATATGTATGTGAGAATAAAAGTCATCCGTGAAAATAAACGCCATCCATGCAAATCAGTGTTGTTGTTGTGTGTCTCTCCATAACCTGCATTTTGCAATTTTCATGTGTGAAGTGGGTTGCATAATAAAATTAGAGGATAGATGCAAACTATCGATCCTATTACGATACTAGTTCCGATACCAATATTTAGCATCCATGATATCGATATGTGGATCGATCTGGCTACTTTTAGTATGTACGTGAATCGGGTAGTAAGAGAGCTGAGGTGTAGTTGGGAGCAAGACCACAAAGGTATTAGTCAATGACAGCTTAAAATAAATTCTAATAGTTTAGTTTATGCAACTCTTAGCATTTTTGCACACGGTCATATCCATCACACAGGACCCTTTGTTATATTTCCTTTTCCCTGAGTGACACCTCCCAGGCGAACCTTCATCGCAGACTGCAGCTGTTTTCCACACATTTCGCGAACTTTGCTTCCGCCATACTTGACTCCTGCTGCCTCAAATCTCTGTATTAAGCTTCTTCACTTAAACTTAACACAGCCATGTCAGCGGTGTACATTATTTTTTCAGTCCCCAACTTAAAAAGGCGCTACCTGAAAGGCAAAAATCAGGGCATAGCTACTTTACGTCGTGACGACATTCTACATCCGCCTCCAGAGTTTTCGCTCGCGGTCTTGGCGCGAGACTTGTCCGGTTTGTCGCAGTTGTGTGACTGCAGGTGGAAAACAGCCGTATATTGTTAGAAAAGACAGCGCCAAATGCGCTGGTGGTTGTTTAAAAGGAGAGACTGAAACAATATTTGGACGACCTGGAAGGTAAGTACGTTGTTTCTACTTTCTTTATACTGTATGAAACGTAAAACCTAAGGTAGCTGCTCTGACACAAGGTTACCGATCTGAAGGAAGACCGCAGTCTTAGCAGAAATAGTAGCATAGTAGTATTATAAGTATATAGTATACAGCTCTAAATATGCCACCAATAACATAAGTCAGTTTTCTTCAGCAGGTCCTGTAAATAAGTAGTAGTAATGGTAGTAAAGCTAGATTGCACTCAGTTTGTACCGACACACACTTAACAAGGTTGGTCATCAAGTCAAACACAGCTGAGTAGGTATATGGAAAAATGTGTCGCTTTATTTATTAGGTACTCATTGCTGGTACCTGGTTGGAGTTTCGTTTGCCTTCAGAACAGCCTTAATTCATAGTATTCAACAAGCTGCTGGAAAAATTCCTATGAGATTTTGGTCTTTATTGACATGACAGCATCATACATTCAATGGCGTGTCCAGCGGGGTGGCCTCGGGGGGCACAGGCCACCCCCCCAACCAGACTGGCCACTCCAGGTGCCACCCCGAAGCTAAAATAATAAAATTTAATGAAATATCAAATATACCATTATGGTTTCACAGTGAAGCTCAGATATCCGAGGGTAAGTGAATGCAGCACCGGCTTCTGCACTATGCGCATCATGTTAGCAAAGGCACCGCAGAAAACATTTTTTTGGCGAAAGATTAACAAGTTAACATAGCTGGACTAGCCATCGGACGTTTGCATGGTGGGCTGATGACTCATTTATTTATTTATTTTTGTAACGGCATGAACAATGAGAAGTGGTGGATTGGCCAGATGCTGGCCGATGTGTAAAAATAACTCAGTTGTTTGGTGGTGGCTATGGCGGAGCTTTCACAGAGGCAACAGGTGGATGAGGGAAAGGTGAGGCAGGAGGAGGAGAGACCCGAGGCGGCCGCCGGTCCGAGTGTCAGGTGAACTGAACTTCAGGTAAGAAGTTATGACCTGCAGTCTATCTGGGTCAGATATAAACCAAGTTTAGGTGCAGTTTATTTTCGTTGTGCTGACTTTTTACAGTCAGTTACAATACCTCATACTGCGTGAGCTAGCATGACGAGTTTATACAGCTGTTCGGTTGCTATGATGTTACTGATAGTGAACTTTATTTTATTCATAAGGTTAGTTAGTAGAGTTGCCAACAGCTCCTTAAAAAATGGAATGGTCCCTCATTCAGAGAAAATATTACGCGTTTCGTATTGAGCTGAGAAGAGACACAGTTTGTCCCGTACTTCAGCTAGGATGGAAAAAGACACAAAGCTGGAGTTATTCTGTCTTTATAGCTGCCTCTTCTATTGCTACTTCAATCATGAAACTGATCAATGATCAGCTGATCGTCTCTCTTGTTTGTTTATCACCCACTTTGTGCCAGAAACAGGAAACCAGCAGATGTCGCGCTAAACAACAGCAGCACGTTTAAGCTTGATCAGCTGTTGTTAGAATTTATTTAATATTGCTTTCTACTATCAGCTGATGTTTGCCGGAGCCACAGCTGTAAAGCTGCTGGTCATGATGTCGGTTTGGATATGTGGTGAGAGGGAAACACAAGGATGAAACCAGGAGATGTCCTTACTGAATCATCAGAGCTGAACAGGTGATGGAGAAACAGGTTTACCTTTTAGGTGACAGGAATGAGTTGAAGGGAAGTTATGAACTGTTTCTGAGAGACAAATAACACCAGGATCCTTTTCTGTGTAGCTGACAGCTGGTAACTGTGCAGGGACGGGTCTAGCAAAGTGTTGCCAGGGGGTCCATGTAGGGCATTAACAGGGAAAGGTGGGGCACAAAGAAATACTTTTCTTTTTTTATTCTCATTTAAAATATTTAGCTTTTATTAAATAATTATCTGAATCTTGCGAACAAAGTTTTTATCTGACGTAAAATGTATAGAAATCATACATATACCAACAAGACTGTACATCACTGTCACAACAGCATTTGTTTTCATTCAAAGGCTTTATGGCTTTACTACCTGGTGGGTCAATCTGTAGTGAAAATGCCCGATTTTCTGTCCCAGTCCAGCCCTGCAGGTTAATACTGGCAGTGTCACCATGCCAGCTGACTGTATTTCATCATCAGCCAGTGTTGTTCTTGATCAATATTACCAAAGTTGACCATAAGGCAGCATAGAAAGTATTTACTTGCTTTCAGGTTTTATTCAAATATTAGTCTTTTCATTTGTTTCCCCACTTTTTTCCTGTTTCAAAATCAAACACCAGTTTGTGAGAAGATTATCTTCTTTTTTTTTAACAGGCATTGGTTTTGCATTGGCATTGGCTAATTTGCCAATTGTATGTTAAAAATGTTCGTATTTTAATATTCAAAAATGTTTTTGCCCAAAACATATGTGCACTATATGTCAGTAAAAATACTATGCAAATATTGATGTCCTTGAATGCTGAATAAACACTGACTGATTGTATCTCTTGTACTTTATCAACGCAGTATCTAAAAACTTTGCACCGTAGTGGTTAAAATCTCATTCTAATAAGAGTTAAAAGCGCATTCGGTTATTAGGTTTACAGGGTTATTGAATTATGGTTAACGGTTGGTAGAATTGTTTTTAACATTATCTGCCAATTACATCTGCCACCCTTCTCCAAATCTGTGCCCCTACCTGGCCCCCCCAACAAAAATTTTCTAGACACGCCACTGCATACATTTGCTGCAGATTTGGTGGCACTACATCCACGATGAGAATCTCCTGTTTCACCGCAACCTAAAGATGCTGTGTTAGATTCAGGAAAGTGAACTCAGTGTCATGTTTAAGAAACTAGTTAGAGATAATTGAGCTTTATGACATGATGTTATCCTGCTTGTAATCATCCATCAGAAGGTGGGTTCACTGTAGGTATGGTCAGTAGCAATAACTCCGTAGGATGTGTTGTTTAAACAATGCTCAGTTTGTACTAAAGGGTCCAAAGCATACCAAGGAAATATCCTCTACACTATTACACAAGCAGCAGCAGCCTGAACCACGTTTTCACCAAATTATGACTCTACTGTCTGAATGTCGCAGCAGAAATTGAGGCTCGTCAGACCAGGTACCATTTTCAGGTCTTCTTTTGCCCAATTTTGGTGAGCTTGTGGTAATTGTAGCTCCAGTTTCCTTTTCCTAGTTGACAGGAGTGGCACCCAGTGTGGTTCTCTGCTGCTGTAGGCCATCTACTTCAAGGACACGTTTGAGACGCTCTTTTGCTAACCTTGTTTGTAAGGAGTAATTATTTCAGCTTGAGCTTTTGTGATTATTCTGACAATTTTAGGTCACTTACGCTGATCCCCTGGACCTCAAGGCACCCTGATGGTGTGTGGACTTATTCATGATGAACTGTGAACTTTTGGCAACGTGCAGTGCTCTAGGTTATCTGGAGGGAGACACCTATCACAAGGAGGCTGATTGCTTAGGTGAGTCCTATTTGAAGTGTAAATATATATGTAGTTGTTGTTTTGATCCAGAACAGTCCTCTCACAGCTGCCGTGTCTCTATGTTACAGAGAGCGTGAAAGACTTGATTCGCTATTTACGCCATGAAGATGACGCCCGTGATGTCCGGCAGCAGTTGGGTGAAAGCCAGATTGTACAGAATGACCTTCTGCCTATTATCATTCAGCACAGACAGGACAAAGCCTTATTTGATGCCTGCATCAGGTACCAATCCTGAGAAGTCTCATCTATAAAATATATGTGTATATATATAAATATGCTCATCTGTATTTTAGCGAAGGTTGTTTGGGTATATTTTTTATCTTATTTTTGTGTTATGTGATATGTTTTGTGATTCTGGAGTAAAGATTGATTGATAGGTAAGTGACAGTGACAAATAAAAATAGTAATATTGTCCTTTAATACAATTCGTGTAACATGTGTTACTATGGTGACACATTATTGTTAGAAAATTAATAAATTTGATTCTCTGTCAATACCAGTTGGTTTAAAAAACAATCTGTTACTTAAAATCTCTCTTTCTTTTTTTTCTAGACTCATGGTCAACCTCACGCAGCCTGCCATGCTCTGTTTTGGTAAAGTCCCAGATGACCCGGTGTTCAGGCATCACTTTTTGCAAGTGACATCTCATTTGCAGGCTTATAAGGAGGTATTTGAAGCGCAATAAAGCAAGGATTTTATAAAAAGTGGTTTTTATGTAATTACAAACAAAATATTTGCAGACAATGTTTTTATAAAGCACACAATAAAAGTATCACTGTTGCCACTTTATCATTATCTTTAATTTTCAGGCATTTGCCAGTGAGAGTGTGTTTTGTATCTTGAGTGAGACATTGTACAACCTTCTACAACTTGTGAGTATTTCACTTGTTCAGATTTTTGTTTTCATTGAGCAGTTTCCACTCAGAGTAAAAATGCTTCTGATTCTTCATGCCTTTCTGTCTGCATCCTCACCTTTGGTCACTCAGGACTGGGAGCAGAGACAGGAAGAAGATAACCTGCTGATAGAGAGGATTTTGCTGCTGGTTAGAAATGTGCTTCATGTACCTGCAAACCCCAGTGAAGAGAAGGTTTGACTTAAAAAAGAATTATGCTGATTCCATATAAGTGCAAGTTCTTCCCATCCCTAATCTCTCTCTTTTTATCCTTTATTTGCAGAAAGTGGATGATGATGCCAGTGTCCATGATCAAGTGCTGTGGGCCATTCACATGAGCGGCTTTGATGACCTGATCAAGTTCCTGGCCTCAGCACAGAGTGAGCAGCAGTGGAGTATGCATGTGTTGGAAATCATCTCCCTTATGTTCAGAGACCAGGTTAGACAGAAAGATCCATTTTAGGAGTGCACATCTAAATGTTCTAGCTGTTCTCTGTTTCAGTGGGTTTTGTTATTTTTGTTGTTGTTGTTTTCTTTCTTTACAGACTCCAGAAGCTTTGGTGAGTGCCGGCCATGCTCGTTCAGCAGAAGAGAAGAAGAAGGACTCTAATGAGCTGGAGGCACTGAGGCAGAAGGAGCATGCAGAGAAACATTCCCGCACTTTACAGAGAGGGACCAGGTGCAGACACACAGATGTTCTTTAGTGCCAAGTTTACCGTTGCCAATTACAGAAGAGTTTAAATGCACATAGATTTTCAAGTGGTGATGGGCCAGAGGTCCTGGGTAAACAAGGGTTCCAACTTGAACCTCTGATCTTCTCAGTCAAAATCACTTCCTTGCTGCAATTCGGAACTGTTTACAATAATGTGTATTACATTAGAAGTATCTGTGAACTAGGAATACTTCTGGGTGAGGTGCAGCTACAGAAGAGTTGCAGTAAAAAAATAGTTTCATGGCAAAAGTCAGCATAGCATTAAGACACATGGTGGAGTTGCAACAAGTTGGTTTAGAATGAGCGCAGATGGATGGATAAATGTCATTATATGCTTGCAAAAATGTTCCCAAAAACACTATAGCATCCTGAGTACTGAGACACAATGTATATGCTGTTGTTTTCCTCTTAGACACTCTCGCTTCGGAGGGTCTTTTGTTGTTCAAGGACTGAAGGCAATAGGGGACAAAGATGTGATCTATCACAGGAACCTTCAGAATGTGAGCTGTTCAATTTCCGTTATGAAATCTTTCCATTAAGAGATCGTGTTAAGAGAAAATAATTTATTGTGTCTGTTTTATTTATTTATTTTTTTAAGTTCAAAAATTACACTCACGACATTGGCAAAGCAGTGAGACGTGTTCCCAAGAGGCATCGAAAGGCCCAAGAAAGTGGGGAGAAACGACGTTCGGCCTTAAATGTTCGACTTTTCCTGCGAGAGTTTTGTGTGGACTTCTTGGAGAACTGCTACAATCGACTCATGTACCTCGTTAAGGTCGGCCGCTGTTATGTGTCTTATTTTTTTGTATAGATGCACAGTGACATGCTGAACACAAGTTTTTCTCAGCTAAATTATTAAAATGGTTTTTTGTGAACAGGAAGATGCTTCTTACCTCGACATCTAAAACCATCGAAAACATCCAAAAAGGGCATCTAAGGTTTTTTGTTTTCACCAGATTTTTGTCTTTGTCTTCTCAACAGGAAAGCCTCATTCGTGAGCAGACTCAGCAACATGATGAGACCTATTACCTGTGGGCACTCAGCTTTTTCATGGCTTTCAACAGAGGCAGTTGTTTCCGTGCCGACCTAGTTTCTGAGACCATGTCAATCCGGGCGTTTCATTTTATTGAGCGCAACATTACCAACTACTATGAGATGCTGCTCACAGACCGGAAAGAGGCCACTTCTTGGTCCCGCAGGTAAGGCGATCGTTTAGAAGCTGGTTAATGGAATCGAATACTTGAGTCGGCCCAACACTGCTGCGATTTGTTCCTTTTAGGATGCACTTGGCACTAAAGGCATATCAAGAACTGCTGCTAACTGTGAATGAGATGGACAGATCGCAGGATGAAAGCATCCGGCAGAGTTCCAGCGTCATTAAAAGTAAGATTGTAGGTTTAAAAGTTTATATATAACTTTTGTTCAAGGTGAACAGTTTTTCACATGGTCTTCTAGCATATGTATAGTTATGATCAGACATTTGGGCATGAATGTCATGGTAAATTTGGGCTTTTGTACAACATAAATCTTAAATGATTTTAAAAAAGAAGACTTTAGTTCACAAGTTTTAATTTATTTTGGATTTTCTCTGAACCACGCAGGGTCAAAGTATACAAACAGTCTCAAATATGTACCACTAATACACTCTTTTAACAAGTGGTGCTGAAGGTTTTACAGTGACTTTCAACTCGCCAAGGCCTATTAATTTCTCGCTCATGGTCATGATTGAGTACAACTGGCATGAAAAGGATTTGCTTGATAGCACTCATTGGATTGACAATTGTTAAGTACAATGGGGAAGCCCAAGAACTTCACAGACGTGCTAAGGAGAATTGTAGATTTGCACAAATTGGGAAGATTTCTTGGAGCCATTTCTAAACAACTGCAGATTCTAAGATCAGTAATTCAGACTTTGCCAAAGTCTGGAACAAGACCCAAACTGTCACCCTCAGATGAGAGGAAATTGGTCAGGAACAACCCAGGAACAACCCAGGAACCTCAAGGCTCAAGCCTGCCATAAACTGGAAACTGCTGAAAGACCAGCATCACTGTCCACAGTGAAGTGGATTTTACATCACCATCAATTGAGAGACAAGCCAAATGCCTTCTGGATAAAAGTTTTAGGGTCAGATGAGACAGAGATTGAGCTGTCAAGAGGTATGTATGGAGGAGGGAAGGTAAGGTCTTCAAACTTGACTTAATTTGCTGCCAGTGGTACTGGTACATTGCACAAAGTGGATGGAATAATTAACAAGGAGGACTACCTCCAAATTTTTCACCTTCCCCTCAAATCAGCAGCTAGAGGATCGTTACTAATATGAGCCAGATATTAGTGGTATATGTTTGAAATATAAATTCATACTTATTCACCCAAGACATACTGTAGAATTATTCCAACCTGGAACAAGAACAACTCACAGAAATTGTTAAAATCCAAAAATAACCACAACATTCATGCCCATCATGAGCCGATGTAAACTTCTGTCCACAACCGTGTATACCACTAAGACAATCCCCAGTGTTTGAGTTTGTCTCATCTGTTTACTTTTACTTTCTAGGTAACATATTCTACCTGATGGAGTACAGAGAGATTTTCCTGACCTTGCTGAGAAAGTATGATGAAACCAAGCAACCTCAATCCTACCTCAAAGACCTGGTAGAGTCAACTCACCTCTTCTTGCGAATGTTAGAGCGCTTCTGCAAAGGCCGCAGAAACTTGATGGTGCAGGTAAGTTCTTGTGCTTAATTTGCAATGTTTGTTTTTTTTCCGCCTGTCCCATTTGGTTCTTTTGCCATCAGAATTATTGTCTAAAGGCCAAGAAAGATGCACAACGGATTTACTTTACCAAATGAACCGTCCCGGCCTTGCCGTATTGGTCTATTTGATTCACCTTTGTTTTTATTGTTTATTTTATTTTATTTTCACTTGCTTTTGTTTTTTGTTTTTTTTAATGTTAACATTTGCTCTGTTAACTCTTCAGAGGAAGAGGGTGAAGCGGAGAAAGTCTCATGGTAAGAAAAAGGAGGCAGCTCCAGAAACTAGTCCAGAGGCCCTGGAGGAGACCTGGAAGATTGTAGAGGAAGAGCTGAAGGGTGCAGGGTTTAAGGTTGGTGTGAAGCTCAGCCTCGAGATGTTTGTTTGGTTATGTAGAAACATGAAATTGGAAAGTTACAAAATAATTTACCATTATCTAGAAACTTATAGACCTGACTGGTAGTTAAAAAGCACCTTTCTACACCATGTGAGCATTCAGAGTCCTTTCTGCTCTCAGGCACCTGATCTCACTCACATCCATATAGCTGTTTTATCTATGTCTACGTGCTTTATATTCACACACACTCACACTCCAATATTGTTGCATTGTAAGTATATTATAATATTATTATCAGGAGTAGCAGAGAGAAAGCTTTGTTTCAGAGCTGATTTTAGACAAGAGGTCTTAAAAATGTCAAAAACATATCGATGTGACAAACTTGCTCACGCTCAGTGTCTCCTCTTGTCCTCTGTTTGCAGTTGTCTGAATCTTTAACTCAAAGCTTAGTGCCGTTTGATGCCACGTCTGAGACTCCCCTTGAGGATCAGCGTACTGAGGCTATGGTGAGAGTGCAGGATGCTCTGCTGGCTCGAATGGGCCCAGAAGCTCTGGGGCTGCTGCGTGCTGCCAGGTCAGTAAAACTCAGTATTATTTTTTATTTTTTTATTTAAATCTTATAGTGGCCACTGCAAAATGTTTAAAATTTACAGTTTCTGAAGTTAACCACAATAGAGACTCAATTTGAAATCATGTGGATACGAAAAATGCCTTTTCTAGAAGAAGTTTTTAAAGGTTAAAAATTACTTTGTTTATTCAATTATTAAATTAGACTTTTCTTTCAGTTGTCCTAAGTTTCTAAGCAGGCATGTGTAGTTAGGAAAATGTTTGTGTTTTTTTCCTTTCTTGTCATGCTCAGAGAGGTGTGGCCAGAGGGAGATGTGTTTGGTTCAGCTGATGTGGAACCTGAAGAGGAACTGGAACTCCTTAAGCAGATCCTCCATGCCAAACTGCCAAGTAAGTATTGAAATGTATATTTATCATTCTTTTGCAAAAGCCTCCATGCAGGATTCAAACCTTTGCTTTTGACTTCAGGGTCATCTCAGACTGCTGTGGTGGAGGAGGAGGAAGAGGAGGAGGATGGGCCAGAGATGGAAGAGGAAGAGCTGGAGTCTGTCCAGGTTTCTGAAACAGAGTTCAAATTTCTAGACTTCATCAAGAGGTGAGAAGTAACTTGTGGCAAATCTGTGCTGTAATCCATGCTAAATGTTGCCTTAGAGTCTGTTTGCATACAGTTCTGTGACTTTCCTAATGGGAAGTTTGCCCCTTCTCTTGGTCTTTACAGATTTGCCAACCCCGGTATTGTTCATCCGTACCTTCTCCTGCTGAAATCCTATTCAAAAAACACCCCACACACAAACCACTGCATTGCTCGAATGCTGCACCGCCTGGCTGTTGACCTTAAAATGGACGCCCTGCTCTTCCAGTTGTCAGTTTTCCACATTTTCAACAAAATCTTAAATGACCCTGCTGCAGCTGCTTACCAGGTAGGGTAACAACACTGGAGGAAGGCGTTTGGTAATCCTAGTTAAGTTTCTCTGACATCTGTGTGAGATAGCTCACTATGGGAGGTTCCTACCGATGCTAAATTCTGATACCAGAATATCCACATTCAGGGACTACCCTGACGGTGGATAATAAATCAGTTATGTCTGAAGCGCTCTTTGTAGAAGAAAATAAGGTTGCCTGGTGTGCAGCCAGAACATGCACTAAAGGGAGGGGACGCTGTTACATTCAGGTGAGGGAAGCTTCTGTGACTGATAACACCGGAGGGCACCTGGCATGTCAGATATCTAGCAATTAAAAAGAACACTTTCTTCTGCAAGCTGTTGATATAAAGCTTAGATATTACACAATCGCTTACATGTTTTTTTCCTCTTCTCCATCACAGGAACTAGTGACTCTTGGCAAATATTTAGTGAAGCGGTTCGTTTCACTGGCAGCACAGAACAATAAAGCGTATGTGGAGCTGCTGTTCTGGAAAAATGTGGGAGCTGTGCGTGAGATGACAGAAGGCTACACCAAAGAGTGGGTGCTTTTCTTTTTTCAGGTTCTGTTTACATAGACTTAATACATGTGTTCATGTAAAGTCATTTTCACATGTGCACTGCAGCCCTGAACTATTATAGACATTATAATACAGAGAATAATCTCATGTTTCTAGGCAGCGCCCCTTGTGTGCCCAATTACTTTCTCGTCGCTCATGTGTGAAAACGGTTCATGTGTCATATCATATGTGTAACAATGTAAAGCATGCATATGTATTTATGTCCATAATTTGAAGTATTGCATGTCATTGTTGTGAATCTGTTAGAGAGGAAAAGAGACCAGCATGGACTGAAGAGGAGGAAGAGGAATTGCGCAGACTCTACGAGGAGCACCGTGACTCTGACGGTTGGCTTTGTTTGCTGTTTGCACATCTTTTCTTGTCTCTTATAAGGAGTGTTGGGGTCATTACTCAAAAAAATGGAACATGTTAAATATTACTTATTCCTTTTGGGGCTTTTCTTTTGTTTTGTTTTAGGTAATGCATTGAGTTACTTAATGACTGTAGAAATTAAGTTGTTACAGTATTTGTTACATCCTTTTGTGTTACTCTATAACTTGGCCTGAAATACACAGTTAAATAATTGCCAGTTAAAATAAATCTTATTCTGTAGTCCCACACACATAAATCAACATCCTAATAATAACACGCATGAAACCTTTTATTGCTTGAAATCAAAGCAAATTTAGAAATCACCCAAAGTAACTTTAGAGCAGTTGTTACTGCAGTTCTACTGTAGAAATATGTACACATAGAAATAGCTTTTTAATTCATTTTTGACTGTCAAACCAGCTTATTAATAATTGAACCATTGGAGCACCATAACAACATAATTCTAACTGTGACATGATTACTGAGTTAAGTAAGTGATGTGTTACTGAAAAAGTAATGTGACCACATTAATGTGTTACTTCAGAGTATATTACACCCAAAACTTGTTATAAGTTACTAAATATACTTGTACATGAAGCTTCTGACTGCTGACTCTTGTGCATAGTGCCAGACATAGTGGAGACTCTCCTGCCATTACTAAGCAACAGCAACCGCACTCGGCGTCAGGTAGTGACGCAGCTGGTACATATGCGCCTGGTGGGCAATGCTAAAGAACTGAAGAAACCCAAGTATGTACTTGATTTATTTTCAATGAAGGATGTAATGCAAACTAATAATACAAGGCTGCCGTTAAAGAATTTTTGTCATATTCAAAGGAAAGGTACTGGAATTGTTCTGTGGACTGAAGAGCAAGAGCTGGAGTTGCAGATGCTGTTTGAGGAGTACAGAGACTCTGATGGTAACAGATATTCTCTTATTTTTAAACGCATGACAGAAAAATTAAATTTTACCTTTCATCTGTCCTCTGTTCCAATCTCAGTAAATTAAGCATGAATGCTTCACAGTATGTGTGTCCAGTTTTGACTGATAAAACCTCTGCTTTCACAGATGTGCTGGGTAGCATCATGAAGAAGCTCACTGCTAAGCGCTCCCGAGCACGTGTGGTGGACAAGCTGCTCAGCATGGGCCTGGTGTCTGAGAGACGAGAACTGTATAAGAAGAGAAGTCGGAGTGCTCACGGGAAGAGCACTGGAAAAGGAATGGTAGCTACTTTAGTCTTTTATACTTAAAATATAAGAGATTAAAAACTTCAGAACAAATAAGATTTGTTTCGGGGTCAACCTTCAGGATCAATAAAGTTTTATTGAATTGAATTGAAGTGAATTATATTTGAAGAAATGTCAATTTCTTAATAAATTTAAACTCATTTTTTGATGCAGACTGAAGAAGAGTTCTTGGCTGAACTCACACAAGGCACCCAGGATGATCCTGTGGACAGAGATGATGAATATGAGCAAGAGGATGAGTCTGAGGAGAGTGAGGCAGAGGACCTTGAAGAGCAGGAAAGTGAAAGACCACTAAATGGTGGCAGGAGGAGCCAAGGCATGCACTCTACAGGAGGAAGGAGACCTGATGTAGAGAAAATGGTGTATGCTCTGAAACAGGAAGGTGAGACAAAGGCCAGATTGCCCCTGTGTTCTCACTGATCAGAGAGGATGAATGGATAACATGTAATGCGATGATGTGGATTTAATGTTTGTAGTAAGATATTAAAATCTGGATTTTTTTTTTTCCCCCCATAGGCATGTCTGGACCTTTGTTGTGGCTACAGAATTGTCTGAACAAAACTGCAGATGATCGTGAAAATGACGGTGAGTGCATCTGTCAACAAAAAAAAACAAACATTTTCCAGACATTGTTTTTTTTTCTGCTGTTGGTGATTTTAGGAAGATATGGATGCATGCTGCACAGTGCGTTTAAAGCATGTTGTAATTACTTTTATTTGGCGCGATATTGAAATGATTGTGGTCCGTTTCCCAGGTTTGTCTCAGCCTGTTCCACTGGCCCCGTTCACAGAGTCAAATGAAGAAGCCATGGAAAACAAGAGCTTCCAACGACTGTTGCGCAAATTGGGAATGCGAGCACCTGCAAATGAACAGGTGTGTGCTTGTATGCGAGTGATATTTCACTGTCAAATGAGTCATGTGACATTATTCTGTGCTGTAGTCCTACTCCTAATCTGTTTTGTGCGACTGTAGTTTGGGCTGAATTAGAGAAATCTATATTTAGAAATGACACAGAACTACATTAAATACAAAAGAAAAAACTTGAGGTGAGTGTTGTTGAAAAGGGTTTTTGTTGTTGTTGTTGTTTTTTGGTAACTAGGAGTCCTTCTGGAGAATCCCTGCAAAGATCAGTGTATCTCAGCTCCGGAGTGCAGCTGCAGCTCTCAGCCCTGAGGAGGACAAACCTAAAAATGATGATGAGCAAGATGGGACCAGGAGCCCAGCAGAGGAACCCCGTGGGGAGGAAGAGGAGGACGCGTCTCATGAACAGAGAGCTCAGGCCCTGAGAGCTCTGCTGCTTGCACGCAAGAGGAAACGATACACCGCTGAGGATGCAGGTATATGTGGCAGATTTATTTTCTGTCTAGGATGAAACCATTTAATTACAGCTTACAGCACTTTGGCTTGTCACATAGCCAACAATGTAGCAGTAACCTTGAGTAATAATTAATGTAGTAGTTTAATCTGTTACAATAGCATTGTTCTCATATGTTGTGAAGAACTGACCACTGTTTGTTTGCATCTGTAGTTTAGGAAAAAAGTAACAAAGCTTTAAGTTTGAAAAAAAGAATTCAGCTGCCTAATGCAGATGTTGTAGATTAAATCGAGGGTCATTTTGCTCCTGTGAAGCAAAGACAGAAGATGGTTTGAGGATTAGGATTAGCTGCCATCTTTAGTATACTGTAAAAGCTATAGACAGGAGCTGAGAAAAACAAAAGCTCCCTAAAGTGGTTTGGGGGGTGAATTCAGCCCTCTGGAGGTCTGCAGTCTAGACAGTGGAAACTTAACTGAATATAAAACAAATCAAAGAAGTGGAAGCTGGGCCTTATGCCAGGAAGCAGGTTTGGCCAACGACTCTGAGTTTATTAACCGTGAGATGAGGGAAATTTTGGCTTTTATGTTCATCCCTGAGTCACTTAGCAGACTCTGTGAACTAAACCTGGTTGTTGGCAGGTTTATTTCAACAAACGGAGTTTCCCTGACTCCCTCACATGAGCGCTTTTTAATCGTTTAGTTGTTAGAATACCTAAAAAGAATGAGACAGTGATTTATTATCAGCTCAGAATAAAATAGTCTCCATCTTTGTGACTGTGGACATTAATGCAGCTGTCAGACTGTCAGCCAGTTTCCCTGCACTGGACACTTTTACTGTACCATAAGTTTATAACCGATCAATCGTCGGTTATAATGTGTCGTACTATAATCGGTCAAAGAGCTGCATCTCAGACTTAATGTGAATACTTGAGTGAAGATGAGGCTGAAAAGATTTTGATCCTGTATCTGCTAAAAATCTCAGACAAGTTTGCATTTCAGTGACCCCCGAATCTCAAGGTCAAGGGACTTGAGGGCGGATCTATCTGTTGCTCTCTTGGTAACTAATGTCAAAGATCAAACGGTAAACGTTGTCTTAGCTGTTTCTCCAGATTTGTATCCTCAGTTTGAGTCGCCTACACTTTGTCCCTGTCAAGTTATGTTTGAATAATTTGATTTACAAAAACAAAATAAATGTAAAATTAGGATTCCAGCTTCATCTAGTACAAATTCAACTTAACAGGTATTACTGACTAAAATTACACTTTTCTTTCCTCGTTTTTCTTTTGGTTTTTTTGTTGTTGTTTTTTTTTTAAGATAAATCCACCAGATTTTAAATGGAGGCTTTGCTCTTTATTTACCTGTTGCCATGGTGAATCCTGGTCTCAGAGCTTCACTGATGAGGACTTCTTTTCTACTCTCTATATAAAACTCAGTTTAATTTTTAATGTTGAATGTGCTTCCTATACTATTTAGCAGTTTTATCATCTGTCTGTGAAGCACTGCTATGTTGTATTGGGTATATTTTGGCTATGCCTTGTATTTTATTTATGCAAGTTATGCCAAACATGTTTTTGTTGTAGTTGCATCTGAAATTGCTAGAAAAAAGCAGGGTGCACATAATATAAAGTCAGAAAGCACATGTTATGATGAGAGTCCTCTGCTGTGCCAGTTTGGGCAAAGCAGTACAGCTGCGTTAGAATCAGGATGGGAAATGGCTGCAATGCTGGTAAAATTAAGAAGTTGCATGTGTACCGTTAATCGGGGATGGAGCAGTAATTACACTGATGTGACTTGTGTTCATACTGGGCTTTTTGTTGTTGTGGGGGGTTTTTTAAGCTCCTGAGTCAGATGCCGCTCCTGTCGATGACACACATGATGTAAATGAAAGGTGAGGTCTCATCCTATGATTTTTATTAACTAGTAAACATAAGGCGAAAATCCTCAGAGGATTAACTCTTTAAATATCCATGTTTACATCAGTTCCCAGGACAGCACCTCAACTAAAAGAAACAGAAGCAGAGTTTTGGACGATGACGAGGAGAACGGTATTGTGCTCCTGCTTGTTTGAAGGGTTCACTGGTGTTTGATTATGACAGAGCTTGATTCATTCATTTCATTTCATCATTTTGCTCACACGTTGCTGTCTTTGCAGACAAAGACTCCGCTACTGCAGCGGCTATGGATACAAATGGCGATGAAGATTCAGACAAGGAGGACATCTCTGCTCCTGTGAAGAGAAGACGCGTGGTCTTAATTGAAGAAGAGGAAGAGGAGGATTAGAGACGGCCTTTAATGGGCTGTAAAACTTCAGATGGGAGATGCATTAAAAGTCCCGCATGTTGCACGCAGCCCGCTGGAGACCTGAAGTCCAGACAGGATAAACTATTAATGGATTACTAAAAAAAAGTAACCCAAAAGAACATATGGAAAATTAGCCTGTGTAAAAAAAAAAAAAAAAAGAAAAGAAAAAAAGAGAAGAAACAAATCTTCTTCTTTTTGTTCTCCAAGTGGACAATTTATTGGCATTTCCTGCTAAAGAAGTTCTGCTGGTCTTTAATTTTGTTAGTCTACATATGTTCTTAAAAGGTTCCCAAATAGATATCCATCAATGCTGGGAAGGTTGTGCATCATGTTTACTCTAAGATTAAACTTTTTATCTGAATGCTGTTCCATGCATACAAGTCTTATGTATATTTTCAAGTTCTTGTCAGTGTTGACTTGGGACTTGATAATTCTATTCAAGTGTACTGATTAATAAAACCACACTGTTGACAGAATACAAAAATGGCTTCCTGGCAGGATTTTTTTGTTGTTGTTGTACGTTGGCCTGTGTTGCACCACTAGGGGGCGTATACATGTTATTAACTAAGAATTAAGTATAGAATTAGTAACACAGACTCATTTTTTTTTCTCTTTATTGCTTTCAAATGTGGCTTTCAGTTTTTGAAAAAAATGGCTTTACAGTTACAGAGATGTACAAGACAGCCGGAACAAATAAAAATTCTTCTTTGGTTCAGTCATACTTGTGAAAAACGCAAAAAAAAAAGATCCCAAGAATAAATGTGTGATTCGGTTTCCTTCCACGTGTGGATCTTGCATCTAGTCTGCAGTCACCGCCTCTAGTCGTCCACGTTTTCCAGCTGGGTTGGAGGTGGTCTTTGTCCTCACATCTGGACCACGTTTGTAACTTCCTGTCACAGCATCTGCTCTGCCCCCATCCCACAGAGCCAGAAGCAGAGCTGACAATCTACAGACACTGCTGTGAGTTAAGCATGTGTGGGTGGAGTCCTTAAAGCTGAGAGGTTAAAGGTACATCACTTCCTGTGAACAGTAAAATGGTCTACATGAATTTAAGGGTCAGACACTTTAGTTGTTAGCAGTGACTCAGGATTTGTGACCAGAAGCATTCGTCTGATGTGAATGAGGCATCGTGTTGCCCAATTGATTAAATATTTAGAAGTCTAACAAATGGTAACTCAAATGGAAGTTGACTTTTCATTAAAAAAATTAAAGGACATTTGATTTTTAAAGTGTGTATGTTTGTACTCAACTGTTTCCTTTAATAAACAGTTGTTTAGTTGTTGCCCCAAGGTGACTGTGGCACTTTTTCTCAGCAGATATGAAACTGTTGCTTTTTATTTCCTGTATTTCTCGGGACTTTTTGTAGTTTAAAGAAAGCTGTAATTTTTAAAAGTAGTTCAGCAACAAACAGGTCCTCTAAGGATTTAATGCCTTACAAAACTGAACCCACTGACAGCACCCATTCAATTTCAAATCCATGAAAACTATTAAATCATACATCGGGCATAAGGCAATTAGTCATTCTCCTTCTTTAGATTGCCTTGGGGCGCTGTGCGTTTGTGGGTAGATTCTCTGGAAAATGTACCTGCCTATTCCATTGTAAGGACTGGGGGAAAAAACACAACTTCCTGATATTTTTGTCGTACTGCAGTTTATCTCAGAATACATGTGTAATTGAGTTTCATGCCACAGCATGATAAGAAAATGCACAAGGTTTGTCAGACCAATGATTTACAATACATGATTCAAGCGTGACTGAGCACATCCAACAATGATTTCCATACGCAAATGTGGATGGGGGGGGACACAGAGAGAGTGGTAAACAACACGTGTGGGTGTTGGTTTCAACCGACAGGGCCGTGGCTGGGGCTATTGCTCAACAACACTCATGCACAACCAACTCATCTGACTGTGAAAGAAAAAAAGTGCTCCTACAAGCAGCGCTCACAGCTGCAGCTCATTTCTGAATGTACCAGCGCAATCCTCGAGGTCCTGTGTCACCAGTTGTTACTCTCTGTACCCAAGTCACTCCCTGTGTGAGCACTGAAGTAGAAACAAATGAGTTGGCCTGTAAACAAATTGACCTACACATCTAAACACTTGTCTCTGTTTTAACACGCAGAGCTCGACAGGCCTCATATATATATGTATTAGTCATATTTTTTATGTTTTCCCATTTTTAAAGGATGTGATATTTATGAAAAGTCTCCTCTCAGTTATTGCAAATAAGTTAATTAAGTAACAAAGGTAACCAGCAAATTAATAGAAATATTAACAGCAACAGTGGTTGTAGTCTTGGTGGCCGGTGATCGGTCAGCCAGGGCCTCCGCTCCTGGACGCCGCCCGACACAGAATGCACCAGACCCTTAGCAGCAGCTGATTTGAATTTCTGGTTGAACTAAAGAGATATGCACTGATCAGTCACTTTGCTAACACTGGGTTGTCTTCAGGACTGCATTATTTCTATGTGGCATAAATTCAACAAGGTGTTGGAAGCATTCCTCTGACATTTTGGGCCATGCTGACATGACAGCGTCACACAGTTGCTGCAGGTTTTGAACTGCTAATCCATGATGTGAATCTCCAGTTCCACCACATCCCAACGGTGCTCTTGAAATCTGGAGGGCATTTGAGTACAGTGAACTCACTGTCATGTTACAGAAAAGTGTTTGAGATGATTTGAGCTACTGATGGTAAGCAACCATCAGAAGATGGGTACACTGGTACACTGTGGTGATAAAAGGATGGATATCATCAGCAACAATAGACTGTGGTATTTAAACAATGCTCATTTGGTACTAAGGGACCCAAAGTGTGGCAAGAAAATATCCCACTCACCATCACACCATCAACAGTCAGAGCCATTGTAACAAGGCAGATTGAATCTACACTTTTATGTTGTTTTCATCTAATTCTGATCCGACCGTCTGAATGCTGCAGCAGAAATCAGCAGTCTGGTTGAACTGTGACATGCTGGTTGCTTACAGCATGTCACAGTAGCTCAAACACTCATCAGACCAGTGAACCCTTTTCCAATCTTCTATTGTCTCATTTTGATGAGCCTGTGTGGATTGTAGCTTCAGTTTCCTGTTTTTAGCTATTAGGAGTGGCACCCAGTGTGGTCTTCTGCTGCTGTAGCTCATCGGCTTCAAGGTTCAACGTCTTGTGCATTCAGGATTCTCTTCCTCATTGCTTGGTTATAACAAATGGTTGTTTGAGTTATTGTTGCCTTCCTATCAGCTTGGTGCAGTCTAGCTATTCTCCTCTGACTTCTCAAGAAGGCATTTTCACCCAGAGAACTGCTGCTCACTGGGGTTTTTTCTCTTCAGACCATTCTCTGTAAACCCTAGAGATGGTTGTGTGGGACAATCCCAGTAGTTCAGCAGTTTCTGAAACACTCAGACCAACCCGTCTGTCATCAACCACTGTGACAGATTCAAAATGACTTATATCAACTTTCTTCATCATTCTGATGCTCACTTTGGACTTCAACATGTAGACACAGTCATCTCAACTATGTGTACAGTAATAGTGTGAGAAATCTTGGAATTGTTTTTGACCAGGATATTATTATTGGGCCCTAACACAGAAAGGCAGACAAACACTGACACTTACATTCACACCTACAGGCAATGTAGAATCACCGATTAGCCTGATCCCACACTTTTCTTTGGACTGTGGAAAGAAGCTGGCGTACCTGGAGAGAACTCATACAGACACATGGAGAACATGCAAACTCAGACGGGCTCCAGTCTTTGGGTCAGCTTTTGCAATTGAAATTTGCTATCGGTTATACAAAATAGACATGGCTGTCCACATATTTTTATACACAGCCGTTTTTTGGGGGTTTTTTTGCATTTGGTACAGAAGTATATTTTGATATTTTTCATAAAAAACCCCCATTTCATTTCATTTCATTTAGTGGGCTGCATGCTGAACTTAGAGCAGCAGTCCCCAACCCCTGGGCCACGGACGGCTACTGGTCTGTGAGTCATTTGGTACCGGGCCGCGAGAGTTGAGACTTTGGTGTGAAATGTATGGTTTTCAGGGTTGGTATCGTTTTTTTTCGTTAACTCGGTTTTCCTGGGTCTTTTCACGTGTGTTATGAATAAATCTTCTTTTTTTCGGTACCGGTACTAGTTTTATTTTGTTGTCTTTATCCACGACACCTTAAAGGCCGGTCCGTGAAAATATTGTCGGGCCGTGGCGCAAAACAGGTTGGGGACCACTGACTTAGAGGACAGAAACCAAGTATCGATCTTATAGCACTAGTATCAGTCCGATACTATCGACATTTGGATCGTTCCACCCATCTCTACCACAAATGGGCAGAACATGCAAAGTCACAAGGCCCCCAGGCTGTACTGGAACTCAGTACCTAGTGTGCACTGACAGTGCTAACAACCACTGTGCTGGCCAAACTGAGGTTATTTCAGAGTAAACCCCTCCCCCCTAGTCTTGTTTTTTGCCCCCCCCCCCACACACACACACACACACACCCACCCTGTCATCTCATTAAGAAAAAATCCTGGATACGCCCCTGTAATTGTAACTGATTCAAACAAATAGTCCTGCTAAGTTGGTTTAGTTAGTTGGTTTAAATGCCCCATAAATCCATAGTAAATGATTTATTAGGCATTCTTTGTCACTTATAAACCTTTTGCAAAGGTTGTCTAAATATGAACTCCCGTTTAGCGTGTCCTTTAAAACCCACTACTCTGTAATCTATATGCAGTACGTGTACGCTGTTGTCTCTCTTACATTCACATGAACCCCCCCTCAGGTGCAGCCACAGTAAAACGTTGAGCTGGGCCCCACTACCCTCCCACTCTCTTTCCCCCTCCCTCCCGCTTTTCAACGGCCAAACTGCCGAGGCTGGATGCAGATAGAGAGGGGATTAGCTCAGGGTGGGGGATAGAGGGAGAACTTTTTTCCCTCTTTTGTGTTTTTTTAAGTGTCGTTTATTTCAGTGTGAAGAAAAGGAGAGGGGAGGTGTGTGTGTGTTTGTGTGTGTGAAAGAGAGGGAGGACTGGTAAGATTTTCCAGAGAGGTGGACTGAGACGGAAACTGAACATTTTAGTTTGAAAGTTGGGTCGGAGTGACCGAGGCTCTACCCGGAGAATGGAAGCGAGCTGAAGGTCCGCACATCTGCAGTCGGAGCCTTTCTTTTTCTTTCTTTTTCTTTTTCTTTCTTTCTTTCTTTCTTTTTTTAAAGAGATTTGCATAAGGAAAGGCAGGGACGGGGAGCAAGACCATGCAGCCGCTGCTGTCGGGTTAGTGGAGCTTGTGAGTTAGGGGAAGAAAAAAGGAAGAGCCTGAGGAGAGAAAACCGGTTTTCCCTTGAATCCTACCGCCGCTGCTTTTGTGTTTTTGAATGGTTAGCTGCCTTTCCTGCCTGACAGGGCCGAGTGTCACAGAAAAGTTTGAGGCTTCAGCAGCTCACGGGCGCGTCGGTAAGTTTGTAACTTTAACTTTAGGCTAACTTAAAACATATTTGTGTGTGTGTGTGTGTGTGTGTGTGTGTGTGTGTGTGTGTGTGTGTCGTCCACAATGCCAGCCTACTCTGGATGTCATCTGCGGTGTTAAGTGTGTCAGTGGATATCTGAATTCAGTTAACAGCCGTATGGAGACAATAGCCGCATATATTCCACTGATAGAGCTGTTGATGGCTGATTATAGTTGAATCCAGATCCTGACTGATCGATGCCAAGCTCTACAGCTGCTCCTCTTTTAAAGTTTTTTAAACTTGAGGCACGTAATGCAACTTATCCCGGAGCCTTTGGGCGCAAAGACGTAATGATCCGGGATAATGCAGGCTTTTTGTGTGCGCACTGAACCGGACACTTACACCAAAGTCCCACAGTAATGTGCTTTAATCAGTGGAGGCTAACAACTCAATGTTAGTTATGCTGAAGTTGTGTGTGGGGGGAGAAATAAAAGTCAAGATCTTAGTTGAAGTTATCAACCGCTGCTGATTTGTGCTTTTAATCCGGGTTTTATGTGAGAGCCACAGGTGGTTTGTAACAACACCCTACCTTCTTTTGTATCCACCCAGCGTGCATTCAAGGATAACTATATAGTTACATCTTTTTATGTCTGTGGATGGCGTGCAAAGAGCCCTGCCCTGTGGTTCTGCTGTGTGATCCAGGGTAGGAGTGCCTCTTGGTTTTTCTGGGCAGTATGATGACAACCTTCAGGTCCCGTCTTTACTGGGGGACCACAGTCTGCAGTTACAGCCCCTCCGTGCACCCCCCGCCATCTACACGACCTTCTCCCTCAGCCTGCACCAGATGGTTTTAAAAACTCCTTTGAACAGGCTGAGAGGAAGCCCTTCCCTGCTTTGGGGAAGGAGTAGAAGGAAGCGCGAAGCGCAGGGGCTGATGAAAGTCAGTCTGCAGATGTCAGCGTGGATGCATGGGTCTCGGTTTTTGTCTTTTTGATGTTAGTAAAATATGCTTGCTCATCTAAAATCACTGAAACACAAGGTGACATTTCAGAAAAATGTCAAACACTCTTTGGAGTGAGTGTATGCACATTTAAATCTTTAACTTGACATCTCGGTAGGACGTAGATTACAGTCTGTGTTGTTACATTTTTTCTCTCAAAGTGACCACAGGCTGGTTTTTATTCTTCTGACTAAAGCATTGACTTGCTGCCCGTCTTTATTTATCTGCAGTTTCAAACCTATATGAGACATGTTTTTGCTAAAGATGGAATATCTAAGTTAAATGTCCAAATGCAATGTCTTACAGCACATTGCCAAGTAACATTTAAGCAACAAGAAACACAAATACACTTGTACATCCAAAATGCTGTTGGATGATGATTATTTAGAAAAGTTCACCTCTGAAATTTTCAAGACATATGTGTTAGTGTGTCAGGCCACATGCTTGACCCCAGTACTCTGTACCCGTGACTCCCTCAGCTGCTAGGAAACTACAGCAAAGGTGTATTTCTGAAAACTTCAGTACTAAAGTAAGGCAAAAATGCAGAGTGCAATTTAAATAGATGTGGGCTAAATGGACCTTTACACGCACACAAATATTTATGGCCAAAATGCTGATTTAAATCATTTGACAACATGTACATTTTCCCATGCAACTGTGTTACATGACGACAACGTAAAACATCAAATGCAATGGAATCAGGTCAAATAAAATGTACCTGATTGGTATACATTTAGTTTATGTCAGTCATGTTTTCCTAAATGATTAATTATATGAGAAAATAAACCCTCGATTTTATATATTTCAGTTAGATTTTATTCAAAATTATTGCTTTACATTTACGAGGGCAAAGAATGAGCACTTGAAGCTACAAGCCTCATTCACCCATTCACATACACATTCACCAAGCTTTTTATTCTATGGCTAGGCGCCTTATCTAACATTCACACACACACACACACTTACACTCCGATGAATGAGGGGCAACCCAGGGCTCGGTATATATTGTGTCTTTGCTACAGTGCAGAAAAAAAAACTGCATTTCATCACGTTTTCATCAATTTTCTTTCACTCTAACCGTTGTCCTTTGTACTGATACGAAGCTAAACTGAGTGTTACATGTAGCTTTTAAAGAAGTAAAGACCATAATTTTGAAGGGGGTTCTTCTTCCTGTTAAAAAGGAGATTTTCTTTCCCACAGTCTTCAAGTGCTTGCTCATAGGTGCTCATTGGATGGTTGGGGTTTTCCCTGTATTATCGTATCGTAGGGTCTCTATCTTTTAATATAAAGTGCCTTGAGGCAGCCATTATTGTAACTCGGAGCTGTATAGTTTGAATTGAATTGAACTGAATTCTCTAACATCCAAAAACTATTTAAAGTACTCTGTGCTATAGCTGTGACATGAGGGTGGTGCTGGGTTGGGGGGGAAATGAAGGACGTGTGATATTTTCGGCTTGTGACGGCGCTGTAGGGGGTACAATTATTGCAGGCTGGAATTATACAGAGAGGGTTAAAGGCCTGCTCTAAATGACAGAGCTGCATTGGAAGTGCTGCAGACGTACTGTATATAGACACAGCACTAGAGGTCCGAACCACTGCTGTGTTACGCTCTGACGTCCCTTCCTCTGTACTGGGCTTTCTTTACATTTCAGTGAGTGGCCTTTTTTCAAAGTTTCATGATTGGAGGTTATATTTAGACTCCGGCCTGGATGTCATTGTTCATCAGCCGCTTATATTATCTCATACACTGCCACGCTGGCGCTAACATATGGACATCAGACTCCACCACACAGCCTGCTAAACGCTGCTCCCCCACCACAGACGTTAATAGAGCGTTTGTGAACCCGCCCCTCCTTACAGCACATACGGTGCACTCACAGTGGTAACTTACCACAGCACAGTTGATGAATGTACATTACACGTTAGTATATTTTCACTGTGTTAATGACCTTTTTCTCTGAGGTACAGTATACACTCATGCACCACTGACATGTGACTCTCTTCAAAAGGCTGCTCATTGTATATCAGATTTTTTTATGCCTCTTTATGAATAGCTCTCTAAGGATCTCTTTTATTGAGGTGAAAATCAGGCAAGCATGAAATGGAGAGATTAAAGAGCAGGAAAAAAGTTAGATTGCTGCTCATATAAAAAAAAAAAGGGAGCCATAAGTGGATGTAATTGGGACCCAGGACTACAGGGGAAATGATTTTGCAGTGAAAATATAAACTTGACTGAATTAGAAATTCAACTAGTGGCTCTCTTATTGTCTTGCAGAGTACACGAAAATACTGCCAATGTGCATTTCCATACCTCAGGGTGATGACCTAATTCAGGGACCTCCCACTGTGGAAAATGAGGTTGGTTTTTTGACCTGGGTCAGTTTTGGGAGGCAAATAGAAGAAATTGTTTAACTTGAACTCAGCATTTAAGAGACTGTGGTCACAAGGCAGTTTATTATCCCCTCTGAACTGTTTGGTTAAAGGCATCGATTGCACTGAGTTTTGTGACATTTCTTTATAGACAGATGTACGGATCCCTGCGTGTGTAGGTATCTCTTTAGTATAGATCAGGACCACGAGGCAGAGAACACATGAAGAACTTTAAAGTGAGGGGGGGAGTTGCAGGTCAGATTTGTGCAGTGAAAAATTAGGTTTGTGTTGATGTCGTAGTTCACATGCGGCCCTAAAACGGCTCTTGAAAGTTTGGATTGATATGTGGAAAGTTGTTAAAAACAAGTTGTTGTTAATTCATGTACAATGGAGTGAAAAAACACAGAGAGACCTGAGTTACCTACGCCTCAACAGCTTTGAAAAATGCTGCTTTTTAAAGGTTTTGAACCAAATAGCTTGCCCCTAGTTTTATAGCTCAGTTTATAAATATCTGTGTGTATTGTGTGTTTAGTTTTTTGGCACTTAGTAATCAGAATGAATAAATAAAAGGACCACAGCCAAGAGTTTGTGACAGCTACTAATCTGTTTTCATACACGGATGCATATGAAGAAGAAATGCAAAGCCCGCAGGGACTCAAAGTCTGGTCAAAGTGAAAACTGACTGTCATGTGGTGCTTTGTTCGTTATGTAAGTTCTTAGCATACAAACATGGCAGTAGCTGCTATGCAAAAAACCCTTCTGAAAGTAGCCACAATCACGTAAGCTGGGGCATTATGACATAATTGAAAGTGTTATGTGTAGCTTAGCCCATGAGCCAGACAGATTACCAGCTTATTAACGCTGCATCATAAGGTTGCCTATCCTGCAACTTCCTAATGGTCAAATTTCTCAGGTGAAATGGTTTCTAAAGACACTGCTAGTTTTTTGACTTCCAGGTAGTTGTTTTTCCTCAGCTTTGTGTGTTGATAATCCAGCTCTTTGATAGCCTTTTTGGTCCATGTCACAAACACAGGGGGTCAGTTCCTGCTGAAACCTGATGTTCCACTTCCTCATGTGGTCCTCAGTTTCCTGCTACAGCGAGGCAGGAAGCTCAGCAGTGGGTCATTTGAAGTCTTGCTCTGTCTGCTTTAGAGTTAAAGCAGATGTTATTTTGATAAGTTTTGTGCTTAGCACAATATGTATTATCATATTTAAAGACCCCAGCTGTGACATTAGTTCGCTTTATTCACATTTTTATTTTCTTGACTCAGTCTTCCAGCTGGTTGGGGTCTTCACCTTGAGGAGACATAATTTATACCAACAACTGTTGAGACCCCAGTGCATCTCGCATTCTTGGTAGGGTCTTCCAAGTGAAGCTGTCAGACGGCCAGGCCATAGCTCTGCAGGTTTTTCAGTTCTCAGCTGGCCCCAGCCGTCAAGTCGGAGAAACGCTCCCAGAATCTTTGGCTGTGCTCGCGCACGCCCACCCCCTTGATTAAACACACCCGCATTAGCTATGTGGGGAACTTTTAGTCAGCCTTGTCTGTTCCAGCAGTTGAGCACTCAAATCTGTGCTGTTCAGGACAGCACCCCGCTGGGTGTGTTCAAGGGGAGGATACCCAAGGACAACACGTTATTCCAATAGCGCTGCAGCTGATACTGAGTGTGAGCTCAGTGAGCTTTGTAGAAGGGATCTGAATTATTACTTGTTCATTGTGTTTTAACAGTGCAGAGGTAGACAGGACACAAAGAAGGGAGGGAAATGAAGTGCAAAAGAGTTATTAAACTGTACAAGCTGCATTTCACAGTAATTTCAGGGCACTTTATGTTGTAAAGTATAAACCTTCCAATGGTGCAATATCCCAAAGAGAAATGGAACTATTTTCTGTTTTCAGCTGGAAGAAATCTGCAGCAAAAGCAGACTTGGGAGCGGCCGATCCAGCTCAATGGAGACAAAACAGAAGAGACTAGAGAAAATACAATAGAGACTACAACAGAGAGAGAAGACAAAGAGGAAAAAGATAAAATTATGGGAGGGACGACATAATGACATGCAGCAGAGGCGCAGAAATTTATGGAGCCAGAGAGAAGCAAAGCTCAGGGCATTCATGATATGAGATTCTCCAGTAAAAACTAAATTGATTGAGCAATAACTGTAAGTGTGATCAGTACAGAAACTTTCAGGCCTGTTCATAAAAGGAGCTACACTGTCTGCCTCAGTAAGACTTTTTAAAACTGAAGGAACCACAAACCTGCACTCTGAGGTGCTTTAAAGGGTTAAAAGCTATTGTGGACTTTACTGTGTGAACTAATGAAGGGAAGCTACAGAAATCTGATTCGTGTTGCTAATTCCTCATTGTACTCACACTGCAACACTTTGGATTAGCTGATGGTTTGTCACAGCGGAGCTTCTGGCAGTTTTTGGGATGTTTTATCTAAGAAGCAACAGATGCATGGGCCTATTTTTGAGTGGCAGTTTGAGACACATGGTAAGCATTTATAAGAATACTTATATGAAGGGCATTTTCCGGCCTTGTTTTCTAATGAGTTACTTTCATTGATGACGCATGGCCTAATTCAAAGTATGTAAACAAGGTGCCAGCAGCAGCTGCAGCAGCAGCATTATATCCAGTGATACAGCGAATATCAAATGTAAGCACAGAAGTAGCTTTGGGTAGTTTTCCCCCCCAGAAAATCTAGTAAAGTAAACTTATAAAATATGTACTTAACACTTACTAAAGTAACTTAACCTTGTAGCGCTGCACACCACGGTCGCATGATTACACTGAAAATTGTTGTCTACCTCTGACGTCAAGCTTTTTAACCTGTTGCTTAAAGCCCTTGTTTTCCACCGTGTAAGCACAGCAATAATTTCCATTCACCGCTTGCTCTTCCTGTCATGCGGGGGGATAGTAAATAGCTCGTCCTCACTCATTCTTATTCTGCTCAGGCTACGGGCACGAATGCCCTAAAATCCTGATGCGTTTCTCTGTTGTTAGACCCTCCATGAGGAAGGGTAGGTGTTATACTTCACCTTAAATGTAGATTTAAGGTTACGGGTGATTTGTTTGTTTTTTTTTGCATTATAGGAAGACAAGGTAAAATTTTATTTGACCTCTTTATGTCTTTATATAAATAAAATAAGGAAAATTTAAAAAGAGGCTTTTCTTATGAAAGGTTTTTAGAAAGGCCCATTTTTGTCCAACTACACCCAAGCTCCCCCTGGCTGGTGGTCCTGTGTATGTGTTGGTGTCTATTATTAGCTTATCTAGGTGTCATATTTTGAAAATTTCCCAAATAGCTGCTGTAAAACTAACGAATTTCACTTTAATTTCCACTGAGTCGTCAGAATTGAATTCATTAACCTTTTTGCAGTACTTTGCTGCATGGGGGAAAACCAGTGATGCTACCTTCTGACTCAAAGCGCTGCCAGGCCAAAGTGCAGCCTCGGAGAGCTGCCTGTGTGGCTGCAGACTCAAAGTCTAGTTGACTTCTAATGAATCTGTTGCCAGGCAGCTTGTTGAAAATTCTGCATTGTAAGGTTTTTTTTTTTGGCGGGGGGGCTCCAGGGAGTTCAAGCGTTAAGACTGATAGCTCTGTCTTCCAGTTTAGGACCACCCTTCATCACTTACCAGCCGTCTGAAGGCAAATACTTGGCTCCCCTCTTAAAGCAAACGACTTGGGATGTAGCAGCGTCCTTGCTGCTGCGCTCAGTCATCTTTATGCGGTCTCGTTTTTCATTCGCATGGTTTCCTCCGAGTGCCACTAGAGGTTACAGCATGGGCCTCAGAGTCTTTGTTTTGCCCCATAATGGCTCTATTCTCCCACAGCGGCAATGACTCCCAAGGCTGCTACACATAAGACACCATTGTGACGAAAAGGGAGCATGAGGCAGAGGCATGGGAGTAAAACATGGGTGTATATGTGTGTGAAGCTGAGGCAGATTACTGTTAAAATCCTGCTGAAATATGAGCTGATCTCTAGTTTAAGAGTGAATTAAGTCATTATCTTAGCAGTTAAGATATGAGATCCAACAGTAACCAGATATGTGAGAGAAAGGAAGAGGCCTGGGTTGTTATTTCGTGTTAGCGCCGCCGCCGTCCTCCTGCTGTTTAACTAAACCTAATTAGAAGACGACAAAGTGTTCATTCAGAGTCGGGCCTGTGAGTGTAAATGTGGAATATTGTTAATGTGGAATAACAGGAATTACTATAAAAGTAATAATATTTAATAACGGCCCACAAATCTTCGTGGTAAACATTATTCAGGTTGGTGTTGCTGTAGTTGTTTAGAGCCAGTTACCTACCCAGGACTTTAGTCTTCTACTAATTTAAAGGAGTAACGATGCCTGGAATATGAAGAAGCCATCAAACTTGTAAAAACTGTTAAAAAAAAAGAAGACAAAATTGAAGCAGCTGTTTCATATCAACACTGACCAGGTGTCATAATAACACCAGCTAATGCAAAGAGTCTTTGACACAAACCAGCTGGGTTTAACATTGAGTTGAGTGTACACTAAAAGTCAGCTCTATTCATAAATAAAGTGCATCAGCCAACTTTCTTCATTCAAATTCATTTGACACCTAAAGAGAGTCACGCATATACAAAACCTTCCCCTTCTCTCACATGACTGCACCTTTGGTAACACGAGGAGGGAGACCGTAGTACTTCCCCAGCCGGAGGTAAACAAAAGCCTCTAACAGTAAGGGATTTTTTCCCCTTCTAAACCTCTTTCACAACACACTGACGCGAACATCTGCTCGAAATTTAGTGCTTACTCTGAATTTTAGGAGGTAGCATTAACCCTTAATCATACAAAGAATGCAAAAATGTCGAAGAAAGACACTACCACCCTTTCTGCCCACCAGCTGTCATATTTGCACTGATCCACCAATGCTGCCCGGACCTCTGTGCATAGCTGCGTCCCAGAGCTGAGTATGGGCCTTCATTGTAAGCTGGCAAGGGCTGATGTGAAGATTATAGTCATGATTGTAAACAGAGATCTGGCCCGCAGCAGTCATTCTTGTTAGAAAAGTTTTTTTTCTCCTTTTTATTATTTGTCCTGCTGTAGTCAACAGAGAGCACAGCTTGGTTTCATTACTTTTTAAAAACAAACAAACATTTTTTTTGCAATCTTTCTATTTGCACAACAGCTTATTCCTTTTGGTTTACTGTTCCAATGAAGAAACTGACAAATAGGAGTCATTATAGTCTGAGAATGAGGTTTTTTATTATGAGAAAAGTAAGATATGCATATCTTTAAGTCATTAATCAGTTTTAAAATGCAGGGGAAGCCCAGCAGAGTGGCACTGATCATGTATTTTTTCTTCTGTGACCCACAATTGGGACTTTGCAGTTTCAGTGACAGAAAGAAGAGGGGCAGAGAGGGAAAAAGGCAGAAGAACTGTGAGAGACTGCAAAAGAAAAGAGAAATTTCCAGTGGCCAGTTCATTTTTTCCATGTAAAGTCATTCTTAGGCAGGACATCCAAATTAGTCATTCTTCTGTCTGAGGAACAGATAGAAGAAGTGTGTAGAGTTAAAGAGAAAACAGCTGCAAGGTGGGGGAACTTCGATGTGAAACACGGTGAGGTAAAGAATGACAGAAAGAGAGGAGCTGGTTATTAAGGAGAAAAGGCAGCACCGAATGTTCCTGAGTGTCTCAAGTAGAAACGTGAGTTAGTTGTAATCGGATCTCAGCTGCGGTGAGCTCATACAGGAGTCCTGCCAGCAGCCTCAGAAAGAGCAGTCCACCCATAAGTCTTTAGCCCCACTGCAGCCCTCTGTGGCGATCTGCAGGCCTGCCAGCTTAAATAGCATATATAATCTTTTAAGAGTGCTTGTTGGTGCCCTTCCTCTGAAAAGAGATTATAACAGAGTAGAAGAGAAGGTGGTGGGGAAATATTAACAGTCGCCTGCAGTTACAAAAGTGGACTTCGGGCCAATTTAGCCCATAGATAAATCTGTGCCTTTGTTTTCCACGAAACGATTGGTGATTTATTTATTTATTTTAAGGAAAGGGTGAATTACTCAGGGGAGAGAAAATTAAAAACACAATCTGTTAGTGTTAAAAAAATTGGGTGTAGAAGAGTGGTTTTCATGAGACGGTAAAACGTGGTGAAGAAACATAATTCCTTTACCATGAAACCAGAGTTTGTTGACATATAAAAATTCCTTTTCAGGAAGATCTGAGCTTGCATATGAGCGGAGCGAGTGAATGAGATGTTTGACTGCAACATTTAGGGTTTTATTGAGCACTTTTCTCTTCTCTTGCAGTCACACCTGCTCTGATGGACTTCAGATAACGCCCACAGCGGTCCCCGCCTTCCTTATCCTGACTTTCAGCCTGTCCCAGAGCCTCAAAGTTCAACACGATGACGGATCCCACTGGACTGAGCTCTGAGGGGGCAGGGTCAGCCATGGCAGATGCCTGTAGTTTGGAGATAGAGAGGAAGTATGATGTCATCCCTACTGTCATCTGCTCCATGTGTTGCCTGTTTGGAATCATCTACTGCTTCTTTGGTGAGGATCTCTGCTGGCTTACAGAATTTGAAACTTGGGGCAACATGAGACTGCAGGCGCACGTGCAGTCTGCTGTTTTTATCTTCTGGTCATATATTGGCCTAACTTCATTTTTAGTTTCCTTCCAGTTCTTCATTCTCTAATTTCCTCACTACACGTCTCTCCTGTGTGCCCTCCTCCGCCAGGTTACCGGTGTTTCAAAGCTGTCATGTTCCTGTCTGGCCTGATGTTTGGCTCGGTCATCATTTTCTTGCTGTGCCACAAGGAGCACGTGCTGGACACGCAGCTGAGCGTCGAGGCCAGCGCAGGCATCGGCCTCGGTATAGGCCTCCTGTGCGGCCTCGTCACTATGCTCGTGCGAAGCGTCGGCCTCTTCATGACGGGCCTGCTGCTCGGCTTCCTCCTGGCTCTCGCCGCCCTGCTGGTCACTCAGCAGTTCTACACACCTACCACACTGTGGGTGCCGCTGGGCGCTCTTCTGGGATCGGGCATGCTGTTTGCCGTGCTGACACTGCAGTGGCAGAAGATGTTCACCATGCTGTCCACCGCTGTGTTTGGGGCGGCCATCATGACAGTGTGTGCCGATTACTTTGTGGAGATGCTGGTTTTGGGAATGTACGTGTATGAATGCCTGCGCCTCACACCCGGACAGGCGCTCTGCTGGTACAGCTGGGTCATTCTGGGCATCTGGCCTGCTCTCAGCCTCATAGGAGTGCTGGTCCAGTGGAAACTGACGGACAACAGCTTCTCACACACAGAGGGTAAGCGTGGCGCTTTCATTCCTCCGATGAATCAAATCAAGCCAAGGCTTAAACTTAGCATCAAAGTATTCTCTCCGTATGAAAGCAAAGTTTGGCGATCACATCACATCTTCTGACCTTTTTGTGTGAAATCATTTAAATCTGAACTGCTGGAATTTTTCAAGCTTAGGTTTCCCGCATGAAGTGAAAATAGCAAACTTTTACTTTCACAAAATTAACATTTTTTTTCTCATATTACTTTCATAAATATAGACTCACATTTTTCAAGCACGATTCACAATTGATAAAAGTTGCTCTCGAACTTTCCCTTCACCTCATAGTTGTCATCAGTCGGAGACAGAAGAGAGTCCAGCTGATGCGGATCCGAGAGAAAGACGCCAAGAAGCGACAGCAGGCAGGTGGGCAGGAAGGCACTTACCGCCGTAAACCCACCCCAGTGAAACGTTACGCTGGGGATCTACTGGCACCGGTCAGTGTGACAAACATGCCGCGTGCGGTAGCGATTAGACGTTAGACGCTGGACTTTTTTCTAGCTCTTTGTTCGCTTCGCTAATCTCTCTGTTTTTCTTCTTCTTCTTCTCCTCAGAGCTACCTGCAAAGTCTGCGGGACAGACAGATGGGCACCGGCACTTCCCTTAGCAGCGTGGGAACCGCCAACCACACCACGATCGACTTGGACTACGACACTGGCTCCACGGTGCCCCTCACAGCCACAACGCCAGTCGTCAGGGTCTGAGCAGCACAAACATAAGAAGGGACTACTTAATGCACTCTGGTTCTCCAACTGTGTCTTCCTAATGTAGAGTAGAAGTTAATAACTGCTCTTCTATCCATGGGGTGTTTGTCGCCCTTGAACTGATTTTCTCCTCAGTGGGTCGCAGGTGTTCAGCAAAACACAGCGCTGCTGGAGAATGTAAGAGGATGAGGCTAAAACCACTGCAACTTCTGTGTTTCACAGAGAAACACAAGAAAAACCCCAGACACGAACAAAAATAAAGGTCGACCATTTCCACTCTTCACTGAGCACATAACAGCCCAATGAGCCTCGAAGACAGATGTGTTTCTGTTCTGATAGTGAACATCACAAAGCAATGCTTGACATTACATGTACTGTACTTCAGAAGTTAGTCATCGCAATCAAGTGTCGTGTTATTACCTGTTTTACCCTTTTCCCGTCCGGTCGTAGGATTTTTTTTTTTTGGGGGGGGGAGGTCTTGTCATCACAGTAAATTTTATTTTGTGTATTTCTTCAGATGGAGTATGATGAAAAAGTGAAGTATAGGACCTGGCTGTGTGGAGTAAGACAAAGTGAAGTGAAAACTAAATGATGTGAGAGAGGAAAAAACCTTTTGCTGGGACCTTTAGCGGGATCTTCTAGCAGAACTCTAACAAATTCTGTGATCTTTCTGTTTTTGCAATGTAGCTCCCATCAGAATAAAATGGGCGGTGATTTAGAGTCCACTTTTTATAATTTAATTTATATAAAGTTCAAGTACCTTAGTAGCGCTAAGTAAAAAAAGAAGAAAAAACTAAACAAAAACAAAGCATGTTTGTTGTTGATCTGTAGATTTTTAAATAATTATCCAGATGTTGTTGGGATCTTTTTTTGCAGTGACTACACACGTGTTGCCCGAATCTGTAAATACCTGTTGATAGAAGTGTCAAAGATTAATAAATGTGTTTAATAATAAGCAGTTTTTAGTCGTCTCTTGAGTCGGGGGGGAGTTATTGAGACTGTTTGTCTCTCCGGGCTCTTAGCAACACTGCCGGCATTACTCACCAGATTTCTCATAGGCAATAAAGAGGTCATGGGGAGGATTTCCTACTCTGCAATTGGTTGGAGTTGCCATGGCGCTCGCACAGTTTTCTGATTTTTTTTCTTTGCAGACACAATGTGAGACAGACCGCCCTTTCATCACAGTAAATATTTTTTTCTGTCCTTTCAATGTGGCTGTGTGAGCAACTGTTGTGAAGATGCTGTGAGCAATCCGAGACGCAGTTTTATTGTTGATGTTATGTCTTGTTTATTCGTAGAAAATGATACATTTTCACTTTAAACAAGGGAACGAGTGAGTGTCTCGTGCTTTTCTCGCAGACCAGTGTTACTCATTGAACGCAATGAAGTCCATAAACACAACTGACCAAAAAGTGCACGTTCCCGTCATCGTATTACGTCTTACTGAGTGTATAGTGACAGCTAATCCAACACACATGTTAAATGGAAAAAACAAAAAACAAAACAGCTTTGATTTTTCTCAAGGATCATATAATACAAAAGTTTGCACAATCCCGCATTCAGAGACACACAAACACAAACCTGCTCTCGAGGGTACAGGTTCCCACACTAGCTTTTCCATTAATGTGGTCAGTGATTACTTACGATGAATTGCTGCTCTTGAGGTTAGGGTGGCTTGTAAATGCCCTGTGCTTCACACCTTTTGGTACCTGCTGCCCCCTGATGGTGGAGCACTAGCATCGCATCCAGCGTTTCTTCTTGCTCAGTGGATAGCCTCTCTCTGCTTTCAGCTGCTCATTCACTCGCCAGTAGTCGTCTCCCTTGAATATGTATATTTTGCCATTGGTCCAGGTGAAGGCTGCATGAGGAGCGGGTGGCACTCCAGTGAAGAGCATGCTGAGCGGCTTGGGGTAGAAAGTTAGGTCGTTGTATTTCAGCTCATCCCACTGCCAGTGCTCTGATCCCTACACAGGGTGACGGAAATAAAAAAAACAAATGAGGCAATGAGGAATAGAAGGTGTGGATGTAGATGCATGTTTAAGTGCTTCTCTTCATAGCTACCTTAATGAAGACAAGCTTTTTGTTCTTCTTCAGATACAGGGCTGCATCGATATTAGGGGGAATCCTTTTCAGCTCTTTGGGGTAGCCGTAGTCCAGAACAAAACTGGTATACCTCCACACTTTATTGCCTGTGACCAGAAAGAGCACAAACCTTTTACGCTGACTATTCCGACCCAGAGAGCGGTGGGTAACTGAAGTGTAGCTTGACTGGACTAACATTACCTTTTAAGAAATATGTCTTGTTGGTTCGCTGAGAGTACACAGCAGCATTTAGGTTTCCTGGGAGGCCTCTCCACAGTCTGTCAATTCTTATAGGTGGGTTGTGTCCCAGGTCAGAGATAGTCCACACATAATCACCACTAAAAGCAAAGGTTTTCTCCCAGGGACCTGATTGAACAAATAATAACAGCCATTCATGAGAAACGATCTGAATAACAAGATCTATTAACCCTTTTAACTCATGGTGACTTTGTAATCTTGGTATATTGAAGTTTCATTCTTTAAACTAATTTCGATGGCCTAATGTAAAGTTAGCTGGTCTAGCAAACACTGATCGATAACTTACCTAATATAATCGCATCCAGTGTTGCTGTGCAGGGATCAGGGATGTTCTCAGTCCCCTGGCTGCTCACTGTGGGAACCAGACTGTCTGGAGTTGTGGGACTGGCTAACGTGCTTATGATGCGTTTGCCTTAAACAGATAAGTTAAACATTTTAGGACGATTGCATGTTTTCTTATATGCAATCAGAGCCCAGAATCATCACCCTTAAACTGACAAATGTTGTATATGTGCAACATCGACAGCCCAGGTCCAGTAACAGCACCAATCATGTTGCAGGACCCCCTCGACACACTCACCGTATAGTGCCTGGATGCCATTCACGTCATCTGAGTGCAGCCTGAAGTTGACACGGTAACCAGAGTAGACCGGTGCCATCAGAGCGCTTCTGAACTGAGAGTGACCCAGGCCGAGAGCATGGCCAATTTCATGAGCAGCTACAATACGCAGATTAGTGCCATAATATGTTCCCTCAGTCCAGAACTCATCCTCATCAAAGTGGACAATACCCGATTCTGGTGACTCAGCATGGGCCAGTACATGACCTGCACCCAGAGCAAATAAACAGTCACAGTCCCAGCAACCCAGTCACAGACGACCTAGTGACACATGCATTTATAAACAAGACTTACCACGGCCATCAAATGGGACAGAGCAGAATCCATCTTTCTTATGGAAGGAGATCTTTATGTCGGCTCTGCCATAATCGACCTCTCTGAAGGTCAAAGCCGCCACATCGCTCCAGTACTTGAAGGCAGAACGGACGGCGTTCCTGACGTCTGACTTGATCATGTCAGGAGTGTAGTTGTAGATGCGATAGGTTAAGCTCCTTTTCCTCCAGCGGCCTAAAAGAGAAGAACATTTTGTTTCTAAGTCATCATAATGAAACCGAAATCAAGACTTTATGTACTTTATGCGTGGAGAGTTGGGTGGTTGAAAATGCATTTTGTCAGCTCCTCAAGTAGAGTGGATGAATTTGAAACTGCATGGAAAAGCCTGTTTCAGGAGTGTGTTTAAACTAACGTCATAGCTGTTGCCTTTAAAGATCCAGCTTTTTAATGCTAATCTGCAGCTGTAACAAGTTAACAAACGAGTACTAAATCATACTATACCCGGTCATGACAGCTTGTCTTGTGTAATATACATATATTCTTAACTGTAAAGCCTCAGGATACTAGAAACACTGATGTCTTGCTGCTCGTGGTTTTATGAAACTAAAAAAACTAAACAAACCAAAATAATCAGGAAATTGTGACACTGGCTGGGTATTTTGTATAACAGTTGCAAGTAAATGTTAAAACCACCGATGTACACAATTTGCTTCTCACCCATCACTCTGTACTTGTGAAATTTCTTGTTGAAAGGATCCTCCAAACCACAGCGGGGCTGGTTCATCACTTCCAGTGTGGCTTCATCTAACTCTCCAGTAGGTGGCAGATCATTCACTCTCTGGAAGACACTGATGAATACAAGGAAATCAAATATCTGTAAAGTAATGGAAAAAAAACACTCCACCCCACATCCTGTGTAGGGAGTATCGCTCTAACAGATCCTGATCTAACAGCAGATGTTACTGGAAGTGTGTTCTCTGTAGAAATAGCAATAATCTACTTTACCTGAGGCCTTCAATGACCTCCTCTAGGTAACGAGGGTCCAATGTATCGATGGGCTCATTCAGGTAGCCGTACTGCCTCAAATAAGCCTGTGCATGTGTGAGAAAACAACAAAGCTGTCATGTGCGACCACGATAAATCAACTAATTTGGCAGGAAAATAAAGAGACATCTATAAACACATAAGGACTCTCTGATTAGATAAAGTAAAAAGGTCTGCTTTTAGAGAAGTTTTCAAACAAGTCACAAAACGACCTGCCATCTTACCGTTGCTTCACTGAACTCCGTCCATGGTACCACTGCGCAAAATACTCCTTTGAGGCTGAACACCGGCAGCAGCAGCACCAGCAGCAGTCCTTTGTGCTCCATAATCATCCTCAGATTTAGATTTCACAGCCGGTGCTCCGGAGACGTGCTCAGCGGAGTCCCACAGCAGACTCTTTGTTCTCTTGGCGCTCCAGCGGTTTTTAACTCGTCCGGCGCATGAGTCAGCCCCGCAGCTGTGATGATCCACCTCTGAAGAATGAGGATTACAAGAGCAGCCAGTTGACCTACTATCAACATGTCTGCTGTTAAATTGTACAGCTGTCAGGGAAGACCGAAAGCCCCCCCGCCTGCATGCTCTACACATAAGATGTAGTAAATGTTACAGTAGTGTGGGTTTAGTTTGGTCTTTTTATGAGCTGGTGGAGAGAGGGCCTTCTTCCTGAACATAGCAACACTGATATATCACTATCCAGGATTACAGCAGAGTTGTTCATTCCTTAACACATGACTGGAGTTCAGGTATGGGCCTAAACCACAGGATTTGCCCTGCCCTCTGTTTTCACATTCCTGTCACCCCCACACCTGTATTACCTGGAACAGATATCTTTAATACACAAACAGATAAAAGCTTTAGTATTTCCATTTGTGGAACAGTATTCTTAGTGGACCTGCATTTTATTTTATTTTTTTTCCCATTTTTTAAAAATGTTGTTTTGCGATTCTCCTTATTGTCTTTAATTTCACAAATAAGAAAAAATATACTGTCACAGCTGCGGCGGCAGTCGTGTGGGGTTGAAGGGAAAGGGACCCAATCGGGGGCACTGACGATGCAATGAGTGAGCTTTATTTACATGAGGTGATAATACAGACAGAGCAGAGATGGGACAGACGGGAACTAAGAACAAACCTAAACTGGGACAATCTAACAAACAAATCTGAATCCGTAACTGACAGGAAAACATACAGGGTGGAACACGGGATGACACGACACAGGAAGAAACACGGAGGAAACAGACGGACCAGTAACAAGCAGAAGAAAACACAGGGCTTGTATACACACAGGAGCAATCAGGGAATGGGAGACAGGAAGGAAACAAAGCCGGGAGAAATCAGAACTGACAAGACAAGGGGAAGCAAAACCAGACACACTACACACAGGACAGGGACCATCAAAGTAAAACAGCAAATACAACAGGTATGAACAAACACGAGCTTAACACAAGACATCAGACATGGCAACAGGGAGGGAACACAGAGACGTGGGAGCAGCAAAGGCACAGAGACACAGAACAAAAGGAGCTCAAAAATACAAAACAAATATCAAACGTCAGAACAAGAAAATCCTAACAAGAATTAACCTGAAACATAAGATAATAATCAAAACCACTGAGTCCACAGACTCAGCACCATGACATTTACAATAAAATGCTCTGAGTGTTCAAGTAAGGCAGAAAGGTGCGATATAAAAACCAGTCCTCATGATCAAGTCCTCATGTTTAGTTTTGCCTTTGGTTTCGATTTCTTCTGCTGCATGTGTATCTTTTTCAGGTTTTTTTGTACAACTCCACTTCAAACTACAGAACTTGAGATTGTGTATAAAATGTAAATAAAAACATATTGCAATGATTTGGAAATCTCAGAAATCCATATTTTACCTACAATAGAACTTAGAAAACAAATCAAACGGTTAAAATAAGACATTTATGATTTCAAGAAAACATGAGCTCATTTTTAATTTGATAGCAGACACACATCTCAAAAAAGAGGGACTGTCTAGCTGATAACAAGGTTCTTGACCTCCATCAAAAGCCTACATCTCTGATGGTAAAAGGGTCCATTAGTTCCTTTGGAATTGACAGATTACATCTGGAAATCTGGAAAGACACCGTCAATGCTGAAAGCCATGTACAGGATTTAGAGCAACATGTGCTCATTTATTCATATGATGTCTTTTTCAGGAAGCTAATGCTAAACAACATACTGCATTACTATTAAAACAGTATGGCTTCATAATAGTAGAGTCTGGGTGCTGGCCTGCATGCAGTGCAAACCTTTCATCAACTGCAAACATCTGGAGCACCATGAAATGAAAACCATGACCAAGAAGACTCAGAACTGTCGAGCAGCTAAAATTCAAATCAGCTGTGTGAATGGGACAACATTTCTCTCCCAAAAGTCGGGAAGCCGGTGTTGTGCCAAAAAGTGATTGTCTGCCAAAAACTGATTTCCGGTATTTGCCAAAAAGCGATTGCTCATATTTAAAGTGCTATAAGTAGGACGATCTGATTTCCTCGTGTCAGCATTGTTCCCACATCATCATAATTAATGTTGTTCCAGGTTCAACATTGCAAGTGACCAATCACCTTCTTGTGACGTCATTCCTTTGCGACTTCGAAATACCCGCCTTCGATTATTTCGAAATACAAGTGAAGAAGCGAAAAACCGCCGCCTGTCCGCCGAATTTGAAGTCAATTTAGGATACTTTCCTTTAATAAACGGTAAGCATTATACATATGTTCCTCACTTGGCTTGCTGTTTGTTTGCTAGCGATAGGCTACTTGACGACAGCATTAGCTAACCAGTGTTCTCTAGACCAGCGTTCCCCAACTTTTTGGGTGTTTCGTGGCCCGGGGGTTGGGTCAGGCAAAATTGCAGTAGCTTCCCTGATCATTTTACAAACATAAGTGAAGAGAATCTGGACTAAAAGGCCTAGACTTATGGTTGTGTGCTGAATCTATGAATCAAACTATCACCTGGAAACATAATTAACTGGTCCATAGCTGTGAAACTGGACATGAGTTCTTGATTCTATGGAGATTAACAGTAATCCAGAAATTTACAAATTTGTCCTGGTACATCGCGTAAATGTTGTCCCTGGGACATCATGTAGAAGTTGCCCTGGGACATCGTGTAATTGTTGTCCCTGGGACATCGTGTAAATGTTGTCCCTGGGACATCGTGTAGATGTTGTCCCTGGGACATCATGTAGAAGTTGCCCTGGGACATCGTGTAGATGTTGTCCCTGGGACATCGTGTGATAGCTTGTAAATAATGGAATGAAAATTATTGATTGTTATTAACTTGTGAAAAAGAAGTGTAACAAATCCACATGTTATGTTCTTACACCCTTACAGAAACTGTGACTCCTTCACAATGTCAGGTAAATGTCAACTCATGTTGAATAATCAACCAATCAAGCCTTTTATTATCACATGCAATGTTACACGTACAACTGCAATGAAAATTTCACCCCCTTCTGACCATACATATATTGCTTAAACATCACATTGGGAAGACAGGTCGGAAACAGTTAGGAAGGTCAGAAAACAATTTAATTAATAGATGAGGGGAGAGGAGGAGAAAAAAGAACTACAACCAGACAAAGCTCCTAGAAGACTGAAATGGATGATGGTTGCAGCATGCAAAAAGAAAATGATATCTGTTGACTACAGCATATGCTTTCTCACAGATTACCTTGTGGGAGTAGCTGGACCAAACTCTATTGGTATTTCAAGTTTGAAATCCCTGTTTGACCAGACTAACATTTCAGATGAGGTACCTCTTGACATAAAAATCCTTTTATGTTGTCATAAAACTAATGTTAAATTCTGCTTTAAATACACTTTATTGTACAATTTACTTAATGAATCGTATTCCTTAGTTCTGTTTTTATTTATATGTATTTATTTATTTGTTTTATAAGGTAATAGATGGCCTAATCTATTTGCAGTGTGAGGTATGTTGAAAAGCTTGTTTGATCATAATGACATAGCATGTTTACGTTTTTTGTAATGTATTTGAAAACATAGGTGTATTTATGTTATTTTTATAGAATTTCCCTCACATTTATCCAATACCAAGCCAAATCACTGGAAAAATTTTGGATGGGTCCACAAGAGCACAAAGTGCATACTTTTTGAAGGTATGACTTGGACTGTGGTAACTATGTTCTTATCACAAAGGGTTTATAAGTTGCCACTATAAACAAACAGCATTTTCCAAAATTGAAGCCTTGTCAGAAGAACCTGAAAAATACCTTTCTGAAACCTTTTCTGTGTAAAGACTTGCTCAAAAGCAATGCACACAGATTAAAACATTTCTGTCTTGGCCAACTGATAAAGAACACCAAAAATTGAGTGGTGCGTGTTGAGTCTGTGGTCTTGATTTGTTTTGTACACACTATAGAAATTAATTAATGTAAACCAAAAATGACACTTTCTATATGTTTGTGTATCTGCAGAATTAATTACAAGTCTCACCTGACAAGCTTTTGCAGTTTTGCAGTGTCATTCTTGACAGAAAAACATACTTGTCACATTATTTTTATTTCCAGAAAAACATCTTTCAGATGTATGAGAAATTGATTGGAGCCTGTCTGGAAAACGGCAGCCACTGGACCTTGTTTGTAAGTTGCACAGATTTTGCACTCTCTCTAGTGCATGATACTTTTCAGTGTCCCTCATTAGGAAAGCTCAAGGCCCAAGCCTACCATATCCATCTTTTTACAAAACAGTTATGTGACATACCCAAGAGGACCAAAACAAACAAACATTTCTTTGTTAATCTAATTCTTTTTGTTCTTTTTTTTTTTTTTTCTTCTTCATCAATTATTAGTTTGCCCAATCTCTCATTGACGGTAAAACACAAGTGGAGGAGTACAACACTGAAATCACAAAGCTCAGGTCCCGACTTTGCCACTACTTATTTTCCTCAATAGGTAAAGATAAAATTAGCTGCCTTCTTTTTCTCTAACATTGGAAAATGTAACTTGTACTTAAACAAATTATATTTTGCAGATCGAACTAGGAAGTGCAGTCAGTGCTGGTGTGTGATTGCAGCCAAAGACCGGGTACACTATGACATGTCCTTAGCCATATAGATTGTTTATTTAATGGACTTTGTTCATTTGTTTTTTGTTTGTTTATTTCTTCTTCTTTTTTTTTTTTTTAATTCACAGGTGCAGTGCCAGAAATGTGGTGCATACAAGCACATGCGTTGTTCAAAGTCTGTTTGTGGCATCTGTATCTTCTGTGAGAGTAAGTCACAATATAACTAAACAATGTCCAAAAATGTTTAAAGTGAAATTTTTTTTCGTAATTTTGCCTTTGCACACCAGGACTGTGTAATTAAAGTGGACGTTTCAAGATCCAGTTTTTACACAAAACTATTTTAGACATAACTGTGTCGTATTGTGGGGATTTCTCTTCACAATTAAATTGATATAGTGCTGTTTATATCATTCTTCTTTATGTAACAGCACAGTGCAGCACAGCAGAGGGAAAGGAGTTGTGCAGCATAGTGGGTGGCTATACAGGAGGAGCAATAGAAGTAGCCAGTGAAGAATGTCATCAGGGAAAGCATCAGGCAGCGAATGACAAAGGAAAAGTTCCTAAGGGAGAGAACATCTGCAGCAAATCGACAAGTAACAGTGAGATAGGAAGACTGACAGTCAGAGATGAAGGTACACAGACTGAAAGAGATGAAGGTACACAGACTGAAGACAACGAAAAAGAAGCAGAAGTATACGGCACAAGTCTGAGTACAGATAATGCTGCTGCTGCTGATGTTGACAGGATCGATGCAGATACAGAATTCCAAACTGATTCAGAAGGAACTAGTACAGTTTACAGAGTGCATGGTCGCTTATCTGTACCAAGCTCAAAAAAGAAAACCTACACAATAACAGAAGACGAGATCAAGCGCAGAATCAACGCAGAGAACATGTCAGTTCATGTTTTCAGAGGTTTGATTGGGGTAGGTATACATTTCGTGATTTTGATGTCACCTGAAATAAATCCGGGTTACTCGTATCAATGAAGTGACAATGTGGCTGGAAATTGTGCATTTGCTGCAACATATACACAATTACACCATGTAAACAAAAGCATTTAACTTTGTGCGCGTGTGTGTGTCTCTCTCTGCTCTTTTGGTGTTTGCACTTTTTCTTTTTTAGGGCCGTAAAGCCAAACTGCCCGCAATGATTCTTGACAGGCCTAAGAAGGCCAAAACTAAAGTAACAGTGTTTAGTGTTCTGAGTGAAGAGGAGGCTGGGGAGCTAGCCCTCGGGTTTGCCGGAAGATTGGCCTGCGATGTCACAACAGACATGGTCTGTAAAGGCATCGACCATTCAAGTGCTGATATGACAAAGTAAGTTAGTAAAACAATATGAAAGTTGTATCTTTTTTGGTATTATTTGTCATTTCCCCGTATTTGGGTTATTGGTGTAACATTGTTAATCTTACTTTCTAATAACAGACAGACTCTTCTCAAAATCCAACACAATCTTAAACATGAGCTGACTGATTCCTCAACCTTCAGTTTGCTGACACACACCTTTGGCCCCGCTGCACTGGATTCTGTCATTTCATTCCTGTGTGAAAAACTTGATCTTGTCTCTTAAATAATGAAACCTTTTGTGACTTTTGTTTGTTCTGTAAATCAGAATCTTGAAAATTGTTCATTGTTGTTCTAAGTTTGTGTTAACTATTTGGCAAAAATGATTGGTTCCTAATCCAAACAGCATAATGACTGTTCTAACACATATCTTAAAAATGCTACAAAGAAAGAAAATTATCACATATGTTTCAATATGAATGTAATTGTGTCACACTCGGTTTGTAGTAACTTTCCTGTTTTATTTTGAGTTTTGGTATGTTTACACTGTTATTTTTATTTCCCGTGTGTTCGTCTTCCCTTATTAGTTTTACTGTATTTAATTAGTCTGATTTAATAACTTATAATTATTTACTTTCCAGTGTGTATATATGCTCCTCGTTTGGATTATTGTTTGTTTGAGTTCTGCCTGTCTTTTCTATTAAAGATTTGGACTTTTGGACTATTAGTGGACCTCGTAGGTTTTTATTCTGTTCAATTGGTAATTGACTGGGTTTAATTTAGTGGCCTGGAAAACAGGCCGGAGGGGTCTGGTCATTTTAACCCCCTAAGACCCGAAATCTTCCATGGCATGCATTTTTAATTTCTCTTTGATATTTGGGCCGATTGGAACCCGATGAATGTAAAAAGAAAGAATTACCAGGTTTTGTTTTTTTTACCTAATTTTTGTTTCTGAGAAAAATGAGAGCCACATATGAGGACATTAATTTGAAATTTCGATAGAACAGTTGCAGTATAATGTCCTCATAACTGTATATCAGGCACTTGTTGATCAAGATTTAGTATTTTGGTCTAAATAACCCAAAATGTGATGTCCACATGTGTGGACGCCAGGCTGGAGTAAAGTGTTAGAGCTATTTATACCTATGTAAACTTTTATACACTGGTTTTTACCTGTCTTGTTTCAGAAAGGTTTAAAAGGGTAATGTCCACAGTTTATTTGTTTATTTATTTGTTTGAATTCAACATATTTTATTAAAGTAATTGAGCTTGAACACAGAAAAAACTGAATCAAATAATCATGAAATCAAATCACTTGCACTATACTGAAGTCTAATCTACTCTGAGCTAATGCCGGTTTCCAACACTAATGATCGGGTGAAGGAGAGAGATGAGGGTGTGCACGGCCACTGGTGCTCTTATCCCTGTTCTTTGTGATACAATCCAACAGGAAAGCAGTCAAACCCTTGGACATTAGCCAAGTTAACGTTCACAAATATATACACACAGAGGAACTCTGAGCCCCAATGTCAGCATTAGCACAAACATGCCACTTCATACCAAATCTCAGTGTGAGGTCAGGTGTTAGTCTCATTCCATTATTCTGGCTATATTTTCTTACTCATTACTATTAAACTTATACTTAAGACTAACTATTAACAAAATCACACCCCAATAACTCTGTTATTACACTTTGTATTTAATCATAAAAAGGCTGGATGTTGAAACCTTTTACTTCTATTTTGTATGAGCCAGGATTCTCAACAGCTGATACTCTGTCCAAAAAGTGACAGGTATCGTTTTATGGAACAAAAAACTTAAGAGCGCATATTTTATAAATAATACCAACAATTACAAATGCAGACCTTTAATAGTAATAAGTAATCCTTTATTTATAATGCATAGCAATATAAAAATAGTAACATATAAAAATATTACAATGGGCACAGATGAATTTGTATCAAAAACAGCAACCAAGCCAAAGTAATGAATAACACACATAAATAACAACTGCTTGAGAGACCAAACAATTTCTTTTCATCTGTTCCTTGGCAGAAAGTTAAGACAGCTATTCAGCTTTAGGTTTCAATAAACAGAAGTAATGGATGCAGTCCCTTTGAAATGTCACACAAAAGTCTACTTGTGCATATACTTAGCTTTAACTCTTCTCTTTTTTGTTTTGTATTCCAAAAGGTTTTCATTTTCTCCAGAGTATGTCTCTCTTTCAGTGGTTATCGACTGTTCACATTCATTTTCAGACTGTTGGAATGTCGATGCTGGCCGAACGTTTCTTGCTAGAATACAATGGCCTAATTTTGCGTGCATTATCTGTCGTCTTTATTTCGTACTGGCATATACTTTTGCCTACTTGTTTTGTTTTTAAGACATTTGTATGCAGTTCATCTATCATTGCAGTAATACCCTCTGGAATGAATGCCCACTGTTTAACTGTGTCTAAAACAGCATTTAGTTTTCCAACTGCATCTTCTGTGCATTTTTTGTCTGTGCTTTCAACTACAGGAGTGTCATTCAAAGTTGATAGAGGACTTTTCAGAGAGTTTTTCATTTGTTTAAAATGGCTACAAGCCACCTTCAGGCAAGCACATGTGTTATAGTGAGAGAACGTACAACAAGTGCACTGAAGTGTTTCAGCCGATGCAAAAAAACACAGATTTCCAAACAAACTTGGCATTTTTATCACTTTCAAGTCCTCACAGTCTACAAAGTAATGCCTTTCTTTCACTGCAATTCTTGCCAAGGTCTGTTTCCATGTTTGGATAGATGTCATTGTCAGCCTCTGCTAATTTTGCAAGTAACACTAGATGCTTGCAAAGAAGTCCTCGTAAGCCATATGTACAGTTGCAGTAGGACTCAACAGGGCAGACATCATACACCATGTCTTCTCTTGACTCAGATGGGACTTGATATGCATTAACTCCATGGCTGTTCTTGACTGTAATTTTAAGAGCCCAACCACTTTCCATCAGTCTTGAAGCAGAGTCTGAAACTTGAGACAAGGTGTCAGCAAACCTGTTTTTCATGCGGCCCACATCTTGCAGGGTTTTTATGACTGAGAAGTAGTCGTCGGCCTTCCCTAGGAGCACTTCAATCAGATCATCCAAACGCCTATTCTTGTAGCCAGATAAAAACTGGTATTTCAGGCGGTGGAAAAATCTGAAAAACAGTTATTTGAAATGATTAGTAACTGTAATTGAAGGAATTTAAAGTTTTAATCAAGACTGTATTATTTTTTAAAAAATTGGAATACCTATTGCACACGTCTTTTATAAAGGAATGCTCTGTGCCGGTTTAGCTGATTTAGGCAAATCCACCTACTCTGTTTTTTGTTGTGATAACATAAAAAACGCTGCTAGAATTTAAAGGATTTGCCTAAAACCTGTTCTGGCAATGACATGACGAACCTACTCAGTTTAGCCTCTTGGATTAAAGCATAATATCTTTTTTTCAGCAATACAATTGAATGAGGTCAAAATAATAAATCATACCTTTCAATCACATTGTTTGTTTCAGAACGAGCGTGACTGAAGCGACGGCCGTAGTCACACCACATGTGGCCAATGCCTTCCCAGTGCTTCTGAAAATACTGGCACACCAAAGGGTATTGCTTAAATGTCTGGCAGAACTCTGCTGATGTGGCTTTAAAGTCGTCCTCCTAAGAGAATTGGATGCAACAGAATATATTTCAATCCATTTAACAGACCTATTGAAATCTTTAATATTATGTATTGAAGCCCTTTTCCTTTTATTGAATAACATTAAGAATTTTAAGTTATTAATAATATGTCGTGTTTTTGTATTAAGAAGCAATTATTTCTTCCCTTACAATGGCTAAGAAGGAACACTAAACCTATAAGCATATTTGGTTTCAGCATCTGTCTGTGAAAGAATCCCACTCACAAGTTCTCCTGCACAGTGGGTGACACAATGATGTTCTGCACAGCTTAACCCTTGTGTTGTCCACGGGTCATTTTTGTCCTCTAAAGAAATCTTTTGCTATCAAAAATGTATTTGTTATTCATCAAATGGGCTGAAAATAACAGAAGTTATTCATTACTATACTATGAATGATTGGAATAAGTTTCAAGTAATTTGATTTATGTGGTTTTTATTGAATTTTATAACGTTGGTGGTCCTCGTGGACAAAAATGACCCCAAAGTACAAAGTGTTGCAAAGAGCCGTATTTTCACACCATACTGTTTTCAAACATCTTTGATCTTGGATCACTGATGTGTGGGGTCAAGCACTGGTCATAACAACCACAACAGGCAGCACAATGAGGAGGCAGGTGCTCTATATTCAATGAAATTTTATTTATACAGCGCCAAATCACAACAACAGCCGCATCAAAGTGTTTCGTATTGTAAGGTAGACTCTACAATAATACATACACAGAAAGTATCCTCAAAAGCCTCCATTGCACTGGAGATTTGCATACTTTGATGAGCATACTTTTTTTTTACCATGTTGTGCAAAGCAATGACCAGTAGGACAAAGCACATATTGTCCTCTAGTATAATGAGGAGGGAGAATCAATGTTCAGGAAGATCTAGGGTTAGAAGATATAGAAAATATTGTCAATATTTAGAGCACATGCTACCCTTTCTCTGAAAAAGCACATCAGCCACCTGCAGAAGTGGAAGAAGGCTATGAAGTGAAGAAAAGTGATGAAGAATCTGAACTATGTTCAAGTAGGTTCTCAGGCATCCAGGACATGGTAGTCTGAGGAGCTTGGAGAGAAAGTGACTGGGCTTCTTGAAGTTTCTTGAATTTTCAGAATGTGAAACTGAAATAGAAGATGTGTCAGAGGACTACACATCATCCATTTCAATTATGATGAAGACAAAGAATCAAGCAGGAAAGAGGAATCAGCTGAGACAGAGGAATATTTGCAGTAACGTGAGGAAACACTGATCTGGTCTTCTAACCTTCCCAGTGACAGACGATGCCTGACTCTCTCATGTGCCTCAGAGAAAGATGATCTACCACAGTCCAAGCACATGTGCCAGGTCCCATACTCCTTCAGTGGCTTTTCTACTCGAGTACTGAAAGCATTATACACAGTGTATTCTGCTTGTATTCTGCTTTTTAACGTTCACATGCCAATGGATGCATCAGAGACCAAGTTGGGGTTCAGTAACTTGCCCAAGGACACCTTGGTAAGAACTCCAGACTAGAGCACACAGAGATTGAACCAACAACCATCCAATTAGCAGATGACCTGCTCTACAGCCAACTCAATGATGAACAAGGAGGGACAACAAGAGAGGAAGAAAAATGGACCGAATGCAGCTGTAGGCATATGTGGGTGTGTTGATTCTTACTGCCGTGCATCCAGTAGAGTCGCTACGGCCAGTTTATGACATCCTGAGTCTGGTAGAGAAGTTTTCATGCTGACACAAGATTAATCATAGAAGCACAAAAAGGACATAATTTCTTGATAAAGACACAATAGATGATCGTCGTTCATGACACAAACGTGCTCCCATTTGAGGTGTATGATGTGTGTTGGTGTTGACTTGACTTGAAACACAAGTGGGTGTTCCTCCTGCTGTGATGTAAGATCCTGGTACTGATGTGACTGTATGAGCACCAAGTCCCCTTCAGAGGACTCTGTCCCCTCCAACAGAACATCCAAGTAAACCAGGGAACTTTGAGACAAAAACATGGGCAGCATGTGATGCAGGTCCAGCTGTACATGGAACATGCTCGTGTGCAATGGCAAACCGTCTGTCCTGCAGTCAGGACACGAGTTGTCCCTAACATTGCAGGTTTCCAAAAGAAAACAATCACCTGTAACAGCTTGTTTACTGTATATGCCCCTTGGCCTGCAACTGCAGAAAGAATGCTGTCCATGATGGGACCAGTGCAGAGGAATAAACCTGAGCTTCCTCCTGCACTTGGGTCAAATATGGACACGCCTTTGTCCTCATGAAAGTTTGCCTTCACTCAGACTCATGCCCTCCTACCATGCCAAAATATAGAAAACTGTCAGGCAATGAGTTGGAATAAAGTTGAATAAAACCTTGAAACACAGAGATGGATGATATTTTATACTTGTTGCTTCAAAGCAAACGGGGTCATTTTTGAGCCCTGAGGACCACAGGTGTGATTATGTGCTGCCATTTAAAATTTATAAATGGTTCAAAAAAAGAATTCTCACTAAAGTTCAACATACAGCACTCTGTATGTTGAACTTTAGTGAGAATTCTTTTTTTAATTTTTTTTTTTAAATTTTTTTAAAATATTTAATTTAATTAAATATTTAATTTTCTTGTTTTATTTTCGCTAAAAAACAGGGTGTATTTTTTGTAAACAAGGTCTGGTGGCCCTAAAATGTAAAATGTTGGGTAAATTATGTGTTAATGTGTTGGTCTTAAGTAAAACTAAGGTGTAACACTGAATTGATTGACAATTTATACTTTATACTTTAAAAAAACAGTCAAATGAAGTGGGGACATTTTTGACCCCTGAGGACCACCAGTGTGATTATTTGCTGCCATTAAAAATTTTCAAACGCTTGAAAAAAAACTTTCTCACTAAAGTTCAACATACAGCACTCTCTAGTTATTCAGATAGTCAAAATTATCTAAACAATTAAATATTTAATTTTCTCAATTTGTTTTCGCTAAAAAACAGGGTTTATTTTTTGTAAAGAAGGTCTGGTGGCCCTAAAATGTAAAATGTTGAGTAAATTTTGTGTTAATGTGTTGGTCTTAAGTAAAACTAAGGTGTAACACTGAATTGATTGACAATTTATACTTTTTACTTTAAAAAACAGTCAAATGAAGTGGGGACATTTTTGACCCCTGAGGACCACCAGTGTGATTATTTGCTGCCATTAAAAAAATTTAAATGGTTCAAAAAAAAAATTCTCACTAAAGTTCAACATACAGCACTCTCTAGTTATTCAGATAGTCAAAATTATCTAAACAATTAAATATTTAATTTTCTCAATTTGTTTTCGCTAAAAAAACAGGGTTTATTTTTTGTAAAGAAGGTCTGGTGGCCCTAAAATGTAAAATGTTGAGTAAATTTTGTGTTAATGTGTTGGTCTTAAGTAAAACTAAGGTGTAACACTGAATTGATTGACAATTTATACTTTAAAAAACAGTCAAATGAAGTGGAGACACTTTTGACCCCTGATGGCTCACATTGTATGCAAATCGGGAGGACATCACAAGGGTTAAGTACTTGTTTTGATAAGCAAGATAAGAAGCCAGTTTTAGAAATTGTTTCAAAAATGTATTTTGTATCTCTGTAACTTTTTTTAGCAACTGAAAGTTATTATGCTCTTAGTGTAATCAAGAAATCAAAATGTGAAATAGACAAATTACACTTACAGATGTGCAAGCTTTCAGCTTACAAAAGAAAGAAATGATTTCATTTCTCTTTTGGGTGTTAGAAAGCCCATGGACCCCGGACTCTGATTTTGAAAGCCATCGATTAACAGCCTGTGAATGTAAGAGAAAAAAAGTTAATCTGGAGAGAGAGACAGAGGAGCAGCTGTACAAAAAGCATAAAAGAAAGCTGACGTCCAAAAATAACTTTGTCACTCACTGGACAAGAGGACCTGTGCATTACAGAAATCAACCAGGCAAACATATTTTTAAATGTCAAAAAGAGCTTTGGGAAGCAGCCACCAGAAGATGAGTGCACTGTGGTCTTAAATGGATGGACATAGTCACTCAACATTTTATCCCTTTATATTCATTAACCTGAGTAGGTGAATATCACAATGAGGCAAATCATAACAACAGGACCCTGTTGTAAAAATGTGTTTCAGGTGCATCTTAGACAACGTGAAAAGAAAACAATGTGGTTTACCTGCAAGACATGGTACCAGCATAGAAGGATAGCTGACTCTGGAAAAACCTTCTGCAAAGCATTTATTTCCGCAAAGTCTTTGTCAACCATAAATGCTCTACAGAAAAAAAGAAAACACTAAATGAGATTAAACAGTATGAAAATGTTTTTGCTATCTCAAAGCACCACTTCAATGCCAAATTAAACATTTCAACTCACAAGTAGATATATAAAATACTGCATACAGCCTATAGGAATAACTTTAACAACTGGAAAGGAAAGTTTTTTGCAGCCCATGCTGCAGCTATAGCATTAGATTCTGGCATGTTATAACTTTTTTGAAAAGGAATTATTTCAAAATTAATAGCTGTCAATGTATTATTTACCTCGGGGAAGTTGGGATATGCTCACAAACTATTCCAAGAACAGTTTCCAGGGTTTTCTGACTTTCGTTGCTGACAATAGCATAGGCCACAGGGACTCCATGCCCATGATCATCTCTTACAACAAGTGTGAATAAGGGAAATGAATACTGGTTAACGCAGTGCGTGGTGTCAACAAATACTAACTGTTTTGCATAGTTCTCCATGTTTGATTTCATTACAGGTGTCTGCAAAACAATCATTAGTTCTTGGTCAGATGTGTATGGTTGATAGAAGAGAACATGTTCTTGATGTTTTCCATTAAGTAAGGTATGTACACTTTGACTGTCTCCACAGTTAAAGTGCTTCTTCCTCATCATGCAGGTTCTAACACTGTCAATGTCACGTGGTGTGACAAAATGCTCTCTGTTGTGAAGATCTCTGTGTCCATGTTCTTTGGCCCATTTATGACATTCGGTTAGTATGATGGCTGGCTTAGTTCCAAGGGAAAGCAGTTCCTCAATCTTCCTCCTCAAATCACTGGAAATATTGTTGAAATGTGCGTCTTTTGGGTCCGAAGGATCATGCCCATCATGCTTATCATATGTACGCTGCACGATGGCTGTGTGGTCTTTCCAACATTTGAGTACTTTAAATGAAACATAGGCCTTACAGCCCACTGCTCTGTAGCTGTTTCGACTTTTTTCCCCAGCTCTGATGCAGTTGAATTTGTAATAGTCTCTTTTCCTGTCTTTACCTGAGGCAACATTTAAACATTTATAATGTCCATGAAGGGTTAATGAGTTCAATTTTTCTAACACAACACTGAATGGGTCCTCCTGGCATTGTGACACATGCACACAAAGTTGTGTGTCTTTTCCAGTTCTTTTTTTTTCGTCATTCAGAACACTTCTTCTAATTATGTCGTCCATTTCTGGTGGAAAAATAACGAAGGTTTAATTAGTCAATATTCATTAATTCATTTTAACTTGTTTTGGGGTTTTTTGCAATACAATGTAAATATTAAATATAATATTAAAAATATATATATATAAAATAATATAAAACAAACAGGGGCTAAAAGAAGCTAAACTTTCATATGGTATGTCTCTGGCAACTTTAACATGATGTCCCAGGGACAACATCTACACGATGTCCCAGGGACAACATTTACGCGATGTCCCAGGGACAACATTTACGCGATGTCCCAGGGACAACATTTACGCGATGTCCCAGGGACAACATTTACGCGATGTCCCAGGGACAACATTTACGCGATGTCCCAGGGACAACATTTACGCGATGTCCCAGGGACAACATCTACGCGATGTCCCAGGGACAACATCTACGCGATGTCCCTGGGACAAATTTGTAAATTTCTGGATTACTGTTAATCTCCATAGAATCAAGAACTCATGTCCAGTTTCACAGCTATGGACCAGTTAATTATGTTTCCAGGTGATAGTTTGATTCATAGATTCAGCACACAACCATAAGTCTAGGCCTTTTAGTCCAGATTCTCTTCACTTATGTTTGTAAAATGATCAGGGAAGCTACTGCAATTTTGCCTGACCCAACCCCCGGGCCACGAAACACCCAAAAAGTTGGGGAACGCTGGTCTAGAGAACACTGGTTAGCTAATGCTGTTGTCAAGTAGCCTATCGCTAGCAAACAAACAGCAAGCCAAGTGAGGAACATATGTATAATGCTTACCGTTTATTAAAGGAAAGTATCCTAAATTGACTTCAAATTCGGCGGACAGGCGAATTGACTTCAAATTCGGCGGACAGGCGGCGATTTTTCGCTTCTTCACTTGTATTTCGAAATACTCGAAGGCGGGTATTTCGAAGTCGCAAAGGAATGACGTCACAAGAAGGTGATTGGTCACTTGCAATGTTGAACCTGGAACAACATTAATTATGATGATGTGGGAACAATGCTGACACGAGGAAATCAGATCGTCCCTATAAGTAACTTGTTGGGCTATAATATGTTAAACATATGTCAAATGCATCCCTTATGGATGACATAAAGTCATCTTGAGCCACAAACAACATTCGTGTAACAAGATAGAAGCCGCAATCAGTTTTTGGCAGTGACTTTTATATAACCTTTATTTATGCAGTAAAAAAAATCTCATTAACATTAAAAATGGATTTTGTAAGAGTAAGTTGCCCAACAGGACAGCAGAAATGGCAGCAAATATTACAATAGTTCTGTAAAAATATTTTAAGTGAGGATAAAGGACCGGATTGGTTATAATGTAAGTACAAGTTGTAAAGATACTTAAAAAAAAAAGAAAATTTTTTAATTCTTTATGTAACCCCTTTGTATCCCCTGTTCACCGAAGTCTATTTACGAACATACGTAAAGATATTACACATAAAAAATACACAGAAACATCAGTTTTTGGCAGACAATCACTTTTTTGGCACAAAACCGGTATGCCAGATGGCCAGTCCAGCAAGTCATACCTTTTGACGAGCTTAGCTCATTTTGAAGATTTCCTGATTTCGTTCAACCCTGCTTTGGCATCTAATGAAAAAATTGCAGATGATGGAAGGCTGAGATTGTATTTTGATGTGTATTCTTGAAAATGTCTGCGATATGATTGGAATAGAGCGCTGTGTACTGAAGTGGCATAAATGTACAGGAGCATTAAAGGCAGTAAAACAGCTGGTCTCAAGATGCGAGTGCATGGTTGGCATCGTATAGCCTCACAGGTACCACACAGGCAGTCTGTTACACCAGCAGAGGAGTCTGAATCCACATTTTTTTATTAGGTTATAGTAATAACTTTTATAACGTGATGTGTCTTTGCTCATAATTATTCAGTTCTAGCACTGATTTACATAGTAGTACTAAGCTAAGAAGAATGACTTATGTCTCAGCTGTCCAGGTTCATGGTAGGCGCGAGAGCCTGAAAAGTTAACAGGACTTCTTCAGTTCTTTTAGTTCTTAAAAAAAAAACCCTCTTTCTCATCATATCAATGACCGAGAAGACAGATGGTGTGAAACAGGAGTGAAAGAGGTTATCAATGTCCAATGTGAACAACCATCATTGAACAGAGGCGGTGACTTACACCAGCTTTAGCCACCTAAAATGCAGTCTTGAGATCTCTTCCCAGGATCTTCAATGAACACTCACACTATTCCTTAGGTGACCTCACATGGCAGAGTGGGGCAAGGTCTCACAGGGGGTTTCACCCTTAACCCCTGGTGATGGTAATGACCCACGCCTTTTTTCCACAACTTGGCTCATATGAGGACCCTCAGGATTACTTCCAAAACCCCACTAGGGTTTAAATACGTTGTTCTTTCTCCACTATTTGTTTTTAGAAATGAAGAAGCATCTTCAATGAGAGGTGAAACATCTTTTCTTAATATTTGTCTTTTTATAAAACTTTACAAAGAAAACAACTGTATTGCAGACTTCAGTTATGTTAATCTCGCATCATACTGGCAAAATCTTACCATTTACCATCAATGTGACAGTTCTGCGTGTTTGCTGACCTTGCAGTAAACCTCAGGCGTCAGCTTTGTGCTTCCTGCCATTTGCATTTGTCATTGTTGTGAAAGTTAGTTATGTAATTAAAAGGGAAAAAGGAACAAAAGGAGGGAAGAGTAAGACTAGTATGTACAAAGTGTTCTTTTTTGGGATCGGGCTGCTTTTGAAATCATAAGACAACACACACACACACGTAAGTATCTAAAGCAAACAGAGCAGAGCTACGTGACTGACAGGAGGAGTTGTGTGTACCAGCTGGACTGAAAGTTGCTGAAATCCATCTGTAACAACAGCCATCTGTCATCATGGTGTAATTATTCCTTGTACATTAATTTGAGAAAAAAAAAAAAAATAGTGTGAAAGGCCAAAATCAGGAAAAGCTGAATAACCAGACATAGGCCAGTGTAAAGTCCAAGTCTTTATTCATTGTAAGCAGTTAAATACATTTCATGATTCTCACACTTTCAAATATAATCCACCTGTTAATAAGACTTAAGAGCAGTGCATCGGCATATTTTCATAATGTTGTAAAAAAATAAAACCTGCAGTTTCTCCAGTTCTTCAAACAAATGCTAAAATGACTAACCGTTACATTTTACTGGTCCTACATATTATTCTCCCGTCCTCTCTCTGAGTGTAAGGAGTCAGCACTCACTTCTCAACAGTATATTTTTTCTGGCCTCTCCTTACCACACAGGGACCTCTGCTGCGCTGTAGCGTTGTCCTGTACACAGCTGGACTTCAGCTGGAACTTCACACTATAGTTTTGTATTTCATATCTCCTCTGAAAGAGCAGCATGATTAGTCAGAGGCCACAGTCCACCACTGATGCGCTAACCTAAGCCAAACATCAGGTAGATTTTCTTTGAATAGCTCTAAGTTCATCTTCAGTGTTATAAATATGGATTATAAAAAATAAATGCTTCATCATTATAAACCACAGAGCTTCAGAGTCAAACTGAACCACAGTTTTGCTTAAGAATAAAAGACAGTGACTAATAAATGGAGATAACCAGACAATTTAATTTGGCTGTTCACAGCCTTGAGCTTCATCCCATGTGTGTACCGCTGCAAATCTCCCAGGCAACAAAATGAATAAATTTTTAAGGCTGTTTGTCAAAAATATTTCAAAATGTAGTGCTACTCCTGGTTGATCCTACATTTGCTGAGTCCATGACACAAATGTAATTAAAAAAGACAAAAAGAGCCCACTCTGAGATGACTCTGTTTAAGCTCTAAGTCTTTTGATTTCTGTACTTCAACCGCTGAGCCTATTCTTCGTCGTCATCCTCGCTGATCTTCACCTTCACTCTGTGCCAGGCGTTACTCAGCAAGCCCCTCACATTCCAGATCGGACCGAATGTGTCCGGCTGCGTGTTGTAACTGTTGTCCACTGCCTTGCAAATGAGCTCCAGCTCTTGGGCCTCTGGAGGAAGAGGAACCGTTATCTCCCACAGCTTCCATGCCCAAGCTCGTCCTAGTGGGGGAGAAGTTTGATCTCCTTCCTTGTCGCTGCTCTTCAACTTGGCCTCCTTCCACGTCTTCCCTCCGTCCACAGAAACATCGACGCGTATCACCTCTCTGCCCCCGCCGCTCCAAGCGTAGCCCTTCACAGTCAGCATTTCTTCGCTGCGATCGATCACGGAGCCTTCTGCAGGTGTGGTAATGGCAGATTGAACAGGCAGCTCTTGGATGGCTGGAGCAGATTTGTAGTCCACTGTGTCCCAGTCTGTTCCAGGGGCGAAACCTTTGTAATCTTTCTGCTGCCAGTGGCTGCTGCTCTCCTGTGCACTGACTACTATTTTACCCAGCCACTTCACGTTGCGTGTGCCCACTACACCTGGTACAACCACACGAATGGGGAAGCCATGGTCGGCTGGAATATCCTTGCCGTTCATTTCATAGGCCAGCAGCACATCACCCTCCTCGCTAACTGCCTTATTTATAGGGATTGAAGCACCGTACGCACTCCCTGTTATTTCTTTATCCAGTCCTTCAAACTGAACGTGGCGAGCCCACTGGGCTACATCTGGCCCGTAACCTGCAGCCAGCAGGACATCCCTGAGCTTGGCGCCGCTCCATGTCGCATTACCAATGGCACCAAAGCCCCAGTTCAGTCCCTTAACCTGCCGGGTCTTATTCATCTCACTACGGCGGTTTCCTGCACACTGCAGGGTAGCTGTGATGGTGTGTTTGGGGAATCGAGTCTTCAACTCTTCTAAAGACAGTGTGAGCACTCCTCTGGGTAGCCCCTCCACATGTAGGCGATATAAATCGGGGTCCACCTGAGGAACCGGGAGGTGGTTTCTTTTGAAGAAGAAAGCAGTGGGCGTGATGTAGCTGTCAGCGAGGATTTCAGGCGGAGGTTCAGCATTGAAGGGCTTGAGGCTGTTGGTGCGCAGGGCAGGGTGACGCTCAGGGTCAGAAGAGTAGGGGTCTGATGATTTAAAAGTAGATTGCTTCTTCAGGTCTTCCGCTTTCAGCTCACCAATCTTGCATCAACCACAAACACAAAGATTTTATTAGACCAAAACTGCAACTGAACTTCTCTTCAGCTCAAGAAGCTAATAAAAACATCAGCCACACATTTTTTCCTCAGTGACCACTTGAGGGAGTGCCAGCATTCATCTTACAGCCATGAGGTTTTCCTCAGTATATAGTGTGCAGCAGACCTTTTCATATGTGTCTGCATTGAACAGAAGGGCAAGATGAACAGCATACATTTAAAAAGTTAATTTAAGGATAAATTCAAGCGATGTGCTGCGAAAGCTCATCAACCTCTGTTGCAATTTTTCAAAAATATCTAATGAACAGCATCTACTGTTTTATTATTATGTCAGCTTTTCTTTTGAGTGAGAACCTTATTAAAAGAAAGAGCTCTGCAAGCTTAGCAGTGGGTATGTCTGTGTTGATGTCAAATGAAAGGCTCACACATGTGTTGAGGTCTGCAGTTTGGTTTAAGTGCAAATTTCCACACAGCTATACTTTGTAATATCCCGTTTGACACAACTATTTCCACCCATAAGAAAGTTTTTTTTCCTGGTAAATTTCTATGAATAGCAGTGTTGCTAAAGCTTTTACACCCACGCTCCCCTTTAGCTAACTTACTACAGGGGTGATTATGTTAAACTCTAACCAAGCTCAGTGGTTACACCTGATCTTTTAATACTGAATAACAAACCCCAGTGCAGTACATTTTAACTCCTTAGTATGTAACAGCGCTTTAGTTAAATCAACAGAAACAAGCGGGTTTCTCACCTTATACTCAGAGAGGATTTCCAGCACATGCTCCTGATTGTGTACCGCATAAAGCGACCAGAAGGGCTCAATGGCACCACCTGCTGCCATCATGATTTTCTCCCCACCAGGGTGTATGGAAACAAACTCGGTAATGTCATAGACACCGCCTTGGTAGGTGACCCAAACGCCATCTTTCAGGGAGCGATGCCTTGTAACTTCCTCCTGGCTGATGATAGGAAGCGGGGAGCTCTTCTCTATAGCCTGCACAGAAAGAGGCATCAGGCATCAGTTTCTATCAAAATAGCAATAAACTAATGGTCATGCACAGACCTATATACTCCCTACTTATATTAAAAACACCAAAAAGTTCCCTGGGATGTCAAAAGAAGAAAATATATGAGCTTTCAACTTTTCAAATTTGAAGCGCTACTGCTGCTTACTACCTTAACATAAAACCGTGTGGCCTTTTTTATTTGACTAGATAAACAACCAGTAAGCAGCTCCTTGAGAGTTAGCACTGACTGCTTGCATACGAGCTTCATTAGGTACAGCCTAATTCCTGGAAAGACATCAGTTGACATTTAACTGTTAAAGTTAGAAAATGTCAGACTTGGCAGTTTGAGAAAATTATGCTGTCGGTGCTGTTAATCTGGTTGTACTGCTGAGAAAGGGTTTCTGTAACGACCGTGGACTTTGCAGGGCAGTGCTCTGTTTTTGCTTGACAAACTCTGAAGGTACAAAATCTGCTGATAAAGATTTTTGCTGAGACGGTGCAATTTTAAATTTTCATTTGCTGCTGTGGTTAAAAACATATGTCGTTAGCATAATTTAGCAAATTATGGCAAAAAAAAAAAGTGCATTAAACTTTAAAAAGAAAGTAAAAATGGACAGATATTGTCCGTTTGTAACCTTGTGACGGTGTAGACCATATGCTAGTACAGCCCCTGTGCCAGCCAGCAGTCCTGCCAGGACGTGTCTCCAGCTGGCACTGAAGCCATATTGGTGAAACCTCTGGTCATTGCTGCTGCTGCAGAGACGAACTGCACACGATGCAACTACAGGTGCCACCTGATTTCTGAGAACATTTTAAAAATGGAAATATAACTTTGACATATATATACACACACAGCAAAACCTACTAGTAAAATTCTAATGAGAATGAAAGTGAATGTTTGGTATGACCACCTTCATTCTTAAACATAGTCTGACTCTCTTAGGCAGCTTTCTTGTCATTTCATTAACTAGTCTTCAGAAGGCTAGGCTTCTTGAAGGACATTTAAAGCGCTTCTTTGGAAGATGGCTGCTCTTTGTTCGGTTCTCTGTCATAATGATCCCACACTGGGTCAGTAAAGTTGAGGTCTGAGCTCCAGGATGGCCAATCCATGACTGATGCATGCTTTTACTGCACTGGCAATGTGTTTGGGTTAAGCTGAAAAATGTTCTTGTCAATCAGACACTTTCCAGGTTTAAGGCACTTCTGCATTTTCTTTACTTTTTATTCACTGGAAGCTACAGCCATCATTTGTTTACAGATTATGCCTGTGACAGAAAGAAGAAGTGCACAATGCAAGACAAAAAAAAAAAAAACTAAGACATCCTGTAGTTGTCAGTTTTCTGTCAGTTTTAAATGTTCACCAGGAAAAACCTGGAATATATGTTGCTAATTGCTACTGTAGCACCAAAATAAAGTGCAAGCTTTTAGATTTATTGTACACTAAAAACGTAACCTAAAAACTCGTAACACTAAATTAATTTGCAGGTACACAGTCTGTTAACCAGAAAAAGTTGTCTTAGTGGAGCTCAGCTACTGAGCTACATCACAAGTAAAAATGAAGTAAATTATATGAAATAAACATTAGAAATACATTGTTATAATAATGTACCTGTCAATGCTGAGCGGGCCAATTGGATTCAGCCTGTGGCAGCGTCTGAGGAGCAGCATTGCATTGACGTTCTGACAAAGAAAGAGAAATAAAAAAATAAAAATAAAAATAAAAAAGCACATGAGCATCATCTGGTAGCTGATCATTATTTTTCCATCCACACTTTGTTAGCAGGTCTTAGGGGCAGATAAATGTACTTCTGAAAATGTCAGTAATGTGAAACATTTCAACAGAGTTCCCAATTTTTACTTGTATAATTCAATGTTGTTGCACTCCTCGAGAAACTCCAAACTGTGTGTACACTTACAGCCAATGGGTTTTGAGTAAATGACAAACAGAACTTTAAAATGTTTCCATTTCTAATCAACTGACCAACAAGCTGTTACTTCATCCTTCAAAAAAAAAAAAAAAATAGCCAACCAGCTGAGGGGGAGTGAGCAGGGAGGAGGGGAACAAGGAGGCCAAGGGTTCAATTCACTCTTGTATGTTGTCCAGCAAACAATAAAAACTGAGGAATAGAAGATTGACTAACCCGAGAATCGAGAACAATACCATACTAAACTAGAACTACCAACCAAAAACTCATTTACAGACCACTGATAAACCAGAAGATATCACATGACATAGCTGTGCTTTATCAGGTGATTACACATATCTTATCACAACAGCCATAAACATTACTTTGACTTATCTGACAGCTTTTAAAGAAGCAGCACAGTTACAGTCACTGAGGAAATTCAGATTTTCAAAGACTTTCAAGAATGACGTCATTAACTCCTGAATCTAACCACTTTCTTTTTTTTAACAGAAAGCGTTGTGCAACCACCGAGTCATGTGTTCACAAAGCTGAACAGAAGTAATGCCATGACCTCAGTCTGTCTCACTCAGAATGACAACTGAAAATTTCACTTTTTAGCAGAAACATCACCAAATCTAACCTTTCGGAGATGTTACAACTGAGCATATCACCATAAACACAACTGTATTGGTGTAAAATAACAACAGGGCTACAGAAAAACATCTGTGTGTGTGTCTAACCTGTAGAGTTAAGCTTACCTTATATTTTATCATATAAAGTATTGGGACCAAACTTGGTACAACGCTCTGCACGATTCTGCACTGTTGATTTCAACTACAAACCTGATTTGGACAGACTGTATTTAAAAGATGACACAGCTTTTACAGTGGTTCTGGTTTTAAATGTGGATGTATACTAGCAATCATGATTCTTGGCAACATATTACTTTATGAATGGGTGTAAGACGAGCGACATGCAGCAGTATTGTTACAAGTATGCTAACATGTGACAAAAGCACAATGATGCGGTTTTTGTTGGCACCCACAGCGATAAGAAAAAGATAAATAGATATAGAAAATAAATACATAAAACCTTGATTTATGATTTGTATTTATGATTTACTCCATCTTGAAAAACAGATTTTTGTTCATCAAAAGGCTTGAAATAACAAGAAAATGCATAAAATCCTGTTAAATAAGGTATCACAGACTCTTTGTGTCTGAATGGTGATAGATGGTGAAATATCCATATGAATTTATGGGTAGAAGTTCATAGGCCACGATGCAGGGTCTCACACTATACGGCCTGATACGACCTGAGTGCTCAAACTGTGCATTCATAACATGAAGCTTATCATACAAAATCTGTCTCTCGCTCTCCCTCTTACAGACACACACACACCACCACCGTCAACTTTGCTAAATTACTAATGAAAAACATTGACCAGGCAGCTGTGATTGAGCAGCAATGTCCATCCAGCTCTTTTCATGGTTGTTGTAGTTGTGATAATTTTGTGAGGCCACATTGAAAAGCCTCGGATACGGAAGCGTATCAATATAATATCACGTTATTACAATATACAGAATTATCACGTTCGTACAATATAAATATTATATAGGCTACATCGCAGCTCCAGTCACGCTTCCATCAATGTCTTTCTCGTCTTTTCCCAGAGTAACAGCCAAACAGGAGGATCTATTGGCTAGCACTGCTTAGCCTTGCACGCATTCTTATTTTAAACTTAACCCATATGGAAAAGAAATAGTAAAAACTTATGCGATTACTCATGAAAGTGGCCACTTTCATGAGTAAATTATATAAGGCTTACATGATTTACTCATGAAAGTGGCCATTTTCTCATTACTTTCATACATTTTAGTAAGTATCCAAAACATATAAGTTTCATTATATAATTTTTCAAGGGATCTTATATCCATTTTCACTCTTATATGCTTTTCATACAAGTTTCACACAAGACAGATACAAACTTTATAAGATTTATATATATCTTTTCCATATGGGTTAATCTGGAATTCATTGCAAACTGTTTGTGCGGGATATGAATGACAAGATTTTGTTTTTCTACAAGAGTTAGTAAAAAAACATCTCCAGTGTGATCGAATCTTCTTGCCAAACATCCACAGCTTTGCAGTGTATACAGCACTATAATGACCAGAGCTAATTCTTTTGAAAACCTTATATCTTTCCACAGGTCTCAACTTCATCAGACATCGCCTAGACAGAGCTGGATGAGGCCAGCGCAAAAAGCAGCCTAACCGACTAAGATGATGGATCCATGGGGTCAGGAAAGCCAGAAGCAGGGCTGGAGAGGTACCTTTCATGTCCATTCACTGGAGGTGTGGCTCTATTGCATGGTGTTCCTCACATCAAGAAGCTGTTGATCAAAATCAATACAGCTCTTCCTGCATCTGGAGCTTGTGAAGGACTTCTCAGTCATGCAGGACTCCTGTTCACTGATAAACAGTGACAGCTTCACAGCAAGAACCTTGAGAGCAAACTGCTGCTGAAGCTTAACCATCACCTCACTGAGTGAAGAAATGGCACATTTTTGCTAAATATGCAGAAATAGATGCACACCCATACAACTTATGGTAAACTGAGCTGCCTTGTATGTACATATGATGAAGATACCTCGTTCTAATGTTTTCTCTGAGGCTGCTGTGCCATTTGGAGCAAAAATGAATATAAAGTTTACAGCATATCTTGTCACTGGAAATTGTTTGCACTGTTTATATATTTATATTATTTACTGTAGGTATTGGTGAAAAAAGCTTGTTTGAAAAATGTTGTGAAAATCTGAAATCTTGAAATTAGAATTGTTGTGCCTTATTTTGTTGATTTTTACATATATTCCTTTTGAAAATACTAAAATTTGTATATTTATTTATTGTTTGTCTGATAGCATTTATTTATAAAAATCCGACATTTCAAACAGTTACTCGCTACTTGCGTAGTCTTTTCACCAAGTACTTTTTTACTCTTACTCGAGTAACTTTTTTGAAGACTACTTTTCACTTTTACTTGAGTAATAATATTTTAAAGTAATGCTACTCTTGCTTGAGTACAATTTTTGGATACTCGACCCACCTCTGAAATTCAACCACAATCAGTAACCACAACCACAGACAACTTCCCCCAGCACAGCCTGCCAGGGCAGAGCTCAGTCGCAGCTCTGAATGGTGAAAGGACGAATGAATAAATGTATGTTACAGCCTTACCAACTGATCTAATCAGTCACCATCAGCATTTATATCATCCAGTAGATGGAATTTTAAAAAGAAAGGGATAGGATAAACGCCAATCACCCATGTTATGAGTGTTAACATTGCGTAATTTGTCCAGCCTTGGCTTGGATTTTACCATCTTTGGTAAAATCTTTGGAAAGCAACAACAACAACAACAACAACTGATCCCAGCAAGGTCGGGCAGAGCATAAAGGAGTAAATAACAACACACAAATGTTATGTAAATATGTGCCTCGAAGAAAAAAAAAAATATTGGCCAATATATTGGAATACTGAATTTACAAATCAACAAAATCTGCAAAATCCCATATTTGGTCGGGTTCAACATTTTTTGTAAAGTGCTAAATCACCTTGTTTCTGTAGTATCTGCTAGTATCTGCATGGTGTTCCTCAAAACTAACACTATGGACAGGACATACTTACACTTCATATGTTACACTTCATAAAGTAAATTACATGTATTAGCAGACTTATATAAAATGTATGAAACTAAAATGAAAACAATATAAAATCCTGCATTTCAGAAAAAGTAAACTTAAAGGACAATATGTACTTTCAAAACAACCAAGACAGAAATAAAATACAGAGGAATGTCCTTTTTAGTTTGGTCAAACCTGGCAAAACAACCAGCATGGACAACATCATCATAATAATAATACCAAAAAAGGAGTATGAGGGCACAGAAGCTCCAGGTCCCTGCTGGTTCACGCTGAGTACACATTAGCTAAACCGGTTAGAGGCTTCTGATGACAAGCGAGGGAAAAATCTATTAAAAATCTTCACTGACTATTTTATATTAACCACAGCGAACCAAGGCGGCAATAATCCTAACGAATTCAACACAAGCACAGTTTTAATTTAAATTTTATTTTATTTTTTTTAAAAATGGCAGCACTTCAATGTCTACGTAACAAACATGCCGGCGTTGCGCTTCATCACCATCCTCACGGCTAACCTAGCTAACATTTCAGTTAGCAAGCATGCTTCTTGTAGCCCTTCCTCACCCAACTTGTAAATAAGTCTTCATGAACAGAAGAAATCAGTTTTCTCCCGCTTTTTGGTCCAAACCGCAGCGCACTCACCTCTCTTGTGTTTCTGTGTGCAGTGTTCTGTGTTGCTCAAGATGCCCGAAGGACAGCTACCCTGTGGATCTCTGAACTTACCCACCTACCCACCCACCCACCCACCTACCACACACACACACACACACACACACACACACACACACACACACAGTGAACGAGGAACGTTCAAGAAAGCTACTACTTCATCCACGTAATGACAGCACAGGGCACGCTTCATCCGCCGAAATAATTAATAATAAAACTAAATTTTGAATATTCTGTCTTAAAAATAAAACAACTTCACTACTAACTGTCTAACAAATAAAACACCTTTTTATACCTTTAATTAACCATGTACACCTCGTTATTATTTTTTTGCTGCAAAATATAAAACATTTATTAGCGTATTATCATATAGTTATTAATGTGATATCAACATCTATGGCAGAATTTTACATAACAGGCATTATAAACAATTTGCTAAATTGACTGTGCCAGCAGTGACTTTAACACGCTCAGCTCTAGTTAAATGACCAGATAATCCTGAACGCACCTGAATGACAGGTTAAATACTAACTGGTATGCAAAATACAGCTTGTCCTCCACACCAAAAATTGAGATAGAGCAAGAGAACAGAAAACACAGAGACCACACCCTGAACAAATGCACAAATGTAGAAGCCACGAAAAGCCTTCATGCGCTGCTAAAACGAGCAAATATAATGAATGGGAACAGCCTCACTTTCACAGAGACAAGAAAGCTCTGAAGGAGCTGCTAATGTTCCAGACACAAGACTAACTGAATGTATTGTTTCTTCAATCAGCACAGCAGTTTTCCGCTTGCTCATGTAACCGAGGACAAGGGATGAGTAAACGGGGCAAAGAAATAAATTGATCATTTATTTATTACATGAGTTAGACATACAAATAGTTGGGTTGCGGTCACGTGGTTCTGATGACGTGCGGAGGCAGCGCGATTTTTGAGTGGAGGGCGGAAGTAAACATGGAGGACACTGTGGAGAGTCAGGAGAGCAGCTATTGTGCAACTTTAGACCCCGTTTCTCGGGAGAGATATAAACAGATAGTTAAAAAATATATCGGACGTGATCCGTATTCTTTGAAAATGTCCGAATACACCACAGAAGTAAAGGATTTGCCTACTATCGAGGCTGTGGATATCACCAACTACTTGGTCCTCCAGACTTCTTACTACACTAGGCAGCAAATGAAAGCTTTCAAGAGTCTGGAGGCGTACAATTTTTTTGTCAGCGGGTGGGTCCACAACCTTGGAACAAAACGTCTCCGTGATGGATACAGTTTGGTGTTTGCAAGGGTGAGTGTTTGTTCTTATATTGCTTTATCTTAAACACGCTAACAGTTAGCGGTAGCGGCTTTAACGTCAACAAACATGCCACATCCTTAGGACTTCGTTAGAGTGACAGTTGTTTGTTTCAAGGTAAACCATTCTCAGAGGTCTAACGAGACACCTCTGAAGACTTGGGTAATTGCAAAGGAGGATGGAGAAGTGATTGCAGCTCATTGCAATTGTATGGCAGGGTTAGTAGCCTAATTAAGTAGGCTCAAATCCGGGCTCCCAGCCGTCTGTTGCATATCCAAAATAGCCTCTGCACATCGATGCTGTTCTGCCTTAAGCTTCATTCTTTTCTCTCGTTTGAGAACTGATTCCGATCTGGGTTTTCGTTCGTAGCCGAGATTGACCGTCGGAGCCCAGTCCTCCGACTCTTCGTCATCCAAAGCACTTGGGCAGCCTATAGTCCCAATCAAGTCAATATTAGACTACTAACTTAAAAGCACTAAGTAAACGAGAATTTAACGACAACCTAATGCTAATAAGTTCGTTTGCAAACATAACATTACCTCTGACGAAGTGGTCGCTGCAGACACGGGCATTGGCAGACTCTGCTCCTCCCGACTGTAAACGTAAATTTAAAATCCATTTTTTCCTACGTTTTTCGGTTAGAATTTTCCATTTTTCTCCTCTTCGTTGGGCTATTTTTGGTACCCTAAAATACCGTTTATCAGTTTCTCGGGTCGACCTACTGGAGCATCCGTAAACACAACAGGACATAGGCATTTTGCGTACTGTCTGTCTGTGATTTTGCGCTTATCTTTTTCACTTCCGACCGCCAGTCAAATTTCGCGCTTTACGTCGACGTCACGTCTACGTCAAATGAAACCTAGCTATTCCCAGTCATTTCCAGACAGGACTTACAACACATCCTGCTGATATCCCAGAGCACATGAGACTTACCACACAAACTGTGCGAAAATAACAACACTGCAACCCGTCACACCCCGCTTAGCGACACTGCAATCGTGGCACACACCGCAAACAATTCGGGTCTCAGCGCAGCTGGGAATCAGTGCTATGCATGGCCTGCGATCTGGGAGATAAAGGGAAGTGGCACAAACAATTAAAAAACAAAAAGGGGGATTAGTCCGCCCTTACACAACTTACTCTCAATCAATAACCGCCTTTACGGCTGGACGGACTAACCAAAACAAAATTACAAATCAATCAAAAGAACGAAAAAAGGACGAAAAAAGGACAGCAGAGACAGCACAGCTGAAAAACAAACAACATTATCAATTAAAATATTACCCAATAAAATATAAATTTTATGAAACCATTCAAAATCATGAAGCTAAAACAAACACTCAATATACCTACAATATTGATCAGTTTCCCTGCGCGCAGTCGATCTAGGGCTTGATCAATTCTTCTATTAAAATTCGTGGTCACACCAGAGGCGGAGCCAGACATTTGAAACACCCGGGGCTTAGCCCTAAAGGGTAGTATGCATGTGGGATTTTTTTTTTTTTTTTTGGGGGGGGGGGGGTTAGAAATGACTGAAAGATTAATTGGCTTTGTTTTGAGTTTTGTTCAAAAAAGAATGACTTCATATAGGGAAAATATATATCACATGTGCAGGACACCTTAAACTAGTTTTTTAATTAAGCAGCAAGGCAGAACAAAGTCTGGCTGTATCAAGACACGAGGACTAAACCCCAATTCAACCAGACCCAGAACTGATCCTGAATTAAAACAGGACTACAACAGTTCAAAATCAGGGCTACTTGGGACTTAACCAAGACAGAACCAGAATCAGAACTAGATGATAGTAGCACTAAAAATCATCATAGACCTGCACTACACTTATTTTTTTAATTCTACCAAAGTACAATATTTAGATTGAGAAAAGTTTATATAATTATTTAGCCTTGTTGTGCAAACAAGCTGCATAACTTAATAAATACAGAATTTGAAAAATAACAAACCTAAAAAGAAACACTAGGTACGAGATACATGAGTACCTATGATACGGTGATACTTGTGGTAAACGACCATTTGACTAACATGTGTGTCTACCTGCTCTTGTTCATCTCTGTTCTGTTCCCATTCTCCTCTCCCTCTCTCTCCCTCTCTGTTCCTCTCTCTCCCTCTTTGTGCTGACAATCATCAAATCTACAGTTGAAACCAGATATTTACGAACTCTTCAGATCAAAACACTTCTTTTAAATTGTAACATCAAATCAGACTAAATGTTTATTTTTTTAGATTGATAAATATAAAAAACATATTTGTTAACTTTAAGAGTAAAGAGAGAAACTATCTGTATTTCTTAATTGTAAATGGCACCAAATTGTATTCAAACTTGAGCCACACTTATGGAGCTCCACAATTCTTTTCCTGGTGTTTTGGTTGATATCTCTTGATTTTCCCATTTCAAAGAAACAGGCTCTGTGTTTTGCCTTATATGCATCCACAGGTGTGCCACCAATTTACTCACATGGACTCTACTAACCAATCAGAAGCTTCTTCAGCTCAGAATGGAATCGACTGGAGTTTTCTTATTAATTAACAATAAATTTAGTGTACATGTACTCCTAAATTTGATGAAAGTGATAAAAATAGAAGCTCTGTCTCTTTTTATTCTGACATTTAACTAATTCAAAATATATTTCAATATTTATCTAAAACAAAAATTTACTCTAAATTGATGTTGTACAGTAAAAATGTTTTACGTTTTCTCCCTAAAGTGTATGTAAATATCTGGTTACAAATGTGAATATCCTGCTGTGTACTGAAATCCCTCTTGTTTTGCATAGAAATATACTGAACAACATACAAAGCATAATATATAAAATAACATTTACCTGAGTTTTTTCTTTGAAAGAACCCTCTAATGTCCATTCTTATATTTCAGTGCATTACTGAAACCGATTTAGTCGGGGAGGGTAAGAACTGAAAATATGAAATAAACACGCGTAAGCTAAGACTCTCTAAAAAAAAAAAAAAAGAAAAAAAAAATAGCATTTGTTCGGCTTTTCATTTCGCCATTTGTTGATTCACTTGAAGAGCGAGTAATGTAATATTGGTCAAGTGATCAGTTTGATATCAATCTTTCGTGATGCACAGTCATATTTACATTATTTGTACGGTACGAATGATTTGCTTTGGTACCTGGTCAAACTTAAGCTCTCCTAGTATGGCTGGCTCCGTTTCTCCAACAGCGCACTCACAGGCGGCAGCTGCCCTGCCCCCTCGCTTAGTGCCTGAGCTTGGATCATAAATGGTCTGTATTTGTATAGCGCTTTACTAGTCCCTAAGGACCCCAAAGCACTTTACATATCCAGTCATCCACCCATTCACACACACATTCACACACTGGTGATGGCAAGCTACATTGTAGCCACAGCCACCCTGGGGCGCACTGACAGAGGCGAGGCTGCCGGACACTGGCGCCACCGGGCCCCCTGACCACCACCAGTAGGCAGCGGGTGAAGTGTCTTGAATCATACCAATATCAGGGGGGATTCACGCACAGTCGTAAATTCCCACAGTGTGCACTATGTGCTTCGAATATTGTGTGTACTTTTTGTTTTATACAGTTGTCAGCCAGGCATCCAACTATGAAAAAATTACACTCCAAAAGACCCCGGGCTTCTGACAAAAAGACCCGGGCTTAAGCCCAGTAAGCCACCCCCACGCTCCGCCCCTGGGTCACACTAAAAAAGTCCAATGACACATTAAAAATAGACACATGCAATAGCAAATGATCCAAACAAAGATGGCAAAAGTCTCTTACCGACAGTATACCCACTCGCACCTGAGTGAATTAATTGCCTCTGGTTTTTTCCACAGAAGAGCGCTGACTTCACCCCACACACCCACTACCTTTTCTCAGCTCTTCAGCCAATCACCTGGCAGAAGGCAACAAACTGCCAGGTGACACTTGTTACACTCACTAGTCTTTATGCATGGTAAACTTGCAGAAATGGTGGCTGCCGCCTTACTCTACACTTTTGCAGATGTTCTGCTAAAAATTTATATCTGGTCGTTTGATTAATCATCACAGTGGAAAGGAAAAACTCCTTTTTAACAGGAACAAACATTTAATAGAAGCGGGCACAGGGAGGGGGTGAGGGGAGGAAGAGAGCACAAAAGACCTTGTACTTTCTTTTCAAATGCAAGGAATTTGAAGTGAATCCCAAAATTTGGACCAGTAGCATGACATTTATCCATCTGCATTCATATTTGTAGAGGTTGTGATAGCTCTGACAGGTTGGCAACACGGTTACAATACCTTCTCAAATTAGTGCAGATATTATTATGATTGAGCATTATTGCTCCCAGACACATAGATCCTTATCCATTCGCTTCCACTTATCCTTTTCAGGGCGAGATACGCCCTGACACACAGAGACAGACAACCATTGGGCAATTTGGATTAATCAGTTAACCTATTCCCACAAACTGCATGTCTTTGGACGGTGGGAGGAAGCCAGAGTACCTGGAGGGAACCCACACAAACACAGGGAGAACGTGCAATGGAAATGGAATTGAACTCAGAAACGTTTTTATTCTGTGCATCTCAGCAGGAAGAGGTGAATGAAACTGCAAAATGAAGACAAAATGCCTTTTTTATGATGGCATGGCAACCTGTTTTCTCTTTTAATCCCATCTTTTCAGTTTCATTTTGAGGTCACGCCCGCAGTTTCACTTTCCTTTACACATTCAAATGGAAAACCCTGCAGTGACTCACATTTTGGAAGAACTTAGCAGTGTGCCCACATTGGTCCACTCTTGTGTTTGATGTGTCAGAGTGTTGCCCCTTTCCTTTGTTTAAACTTGGCCAATATGTGAGCTTTGCCATGTTTGAGTAATCCAGTCAAAACTGGTCTGAGGACAGGGTTGCTATGTCAACAGCAGATTTAGTGGACTGCCCTATCTTTATTTTGGCAATCTCCTGGTACATTTGTGAATGTGTGTGTGATTGGGTGGATGACTGAATATAGTGTAAAGCGCTTTGGGGTCCATAGGGACTAAGTAAAGCGCTATACAAATACAGGCCATTTACATTTGCACACATAGTCTTCTTGTAAATCAAAATATATATTTTCGTATCCAAGTAGTGATACATTGCCTTTTCTTTTGTTTCTTCATGTTGTTGCTAGGTAGCCCGTGAAACAGGTACTCATGTTGTGTATTTTAACATTTCACAGACAAAACCTGGTTAATGACAGATTCCACATGGAAAGAGAGCCACCAGGTTACATTCAAACTTTACACACACCTTATATAAATATTTAAGAGTTACTTATGTAATACTAACAGTCTGCCAGTGGTGTGTAGGTTGTTGCAATTCGGTGGAATGTACTAATTTACAAGAGTTGTAAAGATCCCTGTAGGGTTCAGTTCAGGTGAAAAAATTGAATGGATTATGTTCTTATTACTGTGGAGTTCATATAGATTTTCAACAGCTTATAGAATTTATTCTCTGAGCAGTGAAAGAGGTGGGAAGAGTGTGTAAGTGTTTTTATGTCTCTGTAGGAAAATTCTGTCACATATGTGCATAATAACACCTAGAATAGTGATCCTGTTGTTTTGTTAACTGGTTGGCTTTCTAGTGCCATCTACTGGTCAAATGTACTCCTCGTGTCTTAATACTTCAGCACTTTGGTAACAAAAAGGGTGACACTTGAGAGGAATCTGGATTTTCTGGTTCTTTAAAATTCATCTCGAACAAATCAGAGCAGGATGGTTAAACCTGTACTGACATGCTGTCAGTTTAATGAAATGTGTTATTTTGTCAGTCCTTTAAATGCACTTGGTATGTATTTTGGGAAGACCATTGACTATTCATGCCTCATTACTCGTTGTCATTCAACAAAGCTCTATGGTGAAAATAAAGTTTAATGTAAAAGTTAATGACTCTACTCCATCCTACAGTAACTGAATGTTAGGCAAGATAACTTCCTCTAGGATTAATAAATTAATAATAGAGAATGAAATTAGTTTTGTGAGCAAACAATATTTTAGCCTAATTAAGGCATATTAAGCTTAGTTAAACAGAAGAACAGGGCAAAGGCCTGCAGGGCGCCTCTTATACAACAAATAAAGCTGTTGCAGACTAACAGACTAATATCACACAGGAAAAGCAAAGGCCATAAATAATTTTCCCCTCAAATTCTCCCAATCCGTGCATTGACCTCACTGTTATAGTTTAGTAAAATCTTTCTTACTGTTGAGATGATGGAATAAAACTGATTAAACTTAAGTTAAAGGCACTCAGCCCAAGAGGAACAACGTAATACACTCAGTTTTGCTCACATGCATTACCTTTTTAATTTGAAAAGCCGAACTAGCGATCACTGGTGCTCTCAGACACTTTAGTGGTGTTCAGCACTTAAAGTGTCTAAGTTAAACAGGGAGTTCATTTTCCGTCAGTATGCTTCATCATGCATGCATGCATGCTAAATAAGCATATAAAGAGTCTCAGTCAAAAGATATAGTGGACTTATACCTCGAGTCATCTTGTGTAAAGTCAATATTCAGTGTTTTCAGATGTTTTTCTATTAACTTCTTATTTACAAACAGATTTCTTTGCAAGTTTGTTTCGTCCAAAACTGTTTTTTTCTTTTTTGGGAACATGCAAAATTTAATATTCAAACAGCCAGACATTCATTGTGTATACAAGTTTATTAATTTGAAAAAGTTTTACTACAGAATTTAAATACAATATTGTGAAAAGCTGGAAAAAGCGAGGCTCTGTGAGAATGTCTACATTACATACAACATAAAATATCCACACACCAAGTAAAAACCTGTTGCTGTCGTGCTCCAGGATTTAGCTGAAGCCTGTGTGAAAATCACATTTCAGGCTGAGGGGTGAGAAGGCCATTGTCAGTCCTATCCCCTCGAAGCACTACAATGCCTCACAAGAGCACCTGTAACCAGTGTTGAGCAGACTGCCTGATATGACATGCTCTGCTGCCATAGGCCGATTCTGCAGCTGCAAGGCTGACGATCACTGTTGTGTCATCTTGGCTGCTTCAGCTTTTATTAGAGAGATGAGATCCAGATTAATAAGAAACACGAAGCGAAGACCTGCAATCTGAAGAAACAGACAGGTTATTTAAGCAAGAATAAAAGATTAAACAGCCGTTTAATATGAATAATAAACAACTTGGTTAAGATTCTGACATTACCTCCACCACTGAGTTATTATTTAATTTCCACTTGTTGCCTGACAGGACCGGTCTGCCATCTATGTAAATAGGCCGCCTGCCCTCATTGGCAATGAAGAAGTCTCCATTGTTCTTCAACTTAATAATTCCTGGCAAAACAAACAGTAAACATCAAGTACATCTGATCGACCTCTGCAAGCTGAAACACTAAAATTTAACCAGACAAACTGATGCTTCCATTTGTCAAAAGAATGATTCAGTTCTTCTTCTTCTGTTTTCAGCTGCTCCCTTTAAGGGTCACAGAAGTATATTATCTGCTTCCATCTCACCCGTTCCCTAACATCCTTCTCTGTCACACGAACCCTCTGCATGTCCTAGTTCATTAAATCCATGAATCTTTTGTGCTCCTCCTCTTTTCCTTCTACCTGGCAGCTCCATATTCAATATCCTTTGACCAATACATCTATAATCCTTCCTCTGCACATGTCCATGTCCAATAAATAGATACATGTGGGTGAGAAACATCAATAATCATGGCTGTAAAAAGCACAGGAGACACAATGAGCAATCAGACAGAGGGAAGGGAGCAGATTTGACTGTGAGAGAAATGCTGTTCCACAGCACAGAGAAGCACAGAGAACAGTCTCCTCTGAGTTTAACTCCAGAGCAAGGGACAGTCAGAAGCATCGGATCAGCAGACAAGAATGACCTGGAAGCTGATCGGGGGTGTAAGAGGTCAGAGATTTAATGAGTGAGTCAAATCACTATGGCTTTTGTAGGCAAACAAGATGATCTGAAATAGATTCTGAACCTTACTGCCAAGCAGCTAAAACAGGTGAGACCTGATGTCTTTTTCAGGTGCCTGTGAGGAACCGAGCAGCAGCATGGTCACGACGAATAACAATCTTAACATCTTCAACTCTGCCACCTCCAAACTGACCTCCTGTTACCATACATCCCAACAGGTCTCAGTACCATGATGTAAATCTTCCCTTGCACTCTTGCTGCCATCCATCTGTCACAAATAACCTGATACTAGTTTCTACCCATTCCACTCTGCCTGCACTCTCTTCTGCACTGTCTGTTAGGGCTGCTCAATTAATCGAATTTTAATCACGATTACGATCTGGGCTTTCAACGATCATTAAAAATGACTGAGCCGATTATTAGCCCCTCCCTAATTTATCTGCGACACCTTAAAGGCCGGTCCGTGAAAATATTGTTGGGCATAAACCGGTCCGTGGCGCAAAAAAGGTTGGAGACCGCTGATTAAGAGGACCCGAGGGAAGCTCTGAAAGCTAAGCAGAAGTTATTTGGAGAGTGACTGCCGTTGGTTGAAAAGAGAGTTTAAAAAAAAAAACTTCAGTGGTGTTGCACACTATTTTATATTATTATTTTAAAGTCATTGTTAACCCTTTAAAGCCGGTCAGAGCAGCACGCTCCGTTTTGCGTAACTATTGTTAAATCCCTGTAGAACCTGAACCGTGTAAGCTAGCGCAATAATTTGTTTTGCATATGAAACCGGAGGAGTTGTACTTACATCTGATGCCATCAGCTTGTCCTCGGTCACGGTTTCGTTCCACATATAGCTTTGCAAAAATTGCATAAAAAGCGCTTGCAGGAACAAAAACATAATATTCCAGAAACACGCTTTGCCGTTCCTATCAGCTGTTCCTAACACTTCCCACAGTGAAATGATGCACATGCTGTTTTCTTTGCAAATTTGCATCATAGGATTGTTTTTTGTTTTTCCTGCAGTATATAAAAATTGCTGTATCTCCAAAATAAAACTATGAAGACACTCAAAATAAATTTCCTGTGGTGGGAAACTATTTTTTGCAACTTTATTGTATTTAAAGTTTTGAGGGATAAGCCTCTTAAATTTCTCCAAGTAGAAATATATGTAAACAAAACAAAAGCGATTTTCAATTGTTTTTGTAGTTTATTGCACTTTTTTGCAATTTATGTAATTACTATGGACTTAATGCATACATATTATTAAAATATGGGCTATAACAGTTGTATTGATGTATAGCAACTTGAAATGCTCCCACAAATGGCACTACAGCATGTAAAAAAAAAAAAAAAAAAGCTCTGGTGGACTTGGTTCTATAGTAGGTCTTAAAGGGTTAAATAAATATCGTCAAATAATCGTGATCTCAATTTCAGTGAAAATAATCGTGATTATCATTTTTGCCATAATCGAGCAGCCCTACTGTCTGTTGCTTTGGATGGTTGACCTCAGGTATTTATACTCATCTACCTTCGCACTCTCTACTCGTTGCATCTTCACCTTTCCAACTCTCTCCCTGTCATTTACACACATTTTCTGTTTTGTTTCTACCGACTTTCATTCTGCTTTTCTCCTCTACCTTTTCAGGCTCTCTTCCAACTGCTCCCACTACAGATCACAGTGTTATCTGTAAACATCATAATCCATGGAAAATCCTGCCTGACCTTATCTATTAATCTGTCCATGACAACTTCCAACAAGAAGGAATGGTGCGATTTCAGAGTCTCTAAATGGTTACTGGATAAGCCATGAAGACAAGCTATACTTGTCATTGCTTTCTTTATGCATGCATTTGGCCAAAATCCAAATGAAGGGACTAACAGTGATGTGTGCGTGACTGGACTTAGGAAAAAAAGAAAGAAAATGATGAAACGACATGGTGTTGTTCAAGAAAATGCTAAGTTACCTTGTTTTCTTGAGATTTTCCAAGCAGGCCCCTCTAGCGACAGATCTACATCGATCTGTTTGTCCTTGGTTGCTCTGCCTAATGTAATCTGTGTGAATACGGGTTAAACAAAAAAAAAATGTATCATACTCCAACAAAAAGAAAAAAAAGATTTTCTTTTACAGTTACTTGACATTTTCTAACAAACATCTTCCTTAAGCATATTTTCTCTTTAGCCCTTGTTTCTATTATTGAAAGATTACTTACCTCTCTTGATCTCATAAGGTAGCGTACCATTCTTCCACGTAATGCTGCAAGTGTCTGGTTGTCAAAGTCAGGCATGCTCATCCCTGAAACCCCGAAAACAAAATAAAAACATATGCACACAAATAAGTTCTGCATTCCTCAGAACATAAACAAATATAAAGGCTTTCATTTGCACTTTATGAATGAAAGCTTAAGTAACCTGTGATACTGTCCACAAGAACCTGCCAACGAGGCAACTCCTGCTCCAGCTGTCTGATTTCTCTTTTCTGGTGACGGTCTGAAATCATCAGCTCTGAAAGAAAAAAAAAGTGTGGTGAGCAACTGAGATTACTCTGAGTCAGTTTCCAGTGAGTCACTGTGAACTTAAACTCAACCCCTGACGCAGCAGTGTGAACTTCCCCATCCATACAGAGGACATTAAAACAAACAGATGTCAACAGCAGAATTCCTTTTAGTTCCTTTTAGACATCAGTTTCTTATCCAATGCCTACTCATAGTAATGACGCAGCTTTTAGGATCCCTGGTCAGAACATAGCAATGTCCTGACATTCAAAGATACACATTGTGGATTCAGAATAAATCTACACAATGGCTTTTGTAATGCCCCAATGCATCCAAGCGCATTAAGTGAACAGCCAGGTTGACTAATGAGCCAATGAGTTCCCCTTAACTTTTTACATTTGCTGCACATCAGCACAATCAATGAATAATTAAAAAGTCTGAATGAAAAAGAGCAAAATACATGAATGATAATTTCTCATGCTCTGGCAGGGCATACTGATGGAACATTCCTGTCCTAGATATCAAGAAGATTATGTAAATGGTTCAGATTATGTAATATTTCAGACTTTGGCTGACTGTTTTTAGTGTTTTAGTGCATGCTTAGTGCAGCTAAAAAAAGACTTTTGAACATTTGAATACTTGACTAAATGTAGTTTGAACCAGAGTCTTTATTGATCTAGTTTTAAGAGCATTTAAGTTACACCATTCAAACTCTGCAGTGTGTTTAGATTAATTAATTACATGATGCTGTTTTTTTCCTCTGCACATTACCTATCTGTCTTATCAGTTTGATCTATATTGCCATCTCTGTTCTTAATTTACAGCTGAATAAATATTTAGTCTAGCTCTTTAACAATGACATTGTTGTTCACAACCTTTGGTTGCCAAATCAGACATCAGTGTTTGCTAAACCTGCTTAGGTTTAACAGGTTTCAGGAGAAAGGACGTTCATGTAAATATTAATATAACCAGAGGTTTACGTCCATGTCATCTACAGACGGATACATTAAGACATTTTAATTCCAGGTAATTAACAAGGAAAAACAAATTATCTGCAATAAAGAACTACTGAAACAAAACGCATCTGATCTGGAATTTGACTTCAGCTCACATTGATAATAAGTGATCTGAGCTTCTTTTGACATTCACAGATTAAATGGGTTGGTAAATTGTAAATGGACCGGTGCTTTTATAGTACATTTCTTTCTGAAGTGAACACTCAATGCACTTTTCATTACAACCCAAATACACCCATTTACAGTGCTGTCTCATGCTTTTCAGTGCTTTCCAACTATCACAGACACACTCACACTTCAATGGGTGCATCAGGGTCAGTCTACTGTTCAGTATCATCTCATGGACAAACTGACATATGGACCACTTTGAACCCAGAAGAACATTAGAAAATCCACTATTTCCTAAATCACAGTAATCCACAGTGACCTCTCCTGTCTCTTCTTCTTTTAATGTGAATAAAGGTGATGTGTGATGTGCAAGATTAACTGAATTTCCGTCGTAAGCAAATTACTTACCATGTTCCAACACTTCATCTCTGCTGTCCCTGTGTGAAAAGCAACAGAACAACTTATAGGTGCCCTGAAGTCATGGAAATGCAATGCTTTTTAAAAATTTGGAAAAATATAGCATGTAATGTCCTTTAGCATGACCGGAAATGTTACAAGCAGTAAAAATTTGCTGAACGCTGAAGTGAATGTCTGACTTACTTTAATTTTACATCATCAACCATCTGCTCGGCGTCGGAGAAGTTGAGAACTTGGTCACCTTTCGGGAGGGGCTGTACTGCAAAACATAGTCACAGGTAAGATGTTTTTAACAGTTTTTTTTTCTTTCATACATATTTTAGAGAACAACCAGGTATGTCAAGTTAATTCTCAGTAGTTTTATTGGGAGGAAATTATAACATTCATCTTTCAAAACACTGTTTGAGTAACTGCTTGCTATCTTATGTCCAAACAACCTCCTCTCCTCTATTAAAATGTTTACATTGAAAATCTCACAAAGCCACAAAGATGATCAATGCATCCAATGTTGACATGAGTTATACTTGTATGGTTTTCCAGCTGCTCAATACTCAAACTGTCAACAGGAATTTGAATGGATCCTCCGGGAAACTAAACTCACCACTCTGGTCGTCCAGTAGGTAGTACTGCTTGAGCAGCTGCCAGTGCACCAGTAGGCTCTTGGGACTGCGAGATGGGTGAAAGACATTAGGGTGCTTACTTAAAAGCTCCTGAAACACGTCCAGTTTAGGCTGACTGGTCTGTTTAGAGAGAAACATAACACAACACTGTGTGTGAATACAACAGTCCAATATGTACAGTAATAATGAGTTTCATTCCAATCCAGGTGAAATCTCACAATTATGAGCCATTAAAAAGTGACCTTAACTGGGAATGCATTTTCCCTGTGGAGCACTTATAATAGAATATACATGATAGCCCACTCAATATAACTTACTGAACCAATCTTGGCCAGCAGTGCCTCCTCAGCCTGACTGAAGAGAGCTTTGCTTTGGATTGCTGCAATTGCTTCTGGGTGAAGCTGCCGCATGGCCTGCCATGCCAGCCTAAATAAGACACACAAAACCAAGAATGTGCTTAAAAGATGACTCAAACACACAAGTGTAATAAAGCATATGGAGATATGCAGGACTGGGAGACTGTAAAAACCCAGTCAGAGTCAACAACAGATGCTAGGCGTCTTACTTTGAGATGACGGGATCGTAGAGCAAAGCGTACCACCGCTCTTTAATTTCACGCAAAGTGAAACGACAGCTGAACTTGACCCCCAGATGAACAGAAGTTAAGTCAGTGGTCTACAGACAAACACAGAATACCACACAAGATACCATGAATCAATACACATTAGATCATACACTGACAGTCAAAGCCATTAAACAAAGCAGATCCTTTGAGCTAATTCAGGACAACCTTTTTGACAATAATCTTCTTTTTGGTAGCTCACCTGCAACACTGCATTTATAAGCAGCAGATCATCTGTGGGTTTCCATCGGCCCAAGTCTTTAGTAATATGTAAAGGCTGCTTGCTTTTCTTAACTCTTTTGGTTAAAGGTGCAGGGTTTAGTACCATTGTCAGAGATGGTGTAAGAGTTGCTCCTGATTTTGTTACCTGAAAAAGCATCATAAGGGGGGGGGGAATAAGAAAAGAGAGAGAATCATAAAAAATGTGCATATTTATCATCTTTAATGTGAATTCACTCAATAATCTGTGGATTTGTTGGTCTTATTTACCTTTTTTTTCTCACTTGAGGAAGGCTCACTCCCCGAACAGCGCACAGGCTCCATTACGGGTGGACCTTTGACTCTACTGGATGACTTCACAAGACTGCTTTCCACTAGCTCATCGTCAAACTTTTTTCGCTTTATTGACCTAAACAAATTGTGATAATAAAGTGGTTCTTTAAAAATTTAACGATTAACCAGGGAAAAAAACAAAACAAAGCACAGTACTGAAACACCATCAGCATAGAAAACGAAGGTTCATTTCTTCCTGCTAATTATGCTGGAATACCACCCTGACTGAAATAATGAAATATACATTAGTAGATATCAAACCTGGATGAACTTCTGCGTTTGGGAACACCACTGCCAAATGCTTGTGTTGCTGTCCTTTTCAGGTCTTTTACTCCAAGTGACTCTTCATCCTCTGACCGACTCTGAGCACCACCTACTCCCATCGAGGTGCCAACCACAGGGTCACCAGCCTGCATCTGTTCAAATGCGTCAGGAAACAAAGCAAGAAAGAGTTAAAACGTTTCTCAGCAACACTTTGTTTCACAGAGTCGCTAAACTTTAAATATGCTGTTGTCTGTAAAGGTTTCTTTACATTTGCGATGAACTGCGGGTTCCTCTGGTAGGTTTTCACAAAATTCAAACGCCATGATATTAAGCATTTTATTAACACTGGAATAACAATAAAAGTATAACTCCAGACGTAAACCGAAAGTTACTCCGGGCACACAGATTACAGGATAAATGTTTTATTAATAGTTTAAATTCACAATTGTGTATAAAACTGACTAATATTATTATTGCTGTTTTTGTTGTTGCTTATAGGAGTCAGGGGAATTAACGACTAACAAGTTAGCTAGCTTTGAGGGGCCTTTGTTGACATGTAAACAAATGCCATCTATTGCTGCCTTCAGAACGTTATATTAAATAACAATTTGATATCTATAACAAACCTCTCTCTCAGAAAGCAACACACTAAGGTCTGTTTAGCTAACAAGCGTAATTTGATTTAAATGACCGTTGGTTTGTGTTGGCTAGCTAACATTAGCTAAGCTAACTGCTAGCTTTGATTTTTAACGAGTTAAAGTAACAAGTTACGCTGTTTTGCCACTCACCTTCCCACACTGTCCCCCTTCGTTGTGTCTTTAAAGGAAAAGATTAAGTTATTATAGTCCAGTATTTCTCTTTGTAAATCCCTCGTTGCTTCGGCTACATGGCTAACTCGCTTACTTGACGCTTGCCTCGTTAGCAATAGCCGTTTGGCTAGACAGTTGTTTTCTTCCTGTCTAGCTCACCCGCTGTTCGCAACACCGCCGCCATCCGGGCTAAAGTAACAGTGGCCTCCGTTATCTTTAACATATTGTATTACAGTGCCTAACTCTGAATATTCATCTGTCAGAACAATGCACGTCGTAAGTATTTGAAACGTAACTTTTTTTTTAAAACTTCTTCTCTATTATAGATGTAACCGGCAAAGTGAATCCCCATATGTGTAAAAGTGAATAAAATCCACATTTGAATGTAATTATGCAGCTTCATGAAAAAACATCTTGTCCACCAGGTAAATGTAGTGACCAGCCCAGCAGTTTTAATATTGTAATTTGATACTTTTGTATCTAATACACCACGCCTCATTGGTCCTTTTCCCAGCAGACACTTTAAAACGTTTCCAGAAGAGTTTTATGGTATTTCTGGCACTTTTGCAAATGTACTCACTACAGGGTATAAGTTGCAGCATTTATGTCATCTGCATGGCCTGGCAGAACAGATACTGTATCACAGTATTCACACAGATTCTTCCATATCCATTTATCTATAGCAAAATATAGATTTGAGGTCAAGAACACACTTGAATGTCATGGTTATTTGGGGCCAATGATTTCTTTGAATTGTTCTTTTTCCTGGGTGGAATCATCATCGTACATGTTGTTTAAAAACAAGAACACTGTGTACAAGTTTGGATTTATTTTGGATTCTCTCTAATACCCACAAGGTCAAAAATATACATGCACGCTCAAATATACATGTACAGCCCCATTCATTTTTGATTATGGTGGAATTATGGAAAAAGAACAGCTCATGCCCATGATGAGTAAACCTGTGACCACAACTGTAATAACTGAAGCACATACCTATAAAACACATGACAGTGGTTGAGGTTGTGCTTGGCAGCAATGTGGTCCAAGCTATTGAGTCACAGCAGCTGCACAGCAGTTTACACTGTCATGTCACACAGGAACTTTGATACCCAGCATTATTTTATGCAAACATTTGTAGAAAACGTGTGGTCCATGTAAAACATGCTTGGTTGACCTGAGCCCTAGTCTGATGGTGCTGTGGATGATGATTGAGGGAGATATTTTCTTTAACGAGACACAAAGGCATCACATAAAGAAACACATGGTGTAAACAGTAGGCAGAGATTCATCGTGAAACCGTTTATTGACATTTACAGTGACAGTTTCCAAATGCGATAAATTAGAATAAATACAAAGTTCAGATCATGAAGCTTATTACTTACAAAATGATGTAATATCTTTCATGTTTAGATGTATAAAAAAATAAAATAAAAAAAATAGATAAGCTTTGCCAGTGAACTAAAGACAGTATTGAAGAATTTTAAAACAGTACAGAGTGGCCTATTTTTGGATTTTAGTGGCATTATATATTCATACACAAGCATAATCTTAGCAGCTGCCTTTTTTTAAGGAACCCATCACTAGAGGTTTTTGCACCATAAAAGCACCTTTAAAAACACAGTTCAATCAACATACTGACAATCATGTTTACGGACACCTCTGTAGATTTTTCTTTCTTCCGTGTGCAAGACTCTCTGCGACTCATGATGTTCTGGACGTACATAGAAACTCTTGAAATATTTGCACAATCAGGACACGCAGGAAACTGCAGATACCACGTATCTACGAGCGTGCACGATCACAGTTCATAATCAGATTTAAGAGACGGTTACCAAATTCAGGGAAACTAATTTCTGTCAAATTCCAAGAAATGCGGCAATGACTAAAAAGATCAAATGAAGGACGAGTAGCGAGGGCACACACGTCAGGCGAGGCGCAAATGTCAGATTTCATTTCCTTACTGTCTATCTTTCAACTCTCTCCCCACTCCTCCTTTCTCAATCAGTTTTCCACACCGGCCCAGATTTTGCCCAAAGTTTGCATGAATTGTACCGCACAGCAGACGGAACAGACGACAGACAGAAGATCCCTTCTTTGGGTCTGGCCTTTGCACAAATGAGCACCTTTTGATAAAACTGGACGTTACCCTTCTCCCAGTTGATAATGCCTCTGTAATAATCCATCAGCCCTTACCCTTCATCCATCTGTCCTTCTCCAAATGTCCGCCTGCAGGCTGCAGGTGAGAAGGGCTTTGGTTAGTTGGGATGAAGGCTGAAGGCCCGCTCTGAAATATAACACCGCGATAACGGCGCCTGCTTGTTCTGTCCTGCTTGTTGCCGCTCACAGGCACGTAACTGATCAGTTCCAGGAGATTAGGTCACCGTTCAATAAACTGCAGGCTGATGACATTTTCAGGAACTAGAAGTGTCCGTGTCATGGGCTTCACAGAAGCTCCCTCTGTGTTTGGCTTCACCTCGAACTCTGAAATGATCTAATGAAATCAGAAACAGAGCAGATTAAGCGCAGGGCGCCTGAAATGAAAAGCAATCAAGTGCTGCGTAGTGACCCTGAAATCTACAATTCCTTACATGACTCAGAGAAATAATAGAGTAAGAAGATTTGCGGGAACAACTTCTAACACATTTATCAAAATCCTACGCTGTGTAAATTACTTGCAACACAAACTGTGTTCAAACACCAAGTAACAGAATGTGTTTTTCTTAATTAAATACATTCCCAAAAGCTGACATACACTGTACAACCTAATTTCCCCCAAAAAGTTGGGATGCAGTGTAACATGTAAGTAAAAAACAAAATAAAGTAAAGACTTGAAAGGCTTTTCTACCCCATAATTAATTAAAATAGTACAAAGACAAAATATCAAATGTGAAAATTTTAAAATATGTGATATAATATGTTCAGTTTAAATTCAGATGCAAGTAACAAGTTTTCAGAAAGGACTGGAAATACTACAATACTATATTTGACATGTTGTCTTTATTACAGTTTCCTAATATTTTGGGGGTAAATGGGGTTGTATATTCTTTAAGAATGCTTTTAGGGTTTTTTTGTTTGTTTATTTTAGTCGGAGTTTAATTGCAAATGAAAAAAGAAAAAACACACAGAAAAAACCAAGAAAAAGACAAAAATTGCTGTAACTCACCCTGGCAAGAGCAAGGTAGAGCTCCAACTCAGCAATACGGCGACCTATGCAGCTGCGTTTTCCCACACCGAAGGGCACAGAGGCATATGGGTGATAAGTCAGGTCTTTGTTCAGCCATCGATAGGGATTGAAATGATTTGGGTTTGCAAACACTCCTGGATCCCGCGATGTTGCAAAGTGGCACAGGGTAATCAAAGTCTGAAAGGGAATTTTATTTTGGTCAGATAGGTTTTTGACTATAATGGAAAAACTGAAGCATTACAACTTGATACTGGCTAGAGTCAGATGGTGAACTCACATTTTTTGGGATGAGGTAGCCTCCAACCTGGATGTCTCTTTCTGGAATGACCCTTGCATTAGCAGGAATAACAGGGTATAACCTAAAAAAAAAATAAGGAAAACAAAACAAAACACAATAGTGTAAGCTAAATTTGATTTCAAATCTCAAAACATCTTCAAATATCTGAAACCTTTTGAGTTATACCTGAGCACTTCTTTGACTATGGCCTTCAGGAAAGGCATTTGAGCTACATCGGCAGCCTCTGGTATCTTTCGACCTTCAAGTACAGTCAACACCTCCGCCCGGAGAGTGGCCTGTACATCTGGATGACGGGACAGCTCGTACAAAGACCAGGACATGGTGCTGGAGATCTGAAACAACAGAGCGACAGATGGTTTTAACCATTTGCTGGCCTAAAATCAGGAACTGATAAAGGAAGACGGCAAAGGAGCCACTCTCACTGTGTCAACTCCTGCAAGGAGCAGCTCCGTGACGTTGCTGTAGACTGTCTTCATGGGCAGCCCCATCTGCGACAGGAAGTAGGTGAGATAACGGCCCTCTATTTTCTCTCCTCGGGCAACCTTATCTGCTTCGGCAGTCAGACGCTGGTCAATGTGACCTTTTGCTGCAGATACATGGAGATAAGCCATGACACATTTATCCCTCGATGGCGATGATGACACAGAGCGTTAAGTCTTTAACTTTCCAGTGTCAGGTTCAATAAAGTGAGGTCAAATTCCCCTTCTTTAAAAAAAAAAAAAAAAAAAAAAAAATCCCTAGAACCACGTATCAATTTCATGACTAACATTTACACGTGTTTCAGCGCAGATGATCTTGAAGTGCGTGAAGGTTAAAGACTTTAATCTCCCTCTTGCCGATCTAGCTCGAACCAGTGCGATTACGTCAAAACATGTCTGATGTCTCAGATCTTCTGTGAGTCTTAATGTACTGTGTGAGAGAGCGTGGGATGTCAACCCAGGGCTAAGTGGAAACCGGCGGCAGCCAATGACAAGAGAGGAGAGCAGAAGGAAAATAATAACATCAAGTGTGGAAACATCATGTTTGTCTTGGTTCCACATTGCAGTGCCAGCTTGTGTAACGTATCTCCAGCTTGAGTACAGCCAGAAGCATCTTTATAATATCCTGTAGTCTCATCTCTGGTATATGACTTATATTTAGTTTTTACTTGTGCATTTTATATAATATTTTACCGAGTGCTTTTTTGGAGACTGCAGCCTGCTTGTAGTTTCTGTTATCACTTTTAATTTTAAAGTACCACTACAATCATCTCTAAACATTTTTCTGTCCAAGCTTAAAATGTTGTGCTGTGAGAAATAGCTTACCAAACTCAAACATGTAATCCCAGCACTGGCAAAAGATATTCCAGGGTTTGGGGAACAACTGGTGCAACCAGCTGGGCATGGCCATGGTAAGAAGCGTCATCACAAACATGGTGTTGATAGATTGGATGAAACGCTCTGTGTCTTCGGGAACAACCTGATCCAGGCAACCAATTCTGGATTCGAACAAGACCGAAGAAATGCCTGCCAAAGCAAATAAAACCAAGCTCATGACGAAGGCAAGAAACGATGACTAGCGGCTTTTTTCTTTTTTTTTTTTTTACTGAAAGCTTCCGAGGTGACCATGCATGACATTTATTTGCCAGGTTTTTAGCCTCTTTATCAGAAATGCCTATTAACTAAAGGTGTTACAGTTAAATAAATAATACTGTCTGCATGCAAAGTGAAAACTTAAATATTGGCAGCTTTCATCAGCTCCAAGTATCCAGCATTTATATTTAACTCCTGCAAAAGTGACTATAAAAGAGCTTCAGTGTAGCTATTTATATCATTGCGTAAGATCAACAATGCATCATTTCTCATCAAAACATGGTTACATGCTTTTTTCCCCTCCAGCTGTACAATAACAATGATGACAGAATGGTAAACTGCACATGAGCATGAGTTATTAAGGCATGCCTGCACGGAATGTGTGTTTAAAATGTTAACAATGTGACATAATATTTGTGCATACAGATGGATTTGATTACAGCATTTACGTGGCATGGTACATCCTGTGAAGATGCTTAAGACGGGATGAAACCTTACCCTCGAGGCCGAAGCGATAGAACTCGCTGGCGATGTCGGTGACGAGGCCCTGAGGATGTCTTCTGAGGCGAAGTTTGGCAATGAGATCACTGACGACACTGTTCAGGGTTTTATCATAAGCTTCCACTGCCTTCGGCCGCAGCATGTGTTTCCCCAGGAGACTCCTCACTGTCTGCCACTCCTCCCCCTCACTAGACACACGCGCGCACACACATTAATGTAAAAACTGATACAGTGGCTCCAGCTGTGCACACAATTCAGTTAACTGCTGTATTGCATTGTATACTGATTGCATACGCTAAAGTTGTGGCTCTTTCTATCTGTAAGTGAAGGAAAGCTGAAAGAAGAGTGGTATAAAGTTTTTGAACTGAATGAGCATGGCCAAATATTACATTTACTTCAGCTTTATCATCTGATGAGAAACAAAATGGAAAAGAGGAGGAAGTAAAGCAGAAAGATTTTCCTGCAAGCTTACGCTGTCAAAAGTCCATAGTGATGACCTCTCAGCTTCCTGTAGTCCTTCCAGGAGGAAAGATCGGAGCGCATTGGGTGCTCGCCTTCCTGCCTCAGGATCTGCTCAATGAGTGATGGATCAGCCACATGAACTGTCAGGATGGGACCAAAGCTTGCCTTCCACATAGGTCCATACCGCTGGACTCCCTCCAGCTAGGAGATGAGACAAAGGTTGTAAAGGCACTGCAATCATCACCTTTGGAGGCACCCTCCTCCCTCCAGTTTAGAGCTCACTGCAGAGATGTATTTGCCTTGCAGGCGTTTTAATGCACTAGTTATTAGTTATTTGTTTTAAGGATGCATTCACTTCACATAGGCACGCTCTGTCACGTTGACAAAGGACAGTTCATTCAGCTTAGAGTGAAGTGCAAAGCTCTCAGTAGATACAGAGATTTTAAACTGAAGTGAGAGACAGCTTGAAGCAGGAGGTATAGACTGGATGTGCTTTTGTGAGACAGCGAAACTTCGCTGTCTCACAAAGCAAAATAATTTAAGAGGATATTTTATAAATGTCACATTGAGAGGGGAGTCAAAGTTCTTGCATTGTTCTATGTAAAAAGAACCACCTGCACAGAATAATACACTCACGTTTTTAGTCTACAATGACGACACGTGCACTTTGGATATTTTTAGTAAAAGTGCAATAATTGTAAATATCTCATACAGGTTTTTTGTTTTTTTCGTGTTTATCTTCTTACCTGTAACTCATGCAGGCGTGACAGACCGCGTTTGGCAAACAAGTCCCAGGCGAAGCTGGTGACCGACGGCCCGGGCATCTCGTTCAGCGTCTTCACTCCCTGCATCTTGGTGCCCTCCGAACCGGCTGCTGCACCCTCAGTCCACCTCTCCATCAATTTGACCAGCGGGAATGAGCTCCGGCCGGATACTCTGAGCGCTTGCTGCAACATCCTTCTCACTAAGATCATGGAGCGGTGACGGAACGCGGGCCTCTCGGATGTCGACGCTCATTTTGTTTTACCGGTTGAGCGTCCTATTTATAACTGTCTTTATGACCTGCTCCTCGAACCAGGCGAGCAAAAGCTGTAAATTTGCTTAGTCTGGGCCAATCATGGGTGCAAAGGCAGCTCAGGTCCCGCCCCACATGGATGGAAATGGGGAAGGCGTGTACCAAGAAAAAGGTGTGTCCAATCAGAAGGCTGAACTCAGACCATCCCAGCGGCGGCACACGTGGAATCCCAAGATACTTGTGTTACTGTTGAGGTTCTAGTCCCGAGAAGCACTTTGGTCTCCGATAGTCCCCCACCACCATCGCCCACCCACGGCCAATGCTATGGTAAATCCAAATTATCTGAAAGGGGATAAGGTCTATTTAACAGTGATAACAGTGCTGAAGGTTAGGTTCGCCTTAAATAAACATGACAGGCAGCCCGTTGATCCAATAACTAAAAACCTTTAGAAACACTAGACAAATTTCTGTAATAAAACTGAGGGAGAAAATAGGTAGAGCTAGTCTGTGTCCTGCCCAAGCTTTGTTTATACAGCTATGGCCAGTTCTTTTGCTGACTTGGTGGGTTTTCTAGCAGAAAATCCTGACCTGATTTCATACTGGAAGCTGTCCAAAGCACCATGTGTGTGGACTGTGAAGTAACAACCCTGGGGCTGTACTCAGAATCTGCTTTGACATTTGCTCCCATCTTAGATCACCCACTTTCACAGAAACGCAGAGGAATGACCGGCATTTTCAGGCAGAAACACACCCAAAGGTTGGATGAGGGTGCAATATCTCAGCTCATGCAGCTTTCTTCGTTTTTCATATTCGCTATGGCACATTCAAACATGTTGAATGTTTACAGGGCAAGCCTGAAAACATGTTTTGCATGCATGTTTTTGGCACTGCAGTGCAGGAAAAATGCACAAAGTGTGTTATTTCACACCAAGGGAGCTACAGGAAGAAAGCATTTCTAAGTGCTATATTATATAGTACTGTGAAAAACCCTTGTGCCACACACCCCTCATTAAACTGCTCTTTAGCAATAGTTCTCCAGGGTTTCTGAAGGTCTTTCAAAGGTTTGGCCCTGGCTGCTTTTTCACTCATTTCCAGTCCTGTCCTTGTACCCTTGTACCTGACCATTTTCAAAGAAACACGAGTTTTGTTTAAGCCACTTAACACTGATGTATGAATCATTCAAGCATAAAAAGGTACTTAACTGTTAACCTGCGTTGTGTCTACAAATAATACAGTGGCTTGCAAAAGTATTCGGCCCCCTTGAACTTTCCCACATTTTGTCACATTACAGCCACAAACATGAATCAATTTTATTGGAATTCCACATGAAAGACCAACACAAAGTGGTGTACACGTGAGAAGTGGAACGAAAATCATGCATGATTCCAAACATGTTATATATATATATATATGTGTGTGTGTGTGTGTGTGTGTGTGTGTGTGTGTGTGTGTGTGTGTGTGTGTGTGTGTGTGTGTGTGTGTGTGTGTGCGTGTGTGTGTACTATATGATCATCAAAAAGAAAGCCCTCTCTAAGCTGCATACTCCCCTCAAACCCAGGACTTAATCTTTTTAAATCATACATTATGCTCATAATATGCCAGCCAAGCATTACAAACCTTAATATATAAATATGTGCTGCCTAAGGGAGGAAGAATTATGGGTTGGTACCAGAAAATTAACTCTGCTGCCTACAAAGGCTTCTTTCAGAAATGATATATTACATTTGTTTTCATGCAGTGAAACACAGAGTGACACAGACATGAATGTTATACATGCAGAAGTATTCATTAGAGTTATTGCAGTGTTAAAAGCCTGTTACCCTCAGATGATCGGACTCTGTCATGAGCAAACAGTGTGGGGTCTTTTGCTGATTAAAACTGTGATTAGGAGAATTTTTTTTCCTTGCCACTGCAACATCACATGTCCAGTGAGCCTGCTGGTGGGTTACTTAACCCCTGCTGACATCATGCAAGATATTCAGACTTTAAGCACTTAGATGATGTTTGGGATAATGTGGAGAACACCCCAACCCTTTAGATGAATTGTCTTTATTTTATGGTCCAATCTCTCTACAAAGGCCAGATATGGTGTGATTTTTTTTTTTAATTGTTTGTTTATCTTTTTTGGCTCAGGGGAGGATTCAGTCTTATGAGGATCACTTTCTGTGCTTCTGGCCCTTCCCCCCACACACTTACATAAACTGTTCAGTATAATCAAAAATACACCCTTGATAGTCAAGCTGAACATGGAGATTAGTTCTTCTGAATCAGTTATTTTTCCAAAGCGTAGTGCTGGTCCAAGGAGACGGAAGTGCGAACATTACAAATAAAAGCAGCACGACTGTGACATAATAAAGTTAGATTTGATTGCACAATGATGATAGTGAATCAAGTGCTTGCATGGTGGATCGATGCAGGCATTTGATAACAGCTCCAATTGTATTGAAGAACTCCTCAGGGTAGGTGGAGGATATTGTCAGGAGACCATTTTTACGCATTGCAGCAATCCTCGTACATCTGACATCCATCTGACTAGACCATGTGAAGTGACTTCTGAATTAGAAGCTGCAAACAAACTAACTTTGACTAACGAAGATAAAAGTGCACCATGGAGCAGGACATGAGGCAATGACACCAGACTTCCTGAATCGAAGATGCATAGCTATCTTGAAGGGTGATAGATAAAGAGTGACCTCTGAAATTTTCATCAACACTAATAACTTATTAGACACGGCCACTCGTGCCTTGATAAGTCTCAGTCTTACACAACGCAGTGCAAACGTGTTATTTTTTTTGCTGGTCTGCTGAAGCTCCCTGTCCAATGGATAGGCAGCCACCTGAGAGACAACAGCAACATATAAACCAAACCAACGCTGGATCTCAGCAATCATTTGGTGCTATGTAAAGCTATGATGATGTCAGACTGATGTCATTTTTATTGCATGGAATTAAATATTCTAACTCTTTGTAAGAAAGATGGACACATTTTTGCACTGGTGTCAATTGGACGCACATCCTCCCTTTCTTGTTCAGCTGGCTGGTAACTTAAGACCACAAAAGGAACGAATTTCAATTAATCTGTGCTCGCCTCAGAAGCAGGGGATTAATACTGATTATGAAAAACCTAATAGAAAGAATGGCTTCTTTGTGCTGGCGTAAGGCGTAAGGTGTAAAGTGTCGTGGCTCAAATGTAGATCATGCTATAGAGCACAGAGGGGGTACCCTCAGAGGTATTTTCCCTTATTGTATTGGCCAAATGCCCAGAAAGGAGGTAGTTATACTCCCAGACTAGTGTGTCAAAGTTCACATCTGCAGTCTGCCTGTCTGGGTGGCATCAGAAGAGTGCCTTTGTACACACTTTCAAACACACACAGTGTGTTTGAAAGTATGTACCAGTATGTGTGCCTAAGCGTGCATGAATGAGAATGTGTCTCACTGTTTTTCTTCACTCTGAAAGCTGTTAGTATAATTTATATATGGTGATGGGTCTCCCCGGGGACACCAAACCACTGCTTTCGATATTTGAATGATCATGGACAGACATGACCTGTTGTCGGCTGTGTTTCATTGTTTTGTTGAATGTATCCCTATTTCAAATATAGTCATCAGGTAACAAAAAAGGCCTCTTCTCCATAGAACATGAACATGGCAGCACAGGTTAGGCTTGCAAAGTTGCATCTGAACAGAACACAAGACTACAAAGTGGAGATGTTTGACGGTAATGCACGCCACCATGTTTGCCGCAACCCAAATACAGCATATCAGCACAAACACTTTACAGTCAAACAAGGTGGGGGAGGGGTGGTGATTTGGGCCACAGGTCCTGGGGACCCTTGCAGTTGAGTTGACCATGAATTCCTCTGTATACCAAAGTATTCTAGAGTCAAATGCGAGGCCGTCTGTCTAACAAACTGTATAAACTCTTGCCATTACAAAAGGAAAATGATTCCAAGTACACGGCATCAAATCTACAACAGAATGGCTGTAAAGAAACAAATTAAGGTGTTATAATGTCCCAAACTCCAGACCTCAACCTGATTGAAATGCTGTGGTGGGACTTTAAGAGATGTGTGCATAAACAAATGCCTGCAAACCTCAATGAACTGTAACAAAGCTGTAAAGACAAGTGGGCCAAAATTCCTCCTCAATGATGTGAGAGACCGAAAAAAGTCATAGAGAAAACAGTTCTTTCTCACATGGCTGTTTATGCTTGTATTAAAGGTTTTTTTCTATTCTTGGATCTTTATATCACAGAGAGGGGACATACTTAATGTGTGATTAGTCCGTTCTTTGCTGGATCATTATTATTAAACTATTATTACTACCTTATCATGTTTTACATGCTGCTCACATTTGTGTGCTTATATCTCACACATGGTTTTCATATCTCAATGTCTTCAGTGTGTGAGATTCAGTATGTATTTATACTGCTTCCGACATGCTTGGGCAACACAGTGTACACTCTGACTCTGCAAAAAAGTCAAAGTGTGCTTGGAGTGACTCAGAGTGTCTGTCAAATGCCCAACAGTTGCTTGAGAGCACAACAGCTATGAAGATGTGGTAATGAAGACTAAAAATATAGCAATAAAATTACTGAATAATGATTTTTATTGGCATACATGTGGTAACGTGGTAACTGATTAAGACTGTGTGGACTTAATAAAAACACACTCTTGAATAATAAATAGGTGTTTAAGGTGTCATGAAGGGCATCTGTCAGAGTAACAGCACATCTGGGCACCAGGTGTGCTTGAGGTATGAGAAAACGTTTTTCACTCTGGCTGGTTATGAGGGATGTCCACCACAGTGACTGCATGCATGCAATGGATAATGACATGTTTCTGGGCTGCATGTAAAGACTGATCACAGGGAAAAACGAATTCTCTATAATAACTATAATATATAATAAGAAATCTGCAGGATCTCTGCAGGTTTGATCTACATGTTCTGTGGTCGGCTTCCAACAGGCAACATGCAGCATTGCAGTGTTTAAAAGAGGTTTTCAGTGTGTGTTGCTAGATTTTCAGAGTAGTGCATCTCCTTTTTGTTCTACTTTGCTCTTTTGACTCTATGTATTGAATTTATTGTGTCATACATTGATCAGTGGTTGTCAATTTGAACACAATTGAGCAACAGTCTTCAGAGCCACAATAACTTTTCGTTCTTCAATAAAATATTAGAAAGCACAATGGATGGATGAAAAAACTCAAATCACTTTTCCCTTGCATTTGTATCATGTGTTTAGGAGTGGCACTAAAACACAAATTTGTCTTACAAAGTAAGGTATGGTTGCTCAGAAATCCCTTTATGAATGAGGTGGACAAATTTAATTTGCACTCTGCCTTAAATTGATAAAAATCATGTGTGCAAAATGAATTTATGCTATTTATGAAAAGTTTCCAAAATCTGTAAGATCCCATCCTGACATACATAAAATAAGTAAGAAAAAACAAATAAGTCAAATGAGTAAGAAACTAAATTATACTCAATGTTTTTTTGTTTATAATGGGTTTTTTTTTGTGTTTTGCACAGTTGCTGCACAGAGACATTGGTTTGCTCTTAAACCTGCTTGTTGGCTGGAGTCCTCCCAGATTCCAAAGACATACATGTTTGATGGTTCGTTTTAAATTGACCTGTGGATCTAAGTATGACTGGCTCCGGCTACCCAATTTAGAATGGGGTGGATGGATGAATAGAAAGATGGAGGGATTTTTCTTGAGTAGGAATTTGCTGAAATATTGCAAATAACAAAACCGCCAAAATCCTATCTAGGTGTCAAATAGATGGACCGATTGAACCAAATTACCAACCTTGCAGTTCTACAAGCATGAAAGAAAAAAAAATTCACCTTAAACTGAACAAATCAAAGAGCAATGTAACTAGCTGTAGATGAATTTATCTCATCCAAATCTGACAGTGATACGAACTAGAGATGGCACGATACCACTTTTTTTATGTCCGATACCGATATCATAAATTTGGATATCTGCCGATACCGATATGAATCCGATATAGTGTTTTTTAATCAATAAAACTGTTTTTTAATATCTTGCTGCATTTTGTATAAGTTCATACTCAAGTTTAAATAAACAATAACACTAAAGCTATTCTGTTATACCTGTATGTAAGAAATACACTGCAGCCAAAATATTTCATAGTTCAGCAATACTGATCAATCTAATAAACTTAAACCTGCTCCATCCTTCCTATTCTGGTATTTTAAAGAGTACTTAGCAGAAATATTAAGCAACCTAACTAATAGGGTTGCAAACTCCCAGCAAAAAAAAAAAAAAAATAGGGAACCACCCTCCACCTCATGATGCTTAATTGACATAATCAACTTTAATTTGGGGCAGCACGGTGGCACGGTGGTTAGCACTGTTGCCGCACAGCAAGAAGGTCCTGCATTCAATTCCACCATCAGGCCGGGTCTTTCCGTGTGGAGTTTGTTCTCCCCGTGTTTGCGTGGGTTCCCTCCGGGTATTCCGGCTTCCTCCCACCGTCCAAAGACATGCAGCTTGTGGGGATAGGTTAATTGGATAATCCAAATTGCCACTAGGTGTGAATGTGAGTGCGAATGGTTGTCTGTCTCTGTGTGTTGGCCCTGCGACAGACTGGCGACCTGTCCAGGGTGTAACCTGCCTCTCACCCTATGACAGCTGGGATAGGCTCCAGTGCCCCCCGCGACCCTGAAAAGGATAAGCGGAATGGAATGAATGAACTTTAATTTGATGCAGTGTGAAAAGAAAATGCACAGAATTAAATTATTTTTCAAGAATAATTAAATAGATTCAACATCTTTCTTCAACAGAATTGCAGAATTCACAGATGGTACCTTCCCAAAGGAAAAAGTAGTATAGCTTACTAGGGTATATTAGACTTAACAGTTACTACACTGAACAAAAATATAAACGCAACACTTTTGTTTTTGCTCCCATTCCCCATGGGATGGACGTAGAGACCTAAAATTCATTCCAGATACACAATATAACCATCCCTCCCAAACAGTGGTCACAAATCAGTCCAAATGTGTGGTAGTGGGCACATCTGCTATATTGAGATAATCCATCCCACCTCACAGGTGTGCCACATCAGGATGCTGATCTGACATCATGAGTAGTGCACAGGTGTACCTCAGACTGCCCACAACAAAAGGCCACCCTGGAATGTGCAGTTTTTTGCGCTATTGGGGGTCTGGGGACCCAGAACCGGTCAGTATCTGGTGTGACCACCATTTGCCTCATGCAGTGCAACACATCGTCGCATGGAGTCTATCAGATTGTCAATTGTGGCCTGTGGAATGTTGGTCCACTCCACTTCAATGGCTGTGCGAGGTTGTTGGATATTCGTGGGAACTGGTACACGCTGTCGTATACGCCGGTCAAGCACATCCCGAACATGCTCAATGGGTGACATGTCCGGTGAGTATGCTGGCCATGCAAGAACTGGGACATTCTCAGCTGCCATCTGCCCTGAACAATGTGAACCATGATTCATCCGTGAAGCGCACACCTCTCCAACGTGCCAGACGCCATCGAATGTGAGCATTTGCCCACACAAGTCTGTTACGGCGACGAGCTGGAGTCAGGTCAAGACCCCGATGAGGACGACGGGCATGCAGTTGAGCGTCCCTGAGACGGTTTCTGACAGTTTTTGCAGAAATTGTTTGGTTGTGCAAACCAATTGTTCCAGCAGCTGTCTGGGTGGCTGGTCTCAGACGATCTTGGAGGTGAACCTGCTGGATGTGGAGGTCCTGGGCTGGTGTGGTTACACGAGGTCTGCGGTTGTGAGGCCGGTTGGATGTGCTGCCATATTCTCTGAAACGCCTGTGGAGACGGCTTATGGTTGAGAAATGAACATTCAATGCATGGGCGACAGATCTGGTTGACATTCCTGCTGTCAGCATGCCAATTGCACGCTCCCTCATTGCTTGTGGCATCTGTGGCATTTCAGTGTATATACAGTAATGGACTTCTATACATTTTACATCAGATTAAAACTTTGGGTGTAAGATTCAGATAATTATTTATTAAAAGCTCGACATTTTAAATGAGAATAAGAAAGAAAAGTATGTCTTTGTGCCCCCTTTTCCCTGTTAATGCCCTATCGGCCCCCCTGGCTAAACTTTGCTAGATCCGCTCCTGCACAGTTACCAGCCGTCAGCTGCATAGAAAAGGATCCTGGTGTAGAAAGTAATATTAAATACATTCTAACAACAGCTGATCAAGCTTAAACGTGCTGCTGTTATTCAGCCACTGGTTTCCTCTTTCTGGTGCAAAGTGGGCCAAAAACAAAGAAGAGAGACGGACTCGCAACAGAAAAGCCGATCAGCTGATCGTTAAGCAGTTTCATGATTGAAGTAGCAGCAGGAGAGAGAGAGAGAAGAGGCAGTCGCTCCATATATCGGTTGTTAAGCTTAACATGGGAATGCTTTACAAACATTCAGAGACGAACTTTTGATATTTAATGGATCGGATTACATTTTTTATTTCTCTCCGATATCCGATCCAGTAATTTACGTCAGTATCGGACGATACCGATACTAATATCGGATCAGTCCATCTCTAATACAAACCAAGAAAAATATTTACCCAGCATAAAAAGTACAGATTCAGACTAACCCATGACCCTTATGTAGCAGCTCCGACATGATTAATGATCTCTCAGCACATATATTGGGGCGATCCAGTGCAAGCTGACTTGAATAATGAGGCGGTCGTGATGTCATGACCGGCAGGTGTAAACAATTACTGAAAGGGCTGCAGCTGCACTCGGCTTCAAAAATAATTACCGGTGTCCATCAACGCCAAAGTTTACTCTTAAAGGTTTGAACAGATCACATTTCCTTCTATTTATCACTGACATATGCTGGCTGGACAAAAATAAAAAGGAAAGAGAATGAAAGCATGGAATAAACTGCGTTGTTTGGTAAAACTGTGAGACATTTGCTTAGACAGTTTGAGTAATTGTAAATGGCCTGTATTTGTATAGCGCCTTACTAGTGGACCCCAAAGCGCTTTACACATCCAGTCACCCACCCATTCACACACACATTCACACACTGGTGATGGCAAGCTACATTGTAGCCACAGCCACCCTGAGGCGCACTGACAGAGGCGAGGCTGCCGGACACTGGTGCCACCGGGCCCTCTGACCACCACCAGTAGGCAACGGGTGAAGTGTCTTGCCCAAGGACACAACGACCGAGACTGTCCAAGCTGGGTCTCAAACCGGCAACCTTCCAATTACAAGGCGAACTCCCAACTCTTGAGCCACGATCGCCCGTTTAAGATGTTTTTTCCTGAGTAGAGTGGATTGATAACCGTACTTTACACATACATTTCCAACATCTGTGGCTTTGGATTTCCAGCTTCATCTATGGCCTTATCAAATCAAACGTGGGACACTTTTCTGCCATTTATTTCAGTCACGAAAAAAATAACAATAAAACATCACCACCACTGTGTCTACAGTGGAGGGTCAGACTGAACCCTGATGCTGACTTTATGTCAGTCTGTGAATAAAAACAACTGAAAGATGAAAACAGTTGGAAAAGTTATTTTGTGATTTTTTTTTGTTTTGAAATGAAGAGTTGCAAGAATGGGCTAAAAGACAGCATGTGAAGCTTAATACAAAGTGAGCAGTTTTTCTTTGTTGAGTTGAAAGCCAGGGAAAGATTTTATCGGACACTTAGGTCAATAGAGAGAAGCTTCTCATTAGCTTAGATCTAAGAATCCCAAATGAGCAAGGATCTGATTCTGAAGTCAAACTTGCAGGATGAGTTTCTCTTTTGTGGCTGCGTAAAGCCCCATCAGAATACTTTTTTTTTTTATGGGAACGTGTCAGGATTTTGCTCTAGAAACATAGCACCTCGGTCTGATTTAGGGTGAGCCTGAGGTGGCAGGGCGGGATGTTAATGAGGCAGCAGAGGTTCATGTCTCAACCTGAGTATTAGGAAGGAAAAGAGACAGGTGAGTGCTAGTGACTTGGCACAAGAAGAAGGAAATTTTATGATACATCATTGTGAGTGTAGAAAGAAGATTAGGACTGTTACGTCCCTCTGCATCCCCTAATCTCCTCAGTGTGTTCAGCTGGTGCTAATTGGACACACCTAGTCAGGTGTTGATAAAAGCATACACGAGGCAGGCTTTCAGGAGCTAAACTCACTGTCTGACCCATACTCCGGAACAGTAGGAGGCGGTAATGCTCCTTTACGTTGGGTGCCAACTGCCGTTAAACACGAAGAAGAGAGAGAGAAGAAGCTTTCAGGAGCTCACTAGTCTTTGCCTTGGTGGCACCAGCCATTTCAGCCAGCCTGCTATGCCATTTTAAGATAAAACCTCTTCTCACTAACACTCTGTTATTCGTCTCCTTTTTTTATGTTGCGGCTTTTGAGCCGGGTCGTAACATAAGTGGGGGCTCATCCGGGATTGTTTGGACATTTTTGTGGCGACTGAATATCAGTTTTTCTCTTTTAAGTGGGTGAGTGAAGGTGTTCACTGTGATTGAGCAACGTCCCTTTAGTAAGTGTGTTTCAGCTGGGTAGCTGTGCTGCCCTTCCATCGGAGCACTTGTTTGTTGTTTTGCTTTGTTTTAATTTGTTGTGTTTGGTGGTTATCCTGGGTGGGTGTATGCTTCAGGGTTTGGTGGGAGACTGTACCCCTGGTCTGCTGCCTACCCTTGAGTTTGCATTTAAAGTCGCCTAGATCCTGGTACACAACTGAAGACTAGGTAGGTAAAGTTAGGGTTTTATTGTTTTTAGCGTTTTAGGCTGGGAGTTGCACATAGTAAATCAGTGGGACCAAACTTGGCAAGAGGTTTGAGACCATTCATTAATTATGGTCTTGTAGCTGAGGCAGGTAGGCTGTTTTTAAGTTGGCATAGTGTGTACACCGTGTGTGCATCTAATATGTCAGTGTTGGTGGATGCCAAATGAGATCCTCATGGGGTGAATGTTTTATGCTGTGACCTTTGGTGTTGTGGAGGATTTGGCTACTTTGGTTAGGTCACTTGTGAGTGTTGTTGGCCAGGTGATGGCAATAACGCTGAGGGGGGGTGAGCCACCCTCGATGTGATCATTGTGTGGCCATAGCTCTCCATTTTGTGGTTGGTCACTAGTACGCTTGCTTTACTGAACCTTGTGGATTAAAGTAACTTGTTGTGGTATAAGGCCACTTGTATGTGACCATTTGTGTAGTGGAGACAACAGATCACTTGGTTGTTGTTATTTGTTGTACCTGAAGTACCTGAAGGCTTCAGAGGAGCTTTTAATTTGTTTAGGGGTCCTAGAGGAACCGTTTGAGGGAGGTGTTACATCCCTCTGCAGCCCCTAAACTGTTCAGCTGGTGCTAATTGGCCACACCTAGTCAGGTGTTGATAAAAGCATACCTGAGGCAGGCTTTCAGGAAGCTTCACTAGCCGTACCTTGGTGGTACCAGCCATGTTAGCCAACCTGCTATGCATTTTAGGATTAAAACCTCTTCTCACCTACAATCTCGTGTCTTCTGGTCTCCTTATTTATGTTGCGTTTTTTGAGCCGGGTCGTAACAAGGACAAAAGGCGGAGACACAGCTGTCACTGGTTCTGTCACACATTCAGACACTGGGGTTCTCTGTGAACTTTCAAAAGAACTCGCTAATCCCGAGTCAGCAGATTACTTTTCTTGGTTTGGAAATATACTCGCTTTCCAGCCACACACGTTTGTCGGAGCACAGAGTGGCCGCGTTTCATTGCTGCCTCACTCAGTTTCAGCTGGGACACAGACTGCGTTTCCAGACGATATTACATTTGTTGGGCATGATGGCATCTATGATCGCCGTAGTGCCACTTGGACTGTTAAAGATGAGAGAGTTTCAACGCTGGACTCTCTCTCACCTGTGCGCATCGGGTCACCTCCGGAGGAGGCTGACGGTAACCGTGTCTTGCATGCTAGCTCTCAGTCCTTGGAGGGAGCCCGGGCTGCTGCATCAGCACTCTCGGATTGGGAGGGTGTTGTTTCGCAAGGTGGTGTCCACAGATGCTTCCCTAAGAGGGTGGGGAGCGCTGTGCGAGGGTGCATCAGTGAGAGGGATCTGGTCCGCAGCCCAGCACCAGCTGCACATCAACCACTTAGAGCTGTTAGCAGTGTTCTTAGCTCTAAAGCATTTCCGTCCAGTCCTGGAGGGCCAACATGTCTTAGTCAGGACGGACAATTCAACAGTGGTGTCTTACATAAACAGGCAGGGAGGAATACGCTCTCTTCCCCTGTTGAAGCTGTCTCGCTCTCTGCTGTTATGGTGCAGTGTTCACCCGCGTTCAAGGCCACCTGAACTTGGGGCTGGACCTTCTCCCCAGTGGGGTCCTCTGGTGAGAGAATGGAGGTTACATCCTTTAATAGTGGCTCAGATTTGGGATCTATTTGGCAAGGCGCAAGTAGATTTCTTTGCCTCCAGGGTAAATACTTGTTACCCCTGTTCTTCTCCATAATTGACCACAATGCACTTGGGCATGGATGCACTAGTGCACCAATGGCCAGACATGCTCCTGTATGCATTTCCCCCAGTGGAAATGATATCTCCAGTTCTAGAGAGAGTGCGTCGGCAGTCTCTCTCTCTCTCTCTGATTCTAGTGGCCCTTTGGTGGCCCACAAGGTCGTGGTATGCAGAGATAATCAGCCTGCTAGCAGCGAGTCCTTGGCAGTTTCCTCTCCACAGGGATCTCCTCTCAGGCAGGAGGAGAAGTGATTCATCCGCGCCCGGATCTGTGGCGCCTTCATGCTTACCTGCTGAGAGGTTAAACTTGATTGCTAAGGGTTTGCCCACCCAGTGTGATAGCAACAACTCAGAGCGCTACGGGCCTCATCTACTAGAGGCTTGTGTGCTTACAAATGGCGAGCTTTCGAGCAATGGTGCCAGGACCGCCACACTCTCCCATTTCAGTGCTCTATTGTGGATGTTTTGACATTCCTGCAGGAGCTGCTGGATAAGGGCCTTTCATTTTCGACAATTAAGGTTTATTTAGCAGCTATATCTGCTTGTCATATTGACTTTGACAGGGTGACACCAGGTGCACATCCCATTGCCATACATTTTCTGAAAGGGATTCGCCGGCTGAGATCCATGCTTAAGTTCAGTGTCCCTGCTTGGGACTTGTCTTTGGTGCTAGAGGCCCTTTGTAGCCCCCCGTTTGAACCCATTGAGTCTGTGGATATGAAATTTCTTTCACATAAGACTGCATTACTTCTTGCTTCGGCAAAGCGAGTGGATGTTCTTCATGCGCATCCATGTGCATCCCTCCTGCACACAATTCTCGTATTGCGTCCAAATGCTACCTATTTTCCCAAGATCATGCCTGCAGCTCTAAGTGGTTGAGATCCATCCTTTTGCATCTGAGGAGCAGAGGAGGATGCATTCTCTTTGTCCAGTTCATGTGCTACGCACCTACATTGAGCGTACTCAGAATGTGCGTTTATGTGACCAGCTGTTTGTCTGCTTCGCTAATCCAACTAGAGGTAGAGCTCTGTCTAAACAGAGGCTGTCCTGCTGGATTATAGAACCTATCTCACTGGCGTACAGCACCAAAGGTCTTGCTTTGCCCCAGGGAGTGAGAGCTCATTCCACCAGGGGGATGGCAAACTCATGGGCTCTTTTTAAAGGGGTGCCTGTAGCTGATATTTGTACAGCAGCTAGTCTGGCATCACCGCAGACTTTTGTGTGGTTTTATCGTTACAGCCCCTTTGGTGGCTCAAGCTATCCTTTCTGCTGGGTCTACCGCACACTAAGGTGGTGGTGGTCTGATTCCGGTTCGGTGGCTGCTCTGCGGGGTGTGTATATATGTCCCATACTTATGTGTTGTACCGAGTGAATTGACTGAAAGGGAACGAATAGTTATGTCTATAACTTCTGTTCCCTGAAGGAGAGGAACAAGGTACAACACAAGGTGGCTCCACTGAGCAGTTTGGCTCGGTGAAGAGCGGCTATCGAGCTGACGGATGACTGTGATGACAGAAGTTAAAGACATAACATAACATAACTGACTACGGTAGCCATAATTCATCGAGCGTTGCGGCTTCGTAGCTTACCAAAGTCGTACTAAGACATTTTTTGACAGATTTTTGAGCAGCGTGTACCACATAAAATCAGTTCGAGGTCACTAAGCACAACCAGAATTCATACTTAAGGCACACCGGCGCACAGTCAGTTTTTGAGAAAAACTAAAGGATTTTAAGTAAGTGGAAAATACTTTTTCATATGATTGTTTAAGGTTTTAGCTAGTAAATTGTAGCTGGTTATTTTAGCTCAAGATCAAGTTTGAAAATGGAGAGAAACACGAAAAAGGTCACTTATGAACCTGTTCCAGATTTCTTCCTAATTTGCCAAAATCCTAAGCAGTTTGTGGTTTATCAGAGAGGGCTTGTGGAGTCATGTGTCTGAATTTTTCTTAGCCGGGACAGTAACTTCTTTAGAGCATATTGGTTGTCTGGCATTCTTCCAGTGTCAACAAAAAATAAAAAAGTTATTATTTCAGGCTAAAAAGTAGTCTGGCACAAAATTCATCAGTCTATATATATTTTGCTTGTGGCTAGGGTTTGTCTCCAGCCCTATCCATGTCTGCGCTAAACAAAGCTAGTCAGCTGCTGGAGGTGTTTTCATAACTAAGATACAGTACACACAAAAGAGCGCCATCAATCTTTCATCTGGTTTAAAGATATTGTTTTATCCCTGTGTAGTGCCAGAACTGTAGCTTTAAGTTGTCGATTATGTTATGACAAAATAAGTCGAGCACCTGCCTCTGTAAAGACGTTCAGGGGGATTTATCTTTGACCCCAGTAACATTCCAATATCTGGATGTCACAAATTCTTTTTGGGTGAAACAAAAGTAAATCCACACTTTATTAGTCCTGCCAAATGCAAATCATTAAGTTTCCCTTTCCTGGATTCCCATGGAGAGTATTTAATAAAACTCTTATTTGATGACCTGATAGCATAAAAATGTTGCATGATGCATTGATTTGGCTGGCTCAGATGGGTTTGTTGCCATATGGCTAAAATAAGTGTCAACAGAAGAGCGGCTCCCCATCGTCACACATTTGATCAAATCAAATCAAATCAAATCACTTTTATTGTCACATCACATGTGCAGGCACACTGGCACAGCACATGCGAGTGAAATTCTTGTGTGCGAGCCCCACAAGCAACAGAGATGTGCAAACACAACAACACAAACGAGCAAAATACAAGAATGGCCAACCTGAAACTAATAAATATATGTACAATATATAATAGTGTATGCATTTCTGGATGTGTATACTAAATATTTTCCTACGTGTGTGTGTGTGTGTGGTGTGTGTGTGTATGCACATTTTTACAAATTAAATAGTTAAAAAAAAATTAAAAAAATAAATAATAATAATAATAATAATAATAATAATAATAAAATATATAAAATATACAGAGTTGAATATGTGCAAAACAAGTGGCATTTATATACAGTGTGGAGTGCATAATGTTAAAGTTCCAGTAGTGAAGCTGAGGTGTCTATGACGTGTTCAGCAGTCTGATGGCCTGGTGGAAGAAGCTGTCTCTCAGTCTGCTGGTACGGGACCGGATGCTGCAGAACCTCCTTCCTGATGGAAGTAGTCTGAACAGTTTATGGCTGGGGTGACTGGAGTCCTTGATGATCCTCCCCGCTTTCCTCAGGCACCGCTTCCTGTAGATGTCTTGGAGGGAGGGAAGCTCACCTCCAATTATCCGTTCAGAGCACCGCACTACTCGCTGGAGAGCTTTGCGGTTGTAGGCGGTGCTGTTGCCATACCAGGTGGTGATGCATCCAGTGAGGTTGCTCTCAATGGCACAGTGATAGAAGGTCCTGAGGATGCGGGGGCTCATGCCGAATCTTTTCAGTCTCCTGAGAAAGAAGAGGCGCTGCTGCGCCTTCTTCACTGTTTTGTTTGTGTTATGTGTGTTGTGATGGACTGATTAACGTTCACACCATAAAAAAAGCTGGTAATACTTCCTGTATTTAGCAAAGAAAAAGAAAAGAAATTCATGAACAACAATCACATTACTTGGTAAACTGGATTAACTATTTTAAAAATGGATCAAGTAAACTGTACAATACTAATAAGCTTGAAAGTCGGTATTTGCCATGATCCCCTTTACTCTTCAGCACATCCTGAATTCTCCCAGCCAGCCAGTCTTATATGATCCCACACTGAAACAATAAAGTTGAGGTCCAGGCATAGTGCTCCATTGTGTGTTATTCTACCCAGGTATGCTTTTACAGCATTGGCAGTGTGTTTGAGGTCACTTTCATGCTAAAATTAAAGCCACTAAAACATTTTACAGAGGATATTGCATGGTGGATCAACATCTGACTGTATTTTTTCTGCATTCGTAATTCTATTCGACGAGTCTGCCTACAGGAGGGAGGTTGAACGTCTGGTGTCCTGGTGCAGCCACAACAACCTGGTGCTGAATGCCCAGAAGACAGTGGAGATTATTGTGGACTTCAGGAAGCACACAGCCCCACTCCCCCCCATCATCCTGACTGACACCCCCATCACCTCTGTGGACTCATTCCGCTTCCTGGGTACCACCATCACCCAGGACCTGAAGTGGGAGCCCACCATCACCTCCGTCATCAAGAAAGCCCAGCAGAGGATGTACTTCCTGAGGCAGCTGAAGAAATTCAACCTGCCAACACGGACGATGATGCAGTTCTACACTGCAATCATCGAGTCCATCCTCACCTCCTCCATCACCGTGTGGTACGCTGGAGCCACTATCAGGGACAAACAGAGACTGCAGCGTGTTGTGCGCTCTGCTGAGAAGGTGATTGGCTGCAGACTCCCATCTCTGCAGGACCTGTACACCTCCAGGACACTGCGGCGTGCAGCTCGGATCTCAGCTGACCCTTCTCACCCTGGACACAGTCTGTTTGACCTGCTCCCCTCAGGCAGGAGGCTCCGGTCCATTCGCACCAGAACCTCTCGCCATAAGAACAGTTTCTTCCCCTCTGCTGTTGGACACATGAACAATAACCATATGACTGTTCCCACCACTAACACATGACCCTACGCTGTGTCACTGCATCATTCTATGTTTGGCACTGATCACCACCTGCACTCATGTATATATCTTTCAACGTAGCACTCTTAATTCTTATTCTCATGTATATATCTCATGTATATCTCATGCACATATCTTTCCACGTAGCACTTTTAATTCTTATCCCTACTTTTATTTTTTTCATGTCTATTTAAGTGCTATTTATGACAGCATGTTTGCACTGAAGCACCGCAGCAATTTCCTAATGTTGTAAACCTGCTCAACATTTGGCAATAAACCCCATTCTGATTCTGATTCTGATTCTGATTCTATTCATTTTGACTATTCCCCCAACACCACTGGCTAAAATACAGCCCCAAACCAATACAGAGCCTCCACCGTGTTTTACAGATGACCGTAGACACTCACTGTTGTACCTCTCTCCTGATGTTCTCCATACATCCTGATAAAGACTTGTTTATGTCAAATTTGGATTCATCAGACCTGTTGCTGCTGATTTTCAGTCCAGTTCTTGAGTAAATGTCATAACTCAGCCTTTTCCTTTGGAAATCGCAAATCACACAATTATGACAAATCTTAGCCACATGGCAACAAACCCATCTGAGCCAGCCACCCGTCCATTGTGTGTATTTCTGATTTGGCTTCAGTGAACATTAGATGGATGAACTGCAGATCCAGATGCATCTCTCAGGTCCTGTGTCAGGTTTCTGCTGCATTTTGTCCTTCTGTCCTTCACTTATCCAGTTTCCTCCAATGTTTTAAGAACATACTGTGCACCATGCTGTCATATGCCAAGTCTTTGGCCAATAACTCTTTGGAAATCAAGCTGTTGGTGCAAAAATACTATTTTATGCCAAACTGTTATCTTTGGCAACTAAAGAAATGGGAACAAATCATGCGTTTACGTGACAGGCTGCAATTAACAAAGTGCCTAAAGATACAATTTAAAGTGCAAAGTTGTCTGTTATCTGTAAACACAATGCTCAATGTGCATTTTTTTTCCATTACTGAAAGACTCATACGACAGTGTTAAATGGCTTTACAAAAAAGAAAATTGACTAAAAAAGGCGGAGATACAAGGACTGAAAATGACTGTAAAAGCAGCCAATGTCCAAGGAAAACGTTTGAAAGACCTCCAGAAACCCTGGAGAACTATTGCTTAAGACCACTATAATAAAATTCCAAGAAAGCCTGGCTCCTTGGAATCAAAATATAAAGAAATGTGGAGAGGCTTGAGAATTTGCACTCCATACATACTGCCAAATGTGGTGAACAAAGGATACAAAAGTGGAAAGATTTCTAATTGTGATGACATGTATTTTGAGAGCTTCTCTTTGCTTTCAGCTCAAGTTTTCCAGTGTCTGGGTTTCAAACATGAAGGCATGTGCTGTCCTGTTTTTGTAATCACCGCAGCCTGCAGCAGCAAATGGGATTCAAATCTGCCCAGCTCCCTTTCCAGACTCCTGACTATCTAGCAACTTGGAATGCTGAGTTAAAATGTTTAAATGAACACAAAGTTAGCATTTTCACTGATTATATAATTGGACTTTATAATGGAACATGCACTGCATTTGTAATGTAATCCACTCCAAAAGTATGGCATGCTGTGCAGTGAGGTACAACAGCCAGTCTAACAGTTCTGTGTTTTAGTTAAAGGGAGTAAAATGCTACAGTCTTATTTTGTGTTGGTATGATACAGCCATACAGTCTATGGATACACGTACATAGAAGAAGTTGATAAGTTAGCACTCCAACACCTCATCCAAGTATTGAAGGCATTCATGCGACAGCACATGAGAAACTGCTAAAGTAATTATTGGCTCCAAAATACCAAGATGGCAATGGTCACTTGAGCCTTGAGGTTTCCAAACAGGAGTTTACAGTGGGTGACAATCATTTATATACAGTCTAAGAGTGAAAACTATGTGCCTTTTCAAATATTTGCTTGTAATCCAAAGTTAAAAAACCTGGGAAGGGTTTTCGCAGCACAGTTATCAGCGAAGTCTGCAGCACAGTTTGATAGGTTTGTGGTTTTAGATAACAATATTTAACCTGTCCATTTTCATTATTATTCTAAAAATAATGTTAGTAAACAAATTATGAATATAGAAATCGAGTCATTAAATGCATTTAAAATTTTGTTAGTAGTTTTTTTTAATTGAAATACTGTACATCTTTACATGACATCCAAAACCAGCACGCTGACATTTGGCGAGAGAAACTAAAGAACAAGAGAGGCAAAAAATTAGAAAGTGTAACCAAACACGTCAGATCCTATCATGTGCTACGTCTCTTTTACAGTCTGAGAAAATAAAAAAAAAACAACATAAATTATGTGAAAAAGCCCCCCCAAAAATTGTTTTTTAAAAATCTGCTAATATTAAAAGGGTCCATTAATAAAAGAAAAAAAAAATCAGCATTCATCTGGTTGGTGAAAAATCCATCAGCAGAGCAGCTGAACCCACGCACAGATGACTGCATAAGGCCTTTATTTCAGGAAATCTCATGTGGATCCTCAATCCTCCGGAAAACTGCAAGAAAATTCTTTCCTCCATTTCTCTGCACTTTCTTTCCTTCCTCTGTGCAGGTACCCAGACGACTTATGATGACATCATCAGCCTGCCAAAAGAGGATTTAGGATTGAATCACATCTAATGGTACAGCAGACCAAAACGTGCACTTTCTGACACTGTTCAGTAACTTTTTTTAGCAACTTATTCTAACATACAAATCAACTTACCACCATTCTGCGCTTTTCTGATCAATAATAGAAAATTTACGTTTCTTATTTAAGGAAACAGTGCAATATTTTCTATTCCCCCCCCTGAAAAACTATTTCCTATTTCATATCCTACTTTTGACTACTTTGCTCGAGTGAGCAGCTGAACACCAAATGCTGATGTCATGACCTGCAAACACAGCGATGCAAAGCATGTCAACGTACCAGTTCTTCATCGACGACCCGCGTGAACAGTGGATGTTCACTGAAGTGCTTCACCATCCAGAGGTGGACTTCCTCCACATCTGTGATGGTATATACCAAACCCTGACACAAACAGACAAACACACAGAGACCATTAACACAGCTCTGAGAAAAATACTAAAACTTTGCTATTTACTGATATGAACCCATTTATCAAAAAACAAACACACTCACTACTGCACTGATGAAAAAATAACAAACACATATACGAGTCTCTTTTTTTTGACACTGTCAGACATTTCAGACCTGCAGTTAGTTATATGGTTTCATCACCTTTGGAGAGCAATTTATCTCTAAAGATAAAAATAACCTAATGCCAACACAGAGGTGAATCACCTGTGTCAAGGTAGTTTACTTTGGAGACCGTGCTGATAAAATTACTAGAACTTGGATTTCTTTGAACACTTTGAAAAGGCACAGATTTCCACACCAGTGCATGTCAGCACGTATGTGTCTTAATCTCCAGAAAAAAGAAAAAAAAGCAGGGTGAGGGACGCCGTTTTATCCTGCCGTTCTGACAATACCCAAGATTTAAAACTTAGTCACAACTTAAAATTAGACTTGTTTTGGTTTGAAACTGCCTCTACAAATGAGCGCACACTTGACAGCCTCCGCTCCCACCGGCAGTTCTGGCTGCGAGCCAACGCTGAAGGCCCTTGTAGAGTTTGCACGCACACCTGCGCACACACAACGTATGTATGCACACGTGCATCAATGCGCACACACACACAACGGAGGAAAAAGGATAAATTTAGACACAAGCCTTCCATTGTTCCCCACAACCTCCATCAGCGTTCACCCCCAGTGTCCCACTGCTGCCTTGACAGCTCTGAGAGGCAGGACTTGGGTGTATAAACCAGTTGTAGGCCACACCGGTTCCCACATTTTATTTCCTGTGAACTCACAGGTTTGTACACAGTTCAATTATGTAGGAAACTAGAAGAAATGGTAGTTTAACTCTCAACTGTGACCCATAGTAGGGAAAAAATATTATTGCATATATGGAAAAACACTTACAGTAATGAGACAAGCTAAACCACACTGTTTTAAGTGGTTATTGTAGTGATACACTATCAATTTCCACTGTCAACAAATTCCATTAAAAGCTCCAAACCATCAGTGAACTCAGCCTATTAAAGCAGAATTCATGGTAGTGCATTTGTATAGGTTTGCGTTGGTGTTTGGATATACAGAGTGAAGGATTATGGGTATACAACCTACAAAACATATACAGAGCCTAAGTGGGCTTGAACAGAAAGGGCAGCAACAGTAGAGTTTACCGCAGAGAGAGATGTTTTCAACATTGTTAACACTCCAGGGCACGCGGAAGGACCAACAGGAAGCAAGAGTAGCCCACAGACGTCTTTATTTACACATTTTTGACACTGCCCCCCGGTGACAGTAACACAGTACAACATGGAGATGGCGGTCTGCAAAGCTGTGCAGCTCACCGTAGGATCAACGCACAACTACGCTGGTCTCTGAACAGCTGTTGTGTTTATCCAAAGACATACGTGAACCATACTGCAGCACTGAAGAAAATGTTACTTTGTTGTTCATAGTTTATCTGAAGCGATAAAATTATTTGTGCATTTCCAATTTTAAATGATAAGCAAGAAAACTGAATAGTTATTTTATAATTTATTATCCAGTACAAGTGAGAAATGTAATGCAAAGCTCAGCACAGAACCCTAAGCTATGTATTTTTTCCACTCAATTAAAAAAGCATAGATTTTATCTTTAGAGTCCGACCGATATCCAAGTTGATAGTTTCTATTTGTTGATTCATTGGTATCTGCATTTATAATGGCCTGTTGCCCACCTAAGGGCACTCTACAAATTCCCTGTTGGCAACACGTTTTCGGAACGCCACATACACGACAACCTGCTGATCCAAGCAGTGTCGAGCAGAGCGTCAGTGAGCAATCCAACTTATTGTAGCAATAAAAAAAGATTATGTTTAAATGCAATTATCATATCATCTTAATAAGAATTTATAAATAACTACATATAACAAATCTGTTATGTCTAAAAGCAAAAAAACAAAACAAGCATTAGCTGTTATATCAGATTCTCTTACATCCCTAAATATCGGTATTTGTCTTAAATATCCGATATCGGTCAGGTTTTAATTACATTGAAAGAAAACTGGAAGAAGGACAATGTTTTACATTTTTGTCTGATAAATGATGCATTAATGTTCACTAAAAACTTGGAATAAGCATAACTCAAATACATACCCCTACTCTGAGCGTGTAGGCGTATTCTGCCAACAGAGTGGGACTAATGATCCTCCATTTGTGCTTGGTCTTCTTAAAGTGAGGGTCAGGGAAGAGGAAGAACATCTTAGTGAGCTGAGAGACAGAAACAACACGGTAACAGTCACACAAGCAAGGACCAAACAAAGTGTAGGCAGTTTTATTCAACTATATTTAGCCATGCAACACAACAAAAGGTGAGCAAATCTGGCCCCCATAATTTGCTGTTGAATTTTACGCTGAGAATTGCAAAGTGGAATTTCCCTCCTTGATTTTTTTTTTCCTTTTCTTCCCACAAAGTTCCCCGTGTCTCCGTCCTTGACAAGTGTACAAGTGCAGGCTCTGTTCATATTTGTCTGGCTGATATATTAAAAATACTTCCAGTCACTTTTTATTAGTTAAAATAAATAACATCAGGTACAGACAGCGAGTTGTGGGGATAATCACCGGGGACGGCTACAGCCTCAGGGGCTCCTTCAGTGCTGACAGAAGGTGGAAAAACCTTCAAAGAACTGAATTATTTTTGGGTTACAAAACACACCAACAAGAGGGAGGAAACAAAGAGATTGAATCTTTTAGAATACACTGTTCCGACACTTGAAACACGGCGTGCATGTGGGAAGGATTGTGGCTAAATTTCCATTTCTAGTCTGGGTGGTCTTCACTTAATACTGTCACTTTAAAATTTGAATGATTTTGAGCCTATTGTAAGAAAAAGTAGACACCCAACGTTAAAGGAGGATGCAGCTGCACTGTTCAGCTCTGGGAAAAAAAATATGAGCCAAGAGGTATTAATGCTTAGAGGCACTGAAGCTCTGCAAGGTTGCTCTTAGCACTGTTCAAAGCCCCAACTCTTTCCAGCATGTCCTATTATTTTAAATGACCTGAAATTGCACACTAAAATATAAATACATTAAACAAATGTGCATGTTTCTATATGAAACACCTTCATGATTTGTGCTCCATAAACGTGTCACTGTTACGCCTCTTTTTCCTCCTTTAGTTGATACCCACACATGGCATTTGAGGTGAATTTTTTTATGCAGGATACCTGAATGAACCCTGGTACACTAAGCCCACTGAGCAGTCTAATGCGGGTTTCAACAAGTCAGAGCACTGCAGCTAATTAGGCCGGATAAAAGGCGTCTCGCTCAGCTGATGTGATGTCAGTCAATGACCCCATTGTTGTGAAATCCCTGGATTTATTGGACCTTGTATAAATTAATTCAGTCCATATGTTGAACACGTGCATATTCTTATTACCTTGGCATGTCCAGCACAGACGTCAGTTTAACGTTTTTAAAGCCCACGTTGGCTGAGCCATTTAAAAAAAAAAAAAAAGGTCAGGTTTGTATATGTGCTCTAATTCAATAACCTGCACATAATCATATCAATGCTGGCCCTATATATCAGGTAGGTGCATGTGGTTTTTCCTCTATTCATAAAATGCATTAGTGCCACAAAATGGTGCCGCAGTCATATTCTTTAGGTTTGCTAGAGAATTGTAGAAGCTAAAATGAGCCGCAAGCATTGAAGCGCAACAGAACCTGTAGTAGATTTTTGCAGCTGATATCAATTTTTTGGGAGTATTTATATGCCAGCTGATAAATATCCACAGAAAGAAAGAAAGAAAGAAAGAAAGAAAGAAAGAAAGTTTTTCTATTTTTGCCTCTGTACACCACCACAAATTTAAATAAGGCAACCGATATGTGACTGAAGTGCAGTGTTTCAGCTTTAATTTAAGGGATTTAACAAAAATAGGAATTACATTTATTTATATACACAGAGACTCAAAAATAATTGGCTGATGAGCAGCTTAATTTCTATGTGAGGCCTGTTTTCCCTGTTATTTTGTGACAAGTGAAGCAGACAGAATATCTTAAGTTGATTCAAAGTGTTGAATTTTTATGAGCGCTAAAGAAATACCAGTGAGGGAGGTTATCATTAGGCTGAAAAGCTAAAATAAACCCATCAGAAAGATAGAGATAAACTTCAGGAGTGGCCAAATCAACAATCTGGTGCATTCTTAAAAAGACTGAATGCACTGGACAAGGTCAGCAACAATGAAAGACCACAGAAGACGACTAAAGCTCATGAGGACAGAATTATTTCCATGGTTTAGAAAAACAACTTCCCAGAATGATGGAAGGAGAAACGTAAGGAGATTGAGAGAAACAGCTCATGATCCGAAGCATATCAGTCTAGTGTTTCTTGATGACGTGACTGCTGACAGAACCAGCAGGATGAACTCATAGCAGAGCATCTCAAGGGAGAGAACACAGAATTTGGTCATGTCTGAGAGTTTTACACTTCAAAAATCCCATTTAAAGTCACGCTAGTTTGTTCAGTTTATTTTAAGTGTCTGAAAATGAGGATGACGCATACATACGTGTAACTCCTAAACAGTTAATGCAAACTTTTTGTTAAACCTTAAAAATCTGCACTTCATTCACATCTTGATGGTCTGATTTAAGTGTAAGAACTACATATAAACTGTGTTATAGATGAATGCCGCACCGCAGACACCGACATCCAGTGTTATTATCTTATTCAAGAACTGAACATTTCATTTTAAATGTGTTTGATATTTGGGGAAAGGTATTCTAATTTGATATGTCAAATGTGTTTGAAATGCTTTTAATTTCTTTAAAAACAAAAGTGAAAAACTGCGACTGATCCAGAAGTGATTTCTAACATTTTGCATTATGTTTGATTGAAGCCAGCCTGAGCCAGCTTTGGAAATGTAAGAGTTCTAATACGAATTCCAACAAAAAGCTTAATTAAACCAAATTAATAATGTTCCCTTTTTAATTTCTTAAATCACACTGCTGCCTTATAATGCCCTCATACTTAACCTTTTTCACTAATCCATTTTATGCGGGTAAGAGACCAAGAACATTTTTTAGGGGACTAATCTGCAGCATTTTTGTGAGCTCAAAGCGAAATATTTCTGCAGGAATTACTGAGCGAGTTAAGCCAAAAGACACCTCTGCCGTGCTGATTCATTAAACAGCAGTAACCCACCTGTCCTTTACAAAAGAAGTTGGGGAGGTACTTCATGGCATTGCTACGAATGCAGGCGATGTTCTGGTAGCTCGCTGGATTTGAGGCACGCAGCGACTGGATACGATCCTGAACATAATCTGACACTTTCACCCGGATCTCCATACCCAGGATGAGCTTATCTGGGAAGAGTGGAGATAACTCCACTGGAGTGCAGAGAAAATAAAGACACAAACATGATGTAGATTACGGAGCAATAAAAGGCTGAATGTGGTCTTTATACACAGGCTGTGTGTAGTACCTAAAAGCCCCCCATATCCACATCCAATGTCAGCAAACTCGACTCGAGGGGGCTCTGTCTCACTCAGGCTGCCAGTGAATAAGTCTGGATACAGCTTGGACCAGTCCATTTTATCAGGACACACAGGGCTGAAGAGGAGTAGGAGAAAGTACATCACTATAAATAGTTTTCAATTAAATCGTATTCTGCGGAAGACAGACCCCTTTTGAAAATAAAGGATCCATCAGCAGCGATCCTCTATTTCCTGTTTCTTTTATGTTATCTGTTTGTTTTATTCTCATACCAATCCAAACACTCAGAAACACCTAATCGTGCTCACAGAGAGCCGTGCACATGGAGCTCACTCACTAATCAAAGGTGTGGTGCGCCATCGGGTTTGAATGGGCTCGCTGTCTGTAGTAACGCTTCTGCGGCATGGACGAAGCCATGATGGATCAAAGGAAAGATGTTAATGCTGACGATATTCAGGATGTTCACCCAGTTATGAACAAACTGCCGGAATCTGCGCTCGCTCACGCTTGTTTCCACTCAGTTTGTTAGTCGCAGGGCTCTTTCGTCATCACCAAGCGTCCGCTCGGGGTTGCCAGGTTTGCTGATACCGGCTGAAAAACTCAACATTACAGTTTCTTTGTTTTCAAGTGATTTGTGTTGTTTTTAATGTTTACTGATCTATTACAGAAACCACAAAAATATGTAAACAAATTTTACCGATAAAGGTAAGTGTAAAATTACAACTCCTCCCTAGTTGTAGGATGGATGAAATTACCTTAAAGTTCTGTTTCTCTTCATGCATTCTGCAGTTATGTGGCTATATATAGGTGTTAAGAAATATGTTCTAAAACACTTCTTCAGTAAAGACTCAGAGAAGAGAAACACACAGAACTTCTTGCTAGCAAGGGCAGTCTCCAGACTGAGAGACTCGCGCTGAGAAACTGCCCCGGTCTTTATTTATACTTCAGTGTGCGTGTGTGTGTGTCCTGCTGATCAAAGGGTCATATAACATGAAAGCACAAAAGGTACATCCTTGGTCAGGAAAAGGGTAGTCTCCCCCTCACCCTAAATGTTTCACCCTAAATAACATGGTGAGGAAGTCCAGCAGTTCATCTATATGTAAAGAAGCACTTAAACTAAAACAGACATAGCTACGTTAATCCTACCGTAAAACAATAAGACAAGGTACGACCTCTCCCATGCTTCTAGGATGCACCCTAGAATGTTACAGACCTCCTAGGATGAGACATTCTTTCAATATGCCACCAACTATATACTTCTACACACAAATGATTACATGCAGCATTCTACCATATGCAAACTTATATCACTAAAAGATTATACTGACTACTAAATACAATTTTCCATTGACAATAGGGTATCAGAAAATTCTGCCTCTGACCCAATGGGAGCTGATCCTCAATCTTGGAATTTTAAACGTTCCTCAGTATCTTAGCTGTTCCTTGGTCTGCTGTCTTCTGCACAGAAACCTCGGATGTTGTGCGTGGAATCTTTTAGAATCTTATCTTCCAGTTTCTGGGTTTGATCTCCTAGTGCTCCCATTACTACTGGGACCACTTTTGACTTTGTCTTCTACATCTGCATCAGTGGTTCCTTCAAGCCCCTAGTACTTCTCTGTTCTCTATGCTGTCCACTGGGATGGCCACATCTATCACAGCTGTGGTCTTCTGCTCCTTGTCAGCCACCACTGTGCCTGGTTGACTCGCCAGCAGCTGCTTGTCTGTCTGGAAGTCCCACAGGATCCTAGCACCTTTGGTGGTGTCTCCCGTATGTGGCAGAGATGTTCTTGTACACTATCTCAGCCACACAGCACCTTTGTACAATCTGAAACTTGGGTGCAGCTGGCTGTGGTAGACCCCTGCCTTTATAGATCTGATTCTTAGGGGCCACATGTATTCAGTCAGAATGACTTTACTGTGGATCCTGGTGGGCTGGACAAGGGACTGGTGCGATTTGCCTTGGAGTGTTGTTTTCCACAGTCCCAATGAATTCCATTTTGGCCCTCTGGTGTTATTTCCAATGCCTTGCTGAGCTGTGCTCATGTATTGACTCATGTGCCTACTCAGTTTACTCAGTTTGGTTAGCACATTTTTTTAATATTAGGATTTTTACTGACAATTGAACGTTTAAAGCATCAAACAGTCAGATCTTTGTTTCCTAAATTGAGACGAGACAAAACCTAGAAAATAAAATGTGACATTCTATGCACTTTTAACACATCCTAAAGTTTTATTGGTCATTTTCTTGACTTATCCATCAGTTCAACTTTAAGTGAAAACAGCACAAGTTACCAAGATCATGGCAAACTCTCAGACATACACAGAAACATTAGAAGGGGAACTGCTACAGTGGTCATACGTAGAAGCACAATCATTATCGCCATCAAACTCTCACTTACGTGGTCAAATCCTAATCAACCTTAAAAACAAATCCAAATCCAACTTTTTCTTTTCTTTTCTAAGTAAAACAAACTTGTTTGGTTACATTTTGAAACCTTAGTTCTAGTGTTAAAAATGGTTACTTGCTTTAAGAAAGAATCTGTTCAAAATCATTTTTTTTCTCAATTCACAGGCTTCACATTTAAAGTCTCAAATAAAAACTTCAAGTTTCTCACAAAATAGGTAATACTCATCCTTAACTCCAGCAGAATCTGAGAAGGAAATATGAAAGTGGAAGTTCACGGCAGTGTTTATATGGCAGATTGGGATTTTATTTAATTAAACCCCAATCAACACTTTTCTCCTCCTTAAACATTACAGCACTTTAGTCAGCTTCATACGGTGGTCACTCTCATGACCACCTCATGGTTGCTGCTGTGCAAGTTGTTGGGTCTTAGCTGGCTAAGGAAATGTAAAACAGTGTAGCCACAGTGGTGGTTGAGAATAGTCCTGATATGGCGGTTTGCCCTCCGGCTGCTGTCTGTGACAGTGTGAGAAGAGTTCCTCTCTACTCGAACAGTGCTTTTGCTGCTGGAACTGATGGGATCCCCTAAGTCCTTTGCTTTGTCATAATTCAGCACTTTCCACTTCTGGTTCACCGCCTGCCAGCGCTTAAAGATCCGGTAGACAGATGATCCTTCGTGGATTATAAGGCCTGCATGTGAAGTTCAAAGGCAAGAAAAGAAATGTTACTGTAGGCATTTAAGGATGTAGAATGTTTCTGTCCTCATCTGTGTTTGTGTGCAAACCAGAACATGGTGTGCGATGTGTGCTACAATTCCCAGGTTAACTGACATGTCTCCTTGGAATAGTGTGCAGCGGTGGGCAACAGGCTTTGAAATATGTGTGCTCTCATGTGGTGTGTGTGTAAAAAGTGTTATCCTATTGGCAGTGCCATGTATTGGAGTCTGAAAGATTTATCAGAGGGCCAATCTTAGCAGCAGGCTGTTATTTCTGGCCAATATGGCGATGCTGATCTATCAATGTCTGAATTTATAACAGCTGATAAATAAAAAATTTAAAGAGTAAATAAGTGACAGGAGAAACACCAGTCCACTAGGTCATGAGTGTTAATGTTGCATAGTTTGTCCACTAGAAGGCACTTCCTGTCAACTTCCAGCAACAATAACCAGCTGATCAGAGCAGAGGCGGGCTGAGAACCAGCCTATTCATTTATGTCCTCTGTAATGGACATTTGTTTTTGGTCTAGATATCTTTTGACTTATTTGAGCTACCCTACTAAGTCCTGAAGCACTAAATAGAGTACATCTTCCATTGATATCTCATGTGTTTGGGCCTCTTTTAGCTCCAAAGAGGAAGGAAATCACACACAAAAAAATTAATTTGGAAGATCCCTTTTTCCTTGGTTCTCAGGAGGATATATCAGAATATTTTATATCACCAAATATTGGTATTGGTTTCTGTCTCAAAAATTCTATATCATTCAGGCTCTGATATAAACCCTGCTGTATTACAAAGGCAGCACACTCAGTGTAATACCTGCGTGTCAGACCAGAGCGTTCCTCTCACCATTGTCTGAGTACAAAAAGTTTTAAGGCAAACTCTTTCAGTTTTCTTCAGTGTGAAATCCTAGTGTTAACTTCATCCTCTTTGTGCTCCAGATTCGCTTCATCTCCCTGCAAGCCCCTGATCCTCTTTGGTCTGCCGGCCCTCCATCAGACCTTCATTCTATGTGGCCAAAGCCATTCAGGGACATGCTCTGCTACAATTCAGATCTAACAACGCTAACTTTTTTTATATTAAAGCCACAAAAGCATCTATTCAAAATGTATTTGGTTTTATTTACAAACCTAACAAGAAGCAATCTTAATATTGGGGATGATTGGTTTCCCTTTAAAAAGGAAGTAAGCAACCATATTAAATTACTTGTTATAAGGTAAGTTTGGATATGGTAACTGAAAAAACCCCAACATAAAATAATGTATCTTACAGGATGTAGTGCAATTTTGTGTAATTATAGGGAATATACTTTTTGAGCCCCTCAAAAAACTGATTGTCATTCACATAGCTTGGAAATCAGTGATTCTTTGTGTATAATCATGTACAAAGGTTTTTGATAATTTTTGATACAATAGTCACCAGACTGCAACAGATGAAGCTATTAAACAGCAGCTGTAGCAGGTTTTGAAACTACCTTAAAAATCAGTGCAAGTTAGAATTAGACTCTGTATGTACTCTAGCCAAAAAAGTCACACATTCTAATATTTCACTGAACCGTCTTTAGCTGTAATGCATTCATTTGTCTTGGCATCGCTTCAACAAGCTTATGCAGTGTCACAACATTAATTTTCATCCTGAGTTGCGTTAATTGTTCGCCAAGATTTTGTACTTATGAGGGAGTCGGACCGCTGCGCAAAGTGTCCTCCAGCACATACACAACATGATCAGTGGGGTTAAAGCCTGGAATCCGTGGTGGCCAGTCCATGTGTGAAAATGATATTTAATGTTCCCTGCACCACTCGTCCACAAGAAACCCCAGCAACACTTGGGCAGGCATTACACTGCCCCCACAGGCTTGGACGGTATTAGGCATGATGGTTGCATCACTTCATCCCTTGTCTTCTTATCCTGATGCAATAAGAGACAACACGACCCTTTTCCATTGCTCCAGAGTCCAATCTTTATGCTCTATAGGCAAATAGAAGCCTTTTTTTTCTCCACTGATATGTGGTCTTCTTAAGGCTGCACAGCTGTTTAGTCCCATTCCCTTGAGTTCTCTTCACATTTTGCTTCTGGAAACACACTCTTGCTTTCATCAGTAACCATAAACAAAGCTGCAGGTTCTACTGTTGATTTGCTTTACAATTTGATTTCACTAAATATTTAAACAATCTCTGACCGTTTGATCATTCGAGTTTTCTTTTCTGACCATATTTGTTCCTCGAAGTTGATGGTAGTAATGCCGTGCACCGTTCTTAATATGATTTCTGTAGTTATAGTAAGTAAATTTTAGTAGCTTGATGCAGGCCAATAATTCAACCCATCTTTTTCACGACAACGGCAACCTGTTGCCAGCCCAAACATATAAATCACTGTAGTAATGATCCAATGGAAAACTCCTAAAGTACCTATTTACTTAGATAAACCAAACTGTTGCCCTTTTTTGGGAACCTTGCAGTGTATATGGACTCACGACAAATTACTTAGAATAATCACCAAAAGATAAATTCTAATAAATTATTGGGAAATTGCAGAGTTGTAAGATAAAAAGTCAGATTATGCAAGACTGGCACTCAGTTTGATGACATTTACACCAAGTGTGAAATATATAATAACGAATATGTGGCCGCCGTAGTATCTGTGTCTTACCTATGCAAACTATGTCCATGAAGCCGTACATGCCGTAGCATATCTGGAAGAGAAGGTCCTGCCGTTGCCATTTGGCTGAGGGGCTGAGAGAGGACCAAACCAACCAGGAAATACTTGCGATGAGGAACAGAGAGCCGAGGATAATGGCTGCAATCTGTACCTTCTCAATCACAGTCAGAGAGATGGCCTGCCACTGGATACAGACACAAAAACTGAATGAAATTGTTTTTCAGATAGAAACTGCAAACTGCTTCTTGATTATGTGAGATAATAGCACAGAGTTTGAATCGTTGCCGTACATCTAAAGAGGCCCTGGTTTTTTATCAGCACATATTTCCCAGATGGTTTCTGTGATTTCTGGAGCATAATCACTGAATCTCACAGGCAATAACAGCAATTGTGTTTTGCAGGTTTGAAAGTGGATTTGAGGATAATCCGATCTCCATAATGAAACTACAGACTCTTCTCTGCTGCACCTTTTTGAAAGAGAATAAATTACTGGAAACAAAATTATTCTTCGTAAGTTTCATTATCTCTTCTCTTTTTTGTCCTGCTACAAAAGAAAACTCAAAATTTGTCAAAATTGGAAGCATGTCTACTCCTGATTCTGACTGTAACTAATCATAACTACGGTACTGTGGCATTTATTAATTTGTCATGTATTAGCCAGTATGGAAGAACAGTAATGATGGCACATTCTCCAACGTAGCATACGGCGTCTCTCACACAGAAAAAGGACACAGGTCGAATATGTTCTGTCATTTCCTTCCCCTGGCCCCAGACCAGTCAAGGCAGATGGCTGCCCCTCCCTCACTCCGGTCCTGCCGGAGGTCTCATCCTGATAAAAAAGAGATCTTACTTTCCGCCTCTGCCAAGTGCTTGCTCACAGGAGATCATCAGATTATTGGAGTTTCCTTTCTAAAATTATAGGGTCTTTACCTTGGATTAGAAAGCTCCTTGAGATGGCTGCTGCTATTAGCATTAAGATGCTGAAATCACTTAGACCAAATCATTCAACTCTTTCAAATGTGCAGTGCCTCATTTTATTGTTCTTGGCAACCTCCGCCTGCAAGCCCTCAATCCTCACTGTTTTCTTCTCCATTTGTTCATAGAAACCGTAAAAATAGCTATGTGAAAAGTATGGAAAGCTACTGTGCTTCCTGTTGGGAACCGTTGCAAGTTTACTGAACAGCATGAGTTCAAAATGACTGGGAGCCTGAGGGGATGGTAATGTGAATACTTCATGGCCTCTACACAGTGCCAGCACATTGATTCTTAGATTACAGTGACCCCTAATGTGATTATCGTGCTCCTCTGCCAGTCAGTTACTCAAATCTGGCAAATTAACCTTTATTGATGGCTTTCGGCCATAAAGCCATCAAGGACTTTATTCCTGTAGCAATTCTAAATCCTATAGGAAGGTTTTACACTGTTAACATTAAAACAGTAAGAGTAGAACAAAACCACATTGACCATACCTGCAGTGGGTTTTTGGTTCTAATGGCCAACACCTGGTACTTAAAGTAGCAGAGCTCACAGCTCCAGGAGCCTCTCTCACTGATCCAGCGGATAAGGCAGGACTGGTGGGTACAGCGCACTGAGCCATCACAGCGACAAGGGCTCAGCAACTCCCCCTGCAGGATGAAACATTAAGTGCATGAAATAGCCTTCCACAGAGCCTCCTGTAGGGTAAAACTCCCACCGAATGAAGATTTGAGTCACACAGTTGACAGTAAAAATGGGAATAAAGATCTCTATCATTGATTTTGATTTTCACAGCTTTAACAATGTTCCTATTGTGTTTTACCTGACGAAGACATTGTTTGAGGGCATCTCTGGGTCACAGACCTGTCTGGAGCAAGTACCAACAAATAAAATAATTTACTGTTTCTGGTTGGCAAGAAGGGGGGTGGTAAATGTTTGAGTTATGCCAGTGGGTTTTATAGGGTAAGTTGTGGCGTAGTTACAAATACCGTGAATTAAATCAAGACTGGACTCGTACTCCATTGCAGACGGCTGCAGACACCGTGGATGGATTGTTATTCTATATTATCTACAGGTCTGCTTTCAGGAAGAGTACACGGTTAGCGAGTCTGCAGTGTTGTGGTTGTGCTGGCTCAATCGTGGTCACTGCAAATTGGATGCATGTCCACTGAGATATACATCCACTGACCTGTCGATGTAGAACGTGTAAAGATACTTACAGTTGTGTTCTGCTTTAATATGGAGTTAAAAACTAATTACACTTGTTTTGCCTTGACTGATAAGCACTGCCTGTACATGTAACCTCACAGTGTTGTGTTATCTCTCTCAGTAGTGAACAGGATCCTGTAACTCCAGCCTCTCCTTTGGGAACCATCTTAGAGTTTGTTGACTCTTCCTACTCTTTCTGACAGCTTGGAGTGATTCTTTACTTGGCGAGCTTTGCTGGCATTTCATACTGAACATTATTTGGCTTTTTCAGCCTGCTGCTGTGCTGCTGATGCTTTGCTACTCTCTTTTTGTGGTGAAGTAATCAATAGCCAGTAAGGCTTTTTTTGTTGTTGTTGTTGTTGTTGTTAAAAAAGGAGAGTTTTTGAAGAACTTCTAGGAAATTATTACTTATGGGAAGGTTTGTGGTTTGAACTTTGGCTCCTCCAGTCTGCATGTTGATCTATCCTTGGTAAATATACCAATGGAAATGGAATGGAAATGCAGTACATAGGGTTAAAAAACAGAGTTGGTATTGCATGGTTGGTCAAAATCTGATGGTACTGCATTCATAATTCCATCAATTTTGACCAAATCCCCAGCATCACCAGCTAAACCATGAAAGAGCCTCTGCTGTGTGTTACAAATGCCTGCAGACACTCACTGTTGTACCTTTCTCTCCTTTTTGAGCCTTTTTTTTTATTAGTGAATGATTTATAGGTCAGTGTTAAAAGGTTCAGCACACACAAACAACATTCCTCTGAAAATATTCAGGTACACGGACTGGTCTGAAAATGAGTGAAGGAGCAGCCAAAGTCCAAAAAAATAAGAGAAAAAGACAAACTTTGAAAGACCAAGAAAGCCTGGAGAACTATTGCTTAAGACCACTTTAAAAATGACAAATAAGTCTGGCTTCTTGGAAGAAAAAATTAAAGAAGCAAGAGGCGGCTCAAGATTTTTGCACAGTGTATAGTATATATGTGCTGCCTGCCTTAATATCGTGCGCTTAAGCGATTTCAAACATGAATTCACGATGACACTATGTGATATTCTTTGACTATATGCTTCCTAAGACCTTTATCTGAATACCTTTCTATACTTTCCCCTTAAAAGAAAGCACAGGATATCTGTTGCAGGTTTTCATTGTCAGCATGACTCCCTAAGGCTTTGGACTGACAACACTCTTGCACATCTTCATTTATTTCCTGTCTGACTCTGGGTGACGTGCGAGGCCTTTAATTATGTGGATTTCTGGAGGCGAACCAAAAACTTTACGGACACCTCCAGCAGAGTCTGTCTGTGGGAGACACTTTCACTGTACTTTGACCTTCCTGTAACTAAAACACATGATCAAAGGTTTGATCCCTTCATTAATGGTTTCTGCTACAGAGTCAGAGTTATTAAACAGATACTGCCCTTCGAATCCCTTAAAATAACAATGAGCATAGATTGATTTATTTTCATGCTGAGAAATCCTTCTTAAAACCTTTCTTTATTGCTTTTTTAAAACAGCCTAATTTTGTGCATCAGATGCTGAATCTGTTTCCCTAAAGACTTCACTACTTCACACAGTACATATAAAGCTCCTCCCTTTTCTCTGAGACTATTCTTAACTGATGCCCTTTGTCTGCCCACTGCTATTTTCAGATCGCTGTTGATAGATAGTTCCCCTATTTTAGTCTTACTCTCTCTGACTTCGTTCTCTCTCTCTTTTTTAAACTTCAGAGCAGATGTGATGCAGTCTTCCAGATACTGAAAACAAGTTGAAACTGATCTACAGTAGCTGACATGTTCTCCATGTGTTTGCAAAGGAAACACATGGAATCCTTACCACACCCATGGCACATAAATGAAATCCTTACTGGTTTTACACATCAAGATTGCCTTAAAGGTCCTCGGGAGCACTTTTGCATTTGTGAAAAAAGATGTTATCACAGGTTATATCTGGCAAGCAATACAGAATTGTCTGTTGATGTACTCTCAGACTTTGGGGGCAGTGGGAATACTGAACTCCTTCATACCTGAGCATGAAAAATAGCCTTAGATTATTTGTTCACTCTTTTTAGTAACACAAGGCGACTATATGTACAGTTTCACTATGCAAACCTGAATTGACAGTTTATTATGCTGAATCTTGACTCTTATGTGACTCCAGTAAAGGCTGAGGGGCTTTATTTGTGTGTGTCAGATGATACCACTTACTTACTAGTCCTCAGCAGCTTCAGGAATTATCCCCTGCTCCTAGCATTACACACCCAAATCTCTAACTGAGTTGCATTGTGGGTAATGTGCAACACTTTTGGAGTTTCAGTCCTCACTGGTAAAGTAAAAATCTGGAGATTTCACCCTCTGCAGCTTTATCGGCTGTTCCCTTATTTTCCAAGCAGATGGATCTATGTGTTTGATTTCTTGACACAACCTTTATAACGACTTGGGACGGGCATTAGAAGTACACTTGTTGTGACTTCTTGAGAACCAGGAATTGTTCACATTTCATGTAAATGTGTTAACCATTAGACCTGCTCCAGGTTTGACCATTCATTAAGTCTGCCTCTAGGTAAATCACACTCAAGTAAAGCATTTGAGTGCATAAAGAAAGAGCTTGAGTACACTGGGCTAAATGCAGCTCAGGCTGGTGGTAAACTTTAAAGATCTGGCTTCAACTTCTTTACTCTTTTGGACAATGAGTAAATTTTCTAAGCAAACGTTCTCCATGTATCCGGTGGAAACTTTTCTGAGCAACTTGTCTTAAGACAGTTTCTTCAAGTGATTAGAGAGAAGCACCACGAACAAGCCACTGCTAGAGGCTCCAGTTGTGTTTGTTCCTCCAGCACCAATACCTTCTTTTTTTCTAACTTTACCTTTTCTGGCCCCTGGAAGCAGATCCGGCACTGCGGTGATCGCGTCCCGCTCTCTGAGAGACTCGGGAGTGAAGCAGCATCCATGTTTCCTACTCCTCCTCCCTGAGGTTTGGCACCTTCTTTATCCTCAAACGCCAGGCTTCGTGGCCGGAGGTCAGAGCCATAGTACTCCTCCTCGTCGTCCCGCTGAGAGCACCTCAGCTGTGGCCAACCACAGCCTCCAATAGCGAGCCCTCTCATCGTGGTCTGTGTGTTCGGGTCAGTGTCCGTCCTCCTGCTTGATCCAGAATGCATCAGTAGCAACACTTTGAGTTCATTAAAGAACATCCGGATGCGATACTTAAACATTCTTCAGCAGCTTTACTACACAGCCACAAACAGAGCAACCTTCAGCTTTACTGTCACAGTCCCTTCATTATTATTATTATTATTATTGTTGTTGTTGTTGTTGTTGTTGTTGTTGTTGTTGTTGAGGTATTGAATTGATTCAAGTAGACAGTTCAAATCTTACTGAATAAAATTCAGATCTGAATTGAGAAAGCATGCGACTAACATGATAGGCTATTAGATCAGCCCATAGCTCTTTGCATATCCTGTTGTTATAGCATGTGCACCGCAATCCAGCCAATAGGGAAGGATTATTTTTCATGGACAGAGGCGTTTTCTTTCGGGATTCAATGGAGGCTGAGAGCCACGAACTGTGAGGCACAAACATTAAAGTCAGAGTAGTCCAGCAGCATCCTCTTACACGTCTCCATCCCGCTCGCTCGCTGATATCGCAAGGTTCAAACGGGTCATCTCGATGTTGTGAATCACAAGGAGCTGTCCGAGGTTTGCCACAGAATGTTTTCTTCTTCGTGCGGAAACAGCGAGGGTGTCTGAGGTGTGGGGTTGATGCAGAATCCTATTACCAACTAAGTCCAATCCGATTTATATTTGAGTTTCTCATTTACCCACAGAGCGGGTAGAATTACACGAGGTGACAAGCGTGCATCCTTTGTTGTCTGGCAGTGGCATCCATCACTTCGCCACTCTTTCCTCCTGTTCGCTTTAGCCCTTTCCCCCCTCTCTCTCGTTCTCTGCTGTTACATCGGGCGGTGGGGGAGCTCGTCCCGCACTTTCTCCCCTTAAGCAGGTCCGACAGCCAGATTATAAAGTTAGAATCCAGCGGGGTTCAATCTCAGCGGAGAAAGCGAAGAAAATAACATCACATGAAAAAAAAATCCTTTCACAGCAACTTGTAATGCCACTTCTTTTCCCGACCATCTCTGCGCCACAAATCAGGGGGAGCGAGAGGATGCCAGATATGGATTCCTGTGAACACAAAAAGAGCAGACCGCAACTGTCCCTTCCGGGTTGCTAAAAAAAAACTGCACCTCCTCACTTATTTAGCAAATCATATAAAGACCCCGGAGAATAGGCGAGACAAGGAAGTGCCACTTCACCTGGCAGACTGTAGTATAGTGTCTCCTTCATCATAATCCCAGGATGCTCAAATTCGATTTTCAGAAGTTTCGCATGCACGTCAGCTCAAACCACCCAAACTTCGTTATCTGTATAGTTTCCTATTTTTAAAAAAGACTTTTGCTTCTTGCAGCTAAGAAGAAATTATCTCCATCCTTCATTGGTGGTGTAGCTGCTGACTGTGGCTGCTGTCCAAGGTGCTGATATTCATGTGACGTTAAAGCCACGTGCTGTTATTCGTCTGCTGGTTGAGAAAAAAAGCAACTATTGTAATAATCCAGTGAGTGAGTGTACGTGTGTGGTTGTGAGCTGGTCTGGTATTACCCATGTTGTGGGGACCTAAATCTACTCAAACAGTCAATTTATAGGGACGTGTCTTTCTTCTGGGGACAAAAAACAAAGTCCCCTCAAGGAAAATCATTGAATTGCATGGAGGTAATGAAATGTCCGCAGAAATCATGGAAGCCCAACAGTTTGCGTGTGTGTCTAACAACCAGAACAAAAGCTCTCCAGGGTTGAAACAGTAGAAAGTGTGCATATAAGATGATTTAACAGATTCATCATTCACAGGAACATAACAACACAGCACAGATAATTGTTTCAGAGGAGACAGTGTACGGTTTATTATTAAATAAATAAACATGCTCTCTGTTCTCCCATTACAAGAAGCAGCGATTGGGCCAGAGCAAAAAGGCAGATTCAAAAGATGGAATGTTTCACTAGAATGAAAAAGCTTTATTTATTATTTTCTCATGAGACTTAATCACAGGGGCTGGAGGGATTGGTGATCTGTCCACAGTGTCCCTGATAGCTGGGATAGACTGTTTTCTTACAGTCGTGTAGAGAGAACTGAAGCATGTCTGCATGGACTCTGAGAACATCAGTGTGTCGTCTATTCGATGTGACAGGGACCAAGAGTTTTGAAAGTTTTGCACGGATTGCAATGAATATTTTGAGCCATAGGTCTTGGACCTGAACAAGTAGATGCAGTCAGACTGCTCGGTAATGTCCTAAGTATAAAGAGGTCATGTAGTGAGATCAGGAATTATTACTCACATTTATTATAAATCACATTTTTATGACACAAAGTTTGTTTTAGCACATTCAAGCTCACAGCTGCCACACTTTCACCCAAACCTCACCTAAAACAACTGCAAGGCTTCTGTGTAGGTGCAGATGTTGTGGTATTTATTTAGACTACATGAAACTGTGCGTGCAAATGTGCATTTGTCATTATTTATTTTGGTATTAAATAATTTTTTAATTTATGGCTTTATGTGTTTCTTAAAGCAGCCACTGTTTCCCATTTTGACAGCGTCGCACGAAGATGCAAAGATGCATGATTTCATTACCTGGTAAGGTGACAGAAGAGCTTCTTCGGAGTTTAATTGGCACCGTTTGTGTTCCAGTTTAACCAAACTATCTCATTTACATCAGCTGATTGTGGAGGCCAGGTCGTCTGATGCACCACAACACCTGGAGGCTGTGCAAGGGCCACAGGTTCATCTGGTCTGTGATACATAAAGCCATGGTAGCTGGAAACATAAATCTAATTGGACCAAAGCACATACTTTGGTCTTCAGTTCAGCTTGTGTTTCTTGGCCCAAGCAATTTTCTTCTTATTATGGAGCTCCCTGGGTAGTGTGTGCTATTTGAACTGTGGGAAGCATTGTACTCTGAGGTGCTAGTAATAGGCTATTTGAGGCTGGTAACCAAACTTTCATCAGCCATTGTGACATGAAATAGTAGGCAAGCACGGGTGTTGCTAATCACATTAATGAAGGTTCAGTTATTTTTAGGTCCAGAAGTATCTTTAATGTGATTAGTAACATCTGTGCTTACCTACTACTTTAAGTCAAAATGGATTTTGTGAAAGCAGACTGTCATACTGAACAGTTTGACAGTTCCTTTGATTTTATAGAACAAAGGATCTTCTTATTGAAAATGACATAAACCTCCTTGAGAAGTAAATCAATCATTTGAAGAAGGAATATAGAGAAAAGTGATCCTTCTTAAAAACATAAGAAGTCTAGTCTGAGGTTGTTAGGTATTTTAGTACCATGGTAGCATTTACTGGATATTGTTTTATAGTTTTATAGTGACATTATGCAGGAAAACTCTGTCATTCAATAAGGCCCCTTTGTTTTAGTTATTTTTCTCTTTGACCCAAGAATTGATGTGTGAGAATCACAGGCTGGTACAAGGTTGAAATACCACAGAGATCACTCCCTCAGCTACATTAGTTTCTTAATCTTTTAGGAGACGCCTGTTGAGGCCAAATGGTTTGTTTCAGATTTCACTAATGTAAGAACTCTTTGTTTTGTGCCTTGAAAATATGTCGCTGAGATAATCACAATTGTAGCTGAACTGATACACTACACAAAGGATGCTTCTTCACCCAAGGGCAGGAAGACGCTCCCTTATCTTGGTCTGTACTGGTTTAAACTGATAAATCTGCTGTCTCATGAATTTTACCTTCTATATAAACTGTTGTACTTGTGAATAAAGTTGAGTCACTTTGGGAAGACAATCTAAAGCAGTCTCTGTTTTCTTGTTCTCCCAAGCTGCTCCCGAGCTGCTCGTACTAACACGCTGAATGGCATGCTTGAATATTACTTGAGAATATATTTGACTGTGTTACAGACTAAGGGACATTCTCTGCTGATAGGTGAAGGTACATTCTCTGCTGATAGACGTCCACGCCTCGGAGGAAGCCGATCCACGGAGTAGGCCCTGGAAACAGTTTCCTTCAGAGGTGATGAAACAAAGCAAAAACAAATAAACAAAAATCAACAACTAGACAAATTATTCCAACGAGATAGAGCTTCTTTTTTTTAAAAATCTTACTTAGATACAGAGAAGACATGAAAGAAACACTGATGACTTGCTTTTTTCAAGATGCAATTAATACAAATTCAGTTTAGAGTAGATTATGATACCCAAATTTTTTTTTTTGTCCTTTCAAAGTGTTCCAGCACCATTACTGGTTAAAGCAAAAGATTTTGATTAGAGGTTGAGGTTCTGCCTCTTACTAATGAGCACTCAGTAAGGTTTGTATTTATTAAGCAGTAGTTTGTTTGCTCAAATCTACATTTGTAGAATATTAAAACTGAATTGCAGTGCTTCTTGTACTTGTAAAACCTTTTTTAAAATATAATACTGTTATCTGAATAATTTGTGTTTTAGAGTTAGCAGAAAAATAAAGGTTCAAATCATTAATAATATCAGAGAAAAGAAACGGTTTCAAGGTAGAACCACAAGGGGAATCTAATAAACAAATGAATTTAGAAAACCCAATGAACTTAAACATGACCCATAAACATCAAAATAAACTAAAACTCAAAACACTGGGTTAAAAGACCCAGGATCATGACAATGAGCTGAAGATGGTCTTGTTTTTCCTATTATACAGGTTATTTGTTGTGTACTGAGTACCTGATGGCCCAAAAAAACAAGAAAGAAGTTTCAATGTGAAACTTCTTTCAGTTTCAATCTGAACAAGACTTACGTGAAAATCATCTCGGGTTAAAATATTTTAGTCATACAGAGTGTATAGAGCTTTCAGTGAGTCAAAAAATGGCAGCTTGGGAAATTTCTAAATATGGTAAATGGCCTGTATTTATATAGCGCTTTACTAGTCCCTAAGGACCCCAAAGTGCTTTACATATCCAGTCATCCACCCATTCACACACACATTGGTGATGGCAAGCTACATTGTAGCCACAGCCACCCTGGGGCGCACTAAAACATATTTAACTTTGTCTACATTTTTTTTAGCAACGTAGAATTCAACTTGTGTTACTTTTCATGTATTTTCTTAACTGCAGAAAACACAGGTGTAAATCTTGAAATGAATAATTAAGTTATATACGTCAGGTAGAGATACGGTTTTCAGGGGAATTGTGGGGGAGAAAGGTCCTCAGATATTAATAGCGCTTGCATTTTTCAGTGATAATATTAAACTTTAATCATTTAGAATAAGTACTTTTTAAAAAGAGATACAGAATGTATAAGAAACCTAATGCATCATACTGTAGTGGTCTGTGTGTGGAGTATTTACCTGGTGTCTGAGCTTTGTGTTTTTCAAAATAAAGGGGTGGTGAGATGAAAACTCCAGAGATGCCTGAAACCCTAAGGAACAACTTTATTGTCAGACAAACGTGTTTCGGCTTGTGGCCTTCATCGGGGTTATTACAAAACACCAAACAGCTTGTGCTTAATTTAAAGTAAAACAACAGAAAATAAAAAAAACTAATGAACCAATCAGCCACTCACACATAAACATAATCATTAATGGGGATGATGATTGTTCAAATATGTTCTGGACTGAACCATTACAGGATAAGTGACTGGATGTCACCTTATACATGTAAAAGTGGGTCATTCCCACAGGTGCACAAAAAATGCAAACAAGATAAAAATTATACATAACAATCACAGGAACTCTAAGAAATGAATTCCATGAACTAAACAACAACAATATGCATCACAATTTTTTTAGAGACATTTTTTCAGAGACAAAAATAGATCGAATCACAGAAACTCATTAATAGCTAGATCTTCATTCATACCTTTGGGAAATAAACTCTTTAAATGGAATATCTAGAATGCCTCTCACTTTTCTCTGATGAAATTGATATAACCAGCTCTTTGACTGAGCTTGATGGCTTCAATGCCTATAAAGAATAAAGATGAGCTACAATGTTTTTCATTAAAATTTCTTGCAACAGGGCTGGTTAAATCATTTCTCTTAATAGAACTTCTGTGTTTGTTAATTCATTCTTTCACAGGTGTTTTGTTGCATGGACACCGTATCATGTAGACCACATTTTTAGTTTTGCTGGTAATAAAGCTTTTTGCATCAATAATCTTGCCACTTGGTTTTACATTTTTGAGTATTCTCAATGTATGGAAGACCCACACTTAAAATGACCTTGTAGGTTATGAGTTGCCAGGTGTTGTTTCTGGGGTTTAGAATCACAAAAAGCTCGAATAACCCTATCCCTAATGTTTTTATCATTGGCTGTTCTTTAAAAATCTCCTGTAAATTCGAAGGATGTGCCAATATTTTAAAATTATTTCTTTAATGTTCCTGGTTTTTGTTGTAATGGTTGTGCAAAAAACAAGATTTCATTTGGGTTTTGGAGGTTTCTTAGTTACCAGATAAAACTTTCTGTTTTTTGAGTCCACCTTATTTTCTGCAAATCTTAGCCAGTCCTCTTTGTCATTTTTATAACATCTTTTCTTTGCTGTAATTATATTGTTCAGGAATTTCACAAATGCATTTGAATCTAATGACTTGGCTTACAGGTAAACCTTTTTTGAGGCTGAAAACTTGCAGCGTGAAGTAATGTATTTCAATAGGTTTGGAGTAAAGAGAGGTGGACAGATATTTGTCTTTTTTGGTTACTATTATGCCAAAAAGGTTAATTTCTTTACTACCATGAACAAGAGTAAAACATCAATCTGCAAAGTGTTCATTTAAAAATCGTACAAACTCCAATACTGTGGAGACTGATCCCTTCCAAAATAAAAATACATCATCTATGTACCGTTTCCAAGACATGATGAATGGTAGAAAAGGGGTTTTTTTGGTGGTCGTATAAAATTCATTCTTCCAGATGGACAACAAGTAAACAAGCAAAACTAGGTGTCATTTTCGTGCCCATTGAAGTGCCAGAAATTTGAAGCCATAGTGTGTCATTATAAAAGAAATCATTCCTCTTCAGAACAAAAGCAGCCAGCTTAATTAAAAAGGAAGTAGATGGTGATTTTGTAGGCCTGTAGGTGAAAATGTTCGACTGACTCTTTGTCTTTGAGGCTTTGTTGTTTTTTCACAAGGATGTAACATCATTCATTGGTGGGAGGTATTTGAAAAGAAGCAGGAAATGAGAGCTGTCTTTTATGTAGGAGTTCAAGGTCGGTACGAAATCTCACTATGGAAGCCTACAAAAGTTGATATTCACTAGATTTCTGTGGATTTTTAGAAATATATACAAAAAGCTTTTAAAGGATGTTTACTGCGTAAAAATGTTTTTTCCTTCAGAGAAATTTCACCATAGAAGAGGTCAACAAGGAACAGCTGTTTACAGCTTATTTACTTGTGACCATTGTGACAATGGCACCTCCTTTCTTAAAGGCTTTAAATACAATTATTTATCCTGTCCAAGCTCTATTACTGCTTTCTGTTGATCATTTGTTAAATTATTTAAGGGAAATCAAGTTCTGTGAGTCTACAGTATGTATCTATCACGTGATTTCTGTTCTCAGTGGGACAAAAATTACTTTTAATATTAAAATCACTTCATTTTGACAAGACTCACTTCTCATTAAAAATTCTCTGACGTTTTTACAGCTCTTAAAAACAAGTTCAAATGGACTTACAGAAGGAGTTGGCACAAAAGAAAGACGAAGTTCAAACACTGATAGTGGAGCGGGAGTCAATATAGTTCTGCTCGGGTTGGCAACAGCTGACTTCTTCCCCAATATTGAGATCGGGTCCATGGGCGGTCGAATGGATCTTTTCCTTTTCCCCCATCATCCAGGAGATGGGGGTTCCAGGGGATGAAACATTTTGCCCAAAAAAGGATGTCCAAGGTGGCTGGAGAATTTACATTGAGTCTTTTTCTTGTTTGGAGTGGTTGAAGGGAATCTTTGCTTGGATGTGTGTGTCATTAAACCAAAGTTTCTGTTCTGTTGGGCATGGTTCAGTGATGGTGGAAGTATTGGTGGTTAAATTGTGAGCGTCTTTGGACCAGGGATATATAAATCCCTCCTTATAGTCGTTCTAATCTCTGAGGAATTCTGGCTTTTTTTAGGTCTTTTATTTCTTTTTCACATTCTGTTAGTCTTATATCAGGTTCCTCCATTTGTTTTAGTGCATCATTATTATCTCTTGTCAACACTTCCAGGTACTGTTCATTCTTTAATATTTCATTTTGTATCTTACTTTCTTTCTCATTCAAGTACTTTATAGTAATAGCCATCAGCCAAATGGCTTTCACATATAGTCGAAACACGTAATAAAGTTGTTCCCTAGTGTTTCAAGTGTTGCTGTAGTTTTTATCTCACCAGTTCTTTATTTTTCTCCAAGCACCTTGGAAAAGGTGAAGTTGAGGCGGAAACTTTTAGATAACTGATTTTTAAAATAAAGAAATTTTCATAATTTATGCAGAAAGGAGACAATTTGGTCCATTATATGTTCAATCATAAGCTACAGTCATGATATTAAACACAGTATCAGGGCTTACTGGGTCACTTTCATACAACTGAGCCATCACTGATGTTATTATTAACAGCTGTGTTTATAAGGCAAGTAAAGTGTCTGCAAGGGAAGAGTCTATCGAAGGTTCTTAAAATAGTTCGAGATCACTTCCTTATAAATCTCTGCAACTGACTCTGTGTTTTCTCAGCAGTTCTCCTGGTAAGCAAAAAGCCCTCGAGCAGCTTTAGAGAAGCAATGCCTTGATTTAGAGTTTGTCCCAGCTACTGGGAAAGCCTGCACGTCACTATCACTGTACTATATTCCCATTTCTGGTCACAAGTAGATAATGTCTACTTTCTTCCCCTCTAGCAGGCAGCAGGCACATAAATGCATGAGTGATGGCTGGAGAGAAAGCTGTAAAAGCAGGGAAAGACTGAGCGCCAAATGGATATGTTGTGCAGGATATCAGAGCACAGAAATTTTAGCTGACCTAATGGGATTTTATTTATAAAATACTACGTCCACCATTCATGCTTTTGTTTTTTGACCCCATGCATCAGTGCAGACTGACTGTGGAGTTTGTTCATAACCAGTAAGCATCCATTAAGTAAATATAATGAATGTGTCTGGGATTGAATTCACCCCATTAAAGCCCCTTTATTTCCAGTACTAAACACTTGTATGTTGTTTTGGGTGCCTGATGCAGAATTCCCTCAAGGCACGGAGACAGACAGGATGTCCATTAGTGTGGACAGACGATAAGATCAGATTATTGTTAACAAGAGATTCACAGCCAAAAGTATTCAACCTAATAGCCACGTGTAATTCATTATTATCTAATAATGCAACACTGAATTGTTGTAACAGTCTGATAATCTGTCCAGGATACTCCACCTCGTACGCTACATCAGTATGACAGACTTGATATCCACCACCTGCTACTCTATATTGGATAAGCATTCAAAATAACAGTATGGACAGACTATTAGCTGTCAGAGATGAATGAAGCCTGATGTTATTCCATTTGCATCTTTTAAATAAATACACAATTAGCCATTTTGCTAATCTAATTACACTGTTTAGTTTACATGGTGTAGTCTTTTTCTCCTTTTTAGAGGACACCTGTTTCTCTTTTGAATTGTTTTTAGACTAACTGTTGAAAAAAAAAACTGTTTTGAAATTGAAATTAGGTGATGTTTTAAATACTGAACATATGGAGAGATTAAAGAAAAACTGTTAAATTAATTTGCAGGTCCATATGTCTCTAGATAAAGTTTGCAAACTTTAGTTTGGTATTTATGTAAAGGGTGATTTTAGGATATGAAATAAACTATTACATAGTTACTGGTACACAGTAAACAGAGGACAATACATATATGCATATTTCAAAGAAGTTGTACAACTTTTAATAGACTGGCTAGTCCTCTAGCCTCCATAGAGGAGGTGGGTGAGAGGAGGATGTTAGCCAAGCTAATGCCCATTATGGACAACAGCTCTCACTCCCTGCATGAGACTGTGGAGACTCGGAGCAGCTCTTTCAACAGTTAACAATTACAGCCACTGTGTAGGACGGAACATCATTGCAGGCCCTACATCCCAACAGCAGTCAGACTGTACGATAGGCACATAGGATAAATACTTGCTGAGAAAAATATGCGTGTATATATTATCATTCCTGCTGCACTTTATTTATGTATTTAAAAAAAAAACTTTGATTTATCTTTTAGAGTATTTTGCTGTGTATAGTATTGTACAAACCAGTCTTGTGTAGTGTTTATTTGTAAATCATTTTTCTTATTTATTCATGTATTTTAATGGTTTTCTGAAGTATCTCTAATTCACTTTTTCTTTCTGCCCCTCGTGCTACTGTAACAAGTGGATTTCCCCAGTGTGGGTCTATATCTAGACCATATCTATATCTGCATCAGTCTGTCTGTATCTGTCTAGCTGTAGGAAATGCAGAAAAAGAAGAGTGATTTCAATCTTAGAGTTAAAACTCATTTGACGAACCACACTGCTTCAGTGACTGGATGGACGGATTTTTAACATATTTTTGGGGAGGATCTAAAAATCTATCAGGTACTTCATATAAATTTTGATGATGTGTTAATTAACTCATAATTAGCATTATTTGATCAATTTAAGTTATTTATTTGTCTGTTTATTTATTTTTCAATGCCACCAGCAGTTTTTTCATCTTTGAACGTTAAAAAAATAAGCCAGTTCAAACTAAGAAATGATTTGTTTTATAAGCTGAAATCTCAAGAAACTATTTGTTTGCTTGTTATCAGTAGTTAAATATTTCTAAGCGACGTAAGCAGGCTATGTTATTCTCCTGCACGACGCACAAACTCAGACACGGTAATATGTAAATATATATTCTAAATAATAGTTTTGATGGGACAAATTAGATTTGACTACTACATATCAATTATCCTTAACTACCTCCCGACTGATTGTCATATATTGCTAATAACTGCAGATTCTGGACACTTTATAAAAGTTTAAGACGCACAGCTGAGCTCGGGAGTTTTTCATTCATTTGCTGGTGAATTCTTTTGGCTCCGCCTCCGAGATTTGCTAGAAGCAACAGGAAGACAACCCAAAAGGGGTGCAGGCTTGAAGAAAAAAACACAGTGGAGGCCGAAATCATCTCGGTGTATTGGCTTCTCCACAGCAGATCCACTGCTGGGCTTTAAACCTTACCGACCTGCCACTTGTGACCCGTTTGTATGCGAGTTATACGTGGCAGATTAGTGAGCATGTCTTCCTTATAGAGCTAAAGTGAGCTTACCTGCCACAGAAGAGAGAGAGACAGACGGGCGAGGTGAGTACAGTATCTGGGCTGACGATTACTCGAAGCCGCTTGCGATCAGAGTGTGTGACACTGATATTTATGTAATGTGGCACAGATGTGGAAATGGAAGTTGCAGGCGGCGATTTGCCTCATCCGCTGCTTGCTGTAGTTTGCTGTTTTCCCTGCCACGTCAGTGAACATGTAGGTGAGGAGGAAAAAGTCCATGTGGCCTGTTGTTGCTGCACTTTGTTGCCAGTGTAATTAACAAAGGAGCGCTATGGAGGAGCACCACGTGTCGGGACAGAGCAGGCTTTCTGTGTGCCCTGGCCTGCTTTCTCTCTACCTCCGCCCACTGGCCTTCAGTGTCACTGGTTTGCATTTTGCTTAGAAGAATCAGTAAATGAATGAAATGTGTGGAGGTAACTGTGAGCTTCACGACCAGTTCTGGCAGCGATCAGTGACCCCAGTGTTGTCAGACGCTGAAGCTTCCAGATGTGCAGCTGTAGTGTGTCCCCTGGTTGTGCAAGCAGTTCTATGCTGGAAAAGGAAACCGGGAGATGTTTTTAGGGTGACAAGTCATGGGTTGTTCACTTCCTGAACGACTCACAGCTCAGACAGTGAGACCACAGAAAGGCTGATCATTCATTATGAGAGTCATTGCTCTACAGGCAGGCTGTGGTAGTTTCACTGAAAACCACAGGGCTGTTCTGTTGTGTCCTGCTGTGAAGACAAGGGGAAAACACTGCTGGCACTAGAGCCCGACGGATTATTTATTCTGACCACTGTCAACCAAGAATGGGGCAAAATGCACATGCAGTAATCCTCTCTACTGGTTCCTCCTGCCAGATATTATCAGTACATGTTTGACAGGGTTTCGCACATTTGATTCATTTGATGTCCGTCACAAAATTGTGCTTCCCACAGTTTGTTTGAGTCAATAAATGTAGACATTTGATCTGCCTGCTGCAAAACGTACATTTGAAACCAGTTCTGGGGAGCGGGGATAAATATTTAAGTCAGCCCACACAACCAAGTGCAGCCTAGCCCAGACCAGTTAAACTGGTGTTAGAATTGTGATGGGAAGGTTTCCTCCCTGACTCCCAAACCCCCGAGAACCCGCAGAACCAACATGAATTACAGAGTGCCTGCTTTGTGACTGTTCGTGGTCATTCATTATAAAGTGAAGGAGTAACCAGGTTGCATGCAGTGAAGAGGCAAGTGCAGTGCATATCATTTATTATCTCGACACATGTTGAGTACCGCTGTATCATGACGCCTTTGTTATCACGGGCAATGTTTTGGCCTATCATATCAAGCGTTAGTAATTTCCTGCCCTGATATTAATTTGAAGCAAATACAAAGGAACTGACTGCGGCCTGATAAATGGAAGTGCTAACAACTTGATTTTTTTTGTTGTTGTTGCTCTTTTAACCTCTGAAATGTAAGGTTTAATTTAAGTGTTGTATGCAAAGTTACTGACAAAGGTGTCGACTTAAATGAGGAGTTAAAGGTGAATATAAACTTGGAGTCAAATTATGTTGCTAGCTAGTTTACTGCTTTTCCCCTTTCCAGGCACATGAAACATGCTCATATGTTCATATTTATATATTAAACCAAATCACAACAACAGTCACCTCCAGGCACTTTATACTGTAAGGTCAATACACCAACAATCAGATGATCCCCTATTATCAAACACTTGGCGAGAGTGGGAAGGAATAACTCCCGTTTAACAGGAAGAAGCCTCCAGGCTCAGGGAGGGGCGACCATCTGCTTCGACTGGGGTGAAGCAAGGAAGACCGGACAAAAAGCACACGATGGGAGAGAGCCAGAGTTTAATAATAACAAATGATTAAATGATATAAACACATAGTGAGTGAAAAAATGTCAGTGAAGAAGAAACACTCGGTGCATCATGGGATGCCTCCAGCAGCCTATGCCTATTGCAGTATAACTTAGGGTCACCTGATCCTGCCCCAACTATAAGCTTTGTCAAAAAGGTTTTTATGTAAATATATTTTGATGGCAAAATTGATCTCAGTGTTATTTAGAGAAGTGAGTTCTGTTTTGTTTTTTGCAGAAGAGAAAGTTTTATTTGCATCCTGTATGTCGGTTCATTTCTTAATAATTTCGAGAGAAATTTTGGTGGATTCATGTCAGCAGACAAGTCTGACTCAGTTTTCTTTGCACAAGAGGAAGAGTTGCGGTAAATTAAAGCAATACCTCTTCCTCTTAGTAACAACAGTTTATATTGACTACATGTGGTTTATAATTGCCGTTTGTGGTTTGGGAGCACGTCTGGATATATAAAAACAACTGTAGGCAATATTAGTCATTTTTTATTCTTAGTAACTAATTACTGATTACTTCCCCCAAAAAGTAATCCAGTTACTTTACTGATTACTTATTTTCAAAAGTAATTAATTACTTAGTTACTTAGTTACTTTTTAAAAACACGATTTAAAACCTGAATAGGTGATAAAGCGATAGAGCTTTCAGCCCAATTCTACTTTTTCTGCATAATCCATCATACAAAATGTAATCAAATGGAAAAGTCCCTTTTTAAAACTTGTTTTATTAGTTTTAATCTTTTAACTTTATGCATCAAGCAAAAATTTAATTATATGCAACATTCTCTGACTGGAAGAAATTTGTTTAATATTTAAACCTATTTTGTACACATTCCAGCACATAAAATAATTTTTTTTTGTGTGTTTACACTCAGTCTTTCAAATAGATGCAAGTAAAACACAGCAGAAAATAAATAAAGTCAAAGACTCAGCGGTCCTGTTGCTCTATTTTCACCTGTAAAGCAGGAGCGGGGTAGGCGGAGGTTTACCCTGGTGCAGGTGAGCCGCAGCGGTCAGTGGAAGAATCCGCGAGTTTCTCTGTGAGTTTCCCATTACGTCGTTGCGCACTCAGTGCTTGCTTGGACGTTTGGGGGGGGGTTTCGCTGTAAAAAGAAGTTTTCTTCCCACGCACAATGCTAATGGACACTAATGTTTTTGTCACTTTTTATGGAATCAAACTCAAAATAAGGTCAGTACTTCCACGCTTTAAACGCTGCACGCTCATACTCTCTCCCGCACTCGATATATTATCCACTGTTGATCTGCACACAGCTGTTGTCACGAACGTCGCACTTGCTTACGTCACTGTCATGAGACATTCTCGCAAAAAAATCACGGTTTTAGTAACGCAGTAACGCAGCGTTCCTACGGCAAAGTAACGGTAATCTAATTACCGTTTTTGCAATAGTAATCCCTTACTTTACTCGTTACTTGAAAAAAGTAATCGGATTACAGTAACGCGTTACAAGTAACGCGTTACTGCCCATCTCTGGTTGATACAGTATTTTAGCCGATGCAGTGATCCAGTGGATTATTCATTCATTAAACACTTTGAGATATTAATAACAAATCTGAACTTGGCAGGTTTCTTTCGTTCCATATGGACATTTTCTTCTCGTGGAAGATGAGGACTGTAAGATTTTTACTGAATTATCTCTATGCTGACAATAAGCCCATAAGTGCACTCTCTATTTATTTGTTTTCCATCTCTGGGCTCATATAAAACACACAGAGATGCTTTCATACTGTGTAAGCCAAATATCTCACAGCCGTTTACAGTGTTGGACTTTGGATTACCTGTTTTGGAAAATGACATTAGCAGCCAAATCCAGAAGAGAATGAATTCCTTGTTGAAGTGTTGGACTTTGAGTGGATTGTGTTTCTAGTCCTTTGTTGCTGTGCCTTTCTTCAGAAAAATGTAAGTTCTAGGCCTACTTCATCTTTCTTTTCTCTGATCATCGTTAATGCACAGAGTCAGGTGATGTTTCTGCTCTACTTTTATTAACAGTTTGAGTCACATGAAAATAGGGAAAATAGATTTTGTTGGTGGCAGTACATCAGCCTGGGGATGTCAGGTTACAGTCAGCTTTGTCCTCTACTCCTTTTACTCAGAAGGCATGAACCAAACGGATGGTTTTGCTGTGCTGTGGTGGGTAATAAATACTGTTAAACGAAAGTGGTGCCGAATCCAAAACACTGGAGTCTAGTTTGGTTTGAGGTCTTTCTTTATTTCTTCGACAGCAACACATCGCTCGCTCTGTGACTTGACATAATGGCAGACAAGTCTTGGTCTAAACAAGATCAACAGGTTCTTAAGAGACCCTGAATGGGACATTGTTTTGTTTTCACACTTTAAAGAGAAGAGAACTTCTACCAAGGAGTAAGCGAGCTCAGAATGCAAAAGCAGGGCTTGCAGAGAGATCCGTATCAGGCATTAGAGGTGTAGTAGGTCAAAGGGGTGTGGATGGATGGAAATCAGTTAGGGGATGGGCTGAGCGGAGGAAGTGCACCAAGCTGCCTTGACAGATTAAAGGCCGAGGCTTTAACAAAGAGAAGGAAGCAGAGGGATGATGTTGTCTCTGGCCGTGTACCTGCTTCCTGTCGGGAGACTGAGGGCTGGAGCGACGGCACAGAAAGATTTTTTGGGTCGAGTGATTGAAGGTGCTTCCTGTGCTGCAGAGTGGTGGGCAGAAGTCCCTCGTCAAAGGACCTCGACTTTAAAGTGGAGCCGCATTTGTTGAGTCACATGACTCCTGCCACTTGTGGATTAAAAACCTAAAATTAATAGTATTTCCCTTTTTTGATGGGTGGGGGGTAAAGGGTGGGGTGGGGGTAGCAGTTGTCTTTATGTGGCAGTTGACAGTTGGGGGCAGGCAGGAAATGGGAGGTGGAGAAGTCAGGTGGGGCCGGAGGGGAGTATGATACGCAACACGTATTCCTGGCTGGAATCAAGCTTAAGATGTTTTTTGTGTCATGCGTTTCACCCATTTCGCAAATAAGACACTTCACATTTGATAAGTATATAATAGAGCACTGATGAATATATCTCCGCTCTAACCGATGTTGGCTTAACTAGCCTTCAAATGCTTTGCAGCTCCAAGCATAGTTTTGTATTACAAACACACAGTGAGAAAAAAAGCAAAGTTAATTCTGTTATGTGCACAAGTCAATTTTAATAATGCTGCTGGGTAAAATATAAAATAACACTAAAATAACATCAAAGTAACTTTTTGTTTGAAAAATCTTAACCCTCTCAAGGCAAGCGTTGCAGATTTGCAACAAGTAAAAGCTAACAACCTGATTACTCCACATACATATTTTATGAGTTTGTTTTACTCAGAAGTACCACTGCAGGTGTTCTTTTGTGCATTAGCAACAAAAACTTAATTTGAGCCTGAGAGGGTTAAAAAACAAATGTGTAAATTGTAAAGTATTTACAGCATGTGTACATTTTTAAGGAGCTACATTAAACGAGCTGAGTGACATTTTTACCATAAGTTTGTCAAGATGTGGGACATTTTTCTACTCCTAAAGCATTTTAGTAGAACTTTCTCAGCCTTTCTGTGTGTATATATCTGTATGGACCTTATCACCTCTTCAACAGGGAGACCAGTCTGTGGCAGAATTTTGTTTGTCTTACTAGAGCTGGGCGATATATCGAGTTTTTAAAACATATCGATATAATTTTATACGAGATATAAGATGTGACAATATCCTTTATATCGATATAGTCTATGTTACGTTATAATTATAGTTGTGGAGCCGCAAGTTTGCCTCTCTTTCGTCCACTTTTGTCTCTACGCAACGTTACTCCGCCTCGCCTTCACTGAAGACAACTCCCCCTCCTCCCCCATCGCTTCACGTGCAGGCAGCGACAAGATAGACACGGCAAATCTCCGTTAACGAGTTACTGCGCATCGCCCTATGCGTGGGGCTGGACGGCGTCAACGTGCTAACGAGCTAAACATGCTAACGAGCTAACCGCGCTAACGAGCTAACCGCGCTAACCCTAAAATCCTTTCATTCTCTCAAAAGTTGATAGCGCGCCTTATGTATGAATTCTGGTTGTGCTTGATGGCCGCGAACCGATTTTATGTGGTACACGGCGCTCAGCAATCTGTCAAAAATGTTTGAGTACGACTTTGGTAAGCTACGGAGCTGCACCGCTTGATAGATTGTCGGCGCATTACGGCTACCGAGGAGCTTCGCGGAGTGATACGTACTGTGCTTCAACGTAATATTACCGTATTGTGTGTGTATAAGGACCATAAATGGCACCTGTAAGAGACGTGGTTATGAAGCGGATTTCAAACTCCAGGCTATCAGTCACACAGTAAAACTCGGGAACAGAGCAGCTGTGAAATCTGTCTGTCTTTGTTATTACGCTCAGTGTCTTTTAGTTTACATTTTGGCTGCACAATTGTGAGCTCTTTGTTTAGCACAAAAACAAAATTGTTTTCTTTTATTTATGGAGCATTATTATTTAATAAATGCTCATAATTTAATTTTGAGTAATTTTTCATGTACATCTGTGCTGTATGTTAATAAAAGTGCCTGTGTGACATCTGGGACACAGCTTTGACTAAGAACTCTCTTTTTGTTCTTATTTTATGGCTTAAAAAAATATCGAGATATGAATTTTGGGTCATATCGCCCAGCCCTATGTCTTACCACTAAATATGAATTGAAGAATTTTAAAAAGCATCCTAGGTCTACCTGTTATAAACATTCAAGTGAAGTACAATTTATCGTTTTTGATAAATTTTTATTCTTTAAGGTTATTAAATGGTAGGAGTGGGAGCATCGTAGAGATAATGGTACAAACTGGCTTTGAAAAGAAAAAAAACACCTTCACTGACAAGGAATAAAAAGACAGACCACATCATACCTTACCATAAAGACCTCATAGTACCACATCACCCCAGTAGAGCATCCTGCTCTCAGACTGCTGGTTTGTGGTTCCCAGGATATTTAAAAGTAGAATGGGAGACAGAAGCTTCAGCTTTCAGGCCTCTCTCCTGTGAAACCAGCTCCCAGTTTGGATCCAGGAAGCAGACACCTTCTCTACTTTTAGGATCAGGCTTAAAACTTCCCTTTTTGACAAAGTTTATAGTTAAGGCTGGATCAGGTGACCTTGAATCCTACCTTAGTTACACTGCAATAGGCCTAGGCTGCTGGGGGCTTCCCACTGAGTGGTCTTCACTCTCCGTGTGTTTATACACTGCTCTGCATTGATCGTTACTTATTATTAATCTCTGGCTCTTTCCCACAGTGTGTTTTTTGCCTTTCTTCCTCTCGTCACCCTCAGACAGTTGGGGCAGATGGCCGCCTCTCCCTGAGCCTGGGTCTGCTGAAGGTTTCTTCCTGTTAAAAGGGAGTTTTTCCTTCCCACTGTCGCCAAAGCGCTTGCTTGGGGTTTTCTCTTTATCAGAATCAGAATCGTGTTTATTGGCCAAGTATATGTGCAAACACATACAGGGAATTTGGTTCCAGTAGATGGTGGCTCTCAAGCACAGCAATGTAAATCACACACACACACACACACACACACACACACACACACACACACACACACACACACACACGTGTCTATATATACACATTACACATACATACACAAAGCTGTGTAAACCAACTATAAATAACGAATCTAAACTTATATACATAAAATACAGAAATGAATGAGGTGGAATGAATACTACAAAATGTACATAAGGTGCAGCTGCAGTCTGGCAGTGGGAGCAGTGTGACAGGTCAACTGTTAAGAAGGGAGATGGCGAGGGGAAAGAAACTGTTCCTGTGTCGGGTGGTCCTGGTCTGCAGGCTTCTGTACCAGCAGCAGATCAAAAAGTCTGTGTCCAGGGTGTGAGGGGTCTGTGATGATTTTCCCTGCCCGTTTACTGGTTCTTGAGAGGTACAGGTCCTGGATGGAGGGCAGGGGCGTGCCGATGATCCTTTCTGCTGCCCGTACAGTCCGCTGCAGTCTGCTCCTGTCCTGTTTAGTGGCTGCTCCATACCAGACTGTGATGGAGGAGCACAGGACAGACTCAATGACCGCAGTGTAGAACTGGATCAGCAGCTCCTGTGGAAGACTGTACTTCCCCAGTTGTCTCAGGAAGTACATCCTCTGCTGGGTCTTTTTGAGGATGGAGTTGATGTTGGTCTCCCACTTCAGGTCCTGGGAGATGGTTGTACCCAGGAACTTGAAGGTCTTCACAGTCGACACAGGGCTGTCTGATATGGTGAGGGGGAGCAGAGTTGAGGGATGTCTCCTGAAGTCCACTGTCATCTCTACAGTCTTAAGAGTGTTCAGCTCCAGATTGTGCTGACTGCACCAGAGTACCAGCCGCTCAACTTCCTGCCGGTATGCAGACTCATCACCATCTTGAATGAGGCCAATGACAGTGGTGTCATCTGCAAACTTTAGGAGTTTGACAGCCGAGTTCTTGGAGGTGCAGTCGTTAGTGTAGAGGGAGAACTGTCACGGATTGCCGGGGCAAGCCGTGTGGAATGTAGAAAAGGACCCAAAAGGCGGCAGCTCTGGTGCAGGTGAGTGTTTATTGACAGGGGTGTAAGTACAAACAGCGGTGGCGACAAAACATGAAACCGGAAACCTAAACTGGGTAAACTAATAAGACAAACCAGAATGAGGATGCAGGGAGGTCCGGAGAAATACATACGGGGAGACGCAGGGAGACCGAGGGGAAACAACACAGACGAACCAGCAATTACTAAGACAGAAAATACAACTTAAATACACTCAGAACACAGGGAGATTACACACAGGTGGGAGACACAGCTGGGAGTGATTAACATGACGAGACCAGGGAGGCAAACTGAAAACACTCACATAAGACGCAGACCTTCACAATAAAACAGGAACACACGGGGGGGAACAGGGTAAACACCAATTAGAGGTGAACAGAACCAAAATCTCGAAGAGAAAACACAAAACGCTGGGTCAAAAGGACCCAGGATCATGACAAGAACAGTAGTGGTGAGAGGACACATCCTTGGGGGGCACCAATACTGAGGGACCGGGTTTCAGAGGTGATCTCCCCCAGCCTCACTTATTTTTGTAGGATCTTTACCTTACAATATAAACTGCCTCGAGTTGACTGTTTGTGTGATTTGGTGCTATATTAATAAAATTGAATTGAATCAAAATTAAAGGGGTACTACATCATTGAAAACTACAGCTGAGACAGTCGAATGTATTTGCACAGCAACACTGACAGCAGTAGTGAGTGGGCTAATTATCTCAAGAAGTCAAAAGGACTAGTGCTGCTAAAGACTTGCACTATAACCTATAACAACACGAGTCTTTGGAGCAATTCATTCACAAACAGACACTAAACTGAAAGCAAAATGAACAGACGAGGACATTTTTACAGATGTTTGGTCTGGTGGCAAAAGTGTAAGGTCTGCTAGACGAGGGGAAAAGCCAACAGCTGCTGATAGAAGTGGATCTCTGTAGTGGGGGGGGTCTTTGGAGTATTAGGGAAAAGGTTTTAAAAATGTAATGTAGTGGAAGAAGTTCAACTGAATAATTTTAGCAAGCTAGAAACTTTTTCACATCAAAAACAGGCTAAAGCTCAAAGAATAAAAGAGAAACTGGTAGCTACCAAAAACATTTGCTATAAAAGCCCCCGCTGTAGTTAAACAGATAAAAGTAAGCATACTGTTGCTATAGAAGGTCATTTGCAAAGTTTAAAAAAAAAACACGAACAGGAAGACTTTCATTGAGAGCGCATGAAGTTCTAACACAAAAGTGCTTTTTTATCGCCAATTCGAAGTTATTTCTAAGATGGACTGCTGGCAGTGTGACAGGAAATAGACTTTGTACTCGTTTAGAAATGGATCCTCAAGCACAAGAGCTGTTGAGGAGCATCAATTCATTTTGGATGTGGCAGGTTTGCAGAGATGTGGTAATGAATTTCAGCCTCTGCCTGGTGTTAGCCCGAGGACTTTTCTCTCTTTATTACTGAACAGTCACCAGCTTCTCCCACACAGAATGTCTTTGGGAAGATGATGTTCCTTGTTCGGTGTAGAGAGTTCATAAAAAGTTCATTATGCTGGTTGACTGTTGTTAGATGGGTTTTTATAAGTTTTTTTTTCTTTTTGCATTTTTAAGCAATGCCAGTGTTGTTGTTCTCTGAAGTGGATGGTCAGATAACCACTTGGGTCCAGGCAGTCTTCATGCCCAGAGGGTGAATCCAGCTGACTTTAACGATTTCATTACTTTTTTTCTAGCCTCATCATGTATTTGCATCTTCAACCACTGTGATCGGTCACTTGAAGCAGTGCACTTTCCACAGGACATTAACCGATTGCCAGTAATATCATTATTGCTTTATGTGTCAGGCTCTTTCAACTTGGCCATGGCCCACAGCACCAGCATCCAGTATGACCCGGTGGCAGAAATCGGTGGAGGTGCTTATGGGACTGTTTATAAAGCCCGGGACATTGAGAGCGGGCAGTTTGTGGCTCTGAAGAGCGTGCATGTGAGGACAGACCAAAACGGCCTCCCGGTCTCCACAGTCAGAGAAGTGGCTTTGTTAAAACGGCTGGAGCAGTTCGACCACCCCAATGTGGTCAGGTGGGTGTCGTCTTTTCATCTTGTGATTAAAATGAATGCTTCACACAGGAGTCATGAATTTTCTTACTTCTGCAGGCTTATGGATGTCTGCGCCACCAAGGGAGCAAACCAGGAGACCAAAGTCACTCTAGTGTTTGAGCACGTGGACCAGGACCTTAAGACATACCTAGAGAAAGCGCCAGCACCAGGATTATCTCCAGACCGCATTAAAGTGAGAACTGGCTCCAGCTATATCTACACTAAAAGTTAGCTAAAGTAAAATAACATTGCTGATACCACATTCCAAGCATGGACGGTTCTGCTTATTACTCATTTAAATCCCTGTTCCCAAGCTGAAAGCTGTAAAATATGTAGTTCCAGTGAAGCTCTGCTTGTGTTTTTGCAGGATTTGATGAAGCAGTTGCTGTGTGGTCTTGCATTCCTTCACTCTAACCGCGTGATGCACAGAGACCTGAAACCAGAGAATATTCTGGTAACCAGCCAGGGCCAGGTGAAGCTGGCTGACTTTGGACTTGCCAGGATCTACAGCTGCCACATGGCCCTCACTCCTGTGGTAAGACGTGTATAGAGTAATTTTCCAAAGGATATTGTAATTTTTTTTTCTAACTTTGATTAATTCTTATTGTCGATTTTCTACCATTTCATTGTAGTCAGCACTTCAAAGTGTTTTAGGCAGCTAGACAGTGAAAATAACATACAGTTTCCAGTCTTCAGCGTTCTGGTGCCAGGCATAAACATTTTGGAAAATATGCTTATTTGCCTTCTTGCTTAGCGTTAGATAAGAACACTACAACCAGCAGATGGTTAGCTTAGCGTAAGGCAGGACTGGAAATGGTGGGTAAACAATCCAAAAGTAACAAAAGCTGCCAAGTAGTAACCCCACGCCTCGGTAATTAATGCATTATATCACATTTTTGTGTAAAGATGTTGTGTAAAATCTCACGCCGTGACTTGGATGGGAGCAGTAACTTCCTGGAGTGTTAGCAGATTGCCAGGAAATACTCCAGGACAAACCATGATGCCTCAAAACTACATTTTTATAAAAAAAAAAAAAGACGTAATATCCAGATTTACTGCACTGGCTAGCATTTTATTACTCATGTTTAAACTGCTATGCCTTGTTTTGGCGTTTTGCTTTTAATGTCACGCACATTTGCCCCATAATTAAAGATGCTGTGATTGTGGCTGTGTCCGCTTATTATTTGTTTTATTTGAATTCTGAAAAATTGTTTTAGTGGTTTAAAAAATGAACAGTACAGTAACAATAAAAGGCTAGAGCCATGCTGGTATGTCTGTAACTTTAGCTAAATGCTAGCTTCTGCATTAGCATGAGTACAGTGAAAGAAAATTACCTGCTGAAGATGCAGACCTTTGCCAGGCAGGGGCATTTTTCCAGGACTTTTAAAAGGAGAGGCCCATCAATTAGTCAAATGAGTCAGGGAGGGAGGCTCATAGAGTTATTTTTGGTTGCTATCTTAATTACAAGGACAGGAAGTAGCTCCACATGCTTATTTTGGTAGATTTTTTATACCAGATAACCTTCCTGACACGACCCCAAAGGACTTTATGTTCCCTCCTGGGATTAAACCACAGACGTTTTACTGATATAGTGTGGAAGTACTGGAGGAGGCTAAAAAATATTCAATTAAATACGTAGGAAAACAAAAGCACTTTAAAAGTGTTTTTAAATTTAGTAGCTGTAATGATCTTAATGTTCACTAGACCTCCATTAGAAGACGTAGCTTCCCCATAATTATAAAGCACCCTTGCTGCAGATTCAGATTTAGCGACAAAGTAATGGAGCCAATAAAATAAAGAGTGGTTACAGCAGTAAGTATGTTTAATTTTCCTGAGTGCTAGAAAAAAACACATCGTTTTGCTTACAGTTTGCAAATTCAAGAGTTGGGGGGGGGGGGGGGGGGTATGAGGGGGAGCACATCTTTTAACAATGCTATTTAACCCTATAGCTGTCACTGCACGTAATGGTATTTACGTGCAGTGATGCATTGAGGGGGACAAAACAGTTTTTAACAGAAAAAGGGGCTCAAAACTTTCTTGTCTTCCTATCTTATCTGTAATTTCCGCCCATGGTTGGAGTGACATGACTACGCAATTTTGGAGGGGCAACATGGGGGCCCAGTTGAATATCAAGGGGGGTCGACTGCCCCGCCCCTGCTACTAGATAATGTTTTGTGGAGTTTTTTGCTAAACACTGTCTTTGCACTACGAATAAACTCTTTTACGTGATCTTCAGACATCAGTAAAGCATTTTTTCTCACCTCAACCTGAATGACACACTCTGGAAACATCTGCAGAAAAGCAGCTAATGTGCGAGTGTTTTGTTCTTCAACAGTATTTGACCTGTTTGCGACTCTGTTAGAGCCCAACCCCAAGTTAGAAATTCCCATCAGATCATGATGAATTAGTATCAGCATATACATATTGATAAAAGGTTTTTTTGGTATGTATCCATTGAGCTGTTCTGTTTGTGTCTTCCAGGTTGTGACCCTGTGGTACCGACCTCCGGAAGTCCTGCTGCAGTCCAGTTACGCCACACCCGTGGATATCTGGAGCACCGGCTGTATCTTTGCAGAGATGTTCAGACGGAAGTGAGTCAGCATTCGATTTTTGTGATCTGAGTCACTAAGTTAAAAAGTAGCAGAGGCCTGATTACTCATCCTCTGCGAGGTGTGACGTGAGCTCTGGGTTCTCATTAAATTCCTGAAAACAGATTAGATTGCGATTTTAAATCATCTCCATCGTGCCAAGTAAGTTTGATTTGCTCTGGTTCTGTGTGAAACCACTGCCTCGATAACCATGACATCTTTTAACTGCACCTGTGATAGGGAAGCAGTGTGTACAAAGGCACAAGCCTGGGACTCGTGTCTAGCTTTTTATTTGCTGTTCAGGTTCTGAAACTGTTGGCTAAGGTTAGAGAAAGTTAAATATTTACAAAGTGTTGTTCATTTTTTCGGTTTAAGTCAGGCTGACTTTCTCATGTTTGACATAGATGTGGATCATTTCTTCGTTTTAATCACGTGCAAGAAATATTTAGTAAGATGACAGGACATGATAGCAAATCCAGTGCAAATGTGCAACGAGGCTGAACATTTTACAGATATATGAACATTTCTGCATTCTGCTTCTGACTGAAACCAAAATATTCACGGCACATTTGCAGTCAGTGTGTGCTCTCTGGTCCTGAGGCACGGGCGGTTTTTAGTTTCTCATATATTAGTACATATATCAGTAAAATGAGTTTTAATAAGGGTAAATTGGTTTAAAGAGTAAATAAAAAAGGTCTTTGCCATAAACATTTTATAGCTGTAACTTAAGATTAAGGTTTATTGAGTTAAACTGTATTTTTTTTATAGCTGTTTAGGGAATGATGATGCTTGGTGATACAAATTTACCATAGAGCAGGGGTGGGTAATTAACCAATAAGCTTAATATTAATATTAAGAACTGACTTCAGCTCAGTATTAATTTTGTTTGGTGATTTAGAAGTTTAATTTAAGAGACTGATCCTGTGATAGCAGCAATTTTATGAACGTATTAGAGGAGCTTTTAAGTTTAATCAGAAATGCTAAGAAGCACACAGCAGCTCCACCTAGCGGTACAAATGACACATTGCATCAAAGGATGAATGCCTAAAAAACGATCCCTTTGTGAGCAGTTCCTATGAAGATGGTGAGATTCTTATGATTCATCAAAAATGCACAGTGTTATGATGTTGTAGCTTTTAGGCCAAAGGTCAAAAATAACCATCAGCTTCCAGCTTTTAACTCGTCTTTGTTCTGTCTGCGTGTTAGACCTTTGTTCTGTGGAGAATCAGAAATGGACCAACTTGGGAAGATTTTTGAGTGAGTAACAAACACTTTCAGTCACATTAACCCGACTGATCATTCTCGCAACTCCTTTGTCACTGAAACTTACACGTCATTTCAGGGTTATCGGCTTGCCGCCAGAGGAGGAGTGGCCGACTGATGTTACACTATCAAGGAAAAACTTCCCCACTCTCACGGCTCGCCCAATCACGGACTTTGTCCCAGAGATAAATGAGCATGGGGCGCAACTGTTGCTGGTAAGGCTCGTGAATTAAATCATTAGAGCGGCTTTGCATCCTGCCTGGTAGTTGATTTATGTCTCAGCTACATACCGAGTTAAAATCAGGGCATTAACAGATTAAGCAATCTCATATCCCAGAAGAATTTCATTTGCCTTAAACACGAGCCTCAGGAATTCAACTGCTGCGATCCTGACAAATTCCTGTGACTCCTTTTGCTTATTCAGCTGGTTGTGTTAGAGGAAGTGCCCTTTTAAGAAAAGGGTTTTGTTCGCATGCTTTACAGAGTGCTGGTTAAAGAGGAAATATGACTTAAATTGACATTTTAAATGGAATATTTAAAGGAGATTTACAGTAAATGTTCATTCCTCCTGTGATTAAAGGCGTTACCTAACTATTTAAAGTAGACAGAAGATTTTATCATGTCTCCCTGTATGATGTGATAAATAATAGAAACACAAGTGCTTTTACTTCTCGGTTTCACTGCAGAATTGGTAAATAGGACTGAATCTGCCAGTTAATCTTCTCTGGTGCAGGAAACATACCTCCGAGATCTTTTTGCTCCATATTGACATGATAGCATCACACAGTTGCTGCACATTCATGATGTGAATCACCCATTTAACCACATGCCAAAGGTGCTGTGGAGGCCATCCGAGTACAGTGAACTCATGGGCATGTTCAAGGAACCAGTGTGAGATGATCTGAGCTTTGTGACATGTTATCCAGCTGGATGGGTACACTGTGGTCATAAAGGGATGGTCATGGTCAGCAGGCTGGTAGGCTGTAGCATTTAAATGGTGCTCAGTGGTTCTAAGGAGTCCAAGATATGCCAAGAAAATAGCCACCAGCAGCAGCAGCTTGAACCATACAAGACACGATGGAGCCATCTTTTCATGTTGGTTACCCCAAAGTCTGACCCTACCATCTGAAAGTCACAGCAGAAATCGAAAGACCAGTCGACGTTTTTCAGTCTTCTGTCGTGTGAATTGTAGCCTCAGTTCCTGTTTTTAGCTGACAGGAGGAGCACCTGGTGTGGTCTTCTGCTGCTGTAGCACGTCTGCTTCGAGGTTTGATGTGCTATGCATTCAGAAGTCTGCCCATTCCCCTCTGACCTCTAAACTCAGAACTGCCGCCCACTGGACATTTTCTCTTTTTTTCTTTGGAAACCCTAGAGATGGTTGTGTGGGAAAATCCCAGTAGCTCAGTAGTTTTAGAAATACTCAGACTGGCCTTTCTGACACTACAACCGTGCCACATTCAAACTTACATCCTCTTTCTTCCTGATTCTGATGCCCAGCTTGTCTTGACCATGTCTACATGCCAGTTGCTGTCATGTGACTGGCTGATTAGATATTCTTTGGCAGTTCATCAAACTGTCCATTAAAGAGCTCACAACGTACAGTGATACACTTCTAACATCGTGCTACTCTTTCCTCCACAGAAAATGCTGACCTTTGACCCCTTGAAACGAATATCAGCCTTAAACGCACTAGAACATGAATATTTTCGGGACGAGGCGACGTCGACTCAGACAAAAAGCTGAAGTCGTCCAGGGAAGCGCGCAGCAAGAGGTAACAGTGTTGGAAGTTTCGACGTATCAGTGTCATTCACCGCTCTGCCTTTCACGATGTCTGCTTCGGAATATTATTTTGTTATTCCCGCATCACAAAAAAAAAGGTAAAAGGCTGAGAAAGAGGAATGAAATGAGGATCGCTGCTATGGTTCTCAATGTGTAAATGTAACGAGTAATAACGTGTCACGTCTTAAAGGACAGTACCAGTGTTTTTTCACGTATCAGTATCGTCAGCTGGCACTCATAAACACAAAAGTCGTGTCATCGCCGACAAAATGTTCCTCCTGCGACATTTCTGGACGTGTCAGATTAGAAAAGCCATTAGATAGTGAGTTTACTGTAGCTGTATTAATATAATACAATAGGAACAATAACATTGTAAGACTGTGACAGGCATTGAGCTGTATGTAAATGATTTAAGCTAGCTGTGTTAAATTTGTGAGGAAAAGGAACAAGTAGAAGTGGATAAGCACACAAGAACGACACACCTTATAAAAATACTGGTATTGCCCTTGAATTAGCTCAAGAAACAAAAGTATTTTTCTATGTGCTGAAAGACTGAATGGGTGTAGTTCATTTCGTGTTTAACATTTGTCTTCTGTTGCTGCAACCATCTGAAATCAGTCATCACTGCAAATATAAATAAATGTTTCAACCACACTGAGGCTTAATTGTGTTTTATTACACAGATTGGGGGTCTGTGGAATGAATGAAACCGAAAAATGGACTGAAATGTGTTTCTTGAATGAACATGAGGTATAAAATTGTGAATCGTGCCATCGTTAGCATATTCAATTAGACGGTACTGTGAAAGCCCCCCCTCACTTCTTTATTTTTGTTAGGTAAATGGGACTGATTCAGTGCAACAAGTGCGAGTATTTAAGGCAAAACAGAGTTCGTAATATTTAATATTTTGTATGACCACCTTTATTCATCAACACAGCCTGAACTCTCTTAGGCAAGCTTCGTCATCATTGCTATAAGTAGTGTCTTGGGAATAGTTCTCTGGACTTCTTGAGGGGCATTCAATGATCTTCTTTGGATGTTTTCTGCTTTTTATTCTGTTTTTGGTCAAGATGATCTCTCGCTGCTTGAATAATTTTGAGGTTTGGGCTCTGGTGAAGCAGATCCGTCACTGATAGTGTTTTGCTGTGTTTTTTCTATTTAGGTATGCTTCAAAAATAAAGTTACTGGGTGAAGGTTTCCAGTATTACATGGTAGATAAATTCATAATCACTCATAATTCCATCAGTTTTGACACAAACTCCAACACACTGGCTGAAACCATCACAGAGCCTCCACTGTGTTTTACACATGGCTGCTGTACCTCTCTCCTCACCTCCTCCATACCTGTTGATGACAATTTGAACCAAAGATGTCTCAGATCCATCACGCCATCAGACCTGTTGCCACTGATTTTTAGTCGAGTCCTTGTGTATTTTGGCATTTTTCTGCCTCCTTCACTTTCTTAAGGATGCCTTAATAATCCCACCTTTCCACTGAGACCATTGAAGCTTTAGAGAACAGTAGATGGATCAACTGAAGAGGATTTGGGTTTTTCAGATACTGTTTTTTCTTTTTTTTTTATGCCTGCCACTTCTTCATTTGTTCTGCACGTGTTCAGTTTCTTCAGATTTTTTAAGGAGACGCTGCACAGCATGCCGAGATGTGCCATGTTTTCTACTTTGGGAGTAAACTTACATGAGAAAAAATGTGATTTTTATGCCTGTCAAACTGTGCTGTTTGTGACATTTTTGTAGTTATATCTAAAGAAATTTGGGGAAAAAATACTTTTTTATATTTTTCTTTTATTTGAATGAAGTTTTATTTGTCTCATGTAGACATTACATTAGTGCATCCATTGAGTTAGGCGCATTTTTAATGCTTGAATGACTCATAGGTCAGTGTGAAGTAGTTTAACAAATAAACAGTAAAGAAAACTTTGAAAGACCTTCAGAAAGCACAGATTGCTCAAAAGCATTTTAAACTTTGCAAGAAAGTCCAGCTGCTTGGATGTGAACTATAAAGAAATGAGAGTTGGCTGAAAGACTTTTTCACAGTACTATACAATAGCAATAGGCACTAGTAAGAAATGCGTTTATAGAGTGTTTTAGACTGTTAAAAGCAATATTTAAATCCCCAGGTCTATCTTGATTTGGTTAGATGAATACATTTACATTAACAGTTAACTTTGTGCTTTTGCAGCATTCCCATTGTTAGCAAAAAGCTCTAAATGTTATCAAGGCTGAAAAATGTGAATTAAGTAAAGACATATGAATGTAATGTTTTGGCAGGTAAGCACAAAACCACATATTAAACACTGTTCTGCTTTTTAAACGTGGGTTTTAACTTTCCATGATTTCCACCTAAATGGCAACCACCTGTGGCTACAAAGAAAACACTCAAAAAACCTGAAAATTAAACAGGCATTTGAAAATAGCGCCATTATTAGCACAACTGAAATATCTGACACATACTGTATATGAGTAATAGCCATTTTTGACTTTTACGTATTAGTTAAGTATGGAAACGAATAGATATCATTCCAGATATGTGCAGAAAGCAAAGTGAACGGTTAACAAGTAAATTATAAAGTACATATCAAAAAATGAGCAACAAAAATGCCAGCGAAGATTTAAGTCGATGAGATAAGATAGGATGAGATGAGATGAGAGCCTTTATTAGTCCCAGAGTTAGCTTCAATGTGTGTGATTGTACTGCTGCTGAAAGAAACTCTACTTTTCATTATTAACTGATTATGATGCTACTATTATAATTTCAGCAGCCTTAATAAATCACAATATGTTTAGTAAATATCTTAAAACCACAAAGGCTTTAACATAACATACGGATGCCCATAGGTTTTACGGCTCGATCTTCTGTTTTTAATCGAGACAACAACAACTGTGACTCTGAGGTTTAAATGTAAGTGTGAGAAGAAAGCCGTTTGCTTGATCCCTGAGTCATGTTGTTGATGCTGACAGGTTCATGATTAAGAGACAAGACAAAATAGGACCTTCTACCTGAAGGTTGTGCATTGCGTTACTTCTAAAGTATGTTTTTGTCCTTCCGCATCTTGTATCTTCTCTGATGTCTTCCACCTAACTTATCATCAATATTTGGAGTTTTCCCTCCATTTCTCCTGCTGTTACTGTAGATAGCTTCCCTCCCTCAAAAACCTATCTTCTGTTTAACATTTTCTATATCTTTCTAATTTTTTTCCCCTTTAGAAACGATCCATCCTGTACATCCTTACTTTCTCACTCAAAGAGGACATGCAGTGAGGCAGAGAGAGAAAGCAGGAGCTGCTCACAAGGAGAGCGGAGAGAAAGAGCTAGAGACAGAGCAGATGCATTGGCAGGAGTAGAGCTGAGGCTTTTTTTTCCCTCCTTCCTGTCTCTCTTTGTGTGTGTGTGTGTGTGTGTGTGTGTGTGTGTGTGTGTGTGTGTGTGTGTGTGTGTGTGTGTGTGTGTGTGTGTGTGTGTGTGTGTGTGTGTGTGTGTGTGTGTCGGCACAGATAAAAAGAAAATGTGATGAAGGTGGGCAAGGACCACCACCGCCTCACAGCAAGCTGCTCATTCCCCAGCCTGATTGCCCGAGCCGTATCCAGCGTGGATGTGGTTGTGCGGCAGGCTAACGGCGCGTAAGCAGGGGGGCTCCATGGCTCTGTGGCAGTGAGAAGAGGAGGAAAGAAGGAGGAAAAAAAGGAGGAGGGGCTGTGGTGAGCTGGTGGGCTTCCTCTGCCTCACAGACACATTTTATTGACTTGCTAATTGGATGAGGCACTCGGAGGAGAGGATGCAGTGACCGAGAGGAGCTGCTCTCCAGAGGAGGCATACATGCAGAAGAAAGCATTGCTTGGGTTGTGGAAATCGGGCTACTTTATCCCTCTTTCCTTTTTTCTTTTTTCTTTTTTTTTTTTTTTTTAGCTTTTCTCGAGACATAACAACAGATGTTTTTTCAGCATCTCTCAGTGACCCTCGCACTGTGCATACATAATTTTATGCATGACATTGTCGATCGGAGGCTCCAGCTGCCAGACGCTTCGTGACAAGTGAATGATTTCCATTTTGTTGTTCCCCTTTCACCTGTTTTCATCTTCAGTTGGAGCTCTTTTCTGTCAGCCTTGTTTGATGTGCCATTTGATATGAATGGTAATCCGGCGGCAGGATGATTTCTTCGTCAGATCAAATGTGCACGAAGCCGTGAATGGATACTCTTCAGTGGGGAGAGAAAAAAAAGAAGGTATGATATGAGCAAAAGCCGAGACAAATATTGTAGTAGGGTGGCATTATACAGCTAGTATTAATATTAGCCCTATTCAAGAAATGGATCAGTCATGAATGTATAGACTGTTGCATAATTCCAGGCTGAAATCTGAGGCAGGGACACCTACTCTGTGGAAAGATATACCTTATTTAGATCCATCCATGTGTCTCTGTGTCAGATTTGCTCTGAATAAATGAATTTAAGAAGGAAAGCAAGGCAGAGAGGGAGAAGGATTATGAATGAATCAGTGGTAGAGACCAGTAGTAGTGGTGTGCATTGAAGAGGATTAATGGAGGCATTTTAAAAAAAAAAACAGTCTAGACTTGTTTCACCAGTGGGTCAGCCTTCTGAATATATTCCATAAATTTGCAATTCAAGTGTTCCTCTATTTTTTATTACTGACTTCCTGTTTTTATTAAGGTTTTAAGAGCAAACTTGGACTACTGTCAAGTGCATTAGCCCGACATCAGCCAAAATCTGCCACACATCATTTGATCAGATCTGTATTTGATTTTGTTTTTTCTTCTGGTCTTCAGTCTCATCCTGGTTGCCATGACCGAGGTGTGCAGGTCTTTTGAGGTCAGAGAGCAGGTGTCATTGCACTGAGGTCTGCTGTCCCAATGAGCAAAGCGGCCAACCCACAGAGACGCACCACCTACCTCATATCCCTCACTCTGGTGAAGGTTGAGGCTTTGCCAGAGGATGTAGCAGGAAGCCAGACGGAGGCTCTTCCAGAGGGGGAAGGGAGCCCTAAGAAGGAGGAAGAGGAGGAGAAGGAGGAGCTGAACATTACTCCTGACAGGGAGGAAGAACCTGTGTGTTTGGAAGTGGCAGAAAAAGAAAACACAGAAGTAAAAGAGGAAGTGGAACAGGTGCGGGTCAAGTATGGCAGCCCTAGTGAGAACAGAGGGAAGCCTGAGAGGAGGGATGGACACCAAAAAGACACTGTATCGGTTGGTAAGAGCAAAGACGCTTCTTTTGAACACCCACCTGTCAAGCAAATGGTTAAAGTATACGGAGGAACTACCACAGAGGGAACTGCGCGCAGAGAGGGACCTCGCTCAGATGCCTTGCGCCCTAAGACTGAGCTCTACCGGGAGCCCCCCATGCTCTTCTTAAAGGGTGAAAATGGAGCGGACTTGAGCGGTCGTTCACGTTGCAGCCTCCCCTTTTCTGTCCCATCACAGGTCAGCCCACGTCCTGAAGTCTTGATGAGATCCCACGCAGGAAGTAACTCTGCATGGAGGGAGTTCAGAGAGACCAACACAACAACCTTGTATCACTCTGCAAAGACTTTGGACAGAAGGGATAACCGCTTTGGGGACCAGTCCCCCTTAACAGCAGCTACAACCATGGGGCCTTATAGGGCGTCCTGGGCCGACAGCGATGGCAGGGGGGCGCTCATCCGTCCCGGAGCTCCCGTCAGTGGAGGATATTCAGGCATAATGACCCGGGACAGCCCTCAGGGGGAGAGATTTAAGACAGTTTCCGTTTCCTTATCCGCTACCGACATGTCCAGGGCTCAGAGAAAGCCCACAAGTCGTACCCTGGACAACAGCGACCTACATTGCCTCTCCGAGGACCTGAAGAAGGGAAAGGAGGGACAGGGAGGAACAATCCACCGTGCTCCTCCTCCTCCCCCTCGTGATCGTAAGATGCTCAAGTTCATTAGTGGGATTTTTACCAAAAGTGCAGGCGTGCCAGCCGGCGTCAACACTCCACCTCCGCTGTATCCACCTGTGGAGAGAGGTTCGAGTGAGGAGGAAGGTAAGGCAACCTCATGAATCTACTATCTCTTCATACAAATGCAAATGAAGGCTGTAAACCAGGGGTGTCAAACTCAAATACACAATGGGCCAAAATTCAAAACTGAAACAAAGTCGCGGGCTAACGTTAATATTTATTGAAATATATTTATTCCTCCAGATATAAGAATGAATCTTTTCTTATGGACTCAAACACGTTTGCTGAAAAACTGAATATGGAACAAGCAAAGCTTAATACTAAACAATATATATATTAGCTGTATAATACCAGTAGGCCAGCTCTAATAGTAATTTGGTATGGCTTCGCGGGCCAAATGTAATTAGTCTGCAGGCCAAATCTGGCCCGCGGGCCAGAGTTTGACACCTATGCTGTAAACAGTAGCACACCAGCACCCCTTTATTTGACAGTCTCACTCTTCTGGACTCTTTTGACAGACCCAGACCTAAATTAACACGTGCTTAAGAATCAGAGTTTGTTGTACATGGCGAACAATATGAATGAGATCTCTGGTGTAAAAGTGGCAACAACAAAAAAATCATTTCAGATATATTTTGTTTCACCCAACAGCAGTCCCTTGGGAGGAAAAAAATTAGCCAATTAAGATGATTAGTTTATTCTGTGTAATTAAGTAGGGTCCCGTATTTATTACCCATGTATATTGCCTTCTCTGGAGTTTGTGTGGAGCTAAACCCCTCAAAAAAACAAAACCACCCCCTCTTAGTTATGCTCGAATGCGCTCGCTTATTTATTCACACGTTTAATTTATGTGAAGCACTTGGTGAAAGTTCCACGCAGACACAAGTATAGTGGAAAAAAATGCATTATCATTACTTTAGTTTGGCTTAACGATTTGTGTGAAACATCTTCTGTAATTGTTTCCTTTGCATGTTTCTCTGGGGAAATAGAAGACTTGTGTAAATAAAATAAAAAATAAAAAAAGCTAACATGAACATGTGGTACCTTTACAAGTGAGCTTTGTCACTATTGTTGTATTGCATGGTAGGTAACACCCGAAGGGCTAGAAATGTTCCAGTTACTTAAAGCTAATAGGTAACTTTTCCTATTTAGTGAGATCAGATGAAACAATTCCACTTATTCGTGGGCTCTTGGTGTATTTGAGATTAGTTTTAGGGTGGAATAATAATAAATATGTAGTCATAAACATATGAGGTGATCATGGGAGATAAGATTAGAAATGAGTGCATCAGAGGGGCAGCTCAGGTTGAGCAGTTTGGAGACAAAGTTAGAGAGGAAGGCTGAGATGGTTTTGACATGTGCAGAGGAGGGATAGTGGATAGTGCACTGCACAAAGGATGTTGAATACGGAGCTGCTAGGAGCATGAGGAAAAGAATAAGATCACAGAGAAGATTCGTGGATGCAGTGAAGGGAGGACATGCATAGGGTTGGTGTGACAGAGGAGGATGCTAGGGGTACGGAGATGAAGCAGATTATTCGCTGTGGCGACCTCTAAAGGGAGTAGCTAGAAGAAGAAGAAGAAGAAGAAGAAGAAGAAGAAGAAGAAGCAATCATAATAACATCTGAGGAAATAGCATACCTTTGAGAATTTATAAGAATTACAACGAAAAGCAAATAATGATGTTTTTGTATCTGGACATAGAAAATAAATACCTGAGTGTTTTTCTATGGATGAAGAGTATTTGTTTTTAAGGTTAAGTGGTATATGTCCTTTCAATATTCAATTACTCTTTCACGGCACAAGTGGGAAAAACACAGCTACAGTAATGAATTTGTGCTGCTAATAGAAAACTTGCTGTCCAAAAACTGGTAAAAATGAACAATTTTGATAGTTATTGCAACCATTTCACATTTTTATTTGCTGTTCTCTTTGTGTTTAGCGGTTTTGGACCTTAGAAGCAATTTAAATATATCACCTTGTTTTATTGACCAATCATCTATTTAAGATGGTAATAGATGATGAAAACAAGCTTGTTGGTAATCATTAGATTTGCAGTGTAAAAAGTAAATGTCAAGTTAATATCTTAGTTAAAAATAGAAGCTGGATCTGATGTAGGCCTGCAGGATATCTGATGGAGAGGTGATTAGAATATCAGGTCACTGTGAATTTATAAACCTATGGCAAGAGGGGGGAAATTACAGCAAACTTTCTTAGAGAAGGGGAAGAGATTCAAAGAGATTTTTAAAGTAAGAGTGTTTCAAATGTGTACAAGCTGTTCCTCTTTGGTAAAGCTGAGGCCATCACAGCAGTAAATAGCAAAGATGGGGTTTTTTCATGTGAAAATGCTGTCATGTGTCTTGAGTGCTTTGACTCTATGTTTGGGATATCAAACAAACAGAAATGTGTTCAGTGTTCATGATGCAACTCTATCAATTTTTCATTTTTTTTCTTTCTTTAAAAAAAATCTTTGACAGGGTGTGTAGGATTTGGAGTAAGCCCTGAATAATTTGTCGGGAGTAAGTGGGACATGAATAATTAAGGTTTGGGATACACAGAGCTGTGTTCATCGGCGGAGCGAAGGGAGCGGGTCCCCGCCACTTCCTGCTCTGTGCGTGGAGTTAATCAGCCTTCAAATGCAGTCCATTCATTTGTCAGCGTTATGTTGTGTCATGATGAGTCTGTAATTGCAGCTTAAAATGTCAGCGTTCTGCTGGCGGACAAACTCGGTGATTTTGATGCAGAAAATATTGGCCAACACCGGCAGAATGTGAGATGCGCGCAGTTTCGTGTTTTCAGGTGGACATCACGTCTCCATGCCTCTCACACACGTCGCTGTATCCAAGAGAGACCGTTTATCGTATAGAGACCCAGGCTTGGATGGAGGCTTCTGGAAAATGGAGTTGCCATGGCAACAGCAAGCCGCGAGAGGTGCTATTTGGTCTGTGGTGTGACGCTCTTGATGGAGGGGAGTGTGGGTGCAGGTGGGGGGGATTGCCCAAAGATGGGGACGAGGGAGAGTGGAGTCGGTTTAAAGTTAGTATCTGTGTCCCCGTGGAACCAGGACGACGCTGCAGCTCACTCCACCCAGCTCAGCGTGACCTGCCAGCTTCAGAGAGTGCGCGCGCGCGTGTGTGCGTGTGCAAGAAATGTCTGTGTCATTGTCTCTGGTGAGACAGTTTCCTCATCACTGTACATCTGTAAGCACTATCGCATTGTTTTTGCCCCCGCTGATGGGGATTTGTGTTGTTCCTTCAGCTTCATATTTGCACATGTGTCCTCTGTGGCTCTGTCTGTCTGTCTGCCCCTCTTTTTTCTCTCTTTTTCAATGTCCATTCACCGACATCTTTCTGTCAAAGATAAAACAAAGGAAAATTCAGCCATAAAACCAGATCCAGAGCCTGTTCGCTACAAAGATATGCTTTATTTATAATGCAGCGCATAAAGGCATTTAAAGGGTAAAAGAAAAGCTGCAGATAATAATAAAATTGTAAATGAATTAAAGTTTTTAAAAATCTCTTTGTTTTAAAGAATTCTTTTGGCTGCCAATTCCTCAGCCCATGGGGATATATATATATGTATATATGTGTGTATATATATATATATATATATATATATATATATATATATATATATATATATATATATATATATATATAGATAGATAGATAGATAGATAGATAGATAGATAGATAGATAGATCTCACTGGTATAAAGCCTGAAACTAGTTGAGGTTATTATATAATATTCCTGCTGAATCTTGCATTTCTTTCAAGACAAATGTTGCAGCTCAGATTAAGTGACTTGTGATTTATACTTCTGTAGAGTCTGGAAAAGAAATATATCCATGACCTCAGAATTAAATTAAAGGCTGAGCTACAGAGGAACAAAAATAAGAATAAGAATACATTTTAACAGTTGCCTTGGTACTCTACCTCCCACACTAATACTGCTGTCTGTGCTGCTGGTAAAGAGTTTTTATCATGTAATTTGTCCACTCTACAAAATATTATTTCAGCCTGTGACTGTAGGTTACACTGAGTGATAGAATTACACAGTACAGGATTTGGTATTATGATGACAGTTAACCAATGTACTAGGTACATTTGGCCATACTCTCGCCATCATTTATCACCGTGACAGTTTTTAATAATTCTCAGTCATCATAGTTGACTGAGAATTAATGTTCATAATGTTCTGGTGATGTTCATATCGCTAAGAGGCAGTGACAGGAAAGCAACACAAACAGCTGTTTTTGCAGGGTCTAGTCATTCCACAAAGTGTGGTTAATGTAGCAAATATATTGTTAAAAATGCAATGAAAGAAGGTGTGTTGTGTATGAAAGTTTTTCACAGACAGTTCCTTCAGGAATGAAATATAGGATGGGAGGTAAATAGTGACTCAAATAGCCACTGTCATAACCGAGGTATGCAGAAGAGCATCTCAAATCTTGAAGCAGATGGGCTACAGCAGCAGAAGAACACACCTGGTGCCAATCCTGTCAGCTAAGAACAGGGAATTGAGATTATAATTCACAGTGGCTCATCAACATTTTGAACAAAAATAGATGCCTAGTAACTAAGTAGTAACTAAGTGAACACATTTTCTGTACAATAACAACGTTAACAGACGGAGGATTTAGTGCGCTCATCTCTAGAGTCCGACGTCTGCCGCAAGTTTAAAATGATGCTGATTATGAGTTAGCTATCATAAAGAGACATTTACTTTCTGTCTCCTCTCCTCCTCTAAACTGATTTCAACAAACTGTGTACACCCAGAGTCAGCCCTCAAGATTGTTTTCATACAAGGAAAATCTCCAGTGCAGTAAATCTGTGTGTTCCTTGAGTCCAGTGTTAGAGGATTACTCAACAAAACATTATTTCGCAGAATGCTGCATGAGCATACGTGTTTCTACAAATAATTCTGAAACACTGTGACTTATATTTGACTCAAATCTTAACCCACTTTAGGTTATTTGACTTTCTTATGCAAACGATCTTCCATCACAAGCCTTTTGAATCAGGTTTCATCTTCTCGATACCACAGAGCACCGAGTGGCATACTCGGTCTTGTTTCAGTTGACACTGACTTCTATAAAATTCATGAAATGAGGGGAACTGCACAGGGAATAAAATGAATTATCTCACTCCAGCTGGCTCATATCTCTTTTCTTTTTCTTCTTTTAGTCTTCGAGGGTGAATAAAAGAATTAATGGCTCGTTAAGGTTGGTTTTGCCAGTTAACCACAGTAAGAGGGAGAAAAGAAGGTGGTTTAACAATGTTAGGGTAAAGTAAAGATACCTGCCATGCTGGCTAACTCGTATAGACTTGCCCATTTGTACACTTGATTTAATTTTCTGGGTGCTCACAGTTGGGGGAGTGACAGCCTCTTTGAGCTCAGAGGGTGGATGGGGGCGCTTGAACATTAATGCTGCTCACTGTGTTGGATCCACAGATAGTTAGGCCAAACCTGGCCAGCAATCATACTACTGCTAAGTGTTTTTGGGACATTGTGTGTGTTTTAGAAACTCAAGGTTTATTATTATAGTTTTCTGCTTTATCCTGACTCTGAACTGAATCCAGTGACTGTTTTAGACCGTAACAATGCTGGAGACACTTAAAGTCATATTTTTATTTTTTATTTTTTTATTTCAAATGAGGCTAACTAACTGTGGTTTTCACTCATCATCAAAAGCAACTTCATGGTTGCTAAGTCTGCTGTAAAATGTTACCAAGGGTTGAATTGTTGTGTTAAAGGGTTGAGTAGAGCTATTTTGCATAAAAATAGCAAGAATATGTTTAAATATAAATCTATATTTTAAGTCAAATTATTTATTTAGGGGGCAGTACAGTAATGCAGTGGTTAGCATCACCTCACAACAAGAAGGTCTTGGCTTTGAATCCATCAGCCAGCCGAGTGCTCCCTCTGCGTGGAGTCTAAATGTTTTCTCCGAAGACTCCGGCTTCCTCTCGCGATCCAGAATGTTAGGTTTACCAACGACTCTAAATTAGCCATGGGCGTGAATATGAGCGGTACTGGTTGCCTCCATGATCTCTCCATGATAACCGTGTGACATACTGCCAGCCTGTCCACGGTGTACCCTGCCTCTTGCCCGATGACAGCTAGGATAGGCTCCAGCCCCCATGCAACCCTGACTTGGGTAAGATAAAGGTCAGGGGTGGATGAATAATGTATTTATACTAAATCCTACCGAACTGACTCCAGATCAGCACATACACCCCTATAAAAACTATCAACTTAGAATATTGGGCCTGTTTTTAGGCTAGTTTTTATTAGTCACTGGGCTGCCTGCGTCTCACACAAACCCCTCAAAAATGAATGTGAGGAGCAATACCACCCAAAATAGCACATAGACTCAAAGCAGAGGAATACCCAAGTGCTTTATGTCCTATATCACGTTATATATATTTGTTTGTTTTTGTTCCTGTGTTTCAACTCAACTTTTCACCGATGAATCCCGTCTTCCTCTGTTTTTGCTCCGAACGTTTGCCCTCAGTTGTATGCACCAGCAGTCAAGAATGGACGATGAGCCAAACTGTGCAAGAGCTACATCTGGTAAGCAGGAGACTATAGTTTTTACAAATCAGTTTGTGGATTTAATATTGAATTTATCATTTCTCTCTCTGTCTCTGCTCTTCAGGGTGTTTTGGGTGGTCTGTGCAGTGGGAAGTCTGCTCTGGTCCACAGACATTTAACTGGAAGTTACCTCCCACTGGAGAACTCAGAAGGTTGGTTTAACATCTCCACCCATTAAGAGCAGAGCTTTGTGAATTCAGTTCAGATTGATTTGGTTTAACTTATATAGTTGACAACAACAGTCATCTCAACTCTAAAATGTAAGGTAAAGGCTGAACACTATTAAAGTCAGATCTCCGACAAGCGACACCTGAGTCTCCTCCAGCAGATGGATGCTGGCTGTTTCTGATTTAGATGATCCAGGATCATTCTTTTAATCACTTTAATCACAATTTTAGTGCTGTAAATATCAAATGAGTTATTATGTAAAAGCTTTAAAAACATTTGTTTGTTCCAATATTTGCCAGGACGCCAGTATATTAAGGATGTGCTAGTTGATGGTCAGAGCCATCTGCTGATAATCAGAGAAGAGACAGAACTCCCGGATCCTCAGGTGGGTGGAGAATCGAGCTGAACTTGTTTGAGGGCTTATTTTTAATAAGAGTAAGTATTTCTTCCCTCTTGTACTTTTTGACTGCTATTATTTTTCCCTTTTGTTAGTTTGCAAGTTGGGTGGACGCAGTAATCTTGGTCTTCAGTTTGGAAAATGAGGCCAGCTTCCAGGAAGTTTACAAAATCTATCACCAGCTTGCAATCCATCGGCCCGTAACTGAGATCGCTTTCATAGTCGTCGGCACTCAGGGTAAGATGCTCACGCTCAGCATCTGTGCTTCCTTTATAATGAACTCTCGTTGTAGTTGGGTGATTTTTGCTTATTCCAGATAAGATCAGCAGCACCAACCCCAGAGTGATAGATGATGCCAGGGCCAGACAGCTCTGCTCAGACGTGCGGCGCTGCACTTACTATGAAACCTGTGCGACGTACGGCCTCAATGTGAACAGAGTCTTCACGGATGGTATGTACGTCCGTCATATCCAGAACCATATGGTGTGTGGTGCTGTAGAGGATGGACAAATATGAATTTTATTGGGGACTAATGTTTCATTTTTTAATTTAACTTCTGGGTTTGTTTGTTTTTTGCCACAGCTGCTCAGAAGATCATGGCAGCTAAGAAACAAGCTGCCCTACTGGCTTCTTGTAAATCTCTTCCCAATTCTCCCAGCCACTCTGGAGGCTCCACCCCAGTCTCCGGTGTCTTTCCAGGACAGGTAAAACCAGCACCTTACCTGTTGTCCATAAGAAGCAGCTTTTGTTACTCTATTTTCTGTATTTCATTTTGCTGTCAGGCTATTTTTAAAGTGTGCATGCTGTTGTATCAGGCTTAGCTATTTGCTCCTTCTGCTCAATTATCACTTCATCTCCTCCGTCCTCCTCCTGTTCCTGTTTTTTTCCCTCTCTCTCCCTCTCTTTAGGCGAGTAACGGTGGGCAGAGCAGCGACTACTCGTCCTCACTTCCCTCCACTCCTGTGATCAGTCACAAAGAGATTGGCAGAACACTGAGAGGGGAGAAGCAGGACGGTACTACACCTGTCTTGGTCCGTAGCGTCCGAAGACGCACCACGAGATTTGCGGTAAACTTTACTCAGTGCAAGCTCCAATCATGCTTAGAGACCCTTTTGCATTTTTACTGTCAATCTTCTTTCCTCCACTTTTTTTCTTACTCCAAGCCAACCCTTCGGTAGGTTTCCATGTTTAGAAAATGAGCTGTAAACACTTGGCAGGACAAACCAAACCCAATGCAGGAACATACTTGTGGTCTTAAGTTATATAATACAGACAGCTAATTAAGCTGAAGTGACCCTACATTAACTACAGCGTGCTAAATTATCAGCTAACTGTAGGCACAAGCTGCGTCCAGTGATGCAAAATAATTCCAGTAAAATTGTTTTCCTCATCAAAGCTGAAGCACTGACTTCTTCGTTTTTCTGTTTGTGGAATTAAGAAATTCAGGTAACTATGCAGCAAATTATTACTTGACATCGGCTCGGTCACATTGGAAAAGCTTAGTGGTTCAAAATATAATTTTGATGATGCTGAAAGTTTGTTGCATGCTTTAGATAAGTACTGGGCAAAAGTCTTGAGCCATTCCTCATTTCCTTATATTTTGCTTCCAAGTACCGGTAGCCAGGATTTGTAGCAGTTGCTTTGAGTAATAGTTCTCCAGGGTTTCTGAAGTTTTTCTCAAGGGATTTTCAGAGAAATGTGTTTTTTGTTTGTTTTTTGACACTTTCTTAGTACATATTTTAAACTTATCTTTAGCCACTTTGTTACTAACAAGCTGTTTCAAAAAAGTAATGATCCCAAACACACAATGGATCACCATCATTCAGAGCCCGGACCTGAACATTATTAAAGTAGTGTGAGCTCAAACTGACAGACAACAAAACAAAAGGCAGCCAACATCCAACGGGGAGCTTTTAATGTCCGTCAAGAAGCCTGGAGAACTATTCCTGAAGACTACTTATAGAAATTAGAAGAAAACTTGCCTAAGAGAGTTTAAACTGTGCTAAAGAATACATATCATGCCATACCATATTTCCATTTATGTTTGTATATCACTGCATCTTTTTCTCATTTTCCACCCTTTACTTTGAAATATAGAGACATGAGGGATGGCTGAACACTTTTCCACATCATTGCAATAATATAGAGCAGAGTAATATAGAGATAGGTGGGGCTAACAGTCAAAGACAATACACTGGCAGAGACATGTTGTCATGTTCCTGGGTCTGTTGACCCAGCGTTTTAAGTTTTAGTTTATTTGGATGTTGTTTATGTTTAAGTTCATTAGATTAGCGAAGTTCATTTGGTTATTAGACTCCTTGTGTTTTCTTCCCCTGTATTTAAGTTTCCCTCACCCTTTGTGTTTCATGCTGCGTGTCTTATGTTATCAAGTTTGTATTATCATGTCTGTCTCATGTTTCCTGTTTTATTTTGAAGGAGTCGTGTGTTCTTTGTTCATTGTATGTTTCAATATATGTTTCACTTCCCCTGTCCTGTCATTAGGCTCATGTCAGTCAGCTGTTCCTCCATGTGTTCACACTTCCCCTAATCACCTCCTGTGTATTTAAGTCCTCTGTTTTCAGTGTCTCATTGTCAGGTCGTCTGTTGTCCACGCCATGCTTCCCATCCCATCCCATCCCATCCCATCCCATCCCATCCCATCCCATCCCATGCCATGCCATGCTTCCAAGTTTCATGTCTAGGTTTTTCTTGTTGTTTGTTTAGTTCTCCCAGTTTAGGTTAATGTTAGTTTTACTTTAGTTTGCCTTGCCCTTTGTTTGTACCTTTTTTACCAGCCATATTAAATGACTTGCTTTTTGTTAACATTCAAGTTTTGTTCCCTGTTCCTTGGAGTCTGCATTTTGGGTCCACTCTTCACAATATATACAGTCTGCCTCCACCAGACTCTGACACATGTACTGTAATATCCATTACAAACATTGCATATTTGTAATGTCTATTATGTCTATAATGTAATTATAATATTATATTCACTTGGGGTTTTGTTGAATGCTGTGAAAATTCAGCCTTATGGGAAAAACAATCTGAAATGTCATTAAAAACCTGCATTAACAAATATTTGCATCACCTTGGAGACCTACTCATCTGGCTGACTCAACATTTGAATCTAATAATTAATGCTTATGTTTAATCACATGGATCATACTGGCTTTTAAGCTGCTAAATGCACCACATATATAGAAATCCTTCACTCATTTTGTCAGTGTTTTTTTACACTGGGCAGGCAGTTTATTCAGAGGATTATCAGAACAGCAGCCTCCTGTGTCTGGGGCTGAAGTTGATTATAGTGAACCAGAAGAGTAAAGCTGTGGGTCAGAAAAGCTAAACAGTGGTCTTACAGACGCCATACAGATGAGGAAAACTACAGAATTAGGGTGGTAATTCTCTCTGCGTTTATTGCTATAAGTGACCAGAGCTGTAAGCATTTGATTAGACACTTGCATAAAAATACAGATTAATGCAGCTTCATGTAAAGCTACAGACAATTATTCTGAACCAGTTGCTATAAATACACACTTATAAGCCAGCTTTTACAGCCAGCAGAAACTTTCCAGCAGAAGCTCTGGGAAATATAAATTAAAATCAGCAGTAAGCTGCCCATTCCTGCCTGATGCAGTTATTGTCCATCCTTCCCTTCCTTTAGGGCCGGAGAGGCAGCGACTCAAACAGAAGGAGCGCAGACTTTAAGGGCGATCTGGGCAGCGGGCGCTCCATTCCCATCAAACAGGTAGGGCACCGATTTGCACTTGATACAGAAACAAATATGATGTATCAGATGACCCTCAGCAGAGGACATCTCACCAGCAGTCACTTCAGACGTGTGAAGCCAATTTCATCGTGTGGCGTGATGAACTGCTGTGAGCTCCCATTCTGCCCTGATGAATAGTTAGTGGGTGTTTTTGGCAGCCAGCTTTCATTATGCTGCCGTAATATGTGAAATGAACAGAGGTGGGACCAAGTCATTGTTTTGCAAGTCTCAAGTAAGTCTCAAGTCTTTATCCTCAAGTCTCAAGTCAAGTCTCAAGTAATGTCAGGCAAGTCAGAGTCGAGTCTCAAGTCACTGGTGTAAAAGTCCGAGTCAAGTCACAAGTCTGAAACTTTGAATTTCAAGTCCTTTCGAGTCTTTAAAAAAAAAAAACGAAAAAATAATGTTGCAGTTATGCTAAATGTAAATATTAGACCATGTAATTTTTTAATCTGTGTTTTTCTCAACACATGACAAAATAGTGAACTTAGAAAATATTGTAACGTTCACAAGAACCAGACGGTTGGGGTCTCAGTTTGTCCGTTTATTCGGCACATAAGCCAGCGGGTTGTTAACTCAGGGGGAAGCGCTCTCGAACTACACCTCTCTTCAGCCTGGCACACACACAGAACAACCAGGTCCCCCCACCCCTTCCTGTACACCACCCTCACTACTTCCTGCAGCCCAACCAAACATGAATCTTAAAGGAACAACAACAGTGTGCAGAGAAAACCAACATGTCACTGTCCAGTAACACTTAACCATCGTTACACTGCCCCCCCAGCAATAAGTTCCTCGTCCCCGAGGGAACGACACAGTCTCTGAGGCGGGGCGGTAGCCTACGTTCCCTCCTTGACCTCCTGAGCCCCTGAGGAGGACGCGGAGCTTCGGGGCTTTGGGGTGAAGAGTCCGAGGGGGGGGAACGCAGCCCCGGTCGGGGGCCCCTCTGAGCAGGGTCATGGACGCTCTGTACACGTCCCTCTGGAAAGGAGGGGAGGGACTGTCCTCTGTAGGGGTCCATCCGGTCTCTGTGCAGCGCTACTATCCTCCCCCTAGGAGGCAACTGCACCCTGTAAACAACCTCCCCCACTCACTCTAGGACGCTGCAAGGCCCCACCCAGCTGCTATCCAGTTTAGGACACCGTCCCTTCTTCCTCTTTGGGCTGTAGACCCACACCAGCTCCCCAGCACGGAAGTGCCTCCCTTTAGTGGTGATGTCGTAATTCCTCTTTTGGCGCAGGCCTGCCTTCGCCAGCTGCTCTCGGGCGTAGGAATGTGCAGAATCCAGCCGGTCCTGCAGCTTCCTTGCGTAGTCCCGGCCCGGTGGTGCCTCTGGCGCGTCCGGGGGTTTCCCAAAAGCCAACTCTGCAGGAGTTCTCAGCTCTCTCCCTAACATGAGCAGGGCAGGCGTACATTGGGTGGAGTCCTGCACTGCCGACCTGTAGGCCATGAGGGTAAGGGGAAGATGGTAATCCCAGTCCCGTTGGTGTTCTGAGGTAAGGATGGCTAGCTGCTGGGCCAGCGTCCTGTTAAACCTTTCCACCAGCCCATCGCTTTGGGGGTGAAGTGGGGTGGTGCGGGTTTTCTTAGTCCCAAGGCGTTCACACATGGCAGCAAATACCTTGGACTCAAAGTTACGCCCCTGGTCACTGTGGAGGGTCTCTGCTGTTCCAAAGCGGCTGAACATCCCCTCCACTAATACATCAGCGACCGTCTCAGCCTCCTGATCTGGGATGGCGTATGCTTCCGGCCACTTGGTAAAATAGTCCATGGCCACAAGAACATAGCGGTTTCCTCTGTCTGTGCGAGGAAATGGGCCCATGACGTCCACAGCTACTCGCTCCATTGGGGCTCCTGCTGGTTGCTGCTGAAGCTGAGCCCGGGACTGGTCTTGTGGCCCTTTGTGTGAGGAACATGCATCACAGCTGCGGCAAAAGTCCTCCACATCCCTCCGCTGTTGACCCCAGTAATAGCCCTGGCGGAGGCGGCGAAGAGTCTTGGAGACCCCAAAGTGGCCAGAGCCAGTGCTCCCATGGCAGGCTCCCAGCACAGCTGACCTCAGCGACCTTGGCACCACAACCTGCCACCTCTCCTCCCCCGTGGCAGGATCCTTCCAGGCACGCTCCAACACCCCCTCCTTCAGCCTGAGAGCTGCAAACTTGGCCCACAGCCCCCTGGTACAGATGGAAAACCCAGTGACCTCATCCCAAAGGGGTTGCTCCCCCTTCTCCAGCCACTGCAGGACCGGCAGCAGGTCTGTGTCTTGTTCCTGCCGTGCCCTCCACGCCGCTGCATCCACCACCAGAAGAACCCTGCAGGCGAGCTGTGCTGCTCCGTCTATTGTCGTGAGTTCCCGCTCTATTTCCTCTCGCTTCTCACAGTAACGGCAGCCAGCTGCAGCACATGGGCGGCGAGAGAGGGCATCTGCGTTAGAATGGTGCGTCCCTGCTCTGTGCTCCACGGTGAAATTGAAGGCTTGGAGCTCCTCCAGCCAGCGAGCCACCTGTCCCTCTGGCTCCCTGAAAGACATCAGCCACTGAAGGGCAGCATGATCAGTTCTGACAACAAATGCTGTGCCGCACAGGTAGTATTTAAAGTGTCTCACCCCCGCCACCACAGCCAACAGCTCTCGTCGTGTGACACAGTAGCGCCGCTCGCTCCTGTTCAGGACCCGGCTGAAGTACGCCACCACCTTCTCCCCTTCCGGTCCAACCTGCGACAACACCGCTCCCAGCCCCACATTACTTGCGTCAGTGTCCAGGACAAAAGGCAGGGCGGGGTCAGGGGGGGCAAGGACTGGGGACTCTGTCAGCGATCTGCGGAGGGTGTCGAACGCCTGCTGACAGTCCTGGGTCCAGATGAAGTCACGGTCCTTCTGCAGCAGGTGGAAGAGTGGTGCGGCTATGGAGGAAAAGCCCTTCACAAACCTCCTGTAATAAGACGCCAGTCCTAGGAAGCTTTTGAGCTGTTTCTGGTCTGCTGGTGTGGGCCACTCGGTAATGGTGTGAATTTTTTCCTCCAAAGTGCTGATGCCCTCACGACCCAGCTTGTGGCCCAGAAACTCCACCTCCCTCCTCATGAAGTGGCACTTGTCGGGATGCAGCTTCAGGCCTGCAGCCGCCACCCTCTCCAACACTTGTCTCAGGGCATCCAGGGCAGCATCAAAGGAGCTCCCGTGCACTAGAAGATCATCCAGGTAAACCAGACACCGTTGCCGTGGGACGCCAGCCAGCACACTGTCCATGAGCCTCTCGAAGGTCGCAGGAGCGTTGCAAAGGCCAAAACTCAGGACTTTGAACTGCCATAGTCCCCTGTTAGTGCAGAAGGCTGTCTTCGGTCTGGATTCCGGGGACAGTGGCACCTGCCAGTAGCCACTCCGCAGGTCCAGGGTGGAAAACCAGGAGGACCCGGCTACTAAGTCGAGGGACTCATCAATCCTGGGAAGGGGGTAAGAGTCTTTCTTCGTCACTTTGTTGAGTGGTCTGTAGTCCACACAGAAACGCATCCTAGGACTTTTTTTCTTAGGCACCATCACCACCGCGGAGGCCCACGGGCTATCAGATGGTTCTATGATGCCCGCCTTCATCATTTCACACAGCTCCCTGTCTGCAGCCTCCTGATGAGCCAGGGGCAGGCGGCGGGGGCGCACTTTAATAGGCTGGGCATCCCCGGTCTCAATGACGTGCTCTACCAAGTGTGTCAAGCCAACATCACTTTCTTTCAGGGCAAAAATGTCACTAAACTCTTTTAGTACCTGCCATAGACTCTCTTGCTGCTGTGGAGTCAGCCCCTCACAGTTCTTTGACCAGATACTCCTCACTGCTGAGAGCCTCTCCTCCTCCTCCTCCTCCTCCGCTCGCTGTTCTGCTGGCGGGTCTGCAGGGGTCTCTGCGGTGGAGGTGGATGCCGCGGCAGATGCTGTGCAGACCGGGGGAGGAATAAGCGGCACCTTCTTCCCATCAGGGAGTACGAGGAGGCCTTTGCCTAAGTCCAGTACACCACCAATGGCTCGTAAAAAATCCAGCCCAAGGATGCAGGCGTCCTGCACGTCAGCCACCCAGGCAGCATAAGACACACCGAGGTCCCCCACCTTGAACTGGAACACTCCCTTCCCTCTCATTGGGGCCAGATCACCGGTCACAGTCTTAAGTTGCACGTTAGTCGGTTGTACAGCAGCTCCGGTTGGGACAATATCGGGTCGGACCAGCGTTGCATTGGATCCCGTGTCCAGCAGGGCCGTACAGGACACCCCCGCAATCGTCACTGGAACATGGCAAAAGCCGCCAACCTGGGTCCAGCCCACAGTGATGGCCGCACCGGGTGGAGGTGGCGGTGGTGTGGGGATGTCGTTCTCCCAGGCCCGTGTACTCCCGCCTACACGGGCCCGTGGGCGTTTCCCTGAACCGCTGCAAGCTTGGGGCACTGCCTGATGAGGTGTCCGACTTGTCCACATCCCCAGCAGCTCTGAGGTCGGCGGTGTGGGCCAGCCCGAGGGGAAGGCGACTGCAGCGAAGCTGTCTGCACCAAACTGCACAGGCCCGCTGGCGTCTCCATCTGTTCCACAGGTGCTGACACAGCCCTCACCACGTGTGCGTCGTCAGCGCCCCCAGAGGATCCTGCAAGCATCTCCCTCTCCAACGCTAGCTCCAGGGCTGCACTGAGTGTGGCCGGCCGAGCAAGCTGAGTTTGCATGCGGAGCTCTTTAGGGCTCAGGGCCTGCAGGAACTGGTCCCGAGCTAACTCCGCCTGCACTGATGGTGGCATGCTGTCATACGCCCTCCGGCAAAGGCACTCGACTTCATGGGCCAAAATGCGGAGGGGCTCACCTGGCAATCTGCGTCTGTTGTGGAACTCCGACCTCAGCAGCACTGGTTGGTTATACTGCCCGAAGCGCCTCTGAAGTGCTCCGACCAGAGCATTATAATCTCCCCTCTGCTCCTCGGTCAGCAGCAGCAGGCATGCAGCTGCATCCTCACACAGGCACAAAGCCAATTGGAGAGCTTAATGTTCCTCAGACCAGCCAGCTGCAACAGCTAACAGCTCGAACTGTGCGATAAACACTTCCCATGGCGTCTTGCCGCTGAACTTAGGCGTTTTTATATTCGCTGCAGCTTGCTGGGCGCCGCCATGTTTGTTTACATCACGTGACGGCGCGCCAAGCGAGGTCGACTCCTTCCCGCCGGAATCGCGGCCGCTGTGCGAACAGTTCCTGAGCCTAGTCAAACCTGGAGAAAATCCAGCCTCGGCAGACAGCCGCAGCGCCGTTTCCCTCACTCCATGGGCGGGCGAGCGCGGACGAACCTCCCTCTCCTCCGTCTCCTTCTTAATCCTGCCCGGCAACATCCTCGTCTCGTAACGGCAAGCGTCGCCGGCAACAGGGTCTCGGGCGTTCTGGGGTTCTTTTTTCTTTCTTCACTTCTGACACCAATGTAACATTCACAAGAACCAGACGGTTGGGGTCTCAGTTTGTCCGTTTATTCGGCACATAAGCCAGCGGGTTGTTAACTCAGGGGGAAGCGCTCTCGAACTACACCTCTCTTCAGCCTGGCACACACACAGAACAACCAGGTCCCCCCACCCCTTCCTGTACACCACCCTCACTACTTCCTGCAGCCCAACCAAACATGAATCTTAAAGGAACAACAACAGTGTGCAGAGAAAACCAACATGTCACTGTCCAGTAACACTTAACCATCGTTACAATATACACAAATTGTGAAATTGCACCTCTTTAAAATGCAGCTCAATTAAACCTAGCTCCAAGAATAATTTTCACCGACAGTTCTGAGATAAGCTGCATGTTATTCTTGGATGCGGTTGTAGGACCGGCTTTAAAATCGCATGACAAAAATATCATACATATTAAAAAAAACTGAATCACCAACGTAGCCTGGAAAACATTTGCTAGTTAGATGAAGTCAGCTATCTCATCTTAGCATATTTATATGCATATTTATAATCATACGGTTCTTGGAGTGAGTGCACACACTCATGAAGTTTAGTAACTTCCGGTCACTGCAACAAGCCCAGGTACAGTTTACCGACGGATGGGTGCAGGACCTTGAAATGCACCGTGTAGAACGAAAGACCATCGTACGTATCATAAGTTTACCAGTCTCACAAATCGTCGTCATAAATACACATTCGTTAACCGTTTATTAATAGGACCTTTGAGCTCAACGGTAATTAATTAGTAGTGGAAATAATTTCTGGTACCCATCACAGAAATGTAGCAGTGACAATAATACTGTATGCTGTAATCGTACTGGGCAATTAGTGATACAAAAAACCTGTTTTATCCTGTGAATAAAAGTATATGTTTTTGTCAATGTACCATAATAACAGAAGCGAAACGCAATATTGTGTCAGGACAATTCACTATTTATGCACAATAAATAAAGGAGCATAGCGCGACAATTTCTGTTCAGCGCCAGACTTGCTTGTAACCTATATCACTAATTATGTTATGAAAATGACGCATTAACTACAACAGCAGACTGACCTTTGTGTAAATGCTTGGAGCAGACTAACCTGTGAGCTGGAGAGTTCTGGGACGTTATATTTGATCTTTGAATGGCTGCAATCCAGGCCATCCGTCGCGTCTTTGTTACTTCGGAAACATGGCTCGAACAATTTCTCTTAAACGTCGTAATCCGATAACAACCGATCTCTTTACCCGTCGGCTTCCCGTGGCTGTCATGCGACCGGCTATTGCAGTTAATAATACAACAGCTTCTTGACATTTTTGTGTTTCTTTTTATCGCTGTGTGACTGATTTTAATTGAAAGCCTGCGTGCGCTAGTACCGCTTGCCACGAGTTCCCAGAATCCTTTGCGGTTCTACCCGTGAATGACGTCACATTTTCAATCTCTATATAATATGCATGTTAAATTTTATATTTGGGGTAAAATATCAAGTCTTTTCAAGTAAACCGGTTCAAGTCCAATTCAAGTCCCAAGTCATTGGTGTAAAAGTCCAAGTCAAGTCACAAGTCTTAGAACATTTTTTCAAGTCAAGTCTAAAGTCATAAAATTAATGACTCGAGTCTGACTCGAGTCCAAGTCATGTGACTCGAGTCCACACCTCTGGAAATGAACACTTGAGACATTAGCAATAAATTGACAGTCTTCTGTGTTGTCGCCTCTGTAAGGGCATCTTGCTGAAGCGCAGTGGGAACTCGCTCAACAAAGAGTGGAAGAAGAAGTATGTGACATTGTCCAATGATGGCATACTGTCCTATCACTCCAGTGTCAATGTGAGTCGGCGTGTTAACAGAGCGCTCCAGAGCATTATGCTGCTGAAAGCACGACTGATGTTTGATGGTAATGGCTGATGTCTGGTTTGGCAGGACTACATGCTGAATGCCCCCGGGAAAGAGATGGACCTGCTGCGAGTGACAGTGAAGGTGCCGGGAAAGCGGCCGCCTCGCGCCATCCCTGCCTGCGCCCCCCCAGCTGGGCTTAACGGACGGGTCAAAGACGTTCAAGGAGCTGAGGGTAAAGATGTTCTCTATGGTACACAAAAGAGGGAAAAATCTTTAGACGTCTCACAATAGCTAAACCTTATATACCGTATATTTAAATAAACCTCGTGTAAATTAATTATGTCATCTAAAGTTACTGTGATATTGAACAGATTTTGGTCTGGCTAATCTAAGAAGCTCAAGATTTTAAATCTCCATGCTGGTACTTTTCTCTGTGGAGCTGATAAGATGAAATATTTTACCTGATGACCTTTTTCTATTAGAGACAGTGATAAAAAAAAAAAAATGTAGATATGTAGAAAAGAAGGCTGCAGAACTGCTTTGTACGTATTGTTCTTGGTATTTTAAGACGGTTGTAAATGGAGGGGTCAAGCATTTGTGCAAACGGGGGGAAATTGCAGCAGGCTGTGAAACCTCTGCAAGACTACAAAACAGCATCATAAGGAATTTTGCAAGTGCTTTAAGAGTGTGTGGGGAAACTAAATCAGTAATGCATGCAAGTGTCAGAAAGCGTCACTGTTTGTTTTCACATTTAGTGTTTGACTAAATTGCTTTATTATTAAGTATGTGGTTGTTTATATGGTTGCTACTCTTCCTGTAGTCCCAATGAGTGCAAGCAGTCTCCTGCAAGTTGAGGAGATGGAGGGGCTGGGTGGTGCTCTGTTCCTGAGGGGTAACAGAGGTGTGCAGCGATGTCCTTCCACACTATCTAACCACGCTCAAAGCATTGGTGAGTATGGGACTAAAAACATGTAAGACAGTGAAATTTCTGAAATGTAACAAAAACAAAATGTTATTGAAAATGTTTCAAAACTACGAAGACAGCGTGGCTGTGATCTTTGAGCCCTCACTGCATGGGTTCAGCAACACTTCACAGCACACTGTCATTAACGTCGCCTCCACAAATGCAAGAAAAATCTTTACTTTGCAGAGAAAGAAAAACATTCTTTAAAAAAAATTAGGAAGGCTGTCACCTTTTCAGGCCACAAGCTCATTTAGGCTAGACTGAGAAAAAGTAGGAAACTATTCTGTGGACCATCCAGTCACAATTTGAAATTATTTTTGGGTGGCATGGTTACCGCATCCTCCCAGCAACAGAGAAGAGGGACCATCCAGCTTGGTATCAGCATACAGTCCAGAAGCCAGCATCCATAAAGGCGTGGCACGATATTTGTGCATTTGGCCTGAAAGACGTACAAAGGGTTTGTTCCCATGCAGATGATATCATTTTTGGGAAATGTCTTGCTTTTTTTTTCAGCATGACAAAACATTCCTCACCATCTGCAGCTGTGTGGCTCCACAGCAAAAGAGCTCAGGTGCCGCCTGCAGTATTGAAAGCGAATTTAACAATATGAAAAGAAAAACATGACAAATGAGGCCCTGAAATATTGAGCAGCTGAAATAGTATTTTGAGCTAGGATGGGAAAATATTTCTCTTTTAAAACAACAACAACATTTGTTTCACTTAGTTCTCATAAGCCCAGAGTTGATGCAACACAGTGGTAAACATGTCCCTGCACCAACCTTTTAAAAAGGTGTTGCTGATATCAAATTTAAAACGAGCACCTATTAAAAAAAACAACATAGAAAAACCTTAAAATCTCTCAGTTTCAGCATTTGATTTTTTTTTTTTTACTATTTCCACCAATTTGTGAATGATTGCATTCTGTGTATAAGTCATACAGTGTCCTGCTTTTTCGGAAACAGGGTTGTAGTAATTTTACGTTTGTTATCCTGTCTGCTCGTTACAAGACTCTGCAGTTGAGGGCATCTCGAGCTCTTCCTCTACCAAAGACGTAGGTTCTGCCTCCCCTGTCACGGACAGAAAAAAGCATCGCAGAAAGAAGAGCATGAATCAGAAAGGAGATGCCACCGCCGGCCAAGCAGATGGTAAATGATTACAAGCTTCAAATATGTTTTCATAGGCACCGATCGGGATGTTTCTAATGATATTTGCAGCTTTACTACACATGACGAAGACTTTGTGTTTTTCGCTGATATTTTCTCTCTTCTCTTATGCAGCTAAGCGCAAAATGTGGAAACTCAAAAGCTTTGGTAGCTTAAGAAACGTAAGCAAGACAGGTAATATAAATCAGCTGCGCTGCCTCCACACATGCCAGGCTATCACATTAAGAGTCAAGCTTCTAATTTAAAATATTGACAATTAATCAATTAAATCCTGCAGATCAGCAGCATAAAACTAAACCTTGCTTATGCACAACTGTGATCCTGAAGTGATGTTAATAACCTACTGCTCAAATTTCTGCATCCAGAAATCATTAAAAAAAAAAAAATCTGAGCTCTGTGTTATTGTCTTTCTTGTCTCAGACGAGGATAACTTTGACTTCCTCGTTGTGTCGAGCACTGGTCAGACGTGGCATTTTGAAGCACAAAGTGTGGAAGAGAGGGACTCCTGGGTCCAAGCCATCGAGAACCAGATCCTGGCCAGCCTGCAGCTGTGTGAAAGCAGCAAAAACAAGGCAAGAAACGACAGGAAAACATTCACTCTCTGACACACAGCAATCTAGTTTTTCATTCATTCATTTTATTGCCAGTGACAAATGGTAAATATTACAGACTTCCTGCAGATAAAAAGCTCCTTGAGAAAAAACAAGAACAGTGATTTTTTTTTTTAAAGATCCACCCTAAGTTGTTGTTTTTTTTCTTTCTGTTACTGTCAGTACAATGACTGCGGTCATTCATCACTTTTTTCTTTGCAGAAATAGATTTAAACAGGAGAGTTCATACAAGTTCATTTATTCTGGTTACTGTTTGCCTCTCACAGGCTCGAAGGAACAGCCAGAGTGATGCAGTGGCTCTGCAGGCGATACGCAATGCAAAGGGCAACAACTTCTGTGTGGACTGTGACGCTCCCAGTAAGTCATGCTTGCCTATTTCATCCCTAATTTGACTGCTCTGTTTGCTTTCACGTTTGGAAGTTTTAATCAGAGCCGAGACCTCTTTTGTTGTTGGTGTAAGAAGCTGCATAGAGCGAGGAGAAAATAATTTGCTGCGGACTTGAACTTCTTTGTGTTCGGACTCTAGAACAAATGTGGACAATCACCGTGGAAAATGGGTATGACCCTCCTCCATCTGACAGTCTGAAAATAGCTTTCCGTGCCTTAGAGCGTTCAAAGCGGGGTACTTTTAACTTTTAAATTGGTATTTAGCATATTTGAAAACAGTCATTCATCCGCATGCTATGAGATAAGACAATGGAGTGTGAATGCAAATATTTTTACTGTATGTGCCTTTGTGTGGTATTTTTCACATCCCACCTGTACCACATTTTTCATATGATCTCTGTATTGTTTGAGGGCCAGATAAAGAATTTTGATGACTTATCAGATCTAAATTAAATTTAATGCTGAGGTTTTTTTTATGCTGATTTCTCAGACTCTTCTGTTGTGCACCATGGCCGATCGGGCGCATTTTAGTGGCACGCAGCCAAATGAAATTGGTAGACTGTCAGTTTCAAATGAAGTTAATTTGTTGTGTGCACGCTCCCTCTTCAAGATCCGACCTGGGCCAGTCTGAATCTGGGCGCTCTCATATGCATCGAGTGTTCCGGCATCCACAGAAACCTGGGGACTCACCTGTCACGGGTTCGCTCTCTGGCGCTGGATGATTTGCCACGAGAGCTGACGCTGGTTCTCAGTGCTATCGGCAACCACATGGTCAACAGTATATGGGAGGCACGCACAATGGGCCACCGTAAACCAGCACCCGATGCTACACGGTAAGGACAAATCATCTTTATATATATATATATATATATATATATACACAAGTTTTCTTTTTTTACAGTATGGACACATGAGCTGTGCAGCTCTTTCTCTGAGTCCACTGGAAAGTCCAGTGCTGTCATCTGTCAGCTGTAAATGCTGATGACTCACTTGTTTCTCTGTCCTTGTCTAGAGAGGAGCGGGAATCGTGGATAAGAGCCAAATACGAGCAGAAACTGTTTGTGGCGCCGTTGCCTCCTCCTACGAGCGAGGGCCCAGATATCACTCTATCTGGCCGTCTTCTGTTGGCAGTGATGGAGCACAATCTCCCCAAGCTGCTGCTACTTTTGGCCCACTGCACTAAGGAGGACATTAATGCCCCTCTCAGCCTGGCACGCTCCTCCCGGTCGCTCTTAGCTCTGCGGCTGCCCGCTTCCCCCCTGCACGCTGCCTGTCAGCAGGCTGATGTGGTGATGACGCAGCTTCTAATTTGGGTTTGTTTCCCTTTGTCTCTCTTTTTTTTATCTTACACTGGTCCAGCTACGAAGCAGGTATTCTCAAAAATATATAGGGATGTTGCTGCAGTGGAGGTACTTGGTTAGGTAATGATTATAAATTTCTTCATCACAGCAAACCATTTTGTAGAGCTGTGCAAAAATGGTAAAATTACCTCCTCTGAGTCGTTCACTCAGCAAAGAACAAAAGTGGTCTAAATAGATGACTCAGCAGACAACTGAAGGTGATCTAAATGTCTGAAAGGTACAAAAGCTCTCTTAATCGCACCTTTCTGACATCATTTAGGGCAATCCTGTTCAGGCTTAACTTTTTTCCTACACATTCTAAAACTTCCTTGAAGTGTGGAGGATGGGATTATTACATAATCTAATCCACTTTGCTTTCTTCTCTTTTCCCGCCTGCAGTATGGCTGCGATGTTCGGTATCGGGATGCTCAAGGCCAGACAGCGTTGGCTCTGGCTCACAGCGCTGGCAGCCAAGAGTGTGTCGACATCTTGCTCCAGCATGGATGCCCGAACGAGCCGCCCCCATCCGTCGCCGCGACAGTCGGTTTCGCAGCGGCAGCCACATCCAGCTTCCCTGTTGCCATGACACCAAGCCTGACGGTTGCCACGACACTCAAGATCTCGCACAAGAGCGGCGGCACAAGCTTGAGTTACAGCACCTCCAGAAGAGCAGTGTCATAACCGAAATGTGGTGTGGCATAAAGCCTGTGCGTCAGAGTGTGTTAGAGTATATGTTTGTGTGTGTGAGTTTGTCACTTTACCCTCATAGTGTCATTGCGCGTCCACACAGGCCAGCGGGACTGATGGACATGTTGCCAGATGTTGCACTCGTAGAGCCAGATGAGGTTCTAAAAGGTGTCTGTGTGTGTATCAGGAGTGTAAACTGTGAATCACACAGCCACATGCAATCTGCTTGAACGATTTAACCAAAAAAAAAAGGCAAAGTCTTCTCATTACGCTTTACAAGTGACGGTAAGGTAAAAGGAATACGACATCCTCTGCCTCTGCATTCAGGTTTAAAGGAATGTATTTATCCTGTATGGAGGACTGAAAGTGCCAAAATAAAAATAAGCGCATAAATGACAAAATGTATATAGATGAAATACAATTAAAATTATATTAAAATTAATATAAGCAAAGGTTAATTTATAAAATGTGACAGGCTGATATAGCATCTTCAGTTCTTCAATGATCTCCCTAGGCAGTTTTTTCTGTTGTCAGACTGGCATTTATTAACCAATTGACAAAAAGCTGATCCCACTTTAACTGAGGCAATTGTAGAAATAAATACAAAATAAGGGAAATATACAGAAATAAATAGAAGGGGGATTAGGTTGCAAAGGGAAAAAATGTAAAATAAATAAAATTTAAATTTATTTATTTAAATGTATTCTTACTTTTTTTTATTTTGGCACTTATAGTCCTCCATAGTTATATCAGATTGTATGATTCACGTTTCAGAATGCAGTCAGTGTTCAACTTTATTCTCCACTCCATTAAAAATGGCCTCAAAGAAGCTTATCAGAGTATCTCCAGGCCAGACGTAAAGAGCTGCAATAAATTTTAAGATTTGAGGGGCATCTTGAATTTCTAGCGTTAAAGATCGCAACAGTTTTTCATTTGGACTGTGAATGTGTGTTTATGCTTAACACAGCTGCTAATTCAGCTCATAAACGATGTGTAAGCCGACATGAAAAAGGGAGGGCTGTTTTAGAGATAAACAGAGTACGTGTATAGAAAAGCATTGATAAAATACTATGATTCTAAAAAAAAAAAAAAAGCCTAATTTTCCAGAGTGTTATTGTATGATTTGTACAGTTGGTTATGTGTATAAAAATCCAAGGGTTACTCTGTTCAGAGATTTACTGTACAGCGCCCCGGCCCAGTTATTCTTTGATAACCGCCTGATTAACTCTTTGACATCCAAAACGGGAGGTTTTTATGTTACATTTGTATCGGTGTGTCTGACATAAATAATGTATAGGATGTATGCATTATGACTCCAGCAGTAGCTCATTATCAAGGCGAGTGTAAAACTAGATGTGCAAATGAACAAGTGAAATGCCTTGATTTTGGTCGAATGTAGAGAAAAAAAAACAGATAAGTTAACTGTTTTAAAATACTAACATGTTTTTCCAGATAATGCAGTTTTTGGTGGACTGTCAGGGTGTTTTGTTTTTTATTCCTGCTGTGTCTAATAGAAAGGGAAAGTAGGGTTTGCCAGATGCAGATGTAGGCTCTCATCTACAAAACCTGGATTTTGAACGATTCGATATTTGTAAACATGCACCAGAGGAATGTTCCCCGATTTAATAGCTTTTTTTAACGGCATAAAAACATCTCTCCTGCGGTACTGTACGTATAAACTTGTGTTTATCTGAAGGCTCAGCTGACTATACATGTCTGTGATTTAAACATCTTCTTCCATTTGTATTCCATTTGTATTTTTTTACTCATGCAATGATTCACAGAGTATTCATTATTAATACACTAAGGCTACTGCCCAAGCTGTGGTGTTTTTGCTTAGAGTTGTGTGTGTGTGTGTGTGTGTGTGTGTGTGTGTGTGTGTGTGTGTGTGTGTGTGTGTGTGTGTGTGTGTGTGTGTGTGTGTGTTCAGATTTGGGTTATTGACTTATTTTGTCCCCTTATTAATAAACAGTATAATTTACACCTTGGAGTTTAGTAGCATTATAAACACTACTAAAATGTTGGGTTGCTTACAAATGTTTTAGTTTTTCGAAAAAAAAGACTTGTTTTTATCGAACAAAAACGTTAAACATATTAGAATTACACTGTAAATGAAAGTAAATAATCATATAAGCCCGAAAACACTTCTACATAGAGTCAGTGTCACTGTGGCCCTAATGCAGGTTTAGAAGATATAAATTTGGCTAGTCGAAAATCTGAGAATGGCCAAGGAAACGATAAAGATGGATAAGGAAAAGACACTGAGTAAAGGAATCTATGGCTTTTTCTTGTCAACTCTGCCCAGAAGGACAGCATTCTGGAGTCCCCCGCTATACTGCCGACACTGAGACTGATGCATGTAGGTACCATATAATGAAGCTGCCGGTTGAGGACCTTTGAGGCATCTGTTTTTCAGACTAGACTCTGATGTACTTCTCCTCTTGCTCAGCTGTGCTCCGGGACCTCCCACTTCTCTTTCTGTTCTTTGTTAGAGCCAGTTTTGCTGCTCTGTGAGGGGAGACGTGCATGCTGTTGAAGTCTTTAAGTTTTCCTTGGCAGTTTCCCACATGGAATAGCCTTCACTTCTTAGAACAAGAACACTCTAACGAGCTTCAGAGGAAAGTTTTTTATTTTTAAATGGGGCAATTTGAAACTATCATTGAACCCACAAGGCTGATGCTCCAGACACAGAACTAACCAATTCTCTACTAATCAGAAGAGTGCCAACCTAACTGTAAAAAGGTCTTGGTAATGATCAGTCAGCTTTACAATAAGTGACACAGCGTATCAACGGAGGACTAACAGTAGCTGAAAATTAACCTCTGGAGCTATTCTAGTAAATATAATTAGTGATTGCGATGATTAATGATACTACATGCCATTATCTAAAATTTCGAAACAATTAAAAAGTTATTTTATGAGAATACAACGGTACACTACAGGGCCTCCTACACATTACACCTACAGGACCTGCTCAGCCATGGAAAACCATGCTATGAAGCTCCCAGTGCACAGTTTTTGTGCTGATGTTAATACCAGAGGAGGTTTGGAGCTCTGCAGTAACTGAGTTAACAGAGCTTTGATAGCACTGTGTGCCTCAGCACTCAGCAACCCAGATGTAGAACTTTATGTGATCCGGCATTTTGCTGTACCAAACATCCACTTTGCATTAATATCATTTACATTTGATGGTGGAATTTCACAACTCATCGTTGCAACGGCGGAAACCTATTACAGTACCACTCTCTTCAGAGCAACCCACTGTTTCAAAAATATTTGTAAAGGCAGGCTGCATGGCTACACCAATTTGCATTTAATCACTAATTATTATGAAGTTATTATTAAGCTCTCACAGAGTGTCTTTTGTCCTGTCTCCCTCCCCGGCCCCTCTGAGCATGGCTCTGCCAGAGGTTTCTTCCTGTTAAAAGGGAGTTTTTCATGTGATTTTTAGGGTTTTCTCTCTATTATTATATTAACTTTCAATATAAAGCACCTTGAGGAAACTGTTATTATGATTTGGTGCCATATAAATAAAACTGAATTGAACTGGATCCTCTGTGTTTCTGTTTATACACCTGTGACGAGGAGACTGAAATCACATGAATTCAAAGATTAAGAAATGTGGCCCAACACTTTTGTCCATATCGTGTATCATCGTTAAAAACAGGGACATTTGTCAGCGACTACAAACTTTTGTAGTACATGGTCAGACACAAGGTTCCTGTTTTCAAACAAGCTGAGAGCCTTTTTTTCCTGACAGCCGGAGTCTTTTGGCATTCAGCAGAATCATTCAATACGCAACTACCATAAGATCTTATGGCGCAACAAAGTCCTCGTTAAAGGCCTCTACTGAGTCTGCCCTACTTCTTTGTAGGTCATGGGCTTATTTATATATCCATCTCTGATTCAGTTTCTTGGATGCATGATATACCAAATCCCATTTTTTTCCCAGAAAACATTTGGAGACAAAAATAAAAATGACCACTATGAGACTTCTCTATAAGTTAGGGTCTCTCTAAAAAAGATAAGAGAGATCTGTGTAGCACGCTATCAAGATCTCCTGGTTTATAGATTCAAGAGTAGATATGCACAGTCTTTAGCACAGGTATAATTAATATATGTTCACATGACAATGAAATCATAACAGATGGACCCAGACTTAAGCTCTGGAACATAGTACATGTAAACAAACCTATAGTGTGTTTTGCAAATGCTGAAAGAAAAATATCCAAAAAGTAAGTAGCATAAAATAATTAATATACTTCTTTTTGTTTTAGGTTAAAAGACAAAAATAAAAAAATAAATTTAAAAAAACATTTAATGTCTTTTCCTCTTATTTCTCATCTTTCTGTCCCTCCTGTTTGTCCACACAGCTGCTATTCCAAAGTGAAACCCTGCTGAAGGATTTTCAGGAATGTGTGCCAGGAGGACTGGGACAACTAAATAAAGACAAAAATTAATGCTGTACCACTGAGAATACAATTTAAAGGAACACATGTACAGCTAGGATCACATCAGTTTGCTTCAGCTTGCAGTAACTAATGACACTTAGATCCATCCTAAGTGGTTCCTACTTTACTCAACAGGATGTTGGCAAAGAAAAATGTAACAATATAAGAAGCAGTTAGGCCATTAAAGAACTTTGGTACAGTTGGTACATATGGCACACCTTGAACTTACCATGGTTACTATAGCCCAGACGTTAAACTAAGGTGACTGTTGGTTGTTGGTGCCAGTGGGCTGGACTCAATATTATTACACAACCTCTAAGCTATGCAGACGAGCATCTCCAACAACACTTCAAACCTTGACGCAGATGGGCTTCAGCAGCAGAAAACTCCACCCGGTGCCACTCCTGTCAGCTAAGAATGGGAAACTGAGATTACAAAAAGCAAAATCACCAAAATTAGACAATAGCAGATTGGAAAAAGTGTTGCCTGGTCCGATGGGATGGTAGGATCAAAATGTTGCGTAAACAGCATGAAAGCATGGATCCATCCTCCCTTGTGTTAACAGTTCAGCCTGATGATGGTGGTGTAATGGTTGGAGATCTTTTCTTGGCGCACTTTGGTTCCCTTAGCCCCAACTGAGCATCATTTTAATGCCACAGTCTGAGTCCTGTTACTATGTCCATCCCTTTATGACCACAGTGTACCCACCTTCTGATGGTTGCTTCAGCAGGATAACGCACCATGTCACAAAGTTCAAATCATCTCAGGCTGTTTTTTTGAACATGACTGCATTCAAATGCCCTCCACACTCACCAGATTGGGTATGGTAGAACAGAAGATTCAAATCATGGATGTTCTGAGTGATGCTATCACGTCAACATTGACCAAAATCTTTGTTTTCTTTGTTGAATCTACACCATGAAGAGTTAAGGCAGTCCAAGCGAATACAAGCAAGATGTACCTAATAATGTGGCTGGTGTAAAGCTTATTTTATCATCTTTGGCCAGTAAAACAAATACCTTCATATTAGTGATGTTTACAGGTGTAAACTTGAAAGATGTCTTTCAGGAATCTTTTATTTCTTGCTGTCACTTAGACTCAACAGTAGTGTTGCCAAACCTTTACGTCAAAAGAAAATAAACCCATTAACAACATTGAGCTGCCAAGAAGTCCTTTTCGCAAATTCTTCACTTGGAATAAATGCACAGCTGTGTAGAATCCCATGAATAGTAAAGATGTTTTTTAAAAAGGAAGGGAAACAAAAGGATGCTATTAAATTATTAGTGCTTTATTGGTGATGCTTTGATGACTGCAAAGCTGAATTCTTCATGTATTAAATGAATCCCTGAACTAGGCAAAGATTTTGGCGATGAACTCTTTGAAGCGTTTAGCGTACTGCTCTGGATGAACAGTTGAGATCTCAGCTCCTGCCTACAAAACACAGACACACAGTCGATCAGAAATAAGTAGAAGCAGCCCTTTACACTTTGCAGAGCACTGATCTCTCACCCCGTGTTTGACAGCCTTGGCAGCGTGAGCGGCTTTCTTCTTGGTGTCGTACTGCGTCAGCACGTCAATCAGACCCATAAAATACACCTCCCTACGGGGCGCACCTACAAGGGAGCGATTCACAGTGTTTGGCGAGCGATATTGATCTGCGCATATGATCTTATCTTGTGCAGCACAGTGTGAGAGGAAGTTTCGGTGGGTGAAAAAGCGCAGGGCTCCTATCTCGGCTGTCGGGACTCACCCACAGCGCTCTGAATAGCGTACACATCCACATAAGGGTCGAAATCCCCGGGACCCATGGGTTTGAAGGAGTTCATGTAGCCGGTAATGCCTTCAGGGGAGGTGGAGTGGGGAGCAGGAGCAAGGCCATTTTCATCATCCTCTTCCTCCTCATCGGACAGCTCCATCTCCTCCTCCTCCTCCTCCATCTCGGCTCTTTCGACATCGTGGATACCGAGCAGCAGGCTGTAGTCCATGATCCTCATACGTACAAGAAACTGCAGTGAGAGAAATAATTACACACCAGAGACAAGAAACACAAAAATCCCCCACAAAAAGCAACGCCTCTCTTACCTCAGTGTCTCTGTTGAGCTTGTCCATTATTTTCTCCTTCTCTTCATCACTCACATAAACTTTCTGCATGTTATTCATAAAGTCCACATCCTTATAAGTGGGCACTTCCTTGACCTGAAAATATAGAAAGAATTACAACATTCATTCAACAGCATTTTTCTTTTCATCAAAACATTTATAGCTTCTCCATTTTCATATGATTAAAGCCAAATAACATTTTCATAATTTTGTTTTCTGAATCAGTACAGATGGAAATATCAAAGGTTCCCGCAGCTCTGCAGCTAGTCAAACTTCCTCTATTAAACCAGATATTTCTTCATCTTTTTCTTTTTTATCTAGGTCAGCGTCGCTGGAGGCCAAACAGAGGGCTTCTGATGTTTAAAACAGCCTGTTGCTAAGTGATTTTTCTGTGGGAAGATTCAAGAAAGTCTAATCTTAAAATCACATTTGTCACAATGCGCAAACAATAACAGTTACACATAGGAAAATAATTCCACACTCTGCCCTCAGGCGCACATTTCAAAGAGAAAAAAAATACATTTTTGGTTTGCAGTCTTAGATGTAGCCTGTCAAACCGGGGAGAGCAGCCAGAATACTAAACACGTCCACATCTTCAGACAGACTGTGGGGGCAGTAGCACACGTGCAGCCACTTCAGGTATGCTAAGTTTTTCTTTCTCACTTCAGCTTTTATCATTTTACTTGCAGTCGGTGATTGATGTAGCTATCAGTCCAAACGTCAGACAATGTTAGGCAATAATCAGATGGGTTTTTTTCACAGAAATGTTGCCTTTTAGTGGCGTATCATTATCATTATCATTATCATTACGCCAAGTACTGAACAATTGTTTGTTAATTTCAGGTTACACAAGTCTCAGTGAGCTAAAATCAAAGTTTAGGCTGAAAGACTCACAGTTTTTCAGGTAAAAGCTTTTTTGGAATCACCTTGTTGGTGCAGAAATGCTATGTTATGCCTGTCTCTGTTATTGTTTTCATAGATTCAACTAAAGAAATGGGAAGAAATTATATGTTTTTGTGACAGACTGCTATTAACAAAGATGTGTATTATGTGTAGACACAACACTGGATCATCCCTTGGGTTAGGTGCATTTTTATGCTTGAATGATTCACAGGTCAATGTTAAGTAGCTTAACAAACAACAACAATATTCCTTTGAAAATGGGCAGGTACAAGGATTGGACTGAAAATGAATGAAAAAGCAGCCAATGTTCATAGAAAAATTTAAAAAGACCTTCAGAAAGCCTGGGCTGCTCAAGACTATTTCAAAGATCACAACAAAATCTGGTCCAGGAAACAAAACGTGACAAAATCGAGGGCTTGAAACTTTTGCACAGTACCATATAAATAGGTTGTTGTATCCTGCTCATTATGGCAGATAATCATGTGAGCTGACTACAAGATAAATAAATAAATGAACCATATCAAAGATGCATACCTAAATAAACCGATGATACATTGTAATCTGCACACCAGCTATGAATTCAATCGCTGTGCAACAGGCAAAGCGCTTATTTTAATGGCTTACAAAGTCAACCTGGCACTATTAATTAATGGACTTGATGAACCCTAAAACTTTACTGTGTTTGGTCTTCAGGCAGTTTGAGCTATTTACTGAACCTCTTTTCTGGACCCCAACAGTTTTTCTTTTTGCCTCACTGAGATATTTCTACCATTTTTATTGGAGTGTCTCTTTTCTGAAAAAGAAAAGAGCAAAATATTGTAGAAAAATATTGTAGAAAATGTTAATGATTAAAAAAAAGCATTTTCAAAAGTTTCTGTGACTCAATATATGTCTTTCATTTAAACATATTAAAAAAGGACACCCGCAGTTTTACAAGGGAAGCACTGGTAAGGAGAAATTAGAAAGAAATTCTGAAAATGAATCCTATGGAAATATAGCTGCGTAATGGCTTCAACTGCTGTGGAGATGCTTTTTTTAAACGCAAAGGCCTCTCCAAGCTTGACGCGTGGAGTTGAAAGACGAGTGTTTATCAGTCAGGGTCAGCTGCTGTTTTTGACGTTTCGTGTTTATCTCTCTCTCTCTCACGAGTCTCCCAGCTTGATGTGAGCACAGAACTAAATCACTTCAAAAACTAAAGACCAGAAAGGCACTTGACTGGTTTTGGAAATAACCACCTCATAGATTATATATTTTTCCTTTTAGTGCAACACGCTGTGTTGCACTAAAACAAAACACTTTGGTCCTTCATTTGAACAGGTACAAAAAAGAAACCAAACACATCAGACATCGCAATAAAGCTATTGCCAAATAAAGGTATAATAATCGAGTGGAGCCGAGCTTTTTTTGACCATTTTCTTACTGGAGATGTTAGTGCAAGGTTATCATAATTAAAATTAACAAGCTCAAATGTATTCAGCCACTCTTTCATTGAGCCTGAGTCAGAAGACGTAAAAATAACCATCTGTAATAGATCACTGCCTCTTAAACACTCCACGGCCACACGTGTGCTTTATTTCCAGTAAAGACAAACGTCACTGGAACTCTTGTGGACAACAGACTGACTTTACCTGAATCTGATCTCACCTTTTCTTTAAAACTGGCTTCACGAGACACCAGCGAGCCCTGATGAAAGAGAAGAAAGTGACCGGTGTTACTGTTGAGCCAAAGATCCATATTTGCTCATTACTTTCAAAGCTAGAATAGTCATTATCACTCATGTGTTCTCAGAGATGATACACGTGTGGCCATAAATCCAACAGTCTACTATTAATAAATGGTTTGGGGTGAAGCATAACTTTAATTCACAAGCATTTAACACTCTGTTTTTTAAACTATTGTCTTTAAATGTTTTGGTAAGTTAAGCATTTCAATAGCTGATAAAAGTAATAAGACACTATCATATGAGATACACTGCCTCTGGAGGATTACCTTGAGGTCATACTTCCTGTGTACGTGAAGTCGGTGGCTGAACATGTTCCTCATTACTAACAGGTAGGTGTCCTCACTCTCCACAGTGACTCTGTACATGGCCAGGAACTGAGGGAGGAGCGTACTGCCGTGGCAGGTGACAATATGCTGGAAGAGACCATCAGTACATGGATTTTCAGTCATGAAGAATAAACATCTGCACGTGAATATAATAAGTTGTGGTTAATGCTCTTCCTGAAGATCCTCCTGTGGCATCTGATCAGCACCGCAGATGTAATTTAGACTTGGAATAATTTACAGGACGAACTCCATTTGAAAACACTGCCTGCATTTCAAACAGATGGCTTCATTGTTATATGACTCTACAGCGTCGTTAAGACATTGCATAAGAGGTAAAGTATGATAACATAAAAGAGTTCCTAGTAAGATAAGGTTTTTCTTGTAACAGATATGATTCAACGCACGGGTAATATAAAGTCATTTCATAGCATCATAGCAAGAAATGTCAAGAAAGGCAGGGAGGATGTACAGTCCCAGCAAGTAAACGTGGATTTACACAATGCTCGACTTCATTTTTTAATCAGCTTTGTATTTTGAGACGTCTGTTATACCTCAAGTATGAAAACAGTTCATTGTGATGAGCAACAATAAGTGTCAAAGCCACTGAGCACAGCATTGTCTGCATTGCATTTGTGCACTGGAGCGTCTACAAGTGAAACTGAGCTAATTCTGATGGACTTGGAGTTGGTAATATACTGAATGACATTTGTGTCAAACCTTTAATTAGGATGAAACAAATGGAGAATTAAAACTAAATTCATTTAATAAAATACTCTGTTAAAATCCATCAGATTCTCCTGTGTCCTATTGTTAGAGTTGTCATATTGGTAAATCTATCACCTTACAAAGCTAGTTAACTGCTGTGAGATTTTCAGTCTGTATTGCGTGTTTAACCTCTTTGTATGAACAGTCTGATGTCATTAACTTATTAATAAATGTGGCAGATTCTGCCAACAACACCCCTTTCACGTGAACATGGAATGAAAGCCCTGGAGGAAACCGGCTTATCTTGAGTGCCAGTGTTACAGTAAGTGAATCGACCCCCGGGTACGCTGAGGGAGCAAGGCATACCTGAATGCACTTAACATATGTCAGAACAATCAGACATCAAGTAAAAATGAAAGAAAACGAAAGTTAGGAAGATATGCTAAATATGGAGGCAAGAAGACTCAAATTAAATATGAAAACAGACTCATGGGGACAATGGAGGACAAAAACACAAGCACAGAAACTGAGGGAGGAAAAGATAAGGAGACAGCGAGGGAACAAAACACACAAGAAATATCAAACTCAAAATAAGTTGGGGTTCTAAGCAAGAGCCCCAAACTCCAAAGAAACTGAACTGGGAACCAGAAGAAAGTTCAAGCTCTCATAAAAAGGCGTGTTTCACATGTCAAGTGATTCTTCTCACACAAATGATCCCTGTGACTGTTGCCTGCTCCAGTTAGAGCCATTATCAGATGATCATGATGTAAAGTGGTCATAAAACCTATAAAGAAATGAAAAAATATAACAGCGAAATGCAAAGTCATTTATCTTGGGATTTGGCAGAGTGGTGAAGTAAACGTTTTAATTTGAGTTAATATATTTATGTTACCACTAAGTGTGCGCTCAGCGCTGCTGTTGATGTCTAATATGGTGGCTGCACATTAGACCTCTGAAACTTTAAACTGGCAAGTGCAAATCACTTTAGTTTGTCAGCAGACCAACGTGAATCTGATTTAACTGATTGATAGGTGTTCATGGTGTGTGTTCAGTCTTCCTGCAGCTGCGGTTCAAACAGTGTAAAAGAGGCAGCAGATTAGAATCGGGCATAACAACATTTAAACATTTTCTGCATCACCAGAATAATATATACACACTCTAGTGGCACCGTTTTCACAGCTGTACATTTATAGACCCCATTATTAAGAGGTTTTAGTAAAGTAATAGTAGTAGGCTTAACAAGCTGCATATGAAACATATAGCTCCGGCAGAAAATCTATATCACACCTTAAAATGTTGTAAATTAAGCAATCATTAAAAAACATGCTGTTTTCAAACAGTGACCTGTTATCATGATGACTTATCCTGGTAAAAAGAGAGCCGCTTTCATGACACTGAAAACTCTGACTTTAAGGTCAAGACAGCTCACTAACCCCATAATCTTGCTTCACAGAACACCTCTATGAGCTCATATAGCACAACAAAAACAAACCCCTCCAAATTACTAGAATGATAAGAATGACCGGCTGAGTTTATGCACAGCGTGTCTGAGCTGTCGATTATATACCTACACTGGCAGAGTACTGGCTCACATTAGCGTTGTGAACAAGCTAGAAACAATTCTAGTTTGTTTAACAGTAGCACTACACCTGTCCTAATCTACTGTGCTCACACAGCATACACAACTCTTGTGGTCAGCATCACTACAACATTTAGATTTTAAATAGCATCTAAAATTTTCATCTTTCCCTGATGACTATCAGTAACAATCTTATTGCTCTATAAGCATTTACCGTATTTCCCGGACTACAAAGCGCACCTGAATATTAGCCGCACAAGCTAAAATCAGGGGAAAATCCTGTTTTGTACATACATTAGCCGCACCTTACTAAAAGCCGCAGGTGTTTCAATGTTGACTTATCATATGTAAGAGAATATGCACAAAGGGAATTGTCAGGAAAGAGATGGCTGTTTGGAGACACACCCCTTTTATTAATATTTTGAAAAACAAGTTATGGGTACATATTTGCACATGTAGTACATAACAGTAACCTACAGCACACCAGAAAAATAGATTCGGACTACCTTTTAGGCTCAGGTGCAGTGACACGGCTTTAACAAGAAGAAAAGTCAGTCATTCACCATCTTTCTCTTCTTCCTGCGCACTAAAACCACCAAAGTCCTCTTCTCCAGTGTCGGAAACGAACAGGCTCATGATGGCTTCGTCATCCACTCTCCGCTTCTCTCCTTCGTTGTCACTTTCAAAACCAAAGAAATCCTCGTTGTCAGTGTCAGAGTCGAACCCCCTCTGAAGGGCCGTGGCGGTGTCTTCCTCTCCATCATGCAGCAGTCCAGCCCTTCAAAATCCGTTGGTGATCGTGGATGTTTTCGCACTTTTCCACGCTGTCAGAATCCACCGGTGGAGTTGGGCATAACTTGCTTTTCGCAAGTTTATCGCCGCTCGTCATCCACGCCTCCCGCTGAATGCGTAGCGCTACTTTGAAGTTTGTTTTTCGCGCTACTTCGTACGGCACTACGTTGCCTGGCGGACGGACATGTGACTAACATACCACTCTTGAACCTCGATCCTTCCGCCAGGCAACGTAGTGCCGTACAACAGCGGAACAAACAAAACAAATCGTCTTACGATATGACAAAAATCATGGAAAATCCATAGAAAAGCCGCACCTGACTAAAAGCCGCAGGGTTCAAAGCTTGTGCAAAAAGTAGCGGCTTATAGCCCGACAATTACGGTATATATGATCTTAAACAGAGCCCCGCACTGTACCTGCTGACCTTATTCTAAGGTCTGTTGGACATAGACTAAGCCTCCGTTTGAATTGAGTTTTTATATGAATTATTTATTCTCAGATCATGAAACATCACAGGGACTGCAGATGAGAGAATAAGAATGAAAAATGCCCTTTAAACATTAATTTAATGAAATACTCAATTAATATCAATATCTTCTTGCATTTTGATATGATAAATCTGTTAACCTACACAGTCAGTATGTTGCTGGCTTTCTTTTCAGGCTTCAGAAAGGCTAAGCGTTATTATTAACCAAAGTCCTTAACACATACAATTTTAATACGATATTACTCTTAAGCGCTTTTTCTCTTACATACCCTGATACTGCTTTGTCTGCAGCAGCTACGTTGCTTTCAGGCATATTACCTGTTTAACTTCTTCATATTTTTCCCATAGTATTCTCTCACCTTCCTGTGTAACATCAGCTGCTCTACTGCTCTAGTGCTAATGCCACCACTTTCATGTGACCACAAAGGGGAAACCCTGGGTTAACTTAGCAAGATGATTACCAGCTACACGTGACCGCTTATCCTGATTGCCAGTGTTAGGGTAAGTGAATCCAGATAGCGCAAAGATATCCTGGGTCTGTGCAACTGGGTCTGTAGTATAAATCTCTGATGGTGGTGCGTATTTGATTCTCTCTTGGTGATTTATGAGAAGGAAACATTTTGACAGGTCTGCGAAAAATCGTTATGCCTCAGAAGTAATATCTGTAGGAAGGAAATCATGTTGCACAGAATCTGTGGTCTACATCTGTGAGTCATCAGTGAATTTTTTTTTTTTTGGTAACCCCTCCTATATCAATTGATACCAGTGGTGCCAACTTCGGGCATTTTTATTGATTTTTTGGCACCAGGGCCAGTGTCTTTTCAGTGGAAATGCATTAAAGTGATCTGAGATTAGGGAGTGATGTTCACTGACTGTCACGGCGAGTGAGAGGAGCCGTGTGGAGGAGGAAAAGGAGGATCCACACGCAGGCAGTCGTGAAGGTGTAAAAGGTGATTTATTGAACACAAAAGGAGAGGCAAACGGCAACACGGAGAACTAAACTATACTGGGAAACAACTAAAACTACAAAGCACAAACCTGAATGAGCAGAGGAGACTGATGATGGACAGCAGGGAGAACACACAGGTGAGACATGGTAGAAACACAGATGAGGCAGGGTGGAATACACAGACGGACCAGCAACTACAACAACGGAGGACATGACTTAAATACACCCAGAGAAACACAGGGGAATTACACACAGGTGGTGGACACAGCTGGGAATGATCAACAAGACGAGACAGAGGTAAAACTGAACACACTCACATGAGACCCAGACCTTCACAATAAAACAGGAAATGAGAACACCACACCAAGACGCAGACCTGACACTGAGAGACAGACAGAATGACACATGGAACCTGAACTAAACTAAACAACCGAGAACAAATCCTTAAACATGAAACTCAAATAATAAACATCATAATCATCATCATAAACACAACAAGAGAACAAGAAAACAATCCCTGATGCAAACTAAAACCAAAACATAATAACCTCAAACATGGAATAACAAAAACATGAAACTCCACATACTGGGTCCAACGGACCCAGACCCGTGACACTGACAGGCTCATGCAACAGTATCATGGCTTACTGCAAGCCCTTTTAAATGTCATTGGTAACATCAGTGCTCTTTCAACAACAACAACAACAACAAAAAGCTGTGTGAAGGCCTTTTGTGGCACTACAGAAAAGAAATACAGTACAAGCAAACAAACATCATGCTACTTGTTAATATGTCATGTGACTTAGCTTTCTCTGTTTGGTGTGTTATTTTTTTTTGTATCTGTATAACCAGAAAAAGCTCTGACAGAATCATTCTTCAATGTGAATTATTTAATATGCTTCAATTTAAATGTAAAACTGGAGCCATGAAATTCTAACACTCGTGTCTCAGCTTTGATGCTGTAAAACCTTTACCATGGCAACCATGGTTAATGTAAAAAGGGCACATTTTTTTCTTGTATAAAAACGACACAAGGAAAGAGAAAAGACTGGTAGATGTGTGCATGTACAAAAGGATTGCAACCATGCACACACTAGAAATACTATGTTCTTAGTTCAGTTCAATTCAATTCATTTTATTTAGCTCCAAATCGCAGCAACAGTCACATCAAGGCACTTCATACTAAAAGGTAAAAGAGTAAAAGAGAGAAAACCACAACAATCAGATGACCCCACGTGAGCAAGCATATGGTGACAGTGGGAAGGAAAAACTCCCTTTTAACAGGAAAAAACTTGCAGCAGAACCAGGAGAGGCAGCCATCAGCTGCAACCGGTTAGGGGTGAGGAGAGGGAGACACAACAAAAGACACACTGTGTAAGAGAGCCAGGGATTAATAATAACTAATGATTAAATGCAAAGTGGTGAACAACCACAGACAGTGAAAAGAGGTGAAGAAGAAACACTCAGTGCACTATGGGAAGAGCCCAGCAGCTTAGCCCTAAATGCAGGGTAACTAAGGGAGGATTCTGGGTCACCTGATCCAGCCCTAACTATAACCTTTATCAGAAAGTATAGTTTTGAGCCTTATTGTAAAAGCAGAGAGAGTGCCTCTCTCCAGTATCCAAACTGGGAGCTGGTTCCACAGAAAAGGGGCCTGAAAGCTGGAGTCTCCAATTTTAAAATTGAACCTACTCTCTGACCTTTAAAGGACATATAAACTTGTGTCAGTCCTACCTGGTGATATGCAGAGAGCGCATTATGCATTTCTGCAACCTCCTCACTGGAAATTTCTTTTATAACCAAAGTGCGGTCGTACGACGTCAGCAGCAGGCCCGCATATTTCCCTTCGTCGTGTCTGAGAGGAGGACTCCGAGCCAGAGAAACCTGCCGGTGAGTGAGAGAACAGCATCATGAGATCAGAAGGAGAAGCCTCCTGCCCTGGGAAACCTTTCACATTTTAAAGTGTTGAAACAAATGCAAATATCTTACATATACCAGAAATGTAATGCTGCGCAGCATCGGACCATAAAAAGCTTTGTTTTAACATGCTTCTTACATTGATCTGAATGCAGGTCTGCAGTAAGCTAATGTGACTTTTATCAGCAACAATATGTTTCCCGTAATTGTGTGCTAAGCAAATGTGCACTTCCCAGACTGGAGGATGGCTGTGTGCCACCTGGCGCATGCAAAATACGACACAAAGAAATGCAAATGTAGAAGCGAGCAGATCAATATGCACATAAAAGTTCATGGTTTCGATCAAAGGAAAACACACAGAGCCTTGGATGTTCTCTGCTTGTGCGAGTCTATGTTTTTTTCTAATGGCCTCTACATTTTTGTGAAACGATAGATTTTATCCATATTTATATTTTAGTGCACAATGAAACGCAGACTTGCTGTGAATCATACCTGGAAATCTTGATCCTCAATGCCAAAGCGCTCTCGCAGGTTTCTGAACACTTGAGGACAGTACTCTTTGAATTTAAACTGTCCTGGAAGAGTCTCCCTGAGGAATAATGACAATAACGCATAGATTTAGTGTGCAGCAACATTTTACAAAAGATCTATGCTCGTGACTATTAGCTGACTGAATTATATTAGGGATCCTGCTGCTTAACAGCTTCCAGATCAAAACAAGTTCAGAGAAATCTCACTACAGTAACGGCACTTTAACCTTGGGAAAATATTTTATTGGTCCTCAAACCTCTGTTCATAAGTCTTTACTGAACCCGGATTCCTGAACGGATTAAAGGATTATTGAAAGCCTTTCACTTTTCTAGACTCAGTGCTTATAGAAACCGAACCTAACAACAGACACTGTATAGGACAGCTTTTATAAATGATTATTATACTGTAGCACACTCTGACTGACACTCTTCCACCACTATTTCAGATAAATCCATCAAGCTAACCTTTTTTTGCCTTTTAAATTATGTTGCACAGCAAGTAAAAAAAACACAAGTTAATGCTGCACTTCTAACTTTAGCCCATAACATCATTCTTTCTCTTTCGAGACAATATTGCACTGCGCTCATTACTGTAGCTATAGTGTTGGTGAAGAAAAACACCGTTGCTCTCTAAAGGGGTCTGGATATTCTGATAAGCAGAGACAATAACACCGAGAAATAAATCCTGAGAGGAACAAAAATCTGTGCAGTTTACAGGAAGCAAAACGAGGCTCCTGCAATCATGCAGACAGAGCTGAGTAGAGCCTATGAGCAGAGCACAGTACTTATTGAAGAGGTGGTTGTTGACTTTGATCTTGGTGCTGGCTTTGAAGTCGTCTGGGAGCAGCATGACAGGTACGGGCACCTGGCTCAGGTCATTAATCTGCGCATGATCAGTGGATAAATAGTTAATAATGAACATTTTCATACCCAGGCAGACAGAAGTGCACATTAAACGGCCTTATAGCTACCGAATGATTGACTCCCCACATCAGCACGCTCAACACGGGGTCACTCGCTCGGAAAACCTTCACTTTCTGTTGAACAAAGTGTTTCTTCTTCGTCTTCCTTTTTGGCGCCAGAGTGTTCAGAGGGTTGGAGGTAGCACTGGGAGAAGACATTTTCAGGCAGGTATCCGCGTCTCCGTCTGTGGACAGGCGTTTTGTTGTCTCTGTATGTAAAGTAGGCTAAAGTCCGCCCTGCAGCAGCCTATTAGCGCTTTGATCCAACACCCTGCGAGCCCAGCGCCTTTTGGTCCTTCAGTCCAGCAACGAACAGGTGCAGAGCCTCCCCCAACACGGGCTGAGCCTTCATCATCTTATTTTGTGGCTCATTTTTAAGCTTTGTTAATTTGACATGCTGTCACATTAATGATCATTTTCGTGCAGGCTTGCTTACAGGCAGAACTGCAGTAATTACATCTAAATTACCAGTGCTGTACGATTCTGCAAAGTTTGGTATCCATCCGATACCAAGTAAATAAAGGGCTAGTATTGCCGATACCAATGTCGATACTGAAACTTTTAACTTGTATGTAGGGGAGAGAAGTGTATTTTTTAATGTGGTTTCTTCTGGAGACCTGGAATCTATAGAAACAAAGTATCCATCATATTCTGCTGGCCCACCTCTATTATTACAGCTCTTAGTGGTGATTTGTTAATTATAGTTAATTTTATAATTATATATATATATATATTTGTTTGTTTGTGACCTTTAAAATGTAGCAATTTATGTTTATAATAGCACATGCTGTGAGGGAAATGTGTTTTGTTTCCGTTTACTTAAATAATTTTAAATTGCATCAGTTTTTTGTTTGTTTGTTTTTTTTTATTCAAAAATACTCTAAAGAAGAATATATGCATTTTGTATTCACGTGTTGATGTCATTCATCTATCTTACTCAGTGCGGTGTGGTCAGGCTCATCAGAATATTTTATCATAAATAAATACAATAGTGAGAAACTGATGTAGAATTCAGTGGGTCATGCTGAGCCTGTGCCACTTTGTTAGGTACACCTGTACGTGCAAATATGTCATGGCATTACCATGGCATTTGAGCGTGTAGACATGGCCTGTATGACCTGCAGAAGTTCAAACTGAGCAGAATGGGGAAGAAAGATGATTTAAGGGACTTGACCATTTGCATGGTTGCTGGTGCCGGACAGGCTAGTCTGGTTATTTCAGAACCTGCTGATCTACTGATATTTTCCCAAACAAGGTTTACAGAGAATAGTTTTGAATGGCTGTTATCTGGGTGAAAATGCTTTATCTACTTCAGAGGTCAGAGGAGAATGGCCATACTCCCTTTAGGACGTCAGGGCAGATGGCATGGATACCCAACTTTGTGAACACGATAACTCGAGAACGAAGTGATGGTACTTTCAGATTGGTACAATATGTGGGTCTACTAAAAATCTTGGACAAGTTTGAATATTAGTGACCTCAGCTTCAGTGATCTCTGCTGTGACATTCAGGTGATAGTGTCAGAATAAACAACATGAAAGCACGTATCCACGATGCCGTGGATCAGCACTTCAGGCTGCTGGTGGTGTAATGGTGTAAGGGATATTTTCTTGGCACACTTTAGGCCCATTAGGCCCAATGGAGCATTGTTTAAATGCCACAGTCTGATTATTGTCGCTGACCATGCCCATCCATTTATGACCACAAAGCCATCTTCTGATTCCTGCTTACAGCAGCATAGTGCATCATGTCATTGAACATGACAATGAGTTCACAGTTGCTCAAATGGCCTCCTCCACATTCACCAGATTTGAAGCCAATAGAGCACCTTTGGGATGTTGTGGACCAGGAGAGTTTCATCATGTGCAGCTGACAATTCTGCAAAAACTGTGTGATGCTGTCACATCAATATAGACCAAAATATCTGAGAAATGTTCAACATAGAAATTACAGAATTAAGGCAGTCCTGAACTCAAAAGGGGACCCAACCCAGTACCAAAGAAGTGTACCTAATAAAGTGGCCAGTTTGTGTGGATGATATTATTTGAACTGCATAAGAGGTTAAATGTTGGTTTGTGATGAACAATTTTTAAGTAAATTAATTATCCTGATAGTAGTTATACTCATGATGCACATGCAGAAGTGCCCTGTTCACAGTCATATACACTGTCTCATTCATGCATAAGCATTGTGGGGCCAGTGCAACCCTATGCTTCCTGCTTGGTTGTTAACCACTAAGACTTGTAACACAGTACTTTCTGGTGCAAATTACAGTGGGAGCTGTAATTTTTACACTTCACAAAACCACCAGGTGGACCGTATTGGACCATTCCACGGGCCAGTTCGGGCCTCCAGACCACATGTTTGACACCCTTGTTGCAGCAAATCATAATATTCTTTCTATTGTGGTTGCAGGAACCACTAGACTAAAGAGCTGAGACTTCCTGTTTAAAGGGCCAGATAAATTAAAAAACTAAAACATGTTTTATTTTAAAAAATCTTTAATATAATAACCAATAAAAATCTTACATTTATTTTTGTAATACTGTGTTTCGCCGTATATCAGTCTTGAAAATTAAAAATGCCCCCAAGTCCTTAATCACTAATGGCGCTATCAGTGTTAACATAAATAGAATATCATATCCGAAGTAACATAAATAGGATTACATGTTGAGATATTTTACAGCATTGATAGTTGTACAATTACAGTGGTTTCAAAGTTTAAAAAAAATATGGAAAATATATATAAATACACTTTTTCTAGTGATCAGTCAGTCTATAAAATTCTAAACTTGCATTAATAACACGATGTGCCACTGGTGGATGCCGAAAATGTGCCTCTCTATGCTTACATAGATATTCTTTTCAAGAAAAAAATCATAACTGATTTATGGTTAATCAATCCAATAATCAATAGCTGTCATTTACAATACTTAGAATCAGTTTCATGTTAGAACAAATGGGGTTTCCCTTCAAAAGCAAACAGCATTTTTAAATGGCCGCGTGTTATGAGGGTTAACATGAAAGGACATCAAACCAATAAAGTTTTAATGTGTTCAGCAGAGGGCGCATGGACACTAAAGTTTCACCTGATTGTTAAACAGCCTTGTAATAGCGATGTCCTTCTCTCTGCTGGCGCACAGTCACATAAGAGGCACTGTGTTCGGTCCCTTTACTGGTCTGGTGTGCCTTCATCGTAATCTCACACAGGGACTGAAGCTTCAGCCTCCTCGTTGCATTTAACAGCTCAGACCACCCTTCTGTTTAGTGTTTGTAGACAGGGGCATGCCGTTCTTGTCAACGCACCAACACTTTCCTCGCCGCCGCCCACCTCGAGATGACCAACACTGCCGAAAACACAACAGACATAGTAAAGAGTTAAATGCAAAGATGTCTGGTCTCTATAGAATCAATGTGAGATCAGCCCTTTTTCCTATAAATCATCTAATTTGGAGACTCACCTGCTTCTTTCTGAAGAAACCACGCTTGTCACAGTTGGGCATGTAGATATCATGGTTTGACGTAAATAAATGGGCATTAAGACCTTCGATGATTGTCGTTAGCAGCTGACGGCATGGAGCCTGAGAGAAGGAACAGAGTTAACCAGATATATGTAATGCCTACTTTAATTCACTGTCAGGAATGTGCTCTTTTTGTTTTGTTTTGTTTTTTAAACATAGATATACAGTACAGGATGAGCGTTTTTACCTCATCTGGATTCTCAGTAGGTGTACTTTCTAGTGTATGAAAGCAAATAAAAACAAACAAGAACATCAGTTTTTAAAATTTTAGCGTTTATGCCATTAAATTGAGGAAGATTTCACACATTTTGAGATCTTTTGCTTGGTAACACATGTTGATTTCTCTAGTCATACTCCAATTTCCATTATAACATGATAATAACCTGAAAAGCAGTGAGTTAAAAGCATTTAACTTTCGAGATAAATGTGATATTTAAGATTGTATCTCAGCCAACAACAGCAAAATAATAATAATAAGTATTCAATTACTCCTAAATCCATAATGTTTCTCTCTCACTGATTAAATCATAGCTTCTCCCAAAAAAGTAAGCTGAAACTTACCAGCAACATGGACCGGTTTAGTCGGGCTGGTGCTACTGGCATTACTGCAGACTCCTCTGCCTTCCAGCAGGGCACGCAGGGGCTTTGGCTCATCGTCTGGAGGTGCACAACGCAGACCGTGGGCGCAGCTCAGAGTGTAGACGCCACACGGCTCTCCAAGAGCCAAAGTTGTGGCATTTACCTCTACAGACGGCTGCCTCTGTGAGTGCTTTCCTCTGCAGGTAGGACATCCTCTGGACGGTGTGGTCAGTGGGCTTGAACAAGCCAGCTGCAGGAGGACCAGCACCAGGATGTTTAAACACAGCAACATCTTACACTAAAAGTTGTCTGCTAATAAATGGTTCCAGTGCAGCCTCGTAGCAGTAATAAACGGTTCCAAGATTCCCTTTTCTAACTCTGTTCCCAGTTTTGGATAATTTGCTCCAGCTGAGAGCAGCAAGTGATAATGCAGCTGACAGACGCCACTGACAGCAGCTTTTAAAGAGGAAAGGTATGGGAGGGATACGTGATGGAGAATGTTAGCTTTCCTCTCATTTCCACACAGCTGAGCACACCCCATTTGACTTGTCTCTGACACATACACGTGCTCACGCACGCTCATGCCATTTGTTGCCTGTCATGCCACTGGATAGCTATGTTTCCTACATTGACATAAATCACAAGTGATGCTGCGTTTGCTACACCATTGCTCTGCCTTTTCCCCACTTAGAGGATCATTTATCATCGTCATATTTTTACGGAGGTGCTGCTTTATTATGGCCAGTCAATCATGGTAGGGCTAAAAGATGAAAAAGACACTTTATTTTCTGCAGCATAAATTTAGTTTCATTACACCACGGTTTTCAATGGCATTCAAATCTCTAGCAGAATTTAATATTAAAATGATTTGAATATAAAAAAATAATAAAAAAATAAGTAAAAATAGTTAAAACAAGGAATAAATCTGGCTTTATAGCCTCAAAAAACACTCCAAATAATAGAAGTTTTTCTCTGTTAACAACAGTAAAAGCATTTTGGCACTCCAACACCTCCAACCTTTTTATTGATATTGTCACTACTTTTTTTTTTAAACGCTATCTGCTAAATCGACAGTGTGTTCTCAGAGTGTGTTTACCGATTCTCAGGGCTGAAGCTGACACTGATTGACACCGGAAGGTTGAAGGAGTGCCGCTGAAGGCAAGATGATTAAGACATCAATAGCCACAAGCTAAAAGTCCCGCCCTGTAAATTCCGCATTTGTGAATCACAAACACATGAAATTAAAGGACAGGATCAAAGTATTTTGCCATAAAATTGATACGTTTAATATCTCATGGTTGCTAGGACTTGTAGGTTTCTGCTTTCATTTTCCCCACCAGAAGCAAACTTACTCTTAAGTTCAGTGTTTATGTCAATTTTTTTCCATGCCGGTTTATACAATTGTAAACCAGCTCGCAAACTGACGTTCAACTTCATAAGAAGCTGTGAGGGGGATGCAGTGTTTTGCTTGAAATTTCAAAATCAAGAAAATAATCCAAAAAAGAGATAAATAAGGTACTTTCAGCTGCTCCCTTATTTCCCAAAGGGTTGCCAAAGCGGATGGATCCACATGTTTGATTTGGCACGGATTTTATGCCAGAGGAACTTCCTAATACAACCCTCCTATTTATCCAGCCTTGGGACTACTAGGAGCTTTTGAACCCCTGAGGTTCGAATGGATTGGGAATCTTGGTGAATGTGTTGACTATTACACCACAGAGCCACTAATCCACTAGATTAAAATATTAAAATATCTGTTACAAAGTGAAAATGAAATATGTATAACTAAATTCATAAACACGTGGAATAAAAATAAATTCAATTTAAAACTAAGAATTACCAGGGTCCCGGACCCTCTTAGGTACACTCCCAATAGGGCTTAAAAAGCTGGGATTCTCCACCAATTGCTCTTAGATCTGAAGAAGCTTCTCAGATGAGAAGTTTCAAGAAACTAAAAGAGGTCCAGATGCTTTTCTTTCCAAGCTCCTTAGACAATAATATATATGGTATTTTGATATATATATATATATATATATATATATATATATATATATATATATATATATATATATATATATATATATATATATATATATATATATATCACGGGCAGGGCGTACGTGTTGATGGCCCGGATCTTGTTCTTACCTGCCCGTGATCAGGTACCCTGCCGGGGTAATAGGCTGGCCAAAGGAGGAGATAGAAGCCACTGACATAAAGACAAGAAAGCTCCTTACCATGCATGGAGGGTTTCACCCCAAGTCCAGCACCCTGAGGCTGTACGCTAAGCGGAAGGAAGGGGGCCGGGGACTGGTGAGTGTCAGCACCACAGTCCAGGATGAGACAACGAAGATGGCCCCAACTGACCGAGTGCTCAGTGAATACCTCAGGCAGCAGAAACCCAAGAAAGAGGAGGAAGACGAGGAACCATCATGGAAGGACAGGCCCCTGCACGGTATGTACCACCGGCAGATAGAGGAGGTGGCTGATATCCAGAAATCCTACCAGTGGCTGGACAAAGCTGGACTGAAAGACAGCACAGAGGCACTAATCATGGCAGCACAAGAACAAGCTCTGAGTACAAGATCCATAGAGGCTGGGGTCTATCACACCAGGCAAGACCCCAGGTGCAGGCTGTGTAAAGATGCCCCAGAGACAATCCAGCACATAACAGCAGGGTGCAAGATGCTAGCAGGCAAGGCATACATGGAACGCCATAACCAAGTGGCCGGCATAGTGTACAGGAACATCTGTGCCGAGTATAACCTGGAAGTCCCGAGGTCAAAGTGGGAGATGCCCCCAAGGGTGGTGGAGAATGACCGAGCTAAGATCCTGTGGGACTTCCAGATACAGACGGACAAAATGGTGGTGGCTAACCAACCGGACATAGTGGTGGTAGACAAACAGAAGAAGATGGCCGTAGTGATCGATGTAGCGGTTCCGAATGACCGCAATATCAGGAAGAAGGAACACGAGAAGCTGGAGAAATACCAAGGGCTCAGAGAAGAGCTCGAGAGGATGTGGAGGGTGAAGGTAATGGTGGTCCCCGTGGTAATCGGAGCACTAGGTGCGGTGACTCCCAAGCTAGGCGAGTGGCTCCAGCAGATCCCGGGAATAACATCGGAGATCTCTGTCCAGAAGAGCGCAGTCCTGGGAACAGCTAAGATACTGCGCAGGACCCTCAAGCTCCCAGGCCTCTGGTAGAGGACCCGAGCTTGAAGGATAAACCGCCCGCAGGGGCGTGCTGGGTGTTTATATATATATATATATCAAGGACCACTTGTATCTGCAGGGGAATGTTCAGCAGGGTACCCAGCCTACATCCCAACATCGTTTTGTATGCTCTAAAACCAATACTTCAGAGTCCGTTCCTAGGAGCAAAATAATTACCTACCTGGTCAAATAAAGCAAAACCAACCATTTATAAAGTAAAACATATATTTTATTTTATTTTTAAAGTATTGTTGAGTCGGTCACGCTACTTCTTTTCTTATCATATGCAAAGAGAGTTGGATGTAGACGTAAAAAACGCAAACTGTAAAATCAAAAGGGGGAAAATAAAAAAAACTACAAACGGCATCGCTGTCTCACGGCACTGCGCAGGTTAAATATTTCTCTCCGTATTCATCCTCACGTTTGATTGGTCGAGGAGGCGGAACTTCCGACAGCGCTGGCTTTGCATAAAGTGGCATAGTTCACCTCCTTAAAATTGGAAGAAAAGCCGAAGAACGACGCGTTACAAGTTATAAAACAGTAAGGAATCATTATAAGACAGGAGGACTTTGAATAGTGTGGGTATAAACTCTATTGTATCCATGTTTACGTCATATAATCAGCCACAAAGCGACATAATGTTGTGGCGCTGAAGCAGCTAGCCGGCCAACAGAGTCCTGTCTGTAGTTTGGGAAATGCAGTGTCGTGTTTGGGGAAGGCTCGTAAATTAGTAAATCGTAGTGGTTAAAAGGCAGGAAACAAAGTGATAGTACGACCTTACGGCTTTCATATTTATTTTCTTTGGCAAAACAAAAAAACGCACGCATATATATTATATGCATGATAGTGACTCGTATTTTACAAAGGTTTCAGTAGTGTATGGCAGCATTTTTAGACTTTTTCAACTCTGCGCATGTCTGTATAATGACCCACCTCTGACTCAGTGAAAAGAAAATATCCACATCACCGTTCACGACAAATATACCTCTATAGTAAAGGGTGAATTTGAATTTCAAAAAAGAAAAATATAACTTTGTGTGTAATGTCACGTGAGTCGGCACGGCTTTGATTATAGACTTGATATTATTACTTTCTTATAATATTCTTATAATATTAGAAAGTAGTATCACCGAGGTAGACCTGAGACATCAGCCGATTGGGTAACTAACAGGTGAAGTGCAAATCTATTTGTCATTTATAATACAAAACTTTCTGTTTCAACTCCTGCTTTTTAAGCTTTTCAGTTTCAGTTTTTTGTCTTGTTTGATAGTAATCTGAATATTATAAGAATAAAGTATAGTTTAGGAAAAAATATGTGTACTCGCATCCTTTTACTAGTAAGTGATTTGCCTTTATATTATCAGCACGTAATAAAGAAAAGTGAGCAAGAGACAAAGTGAATCTGGGAGTCATGTATTCATGGGAATCTTGAGATGAGACAGTCTATTCTTGAGTCAGCCCCAGTTCGGTTAGCGTGTAGGTCGCCCACGGGAAAAACCTGTCCGTCACGGGCCAACACAATGGGGGGGCTCACGTTCGTGCCTGTTGGCAGGGTGAAGTCCCTGTCCAGGCCTTTGCTTGTCTTTGGAAAGTAGGATTAAATGTGAACGGAAAAACAGAGTCTCCTCACAGGAAGGGTTTGGCCTGAGGATCAAACCCAAGTCCTTCGTATTGTTTGATTGCACAATATTGTGGTCAGAAATCATTACTGTTTTATTAAGGAGGTCCTGTGCTGCCCCTGAATTTCCCAAACTTATACTTTTGGTGACTGCATTTATATTTATTTTTTCCTCATAAACTCATGTCAGTTATATAGTAACTAAACCTCTGTGCCTTGTAAACGATAGAGTCAGCATAACAACACTTCTTGTTCATAATTTGGTGGAGTGGTCCACTTTTACAGTAACTTTTGGTGTTTTAAAACCAAGTATTTTATCTCAGATGTGCTCTTTGTGTTCTAGATTGTGATGGTTTTCAGACATGGACGACATAAACCTTCATTATCGCTTTCTAAACTGGAGGAGGCGAATACGAGAAATTCGTGAGGTGCGAGCTGTGCGTTACCGGGAGAGACTCAAAAGGATGTTGAGAGATGGTGACGTACTCAGGTAAAAGCAATGCCACTTTGGGAGATGGAAGAGAACCTTTCTACTGATTTGGCATCCGATTTCACTTAAGTGCTGATTATTACGGATCTCTTTGTAGGTATCATGGGAATTCAGATGAAGTTGGCTGCTTTGTGGCAGCCAGGCCACTGTCGAAAAGAAACCGCTATTTTGAAGTAAGTGCACCAACTTATGCGTTTACTTAAAACACCATTGTGATCATTTTTGTAACCTCGCTGATGTTTGTGTTTTCACTTGTCTTGCCTATTCTGCAACACAATGTACGTGTCCATAACCATGATATCTTGGATTGATTGCCACATTAAAGAACTGAAATTGGGACCAGCTATATGGTTTTAATGGCCACAGTTGGGAACCATTCTTGGGTGTATTCACATCAGGCATCATTTCATGGATTTCCCCTCTCGTCTGCTGTCATACACTCACACTACACCTAAAGAAACGGGTGTGTGTACGCTTCAATTTGTCTCAGAAACTTGCTCTCTCTCTCTCTAATTGACTTTTGAAAGTGGTCACACACTGTCCTCTCACCTTACCTGTACATCTGTTAATTAGAAATTAACAAGCTCTTTGTAATAAAACTATTATTCCCATGCTCATACACTAATTCCCTGCCAACTGAACTGTACCTGTGCCCAGTTTTTCTCACACTCACACTGGCCAAACACACTGATCTTAGGGGGGTTAAACATGCTCAGGCACAGTGTGGATTGCCTGCTGTGAGTTCACTCTTACTGCTGTGAGTTCACTTGATGATGTAATGTTGGAAAGTCCAACAAGTTTTCTGCCACCCTCTTCATTTCTGAGCTGGACTGTTTTCACTGTTTGTTTGTTTTTAAATCGAAGACTTCTGTAGACTTTCTCTAGTGTAGGCTTCTCTCAGTTATGACCTCTGTGAATGGAGGTTTTCACATTTCACAAAACCCAATTGGGTATTGAACAAAAAATGTTTTAAATGTATTTTTACTGCGCTGTCATTGTAGTTCAGCGTTAATAAAAAAGCCGTGGGCCTGTTTCCACATGACAGTGCAATTTTAGAAGACTTGAATATATTATGTGTTCATTCCGTAGTATGCAGTTTAATTGATGTGGAAGTTACGTTCAAGTAATGAAAGTGATTGTGCACAGAAGAACTTCTTTTGTGTGGTGTTAAGGAACAGAAATGGTGGTCCCATCTGAGCCTGAAAGTAACTGAATCTAATCATCAGGCACTTGTAAAATATTCAGCAGTATATTTAAAACTCTCAGTATTCATACAGAGTCTGTCTGTGTTCAGGCCACTCAATCAATATGAATGCACAAAAATACATTGACAACAGTACAAATTAATAATAATTTCTGTTTAATTTTTAATTGTTTCGATTTGGTTGTTGCTACAGTAATTTATTCTTATTTTTTCAAATATGTAAAAAAAAAAAGTAAAAAATATTCTCCTCTCCTCTTCCATGCTTTGCACCTGTTGTTGGACTGTTAGCGCCAGAGGGAGTTTACAGCCAGCAAGGCTTTCTCTCACTCACTATATAGTAACATGCAGTGTTTCTGGGAATGCAAGAAGTTATCAGCACATTTTATAAACTGCTCATTTATACACTGAGCCTACAACTGCACAATTGTGTAATTGTACACATTAAACAAAGAGTAGCTAGAAGAAATAAAACCTTGTAATTGTCATAGGATTTTATTAAGTATTACTTACATACAGTATGAGGTTGCCTGTGATTGTAATCTGATAGCTTTATTGTAAATAGTGTAGTCATGTGGCTAGGTGCTTTACCAGGTATCGACTCTCTCAAGTGTTAATGCTACAAGATGACACTAAAAGCTCAAAGCACAATGATGCAGAGTTTCAACAATGAGTCGTTTTTTAATATATATATATGAAAAGATTATGAGTTCACGAGTGACGCATGAACTGTTAAACAGAATAGACAGACTCCTAAAGGTGAGAAAAAATTGATTATCAATTGTGTGTTATTATGAGTGTAAAGGTGAGGCTGTGTTTTACCCATCGGTTAGCGTTAGATTCCTACCATCACCTATTGTCTGGGTAGTGACTGAAAGAATGAGGTTATGGATATTAGCAGCGGGAATGAGTTCCCTTTAAGGGTGGCTGGACTGTATAGAGTTTCTATAGCTTCTATGAGGAGCTTGGTCGTTGGTCACCATGAGTGGCTTGGAGTAGGATGTCTCTTAGGTGAGGTGTTTCGAGCACAACCTACTGGAAGGAGCCCACAGTGCAGTCTGAGGACTCGCTGACGAGATTATATCTCTTTGCCTGCTTGGGAACACCTATGGGTGTCCCCACCCGGATGAGCTGGAAGACATGGCTGGGGAAAGGGAAATCTGGGCTTCTCTGTTTATAATGCTGTCCCCACAACCCAAACCCAGAAAATCAGCAGAAGATAGATAGACGATTGGATGGATGATTCATTTTGGTGGTTGTCAAAGGATCAAACATCCACAGTCACTGTGTGGCTGAAAAATACAAACATTAATTTCTTGTACATTTAATTTTGAAACTGTGTAATAGGAAGTTCAGTCTTGGCACTCCCTCTTTATTTTGTGTGACACAAGAAGACTTGGCAGGTCCCTTTCGTTTTTGGAGTCATGATGAGAGATGAATCATGAAACTTCATGGAAAAATGATGCCTTTGAGAAACGAAGATGTTTCAGCTTGCAGTGGTGATTTGTGGAATCACTTGGCAGGTTTTTCCTTTGTTTTGTTTTTTTACATTCTGTGCTGTTGAAGCCAAATTCTCAAAGTCATACCTGTATGTTTTTGAAACAACACTGTACATATTTCCAGTAGCTGTAATTTTCAGCCACAGCTCATTCAGTTTACCAGGTTTCACTTGAGGATTCATTTTTTCTTTTGAACCTATGTTTTTGAATCAAGGGAGGACCTTGAAAGATCCCATGGTTCAAAATATTTGTTCTTGAAGCTTCAGTACATGATAGCAATCACATTTAATCATAATTCATGCTACAAAGAAGAAAACGCACTTTATCTAAAGGTAGCTAGTGTCATTTCATTTAATTAAAAAACTGATTTTTTTAATTATTGTGAGTATTCTAGAAAAATATTTGCAAAATCAAACTTCACATTTCTAGCAAATGATTGTCAATTTTGCCAGCTAACTACGTAGGCTAGTATTTGCCATCTTCAGCATGCAGTTTTTTAAGGATATGTTTGTTTACTCGAAGGCTACAAAATGCCTCTTTCTTCGTAGGGCTGCCAGATTTTACTGTCAGCATCAATAGATTCTGATTCTGATCGTTTACTTGAAAACTTCTTTAATCAGCACCAGCAAAAGTACCCAGTTGGGTCTCCATTATACTTGTTTTGTAATTTAAAAAAAGAAAAACAGATACTCAGTGTTTAAGTTTCGGTGGTAACTTTTGAGCTGTTGAGTCTGATGATTCAGTCACTTAATCCCTGACAAATCAGTTCATAGTTCAAATAGTCACAGCTCATTTCAAGTCATGCACCCTGTATTTATTTTACATTTTCTGGTAATCTACATACTGTACAACATAAAAATCCCAGGACAGTGAATGTATCAGAATCTGCCATGTTCAAACTTGCCAACACACACACATCCTGCTTGCTCTGACGTAGAGTGAAAAAGTAACCAGCCCTCAAGACTGATACTTTCATGTGCTTCACCCTAGTGACTCACTCCCATACAGGGAGTTACCTTGGAGGAGGAAGAAGAATACAATTTGCACAAATGGGCTTTTCAACTAATTAATGATTAAGTGGATGCTAATTGTTGGCCTGATTGCAGATTTTAGGGTTCATCCACATGTTTTCCAGTAGAACAAAAAAAGAAATAAATATTGCTTCTTACTCTCAGGAGATGAGTGCTGAGGTCATCGGAAAAACTTAAAAAGTTTCCTTTTCTCTTTGCCCTGGATTTGCCAGCAGTGCTTCAGTTGCATTGTGTCCTTTAAGAGTTCCCCGGGGATGATGACATATGGTCACCATTTAGTTATCATAACAGTGGTGCAGCCCAGCTCGTTACTTAAGAGTATTCACTTTGAACCATCGTGTGGGGTTGTACAAAGATCTGGGATCAAGTTGGTTTGGAAACGTTATGAAGTGAAAAGACGAAGAGTGCAAGTCCAAAAGAAAACATGTAACAGCATGTAAAAAATCTGCAGTAGAGGCAAACAAACCTGCAGGACCCTAGCAGTTGGTTTTTCAGATCAGTTTCTGTGCTGTGATAAAATACTTAAAAACTCTTAACTAGTAGGTAAAACCACGTTGAATAAAATGTATTAATAACAACAGGATATACATGATCAGATATCCATCAGCATTTGTTTTAGTGCTGTTCTTTACTTTATGACTCAATAAGGACTCATAAACAAAAGATGTTTATGTTGGCGCAAAAGTACTAACGTTCCATTAGAACCAGGTTCATATTGGTTCTAAATACAATATTTTACATGTATTATATTATACAAATATTAACATGCTAAACATGCTAGTCATTAACATCTCTTTTAGTCATCAGCATTATAATACATTATGCAAGAATTAGCTTAAATCCTGGTTATTTCTGAACATGTGTCTTTTTCTTAGTGATTAAATTGGCCTTGTCCTCCAACTGCCACCATAAGACAAGATATGCATATGCATCCTTTAACCTCCCTGCTTGGTCTCATACTGCAGCTCTTCTAAACACTGTCTCACTTTTTTTTATAAAAGCATCTTTACATTTCAAAGTATAATAACTTTGTTTCTATATCACATTTGAAAATGGAATTGAAAATTCAAAAGGCAAAAAAAGACAAAACTAAAAAATATAAGTCACATTTAAGATAAAGTTTAAAGATAAGAACATAGGACACAAAAATGCAAAGCTCAACAAGTTAATATGAAATATAGTACAAGATGAGTAATGATAATAATTCTCAGTTAAAAAAAGACAAGATCATTGTGTTGCAGGAAGCAGTTTAACAAAAGTCACTGATTCTGTTGCAGGTTGTTTCAAAGCTTTTGGATTTAGGAGCAGCTAGAAGGACCACACACTTTCTTCTTATTGCCATTAAAAAGTGATTTTAATAGATGGTAAAATTGCTTTTGGTCTTTTCAGGTGACTATAATCGAAACAGGAGTGAGGGGAATGATTGCTGTCGGTTTGGTGCCTCAGTTTTACAAACTGGATCATCAACCAGGCTGGCTACCAAATTCTGTGGCTTTCCATGCTGATGATGGCAAGTATGTGACAATTATTTTCTTTACAGTTACATTCATGATATGGATATGCTCCACATTAAAGCACTTTTAGCAGTGTGTGCTCATGTGTCAGTCATGATTGAGGAACCAGAAACATAGCACTTTCGTTTGAATACTTTTGGGAACAGCCTGAAGGAGCAGAATAAAATGCTTTCAGCAACTGGACGAAGAATAGTCGATCTGTACATCAGGATTTATTGAGCAGGTGTGGTTATGTACTTTGTGAAGGTTTCCTGTATGTTCCCTTCAAAAGAATGAAGTGCAAAGTGATGAAAACTTACCAAGGGCACACTGACCTGGAACTGAAAGCCATCAGCTGTACACAAGCATGTTTTAGTTTTTTTGGATCATTAGTTTTCAGTTTTATATCGTGTGTTTTTGTTTGAGCTTTGACAGTAAATGATTGGAAAGAGAAAGAGAGCGAGACATAGATTATGACAGCGGTCCCCAACCTTTTTTGCGCCACGGACCGGTTTATGCTCGACAATATTTTCACGGACCGGCCTTTAAGGTGTCGCGGATAAATACAACAAAATAAAACTATTACCGGTACCGAAAAAAATAAAATTTATTCATAACACACGTGAAAAGACCCAGGAAAACAGAGTAAACGATAAAAACGATAACAAAATAATGCTGAAAACCGATAAAAACCCTGAAAACTATACATTTCACACCTGAGCCTCAACGCTCACGGCCTGGTACCAAACGACTCACGGACCGGTACCGGTCCGAGGCCCGGGGGTTGGGGACCGCTGGATTATGACACAACTTCTTACTTTTACAGTTGCACATAATGCAGTACCTTAGATCCTTAGATCAATGACTTAAGGCGTTTTCATCTGATTTTTTTTATTTTTTTGTAAAGATAGAAACAGTGACTGTAGCGAGGTAAATGGCCTCTCCTTTTTGTCTCTCTGCAGGCTGTATAATGGCAACACTGTAGGACAGCAGTTTGGTCCAAAATGCTGCAGAGGTGACAGAATCGGTTGTGGAATATCACTAGATGGTGAAGATGGACAGTTAACAGTGTTTTTCACCAAGAATGGTCACGAAGTAAGTAGTGCACCCCATAAGTGCCTTTGTATCACTTTACACAGATTTCATATATTCTCGCTGCTAATCTCTTAAAAACTGTCTGATTGTGTGCTCAGGTTGGCAATGTGGAGATCCCAGCATCTCCCGATGGTCTCTACCCTGCAGTGGGGATGCACTCTTTAGGTGAAGAAGTGCTGCTGGACCTGAATGCTGAATGGGGAATGGAGGAGGATGATGGACAGATGATAGTTGACAGTCACGAAGAGGACTGGGCTCGTCTCCATGATGTCAAGGTCACTGGCACGGTAAGTCCTTTGGAACAGGTTGGCCTTGAGGATGTGATGCTAAATTGCCTAACATGAGCCACTTCACTGAGCAACAAAGCAGCGTAGATAATGAAAAATATCAGGTGGTGTGGAATAGAAAATGAACGGAGCTTCATATGTCTCTTGAGGATAGCAGCTTGGAGCTATATTGGCAGCTAATGGCATAATACACTAAAATAGTGTATAATAGACTGTCAGAGCTGTATTGTAAGTAATGTAGGAAAAAGAAAATGTAGATCAAACATACAGTGTTGTCTGGTTCTGCTGAACTGGATGTGGTAATCTTTTCAAACTGTCCATCATGTTATTGCTAAATCAGGAAGAATCATGACTCTAACCCTAACTAACCCTTGCGAGATCCAGCATGTTCAGACACCATCTGAGTCTTCTTAAAGTGATTTAAAGTAAGAGAATCAATTAAAAAATATAACATAATGTTATGTGGTGTAAGCCTTTATCTAAGTATTAATTAATTATCATGAATAGAGGCAAACAGGATAATATATAATTTTATAGCAGTACAGTAACTGTTTGTAACTATTACGATGGCTCAGTGGTTACCAAATAGTCACCTGGGCTTGTGCTGGTTTTCTCTAGGATCTCTGGTTTCTTCTGTCATCATAAAACAAGTTAATGCTCTTAACCCAGGACACTTTCACAAAACAGATTCTAAATCAAAAGACTTTCACTTTGTGGTTAAATACTGGCTCTAAACCTTTAAGAAGCTGTAGCAACTGGTGACAAATACTATACGTTTATGCCCATGTGGCTGGGTACAGCTAAACTATACTGTGCTATAAACCATTTATTCAGTGCATGTATATTCCTTTAAAAGAGGGCTTTGAATTAAAGAGTTAACATAAGAAATGTGCTCACATGTATAATATCATTGATGGAATTAGTGCATCATCACCCACATTACAACCAAAACGTTGATGTTGTGACAGAAATTGTGACTGCAATACTCAAGATTGTAAAGACAAGAAGTACTAAAGTGAAACAAAGCAATAGAAAAATAAGCAACATTTTCTCCAAGCTGTTCAATGACAACTCTGGCTTTCTACATTTGCCACCCCCCCCCCCCCCCCCCCCCCCCCTTGACTGCTTGGCTGCAATGTTTTTGTTTGACTCAGCAGTTGATACACACAAAAACTGCACTCTTAGAGTAACCTCCATGCCACCCGCACATTTGTTTATCCATTATTTCTAAAAACATGGCCCTCTCCTGTGTAAGTGCAGGGCCTGCAAGCTGCAGCATGAACAGCCAGCCTGACCTTCAGGAACACAAGTTAAGGATAGCACTAGGATGCCAAAAGCACAACGAGTTTTAAAGTTCTTTTTTAATTTATTTAACCAGACAGGTCTTTAAGAAAAAAAATGTTATGGTCCTTTGGCAAAAGGCTAAGCCTCTTGAGGATTTCACACACAGCATTGCAAGGATTCATCGTTTTGATTATGCATCCTAGCTCTATAGCAATACTTTTTAGCTTTATAGAGTCTGACTATAATATATGTTTGTGAACTTCTCTTACACAATCAATAGTTGAGCAATCAGAATCAGCACACAGGCACAGCTTAGGTCCCTAAATATTCTTATCTATATCAGATGTTATCAAAGAGCCTAGCAACCATCTGTCAGTGTGATAAAGTGACCCATTTGTAGCATTTATGTACTTACAACACCTTCTAAAAGCATCATATCATTTTTATTTAGTGACAGTAATTTCTCATTTTAGCCACAAAAATCAAAATATGAACAATATCTTGCGATGTCTTCATGTTGCTTAGCAAATACCTAAATGGGTTAACATGCTATGTGAATCTCCATATACAGATGGGCAGTTATCAAGCTTCCCTAGTGCTGCAGTTACATTATGTTTAAGCACATGGCATTATCTCAGAATCGAGTAACTAAAGTCCTGCCAGATTTCCAACGTAACTTCTGTTCTGCTAATCTCAAAAACACAGTGAGGTCCATATGTTTTTTAAACAAAGGCACAATGTTGGTGCAGACATTTAGATTTGATTCAACAAAAGTTGAATGGCTGTGTGTGGGCACGCAGACAGACATCCGCTGTGGCACATGTCTGTCTGCTGCTGGGTCTTGCTTTTGCTTTACTGCAGTAGGTATGGAGTTGTTGGTATTATGTGTCACGTTAGTATCATTCTGTTACTCACTTTATTTTGTTGCTACTGACAACAGCAACAGTGGATCATTGCCAGTGGTATCAGTAAGAACGCCGCAGGACTTTTAAGATTGTATTCAATCAGAACTAATTCCTCAGATGTTTGGGTTTCTTTATCTACTTGAATCTCATTTTCGTTTTTCACAACAATATTATATCATCAAGTTCAATATTGTCATGAGCTGAAATCGGCACAGGTATTTATAGGTTACTGAATGATTAACTAGCAGCTGTAATCCAGATGATAGCTGTGAGGGGAAAAAAAAGAAGAACAAAAAAAATTCAACTTCTCCAGAACTTAATCAGGGGTAAATACTGATTTAACAAATAATAAATTAGATAAGATTTAAGAATGCAAAATGGCATCATAATAAAAATTTAATCCCACTTGTTCGTTGTGACAAAAAAAAAAAGGAGTTCACTGGGTAACTGTTTTATTTTTAATGAGATTTTAGGCAGAGCACTTCTGGCTTTTTTAACTAATGAAGGTATCTTCAGATGGTCATATTATGTGCACATGTCCTCATCTGCTCTGATGACATTTTAATGGGTCCTGTGGAGAGAGAATGAAATTAGTAGGGCTGAGTTTCTTGGCTGCATGTACGAAACAGGGCAGCCCCTGTTTCGTACCCAGACAGTTAAATGCAGAGATGACAAATTAATTTCTGTCATAGAAAGAAAGATACGCACAGCGTTGCAGCCTGGGTTTTACCAGCGACAACCGAAGCGTTAAGTTTTCAGCTCGTCCATCAGCCAGCTCTGAATACCCTTTGGGAATTTCATGAAGTTTGGTATAGATGTTCACTTGGCCTCAGTAATTCTAACAAAATTTCCAAGATAAAATAAGTGGTAGTGTTTCATATCCAAAAGGTCAAAGGTCTTAGATATGGATATGAACTTTAGCTTGACTGGTTTGTGTAACACTGGTTTCTTCTTGCATTAATGTTAGATGGAAACATGCTCTCTCTTTAGCGAATGTTTATAGCAACCTGAAACAGAAGCTGTAATCAAGCTGGTGCAGAATCAGACATGCTTGCACTAGCAGTCAAATATAATGTAGTGGTTATAATCATTCGGATAAACTTTCTTTCTCCAGTTTTGTCTTTTAAGCTGTCAGAGTTACACATGCAATTTGACTGACCACCCACTTGACTAAAGCAACGCTGTTTAAATTCAACTATTGGAGAAATTATTTTGGAACGTCTCAGTAATCTCTGTAGGCTTCCAAAGCTTTTGCAATAAATTCTGAAAGTAGTGATTCATGTAAAGGTAGGTCCATGTTTTTGGACAGTAACACGTTTTTGTTATGTAATTTTGGTCTTTGTAACAAACAACTGTTATAAACAAAACAACCAAGATGTTGTGAAGTGCAGATTTTCAGATTTAATTCAAGGGGTTTAGCAAAAATGTGGCATTAACCATACCATTTTCTACATGGTCCCTCATTTACAGAGGCACAAAAGTAATTGGACTGATAAACCGTTTTATGGCCGGGTGAAGTCTGTTCACTCAATATTCAAAATATATAACGCAGATGAATTTGCATTTTGTATCTGTTCTCTGAAATTCTCAATACAAGGTCCAGGGACATGGCAGCACAAGTGAGGGAGACCATTGTTGGGTTGAAAATCCAAAATAGATGGCAGAGAAATGGGAAAAAAAACTTCAGGAGAGGCCAAAATCAACAGTACATTCTTAAAAAGAAGGAATGACCAGCTCAGCAACACCAGAAAGCCTGAAAGGCCACCAAAGATAACTAAAGTACATGATGACAGAATTATATCCATGTTTAAGAAAAACAACAACAACATCTAGCCAAGTGAAGAACACTTTCGAGGACGTAAGTCTACAGTCAGGAGACACTTGAATGTAAATAGAGAGGGTTTATTGATGATCTGACTGCTGATAGAAGTAAAAGGATCAATTCTGAAGGATACGGATAATGACCATACTGCAGAAGTAACCCAAAAGTTTCATAAGGCAAAGAAATGTATTAACTTAATGCAGAGACAACAAGCAGCAACTGGAGGCGGCTGCAGTTCAGGCCTGGCAGAGCATTTCAAGAAAGGAAACGGCATTTGGTCCATGGCTTCTAGACTTCTGGCAGTCCAAGACTGCAAAGAGGTTTCATCCTCGAAAAAAAAATCCTTGTATTCATAATTGTGTTGCTTTGATATGCTAAATTAATATTTATCATCTTAAAGTGAGGGACTGTGTATTAAAATGGCTGTTTCCCAAACAGCCATTCAACTTTTGTTGAATCAAATCTAAATGTCTGCACCAACATTGTGCCTTTGTTTAAAAAACATATGGACCTCACTGTGTTTTTGAGATTAGCAGAACAGAAGTTACGTTGGAAATCTGGCAGGACTTTAGTTACTCGATTCTGAGATAATGCCATGTGCTTAAACATAATGTAACTGCAGCACTAGGGAAGCTTGATAATGTAACTCGCCTCTAGTCAGCTGTAGCACCAAATCCTGAATGTGGTGAATTGACAGAAATTGTGTTTAGGTGCTTGGGGATTTATGTATAAGAGTGAAATACAACTTCATGTTTATTTTATCCTTTAAAATTACCTATAGACACATTTTTCATATTTAAAGGTATAAAGTACCTTGCTACCTAATCAGATTCATCTTGATACTGTTTTCAAAGTAATGTCTGCATGTAATATTATATGACTTCTCCTACTAGCTGTGCATGTTTAACATGTCTGATGGGTCATGTCTGCAGCTGCTGGAGTACGTAGGGAAAGGGAAGAGCATCGTGGATGTGGGCTTGGCTCAAGCCCGTCGGCCTCTGAACACACGCTTCCACTACTATGAGCTGGAGATCACAGATGCTGGAGAGAAGTGTTATATTGCACTGGGGCTGGCACGCAGGGTAAGAGGCTCCTCATTACAGTCATCACGATAATGATCACATGTCACTGACATTGATACAAGGGTTAATTTACTATACACACACCGTGGTTATCTGTCAGTAAAGAAAACTTCTCTTTGCCCCTCTAACACCTCGTCATCGCTCTCCCTCATTTGCCCCACTGCTCTCACTGTTTCCAGTCTAAGTGATGGATGACCGAAAGAGGAAAAGCTAACAACAGAATAAATATTGTCTCATTTTACCGCTACATCTGGTTTTCCATAGAAGGTTGTTCCATATGCATGCTAACATGTTTACTGACTGCCCTCCTGAATAGGAAAGTTAGTCCTACTTCTTCTATATTTCCAAATAGTCAATCATTGTAGATTAGCAAAAAATGATTGCACAAGTTCCTCTGGCTTATCTATCTATCTATCTATCTATCTATCTATCTATCCATCCATCCATCCATCCATCCATCCATCCATCCATCCATCCATCCATCCATCCATCCATCCATCCATCCATCCAGGATCATTTATGTGGAGTAAATCCTACATAAGTGGAAAATGATGTCCTGTGTTTTGAAACTAAATTAGATCTGTTAAATATTTACACATCAGAGATAAAACAAACTGCCTCTGGCCTCATGTGAACTCTGTGCACATCCTGTTTAATACAAATAAAACACTGTAATAATTGCTCAGGCTGCAGCGATTGCATCATTTGAATGAGCGATATGAAATGAAGTTTGGCTCAGATGTCGTTGTTCTCCGCCAGCTCGCTCATGCTCGCTGTTCTTAGTTATTGGACGCTAATTGATTGAGCGTCACTCTTCATAATCGCACCACTGCTTTGCCAGCTGGGATAGTGCTCTCAGCTTGGGAGGTAATGGATTGCTGTTGCAGACACCCTTGACATTAAGCTCCCCCTCACTCCTCTGCTGTTAGTTACTGTGTGTGGGCACGCCGTGCCCTCGGGTCAGACGTCGTGGAGAATAGAGCTCTGTCATTGTGCTGATTGTTTTCCAGGAATTGTTTTTCTCAGTGTGTCTGCGGTTTTAGTGGAGCATTATAAATCCATCAAACGGTCATTCCTGAGGTTAAGTTCCATCCCCCGTCATCTCCTGCGAGATGCATCAGTCTGCTGATGGGAAGTATTACCTCTTGCTGCAAAAATCAAAACAAGGGTCTCTCTTTCTCTCTCTCTCTCTCTCTCTCTCTCTCTCTATCTCAAGGTAACAAATGCTTAAGTTACTAGTTGCTCAATCATTGCTTATGTTGGATAAAGGAACACTTGTTTATAGTGCATTCCTTTTGGTGTCACTGTCTGCTATTTACTTGCTTGTGGTATTGTTCCAGTCTTCTTCACTGCAACGTGCGATTTCTCTACCTGTGACTGTGCACACAATCACTCCAGTGCTCTGTGTACGTGGCTTTGTGCGGATACTTTAACCACCTAAATTTAGGCTAAACATAGACCTATAAAATCAGCGTCAGGCAGGTTTTATTTCAGGTAAAAGAATCCCTCGCAGCTTTGAATAATTGTAAACAGTACAAGAGTTCTGCTGGGCATCTCTGAACAGCACCTTTAGGACGTCTATTATGTCTAAAAAAGTCATGATAAGCATCCCATCTTAGAGAAATAAATGTATATAATAAAACAATCAGCCTAGCAGTAATTTATTCCATCATCAGCCACAGCTAATTTCTTTTTTGATTTTCAGGACTATCCAAAAAACAGACATCCGGGTTGGAGCAGAGGGTCCATAGCTTATCATGCAGGTGAGAGTGCTCAGTCTGATCCTGATGGTGGATGATTAGGTGTCACTGTCTGAACTCCAATCAAGCCCATGTTTGAGTCCCATTGTCACAATGTTTTTTGTAGTGGACACAATCATTGTGTTGCCATCAGTGACACAGAAAATGGCACCAAACAAATGTTTCCAGCGATCTTAAAAAGGGCTGAATGGTTATTATTCCTGATCATTGCTTTAAGTTGTATTAACGTAATGTTTCTGATTGATTCCTGAGTAGCTCTATTTTACTCCCAGCACTTGGAAAAAGATGTAAACTTCAGAGTGATATTGTTTCAGTGTAAATGGTGCATGGTCTCCCTTATGTCTATGTCTGTTTCCTCTGGTTGCTCTGATTTCCTCCCACAGTCTAAATCATGCAGATCAGGTCAAATGGAAACTCTAAATTGCTTGCTGGAGTGGCCGTGTGTTTGTCCAGAATCACTTCTTTGGAAAATGAACGATGGATATTTCTTTACACTGTTCACTGTTACATGTTGGCAGATGAGAGATGTTGTTTTATATCTTGATATCGGCATTTGTTTCTTTATTATGTAATACTCCTGTTAATGTGGAATAAAGTTGTAATCAGATCCCTTGTTGTTCTTCATAGATGATGGGAAGTTGTTCCACGGCAGTGGGGTCGGGGACCCGTTTGGGCCGCGTTGCCTTGAAGGGGACATCATGGGCTGCGGCATCATGTTTCCGCGTGACTTCAGCATTGATGGCGGAGGTGAACGTGTTTATATTGTTCGCACGTTTTTCAAAGTGCCTTCACACGTGCAGCCTCTGACTTGCTTTCTTACTGGGTACTTTCAGATGAGATCGACGACTGGGACTTCGATGGGGTTGCTAAGCCCTTTGAGGTTCACAATGATTTGTATGCAAACAATGAAGATGAGGATGAGGATGAGGGAGAAGGTTTAGAGGGGAGGAAGGTCATGGTGAGATCCTTTCACAGTGTGAAAATTCGAATCATTTCTTTACGTTTTGATAGGAAAATGGGAAACAGGTGCAGCAGTTTATTAAAACAATAAAGCCATAAATGAATTTACAGTATATAAGGAAAAAACAGAATTTATACAGTTTTGATGAGTTTGAAAGTCAGTATTTGGTATGATCCCCTTTTACTGCACTCTTTCTTATCACAGTGTGATAAGATGGCAGTGTGTTTGGGATCATTATCATGCTGAAAAATGATCTGGATTCATCACTCCTTCAGACCTGTTGCCACCGATTTTCAGTCCAGTTCTTGTGTAATTTGGCATACCCCAGCCTTTTCCCTTCCTTAAGAATGGCTTCTTGACAGCGACCCTTCCACTGAGACTGTTTCTGTTGAGGTTTCAGTGAACAGTAGATGGATCAGTTGAAGGGTCAGATGCATCTCTCAGGTCCTGTGTCAGGTCTTTACTGGATTTTTTCCTCCTATTTCTTAAGGATTTGACTTTCATACACTGGTCATCTGCTGTAGATATTTTTTAGACCTGCTATTTCCTTTTTAATCCTCTACAATCTGCTCATTTTTTTAAGTAAACACTACACACAGTGCATATGCCACGTTTTCAGCTAATGGCACTTTGGGAACACCACTGTAGGTACAAAAATGCAAATATACAATTTTATGTCTGTTAGACTGTGTTATCTTTGGCATTTTTATGTAGATTCAACTAAAATGGGAGCAAAAGTTGTGTTTTTGTGAGAGTTTTCTTGTGCAAAAGGATACCATTTGAAACTATTTATTTTCTAAGCTATCTGTTATGTGTAGGCACAACCCTGGTTCATCCCTTGAGTTAGGGTCACTTTTTTATTGCTTGAACTTGTCTGAAAATGGTGAGGTGCGAGGACTAGAGTGAATAAGAGCAGAAAAAGAAAAACTTTGAAAGACTCTGGAAAGCCTGGAGAGCACTTTAAGAAACTGCAGTAAAGTCTGGCTCATATGGAAGCAAAATATAAAAAAATAAGGGGTGGCTCAAAACTTTTGCACAGTACTGTATATGCCATCTTCCCAGCAGATAGTCTTAATATATTTTCTTTGTTGTTCAGGTGTTCTTCACCCGGAATGGAAAAGTGGTGGGCCGGAGGGAAGTGGCCTTACCTGTAGGAGGCTTCTATCCTACCATTGGCATGATGAGCACTGGGGAGAAGGTCAGAGTGGACCTGCACCCCCTCAGTGGATGAGCAGGGTGGAGGAAATGAGAGCTAAATGGTGAGATTAGAGCAAGGACAAGGGAATGAGCTTGTGTGCATTTTGGAGATCCGATGGTAAAAATCAACAAATTCCAGAATGTTCCCGGAAAAGTCATTCCAGTGTAGAAGCTGAGTGTGGCTCCCTCGTGCTGGAAGAATAAGTTAATATGCTGGCAAAAACTTTTATAAGAATTATGAGTTAATATTAAATATGTGCCTAAAAAATAGCTTTTTTAAAAATTGTATATCTTAAAAAATTGTTAAAATAATCTGAGATTTTTTAAGAATATGGAGTAATGCTGTAGCAATAATACATAAACATCTTAAAGTTAAAAAAGGGCATAAAATGTCAAAAAGAGGCTCAACAGAATAATGAATGTGAAAGTCCAGAAAGAGCATGAGCTAACAAATGAACCCTATTACTTATCAGCAATAATGCATGTCAGCAAATGGCACTCTCACAGCCTGCAGCCATCCTGAGTTTATCCTCACAGCTCTGCTGCTTCTTCCTACTTACAGTGAATTACTGACACTCAGTGGTGAGAGTCGTAGTTTAGAAAGAAAATCCTCAGAAAGTCTTCCAAAGAAACAGCTGTGCACTAAATGAACAGTGAGTTTACAGGAAAAACTAGCTGCTCCATTCCTTGTAGGTATGTGTGCTTGTTCTGACATGGAGGCATTACAGCCTATTTTGTGGAAACGGTTCAAGCCACATGCTTTGACAGTTATGAGATAATTAAATTTAATAGCAATTTGTTGAAATTACATCAAAACTGTTTAATGGCCTTTAATTGCTGTGTTTTTGAAAGCTGTTTAAATAAGCAGAAATTTTCTGTAACTCTCTGTGCTGTTTACCTTTTTTGAAAATCTGCTATGATTAAAATCAAAACCATGTGAGAGGAAGAAGCTCAAATAGATTTGGGTGACAGTATGAGGTTCATAGTCCTGTTTATTCACTTCCCTTGAATGCTTGAGTGCTTGGTGTCAAAGTGTAACTACATACATGGTCTTTACTTTTTTCCATCAACCAACCAAGAAAATCACAGATGTTTATATCAATGAAAAGAAATGCCAAACTCATTGGAGACTTCTGATGTTTTCAGGGGGGGGGAAAAATTATGTAATCCTCATATTGAGTGTGTTTTCTATGGATCATCATTAAGTGTTTTAGAAATGCATATCAAATGTCTCCAAAGGAAAACTCTGAAGAGCAATTCTCAGTTATCAAACTCTGTCAGGGCAAGAATTAAAGCCTTATATTTGCATAAAGTGAATTTCTCACTAGTTGGACTGTTGGCCTATAGATCTGAATGTGTAAAAAGAAGCCATACTGTAATACTACTTGCTGCTCTCAGGTATATTTGAAAATCAAATTTGAAAATGATATGTTGTCTTTTTTTTCTGCAGTGATGTTATCTTGGGCTGTACTTTGAATTCAGCCAAACGTTTTCATGTTCACCCTTTTTTTTCTTGCGTCACATTATTTTCCACTATAATCTATTACAAAAGTCTTTTGTTAAGAAATCTCTACATTTCCTCTGCCGATAGTTAAGTTGTAGCAGAAGACGGTGCATTTGTGTTACAGGTTGTGAGATGTTCATAAAAATATGGCAGTGGGTCTTCATTTGCTGATAACGCCACCATTTAAAGTTTTTAATTTTATGTCCAGTTCTGTAAATTAGGTCTTTTTATCAGCTGCAGTTGCACCGTCAATCAGTGAAGTCAAAACACCTTACAGTAGAATATTGATCACATTTAGATATCAAACAAGTGCCTCCATGCGGGTGTTGGAATTGATTCATGTAGATGTTTTTAGGCAGAAACTTCTTATGGATCTTGTGCATCCCAGATGTTTTTGTTTCTTTTTGGTCAGCAAATATTTAATTATGCTCCATTGCTGCTACTTGTGTGCTGACATAACGTTTAGCATACTGTCACATCAGCCTGTACTGTAAACCATTTTGGTGACCATGTCTAGCAGGAGCTGTTGCAACAGACCTATCCTGCCCTCACATCCCTTCTTATATATGTTCTTCTTTCATATCAAATTCACTTTTTTGTATTTTCTTGTCGTCTCTTAAAGCAATCAGATAAATATGCCAAAAATGTTAATAAAATATTTAAAGTCATCACACTACTGACTACATTCTTCTCTTTCCTCTTCCCTTCAGGTTTAATTTTAATGAGCATTCTGGCTGCTAACTTTAAATCTTAAGACTAACTTCACTTTTTTAATGCCAGCAAAAAAAAGTTGTTTCTTCATGTAGATGAAATGTTTGTCTGGTTTAAATTTTTTTATTCAGCATTTTTTTTTTTTTTTAATGGAGATCATATTAATAGGTTTTTCAGATAAGCACAACATTTACGGGATGATTAAGGTAAATATCTTTCTAAGCACACTGGTTAGATAACAGCAAAGCTGTAAGATGACAGTAAACATTGGATGTTATTCATTCAGTATAAAGGGATAAAGTTCATATTTATCACAAATTAGAGCTTTCTTTGCCTCACTGTGAATCACAGATTGTCAGTTCTCAAATGGAAATCAATGACCTTGCCAGCATCAATAGCACTCATTTCGAGATAAATTAAGAACGATGATGTATTCTGACTGGTCTGCAACAGAATAAAATTAAAGACCATGACACAACGGTCAGGTCGGCAACCTGCGGCTCCGGAGCGCATGCCGCTCTTTAATCCTTTTAGTGCGGCTCCGCGTGGTTTGGGAAAATAAATTATTTTTTTAATTAGCTGAAGTGTATTTTATTTATGTTAGTTCTTTTTTAACTTGTAGTTCTAAATTGGAAGATTACTGTGATATTGAAATATAAATATAAAATTATATTCTATTAGTTTTTGATCGCTCAAAATAAGCGTCACACTTGCGGAAGCCGATATACCCGCCGAAACGCCGTGCATTTATCGAGACTTTCAACCCCAGGTAGGCTAATTATCGATCTTCGGATCCACATTATGTCAGCAGCTGTTCTCCACCGTGAACTATGTTCAAAACAAACGCCGCTCACGCCTCACAGATGACAGCTTACAGTCCTGTGTAAAGATGAAAGTGACTTCGTACAACTCCGATTTGCAGACGCTGTGCGCAGAGGTTCAGGAGCAGAAGTCCCATTGTAAACATATCACGGCAGACCCGACGATGTTTGCATGAAAACGCTTTTCAGCATCTCTTTATTGACCACTTTTCACACACGGTTGCTGTACGCATACAGCCGGTGTTAAAGCTCACAGCCCGACACATACCAACACAACAGCAGAGATAGCACAGACGTTAAGGCGGCGAGGCGTGATCGCGGGTGCCGCTCAGGCGCGTCCGCCTCCCGGCCACGCCCCGCCACACACATTAACCTGGTAAAATACATATTTAGGCAGACTTTTGCAAATATCTATTTTTCATCTTTTAGCAGCATAGTGCTTTTTTTCCAATTATTTTTTTAAAAGTCAGGTCAAGGCTCCAAAAGCCCAAAGGTGATATAAGGGTGGCGGCTCACAACAGTTTTTGTTTGCTACATGGATCATTTTAGTTCAGCTGGGTGTCTTTCCTTTGGTTATATTTCTTTAAGAGTTCAAAATGTGTTAATTACATAAATAAAATGCAATTCTCTCTGTAGCACTTCATGGATTTAAGCAACACACCTTAGTTGTTCACACAAAGCATAAAGGTAAAAAAAACAAAAACAAAAAAAAAAACAACCCCTCAATATATACAGTGTTATCTTCATTTTAGATGTCAAAAAGTATTTGCGGCTCCCAGTGATTTCTTTTGCGTGGAAATCGCGTCCAAATGGCTCTTTGGGTGTTAAAGGTTGCTGACCCCTGGTCTAGATGAACCTTTGTGTTCCTGTGTAGTTTATACATTAAAAGAGTCCATTTTGCTCAAATCCTCCATTGAACGGACAGCTTAGACTGTGGTACCCAAGGTTTATTGTTCAATTTATTAAAAACATACATCCCACCAATATAAAATACAAAGAGTGAACATACAGTATAAACCGGATTACATTTGAGAAGAATGAAACAAAAACAAAAAAAATCTGAAGGCCCCAAGGGTATGCAACTGAAAAGTTTCCTACCAGAAAAAGTTCTGTACTGTGACAATGGTGATTAATAATAAAAATATTCTAACATGTAACATCACAATCAAAAAGCTCTAAATAAATAACATATCAAAGCTTTTTCAGCTATGATTGAGACTAAGGGAAGCCTTTTCTGATGTATCACTGTATCGCTAATTGTACTTCTATCAAAGCAAAAATCCCCCAGCAGCATGGTGTTGGACTTCACTCGCTTGTTTGTCTGTATACCTAAATATCTAGTTACTTTAACCAAGTAAAAGCAGCTGGCCTTGTGATAGTTGAATGTTCAGATGCACGCTAATCATAGTGAGATGTGGAGCCCTGCGTCAGGCTGGCAACCTGTCCAGGTGTACCCTGCCTCTCGCCCTATGGTAGCTGAGATAGGCTACAGCTAGCATAGTACGATTGATTGATTGATTGATTGATTGATTGATTGATTGAGAAAATTAAGTGATTTCAATATGCCTGACGCTTGCAGAGAGGGGAAAAAAAAAAATCAGAGTAATTACATAACAAAGGGACGGCTATTAGGGAGTACTGACACTAATGGACAGTATTTTCATCCTTGAGAGAAGACAAGGCTTTTGTTGTTGTATGGAGATAAGGTAAATTCTTAGCAAGCACATAATTGTTCAACTTCTGTTTAATTTTTTCTCTTTAATTTACTATTGAAATTAAATCAAAGTGTAAAACCTAAACTGTAATATCTGTGCTTTCTGACATCTTAGCAGTGCAGATATTTAGACTGTTTCTTGCACGTTGTGACTGTTTGGCTGCATGCAGTCTGGTACTCCCCGTAGTTAAAGAGTACTATTAAGTGCCACATAAATTATAATAGATTGTGGATACACCTCCTGCACATAATATGCTGCTCACGCTGCACATAATGACCACAGTCAATGATTCAATTTAACAGAGGCCAGCCTTCCAGTAATATCATCAGTCATAAACAAGATACATCAGATATGTTTAAACTATATAATGAAAATAAGTATGCGAAAATTTTGCATTTTTAAGTTATTAACTGTTAACATAAGGCAGTATTCAATATATAAATATGCATGAATGCGCATACTCTATTACACACTTTTGCATCACTATAAAATCTGGCAAAGCTAAAATTATAATCTACGTATAAGCTGAGAATATGAAAAGGGGTTTTAAGGTGTAAGGAAGTGACAGTAAAATTGTAAGGTACTCTATGACTCAGTGTCCTCCTCCTCTTCATAACAGCGGTTCTTCTTGATTATATCCTCTGCACTCAGATCCTCTGCATCACTTCCTTCTTTGTCCTCTTCCCAGAAGCCCACATCCTGGGAGGTGCGGTTCTGGTTTGGCTTTGATGGTGGAGAAAGGTTGATTGGCATCTCAGGAGATAAGCTTCTCAAAGAGCCCTCATCCCCAGCCGCCTTGTCTCCTTTTGTATTTCTTTTTACTCCCTCATCTCTTTCTTTCTTTTTCTCAACCTGACTCGCCACGTCCCCCTCAGAGATGGTCTCTTTATCTTCACTTTGCATCTGAGACATCTTCTCTTTCTTTTTCTGCTTTTTCTCCTGCTGGACTTCTGGCTTATTTTCCTTGGTTGATTCTTCAGAAGATGTTTTTTCCTCAAAAGATGCTCTCCAATCCTGCAGAGATTTGAGATTACGACGAGGCTCGCGAGGACCTGTGGGGTTTGTGGACTTGGGTTTGGCTGCTATTGTAAAAGGCCGAATCCGCTCCTTAAGAGAAGTGCTCCTCCTCAGGCTCTTCAATTCAGCACGCTCTGAGCTCTGGAAAGTTGAAGGCGCTTCATCATCTGGAGGCCACTTGGCTCTCCAGGGTCGGCTTGAACCAATGTCCTCTGTGACTGGACTAAGGGATTCTGTCCCGGTGTGCTGCTCACCCGTCCGGGGAGGCCAGTCGATCTTCAGTTTGCGTTTCTCAGTTGGCTTTTCTGACTGAGCTTTCTCATCAGAGATCACATTTGTCTGCTTGCGACTCTGCTTTTCCAGTAAGGCGGTCAGATCTGTAACCTTAACATGTGGAGACGTTTCCACATCTGGGACAGGCTGCATGTCTGAGGCACTCTCAGCTGGACGATTCACTGTTGCAGTTTTCTCTTCTTCTTTTTGCTTCACCGCTTCAACATCTTCATCTCCGTCAACTCGCGGCTCCCACATCTCCTTATGAGGCCGATGACCAAAGCCTTCATCATAGTTGCCTTTGGCTTTGAAGAGCTGGTTAAAATGGGCCTTGCAGTAGATGTTTCCATGCAGAGAAGCATAATTTGCAAGACTATAAAACAGACAGGAATATTTACATGAGAGGAGATTATGATATAGAAGTGGAAGCATCTGGTGTGAATGCTTACCTAAGCTTTGTGCTGCAATGAATACAGCGGAAGCAGCTTTTGTGGTAGACATGCTGATGGGCCACAAGTCTCTCCAGTGGATACACTTGCTTTGTACAAGCGATGCACGTCTCCTTCTCTGGTGGGCGAAACTTCTAAAAACATAAATAGTGTCAGCTTTATTGACAATTAACACTGGCTGATTTTTTTTTTTTTTAAAGTTAATGATATGTGCATGTCTACTGTTCACTGTGATGACTCACCCGTGGTGATTTTGGTTGCTCCGTGCTGTCCCCTAAAACAGACAGAACATAAACGAGCTCAGTTGCTGCTCAATTATTAAGACTGGTAAAGCAGACTAGTAGCACAATATGCACAGTAAAAATGAAATTTGCACATGACTGTATTCTCCAAGTATCCTTTAAGACCAACCATTGCATTCAGGCACAGGCGTTACTTTCTCATTTTCAGATGCAGATGCTTTTGGAGCAGACTGTGGGGCCGAAACCTGGAGGAAAAAGAGAGAAACATTGATTGTTATATAATAAACAATGAGATGTTCACCTGTTTCTGGTACAGAAAGGTAAACATCTCAGAGAAGCATGAGTTACAAAAGCAAGGTAGAACAAATGGTCTGTGCTGAATGATAAAATTCATTTTCTGTGTGGGAAAGATTAGTTGAGTTGCTGGCAATAACAGCACCTGGATGTATTTATGCATGTAAACATGGCCACGATGACCTGCTGAAGTACAAACTGAGCAGAGACTGGAGAAATGTTGCATGGTCTCTATTTCTGCTGCAGCATTCAGATGGTGGGGTAAACAACATAAAAGCATGGATCAAGCCTGCCTTGTATAAACAGCTCAGGCTGCTGGTGGTGGTGTAATGTTGTGGGGGATATTTTCTTGGGAAACCTTGGGCTCCTTAGTACTAAGGGAGCATCATTAAAACACCACAGCACCTGAGTAGTGTTACTAACAATGGCCATGCCTTTATAACCACAGTGTACCCATCTTCTGACGGCTGCAGTATAACACTCCATGTAACAAAACTCAATCTCAAACTGGTTTCTTGAACATGACAATGAGCTCATATATCCACACAGTTAATATCCATTAACTGTGTGATCCTGTCGCGCCAACATGGACCAAAAATCTCGGAGGAACTTTTCCAGCAGCTTGTTGTCACTAACAAATAATGCAGCTCTGAAAGCGAAAGGAGCTCGAACTCAGTACGGGTAAGATGTAACTAACATATGTAATGAATAATGTTGGACTTTGATTGTTGTTTTGATCACTTTGAATCATGTTCATTAAAATTCTCTTAAAATCTCCAAAATACGAGGTAATCTTTTAATTACTGGGATTTTCACTGTTTTTGTTGTGAACCTCTTTATTACATGAACTCACAGAATGTGTCTGTTCTTGTTTAGCAACAGCAAACTGGTACTTGGCCATCTTTTCCTTCAGAGATGATGATCGCCTCAGCACAGGGTGACCTGAAGCAGAAGAGAGGATCAAATTAAGTGCCTTGCCTGACGTTGTTTTGCATTAAACCCAAATCTTTCTGCATTTCATTAATGCTACTGATATTTGCTTACTGCTTGGCTGCTCCACGTCATCTGATGAAGTACTACGAAGTGCTTCTCTGCCACCCTGGAAGAATAAAACAACTGATGGGTTCCGAAGATCAGTTTATGAAGGTGAAGTTATGAACTTTTAAGCATAAATTTGTTTTCTGCTCCTCCCCTGCCTTTAATTGTGGCCTAAATCAGTTCATTTATCTTTTTATTCATAGCATTGTCACTGGCAAGTGATCAAAAGTCACACTGCCTGTAGGACTGGATCAAACCCAAACAAGCTGCAAGTTTTGAGCAGCAGATATTGAACTCAGCAGTAAAAAATGCACAAAATGAAGTGAATACCTGGCAGTAACCAGAGCGGTATCTGCAGAGACAGCCATGCAGCATGTGGTTAAAAAGAACCAAACACACGTTTGCACGTGGGCAAAGAACCAAAATTATTCCACTCTACTAAAGAGTGAGCTCTGTGCGTTGGTCTGCCAATATGCCTGTTTTACTCAAACAAATGAGAAAACCACACAGTTTCTCGCACCACCTATCCTTTACACACATGAGCTGGTTTGGACCAATTAAAATAGCCCATTTCTACAGACTGCTTCACTGGAACTTTGGAGTCCTGTTGTCTCGCAGACCGCCCCTGCCATGCAAATCAAACACCGACTAGAACATTAAAATATTGAAAGCTGCAGCCAGACAGGGGCAAAGGGTGCACTGCACTATATTTGATTATAAGGTTATATAACCATTTCAGTTCTAAAGGCTCCAGTCTAATTTTTAAATGTTAGTAATGTAAATTTCACTTCTTCTTTACTAGCAGTGAAAAACACTACGACTTAGTTCATTTTATTTTATAGGTTGTTTCATGACTGCAGTACATGGTGTATACAGAGCTGCACAACAAAATACAATAAAAAAAATTAAATATGATTCCCAGGACTGGGAAAATCCCAGTAGAGCAGGGTACACACTGCAGCTAATAAAACGTGAGATAAAGACAACTGCTCCTCAGAAGGGATCCTGTGAGGAATGAGACGGCCCCAGGTCAGGAATGCTTCTGCATTCCTCTGTTACAGAAGATAAAGAGTGGCATACTTGTTGTTTTGGGCTGAATGAATGAAAGATAGAGATGAGTGGGTGGTGCTGAGGAGAACAAGGGTAAATTCACACGGACAAGCGCTCCTTCAGAAAACAGAAGAAACTGGGTAAAAATGGGTAATGCATTTAAAACAATCTAAATATGAAGGATGTTGAAAATCTGCAGAAACTACACTAAGCACTGAGTACTTCTGCACGTACAGGATGGTCACAGGTTTTTATCAATCATTAATATGTGACTCAGAGCTTCTTATCTCTGTTTATGAACTACGAGTCACTAGTATACTGTTGGACAGAGATTGTAGCAGCAAAGCAATTAGCATGTAAGATTGTTTTAAATGTACTAATTAACTATGGTCACAAAGGCAACATGGAGCTCACTACATGTGGGAAACATTGTGCCATCAGTCTTTTTTCTAATATTGCACAAGACTGGTCTGACTCAGCATTATGGTTACAATTATTTTACCCAAAAGTACAAAATCCTTACCCTCAGATCCTCATGTTGAAGATACAGTGACCACAGCTACAGGGATATCAAAAGCAAAATATTTTACCTTTTCTGTGGGCTTTTCTCCTTTCTCAAACTTCATCTTTAGGTTGTTCAAAGGCACTCTGGGCTTTTCATAAGAGGCACACGGGCTGGTTGGAACGTGCTGTTCAAGCTTTTCATTCATCATCTCTTCCTTCTCCAACCCTCTCTGGTCTTCAATCTCTGGAGCTGCTGAGGCCTGCTGAACACTATTGGCTGCGTGTTGACCTCCCTGATCTGTCAGTGGGCCAGGACTCTTTACCGGAGGCTCAGTAACGGAAGGAGGCCTGTTCAAGGTACGAGGCCTGTGGCGTGAGATGGGCTGGTGTGGAGGTGGAACCGAAGACGGCTTGTCCTGATCACCGGTTCCTCCTTGCTCCCAGCGCTTCTTCAGAACACTGAGGTTGCCAGATCGCAGGGCTACTGTTCCGCTCTCAAAAGACTGCAAGAAAGAAAAGAAAATTTTATGTTGAGCATGTTATGCTTACCATAAAATCACTGTGTATAAGCTAAACTATACACGCATACACTATTAGGACATACAGCTTTATCCACAGTCCCGTATAATGGAATATAGGAAATGCCTGAATCTGAACTTGGCTTCACCCAAGGATTAGGTGAACAGCTGTTCAAAGTTGGTCCAGGAAATAAATATTATGCTGTAGCTGCTGAATTTTAACAGCTGGCTCAAGATGGAGATATCTGAGACAGATCCTTCAGTTGCATTCCTTTCCACATGACAATTTCTACCTTACCCGAAGACACTGACAGCAACTCTTTTCACTACTTATCTGCTGCCACCAGTGACAGGAAGACAGCAGCAAGCAGCATGGCACAATAATAGAAGGCATGAACTTCCTTAATTATGAAAGTGTTGGAAAAAAAGAGGATGTGAGAATGGTAAGATATCAACTTGTAACATGAACTTTTCTATCAAAGCTTCCTGTGTGAACATTTAAACAAGTTATGCTATTACTAAATTAAATTTAACTTAATTAAATCTCCTTGAATATAAGAAAGCAAAGTAGAGATTACAAGTGAATGAAAACCAAACCCAAAAAAAGAGCGCCAAAACCCCATCCACTACTAGACACCACTACCTCGGCCATAGTGAATAAAATGAATCTGGTACATCTGAAAAAGAGTTGAATTAACATTCGGACAGACAAAAGAAGAAATCTGTAAAAAAAAAAAAAAGCAAGGACAAAATAACAAAAGGCACAATGACAGTCTTTGTCAGGCAAGACCACAAGGAATATAAATAACTGAAAAGTAGTGGAGCTGGCCCTTGATTTTCAAGCCAAAAGGAAGAAAGTAAACCTTGAATGCGATGAAATGGCCGAACGAGGTGTAACCACAACTAGACAGCAAAAGATGTGGGAGTCCTTTGATTGGTCCTCTACAGGTCACAGTGCAGACAGATAGTGGGAGGCAGAGCCCTCCCGGATGCTAGCAGCAAGACAAGATCTACTTGTAAGAGCTAGTCCAGCCCCTTTAACAGCAGGAAAGTGAAAGAGAGAGAGTCAGAATACCCAGGAAACCAGAGCAGGAAATGATTCAAACAGGGAAAAGTTAACTCTTTGTTAACTTTGACGACTTGGACAGCCTTTCAATCCCAAACGATTTATCAAGATAATGTGACTGAAAACCGTATCTATGGGATTTATGATACCAGCCAAATAATACAAGTCTTAGGACAAAGACAAAATTTAAAAACATGGACACAGCCATTCAAATAAATAGTTATTAGAAAACAGCAATGGTTGTACAAGAATTAATCGTCAACAAAGTCTTAGTAAAAAATGAAAATAGCTTAACAATGAATTGTGATGTTGTGGTGGAACATTTTTGTCATACTTTTCATATCATACTGGAGACTGTGTACATTTTTAGGAGTTTTGAGATTCATCGGTAGTACTCAGTGGAGACTTAATGGAAAATTCGTTTTGTTTTGTTTTTTTAGTTTTTTTTTTTTTTGTTTGTTTTTTTTTGTTTTTTGTTTTTTTTTTTTTTAAACACAGGCAGTAATTATATACTGCTGAACAGGTTTTTTTTAAATGTTACGCTTGACATGTAATAATTTACATCAGTCTGAACATTGACACCCTATTTATACTATATTTATACTATAAATATAAACACTATAAATAAATATAATAAATATCACAACATTAAATGTCATGATTCAAACTGGAACTCACTCATACTCGTAGACTCACTGGATTAAAATAGTTTTTTTATTTCCCCTCTGCCATGATGAATCACAGTATCAGAGCTCCACAAATTAAAGGGTTTTTTATGGCTGCTGTGGATGAACTTCAACCAGGTTCAAGCTACTCAGAGCTGCCTTGGCTAATTATCCAGCTGCTCTGGAACTGGAACTACACTTCAAAAGTTCAGATTAAAGATTCATGTTTTGTTAAACCTGCTTTCTCCCATCAGAACACTGTCAGAAGAACCACATCACAGAGTATTACACCGTTGCCTTGATGGCCACTGATTTCTGAATTTAAAGGTACTTGCCGAATATTTTGCACTAATTATAGCATAGTATTAAACTAGCTGAGACTGCAAGACCCTATATCCAGTGCATTTCTTTTTTCTTCCCTAGTTTTTCCTGCTTAAGCTACAAGGACTGTGTAGAGTTATCAGAACAACTGAATTTGACTCACTTCATCAATATTTTGTGAACAGCTACACCATCAGATACCACAAAGACCCTTTTGACAGGCTTTGTTTGCAGATTCCCTGGTTGCAGGAGGAAAATACATGTTGGATAGATGATCCTGCCAAGCAATAATCCCCCTCACACAAAAAATTACAACATATAAAATATAATAATAAGTTGCTCTTATACTGAATTGTTACATCACATAAAAGGATAAAAACTGTGAGGAAAAAAATTGATTTCTCAGTTTCTTATTGTAACCATTTGTTGTTGAATCTGTGAATATTAACATAATATCACATCGTTTACTCTTTGCAGTTTAATCGTTTGGTCCCTCATAACTATGCAACAAAATTGTTATCAATTTTTAATGTAATTTATCTGACAGATTATTCATTTCCCCCTTCCCCCACCTCACACACACACACACACACACACACACACAGACAGCCAGATGGCGTTTTTACGCTGCTCATTCAAACTTGTCTCAGACACACGTGGAGATGACTATTATCCTCTGATACTGTAACTAGACCTTTGTGGTACATGAGCTGTACACCTACCTCATAGACATACAAGTAAACCAGAATGATTCAGTCTAAAGCATGAGTTAGAGAAAACAGTGGTTAATCCAACTATTTACACTAGCAGTGTTTCATTACAGTTATGTTACAACAAAATAACACAGGGTAGTGTCTGTCTAATGCAGTCACATCATGTTTCTATGGGAGAGGAAGAAAGGCTGATGTCATCCTCATTACCAGTCATATCATTAAACACAGAAAAAAGAAGCTAACTACCCTTACTGGTAAACAATAACGATATTATACACAACCATGGCTACAATACCTCATATTTCTTCATGGTATTAGCTGGTGGGTTATTGGTTTAATCCCAGTCCAGGTTTTTGCCAGTCTTTCTGACAAGGCAGCTAACCTACAGTTGGAAACATTGCACGGGGATTACACTAAAGTAGGATTATGGGCTTGATAGCCTGCCCATCGCAACAAGTGGCCAATGAGATGTAAGCCAGGACAAGACATTTGGCCCAGACAGTGTGTTGGCATGGTGAGTGTGTGTGTTTGCATGTGCACTCTTCATACTGTAATTAGTTGAACACCATTACTAGGGGATGCTGAGCAAATGAAGCAAGACGTGCTGCATAGAAAAACATCATTTAATCATGCCGTTCATTATGACAGGATTATCAGAATGCTGTAAACAAGACGTGATGATCTTTATGTGAGAACTCTTTCTATTTTTTCCTGTATTAAATTCAGGAACAGCTGCACAAAACTATTTAACTCATGGTAAAATAGAAATTACTCTAAACTGATGTCACTGGAAAATGAAATGTTGCTACTATCCATCTGTTCAGAGAAGTACTTACTCCTTTTTTCTTTTCTGCACTCAAATCTTCAGCAGCTTTCTGGTACCTGAGAGAGAAAGAAACAACACTGACATCTAGTGATTCAAAACAATAACAAGCAGATACACATAATTTTCTAAAAGGCCCATTTGTTCCTTCAAGAACCTTGAAAAAAATGTAAACTCAATAAGTGATAGACTTGAATTTAATTTAATGTTGTTTTTTTTGTCTGATTTTGTTGTGTTTATATAAAGTTTTAATTTAGTTTATTTTATATTTTTTATACCTTTAACAGAAAATATATAGTATTTTTTGTCATTTTTTAGCACTGTGTAACACAAACAATAAATCATAAAATATTAAGAGGTCTTATCCATACATCATCAACTAGTTGGTAAGTGCTTTAGATCACTGATCACTAGTCTTTAACTGCAAAAATGTTTAACATGTAATGCACTCCGCGACAATTAAAGTTTGACTTGAATAGTAGGGGCGATCGTGGCTCAAGAGGCTCTAAGAAATGTTTTCAGGACCTTGTTGAATCTAGGCCATGATGAATTAAGGCAGTTTTAAAAGCAAAATGGGTCTAAACCAATGCTAGCAAGGTATAACTTGCTAGCATTGGTTTAGACCCAATGCTAGCAAGGGGCGATCGTGGCTCAAGAGTTGGGAGTTCGCCTTGTAATCGGAAGGTTGCCGGTTTGCACCCCAGCTCCGACAGTCTCGATTGTTGTGTCCTTGGGCAAGACACTTCACCCGTTGCCTACTGGTGGTGGTCAGAGGGCCCGGTGGCGCCAGTGTCCAGCAGCCCCAGGGTGGCTGTGGCTACAATGTAGCTTGCCATCACCAGTGTGTGAATGTGTGTGTGAATGGGTGGGTGACTGGATGTGTAAAGTGCTTTGGGGTCCTTAGGGACTAGTAAAGCGCTATACAAATACAGGCCATTTACCATTTAAAACTTAATTAAAACTCAAATATAAGTCATTTTAGTCCCAATTATTTTTGATGTATTACACACAAAATACTGAAATTGTGACTGAGATCAAGAGACCACAAGAGCAAATCACATGGGTCTGTAGTGGGCTGTCGTCTACGTGGATTCAGTTTTCAGTACATAAGTGTATATTTAAGCTTTTACTATTAGGGTCATTTTAAAAGTACAAGCAAATATTACTGACAACACAGTGTTACTCACTTGGAGAAGCGCTCTGCAATGGCATTGGTTTTCCCTCGGGTGGTGACCAGAGACAGCTCCTTCGCAGTGATACGCATGGACTGTGCCGCCCAGTTCCTTCGACTGAATGGATTACTTTCCATGTCGGCCAATTACCCAAATACCTAAAAGAAACAAAACACAAATACTCCTAATGTAAGAAATATGTATTAGAATACAGACTGCATTTCTTAGCTTCTGACACTAATACTCAAACAATTTCAGGCATCTCAACACTACAGTTCATGTATCTGTTTGACGCAATGGCAATATGGTCCCTTGTGCATATAGTTAAGGGATGTCTTTAGTGGGCAACTGACTATTCTGCTGCACTGATTTACTGATGTTTCTGTTGTCTCCTATTTTCTCCATCTTCGGGGAAAAGTCACAAATACAGGGAGTGCAGAATTATTAGGCAAATGAGTATTTTGTCCACATCATCCTCTTCATGCATGTTGTCTTACTCCAAGCTGTATAGGCTCGAAAGCCTACTACCAATTAAGCATATTAGGTGATGTGCATCTCTGTAATGAGAAGGGGTGTGGTCTAATGACATCAACACCCTATATCAGGTGTGCATAATTATTAGGCAACGTCCTTTCCTTTGGCAAAATGGGTCAAAAGAAGGACTTGACAGGCTCAGAAAAGTCAAAAATAGTGAGATATCTTGCAGAGGGATGCAGCAGTCTCAAAATTGCAAAGCTTCTGAAGCGTGATCATCGAACAATCAAGCGTTTCATTCAAAATAGTCACCAGGGTCGCAAGAAGCGTGTGGAAAAACCAAGGCGCAAAATAACTGCCCGTGAACTGAGAAAAGTCAAGCGTGCAGCTGCCAAGATGGCACTTGCCACCAGTTTGGCCATATTTCAGAGCTGCAACATCACTGGAGTGCCCAAAAGCACAAGGTGTGCAATACTCAGAGACATGGCCAAGGTAAGAAAGGCTGAAAGACGACCACCACTGAACAAGACACACAAGCTGAAACGTCAAGACTGGGCCAAGAAATATCTCAAGACTGATTTTTCTAAGGTTTTATGGACTGATGAAATGAGAGTGAGTCTTGATGGGCCAGATGGATGGGCCCGTGGCTGGATGGTAAAGGGCAGAGAGCTCCAGTCCGACTCAGACGCCAGCAAGGTGGAGGTGGAGTACTGGTTTGGGCTGGTATCATCAAAGATGAGCTTCTGGGGCCTTTTCGGGTTGAGGATGGAGTCAAGCTCAACTCCCAGTCCTACTGCCAGTTTCTGGAAGACACCTTCTTCAAGCAGTGGTACAGGAAGAAGTCTGCATCCTTCAAGAAAAACATGATTTTCATGCAGGACAATGCTCCATCACACGCGTCCAAGTACTCCACAGCGTGGCTGGCAAGAAAGGGTATAAAAGAAGAAAAACTAATGACATGGCCTCCTTGTTCACCTGATCTGAACCCCATTGAGAACCTGTGGTCCATCATCAAATGTGAGATTTACAAGGAGGGACAACAGTACACCTCTCTGAACAGTGTCTGGGAGGCTGTGGTTGCTGCTGCACGCAATGTTGATGGTGAACAGATCAAAACACTGACAGAATCCATGGATGGCAGGCTTTTGAGTGTCCTTGCAAAGAAAGGTGGCTATATTGGTCGCTGATTTGTTTTTGTTTTGTTTTTGAATGTCAGAAATGTATATTTGTGAATGTGGAGATGTTATATTGGTTTCACTGGTAAAAATAAATAATTGTAATGGGTATATATTTGTTTTTTGTTAAGTAGCCTAATAATTATGCACAGTAATAGTCACCTGAACACACAGATATCCCCCTAAAATAGCTAAAACTAAAAACAAACTAAAAACTACTTCCAAAAACATTCAGCTTTGATATTAATGAGTTTTTTGGGTTCATTGAGAACATGGTTGTTGTTCAATAATAAAATTATTCCTCAAAAATACAACTTGCCTAATAATTCTGCACTCCCTGTAAGAAAAAGTTTTTTTTTTTTTAAACAGCAAGGCCAGTCCTCTAGTTGCCTCTATTAGACACTTGAATGAAGAATTCTTGCTTTTCATGGGAATAAAGTGACAGACTCCCTCTTCCAATCTGCATTTGCTATCAGTCCACCAAGTTATCTGACAGCAACACCACTTTCTTGGCATATGCAACCTCTTGAGAAGATTTATGCCAGAGTGAAACTTTGCACTCGAAATACATGTGCAGGCCTATGACATGCACTCTGACAGATATCTGTTCTTGCTCCTGACATACATACGACGGAGAACAAGCACATGAAGTGTGGGATGCAAACACACAAGTCAACATGTTCAAACTTGCTCTCCAGCTTGTGCCACTTGATTGCAAGACAGCAACACAAACTGATAACAGCAGAGCGTGAGCCCATTGTCCTTACAAAACCAACATTCATAAAAAGGTCCAACAACCACATTCCCGGCAAACAGAAATGTCTTCTTTGTCATGAATAATGTCCTGACAAAACCATGCTTTATTGGTACAGTTTTCCAAGTCAGCAAGGATGGATTAGCTGAATGTTAGCCCATGAAACCCTGGTTTAGTGCTCAGACAGTAGGTTGTAAAGCCATAAATTGGAAATCACTGCACAGTCAGTAATCATTCATCTTCCTAGCTGGACCTTTTCACTCAGGCGTCCCTATTACATCATAATCATAATTGGGACAAGCATAGTGTAAGGACTTTGGACTGAATTTCGCCATAGGACTGACTACATAGATTACATAGTCCAATACAACTGGTGCTCATGAAATCACTTTTGGATAAACGTGATTAAACATGACTGCACATATTACATATTTATAAGATGTATTTCTAGTCAGTTATATATAATTAATTTCATTTAGTCTGAGGTTAGTGTTAGAGTTTTTAGGAGAGACACAGATTAACAACAGAATAACTTTTTATGAGGTTCTTACATCTGAGAGGCTACTCATTACTGCTACAATGTTTAAACCTGGCAGGAAAGTCAGTTTATCAATTGATTAATTGTATATTTTGCTGTAGCCAGTTACTTCTTCATTCAAATTTGATAGCTGTGCTGAAAAATGTACTATTCATCCTTTTAAACTGCAGATTCTTTTGCAGGTTATCCAGGGGCTGCAGTCCATACCTGCATGCACTGCGATTGAAAGGTAGGGACACACCCTAGACAAGCTACCAATCTGCCACAAGGATAATACAGGTCATTTCAGTTTAAAGTTGCCTATCCGCTCTTTTGCATATCCTTAAACACTACACGCCCGAAGAAACCAAAGAAAACACAAAGGACGTCTACGACTCAAAAGCAAACACAAATCCCTACTATTAGAAAGAGAGATTTTCTACTTGTACGTGTTCATTCACTCATCGACAGGCAGCAAAAATTGTACACTAATACAAAGGAAAGAATGAAATGCTTCATAGGTATGCAAAACAAATGCTCAGAATTCTGACTTCCTGTTTAGCAACCTTATATGGAAACCTGAAAGGGGAAAAAAATTGCATTTACTGTTTAAGCACTTAATAAAACATAATGCAAGTCAGTTTAATGGCTTTTTAGTATGACAACAAATAATCTAATCTTTCAAAAACTGTCACTCTCTCATCTCTGGATTATATTATTAACTCTTAGCTGTCGTTTTCCAACTGATCCACAATTCTGACAGTTACTATTTGTGTTACTTGTGCAGGTTTTCAACAGGAACATCGACTGAATCAGAGGTAACTTGGATAATACATCTTAAACAAAGCCTGAAAAGAACTGAAGCTAAGATTTGGTGTGTGCGCTGTGATAAAAATACAGAAATTAGAATCTTTATAAATTTATCAAAAACCCGTTTATATACTGACCTTTATCCCTTATTTAAAGTAAAGTTCTCCGTGACAACAAGTAACCACAACACGGTAACAACTAAGGAGGAGTCCGCATTGTTTGACACATTAATGAGCTATGATGCAACTATTCTTAAAACCAAAACCACAAAATCAGCTGTTCAGACGAAAATAACCGAGTCTAAAGTGAAGACTCAGCACAGAGGCGAGCAACAGACGCGACTTTAAGAACGGCAGCCCTGTTCAGGGGGCATCGCGTCTTTTTGAATTAAAAAAAAAAAACTTTCATTACAGGTGCAACAGTAAGATGGTGGTTATAACTGCGAGCTAATGTAGTTAGCCTATAGACCTGCACTTTAACAAAGATTTAAACGCTCAAAATTTTATTCAAAGTAAGTTTCACTTAAGTTTTACACGAAAGAGCTCAGTGACTACGCTTAAGAGTACAAGCTTAGCTGCTGGGCTGGTTTGGCATTTTCCCTGGAAGACAGCGAGGAGGAGGAAGAAGTATGTGCACGTGCTTGACAATAAAATTCTAAATCTCGACCTAAACAGTCACCGGCTGCCTCAGTGTTTTCAAAATAGGCGTTATTATTTTGATAGTAGCTACAACGTATATTAAACCCCGTTTTATGCTATTATTTTAGGTTTCGTCTTACCTGTGCGAACTTCCGTTGAGTCACTTCTTTTTTCTTTTTTTTTTGTGAAACCTGTGCGACACCTGACACTGCTGCCGCCACTGCGTCACCGCCCGGTGTGGCTCGAGCAGAAAGGTGCAGTGGAAGTACGCGAGACAAACGTCACGTGATTTTATGCACCAATGACCTTAGGTGTTAAATTACTCCTACCTGGTATGTTTGCGTTTGTGCTTGCTTGCAGGGTGAGCTGTTGTTCCCATCTAGAAATTCCAGAGAAAGACCGTTTCTGGCGACGGGAAAGCTCAGGGAAGAAAAACATGAAGGAAATAGGTTTGGGTGGTTTCTGTGCTTTGTCTTTTGACAGTTTTCAGCAACTGTTCCTCAACTTGCTAACATAATAGCTTGATTGTTAGTGTAGTACTAGTGTTATAAAATGCAATGTTTCATCCACAGAATGCAGTAAAATGCTTAAAATAGAAAAAACAGAAGTGAGACATACCATCAGTAATCAAGGCTCCAAAGTCAAACATAGCATTGTGCCAGCTCAACAACATTACTAAAGCCACTATTTAAGACCTGCCTGTGGAAAATAGCCTATTAAATGTAATGGGTGTCAAAACAGGTTGTGTCAGGGAAGGGACATTGAATGTTTGCATGATATTTGCCTTCTAAATAAGAGCAGCTGGATGAGCTACAAGAAAGGAAGATCACAGCTTTAATTTTTATTTTCCACCATTTTGCTCAAGTGTATGAGTCCTTGAGCAAAGTACTATCTGTTCTCTGTGCCAAGGCTGTTACGGGGAACTGAACTCATCTCAAATGGGGCCAAGTGAAATATTTAAGTTAGTGGCGGTTTTTCAGTTGAATAATTTGTGTTCTCTACCAAAGAAATGCATATTTGCTCACTCTTCTACTAATGAGAGGAATTTTTAGTCAGTTTCGTTATCTAATGAGGATCTGTTGCTATTTTGAAAACATTTAAAAATAGATTGCTTGCAACTTAAAAGAAGTAACTGGTATCACATTTTCGTAGTGAAACTATTAGAATTATAATAACACACTTCAAAAAGGCTGAGACAGGAGCACACAAGCCTCTTTTCTTTTAAGAACATGGGGGACATATTTATTTAAGTTCTACTTGTTGTTGATTATGTTGTGTCTGTGTTTGGGTTATTTATATAAAGTTTTGATTATGTGTTTCTAAACTAAACATTCCCAGTTTAGCTTCACGATTTTTACAGTTTACTTGGTAGTTTGTTTGTTTGTTTTTTGTTTATTTGTTTGGTTAAGTCTCGGTCTCTCTGTTTGGTGTTGTCATCTTTTTGTTCCTGTTTTATTTTGTGTGCATGGTGTTTCCCATCTCCCTGATTTCCTCATGTGTCTGTTTAAAGTCTCAGTTTGTCTTAGTTCTCTGTTGTATCATACTGTAATACTATTGCCATGCCCGGGCTGCATTTCTGTTTGTTTTACCTGGACTTTGTTTTCTGCTGGTGTCTTTGTTTACATGCTATGCCTAAATAAAAGGTCAGACATTTTTTGTTCCCTCAACTTATTTGACAGTCTGCATTTTGGGTCCTTTATCCACACAGGTCTGATTTGCAGACAGAATGCACCGTGCATCACACCACCGCAAGTGCCAACAATTGATACATGGGCATCAGAACTTGACCAGACAGCAGTGGAAGAATGTGGCCTGGTCTGATGAATCAAGTGCTCTTCAATCACATGGATGGCTGAGTGTGTGTGTATTGCTTGCAGTATGGGAAGAATCAAGCAGGTTCAGCCAGTGTAATGCTTTGGGCAATGCTGGGAAACCTTGGGTCCTGATGTTACTTCGACTCGTATACCTACCTAAGCATTACTATAGGCCTGCCTGTTCTCATGAAAGCCCGCCTTTTCATGGGAACGGTATTCCCTGATGTCTGTGGCCTCTGTCAGTGTGATAACACAGCCTGCCACAAAGCAAAAATGGTTCAAGAATGGTTTACGGAGCACAACAACAGGTTTGAGGTGCTGACTTCAAATGTTGACCTCCAGTCCAGCATCTGTGTACAAACAGTTCCCATCCATGGAGGCCGCACCTCGCAGCTTACAAGACTTAAGCTTGATTTAGACTTCTGCAGGAAATTTATGTCCTAACTTACATAGTAACCGGAAACTCCTTTTATTCCTACAGCGCAACCATTGAAGTCATTGTGATATGAATTGACCTGACATGTAGTTAAATTCCTTGGGAGGCGCATGTCAAGTTACGTATAAGGTTGCAGTGTAGGGTTAAAATGGAGTTACAGTTGTGACACAAGTTATGATATAGATCTGATGAAAAACTCTAATTCACATGTTACAATTAAATCTGTTGCTAACATCTTGGTGTCAGATACCACGGCACACCTTCAGGTGTCTAGTGGAGCCAATGCCTAGATGAGTTAGGGCTGTTTTATCAGCAAAAAGGGGGACCAACACAATATATGGCAGGTGGTCATAATGTTATGCCTGATTGGTGTATAAACTGATGTCTTCTACCTGTGATGTAAGGTAATCCAATTACATTTACATATTTCTATTTTTATATGGCATCAGTTCACAACAACTGCCTCAGTGTGCTTTACATTGTAAGGTAAAAACCCTACATTAGAAAAAAAACAACAGTCACATGAGCCTCAGGCTATTACCTGATATGAGCACCACAGCCTGCTCTGCACCACTCCAACGATAGTGCATTACTGTAAACTTTACCACAAATGTGCAAACTAACCAGATTAGCCTGCACTAAATTGCACTAAACTGTCTAGTAAACTACTTTCACGAAACCTTGTCTTTAAATACCACCAAATTAGCATTCATAACACATCATATAAAAACCACTATCTTTAAAAACACAAAAATTTAAATAGATCATTACAAGCATGAGACTGTCCCCGTGTATATACTGTATGTATAGTAACTAGCTATTCATCCTTATTTATTCCACAATTTATCCCAACATCTTTGGGTCACCGTCACCATTAAACATATAAATATCCCATACATGCTGTTAATGTTTGTGTCATGCTGCTGTGTTGCTGTAGTCTCCACTGTTTGTCTATTCTGTTTACACTGAGAGCAAAGGGGGGGAAAGGAGCTCAATTCCTTGAATGTGTACACAGTCTTGGCCTGTTGCTGATTTTAAATTTCCGCTTCACTAAAAGTTCACTTGCTGAACAGTCCTTTCTTTTGAAAGTAACACTCATCTTCCTCTCGTCTTGTCTTGCGTGCATATTAATTTCTAAAATGTATCACGTTAACGTTTTTGTTTGGGGTTTTTTCTCTCTCCCTGGGAAATACAGCGAGGAGAGGAGGAGCTACAGAGGAGGGGTTTGTGTTTGCTCCTCCTCTGTAGCCAGCTACTGTAGATGCTGAAACACCGCGACCGCTACCTTACATCTGCACCATGAACACATCACAGGGATGAGAAAGAAAATATCCTAGGTGTTGTGCCAAAATAAGTTAACAAATTAATAAAAGGTAATAATTTTCCAAAGAATTTCCTGCCTACACTAGCCTACATTACCAGTAAGGCTAGTTTTATGACACAAGCTACAAGATGCGATAAACTATAAAAGCCAATAAGTAATCAATGATATCCAGCATTATATTATTAATGAAAAATAAAATAATCATAGCCTATTCTAATCACCGATTGATATAGATTAATTAGAGGAAATGTGTTTAATTCAGGCTACAGAATGAAACTGACTAAAAGAAATCAGTGATCCTTACACTACTGACAATGACGTCACCAAATCTAATATTGCTATAGGAATAAAAGCTGCAGGGTCCACAATAATAATAGTAATGAGCTAGTGATGGTTATTAATTTGGCCCCATGTGCACTTCAGCCAAGCATGTGCAAAGCGGCAGCAGACTGAGCTACTACTATAACCCTCCGGTGTTTGTGTGCACGTCCCTGTTTTCTGTCATTTTAAGCGCTCGCTCCTTTTCGTCTGCGTCTCTTCAGTCGTAGTCTGTATCTGCTGCAAACTCAGAGACCAGCAGCACCACAACAGTGTGGAGTGGGCGTCAAAATCCCCACGCCACTTATGAAAATGGACTGAGTTTTTGTCCGCCCTTTCGAGCCAAGGCTCTCTTGTTCACGGGGAGCTGATAGAAGATGACCCTTTTCTCTTCGCTTGAGGAGGCTTTGCTGCTGTGTGGGGGAGTGGGTTACATCCTGTGGCGTTTCCTGTGTTTGTAAACTAGACGGTACAGAAAACGTCGGGCGAGTGAAGCAGAAAGGTAGGTAAATATATTCTCATTTCTTCTCAGATGCTCCGCGGATTCCAAATGTGCATTACGCGGTCTGGTAGCTTTATCTGCAAAATCCACCGTGTGGTAGTAGAGCAAATGGGGGTTTGCACAAAATTACGGCGTCAATGTTAGCTCTCGCTAGGCCGCTAACAAATGTTAGCTTATTCGTCGGGAGGGGGAGGCACTCGCTGCGACGGCCATCACGAATGCCTTTATTACTCAGTCTTGTCTTGAACCGCTTTAGCTTATATCGTAAGAAGCGTCGTTTTGTAAAAATAATAATAATATTATTATTACATAAATCTAGCAAGATATATACTCTCGCTTTGCAGCTGTGTTACATCGGTGACCAGGTGGGCTTCAAAATTTGCTCGATTACTGGCAGTAACATTAGAGTGGGCGAGGGCGCCCGCGAGCAGCTAGCTGATGTTAGCTAGGTTGTTCCAGCATCAGCAGAACTAATGATGGGTTGGGTGGTAGTTTGAAGGCCACTCGTCGGTAAAGCTAATAAATTATATTATAGTCAGTATAATATAATAATATTGGCTCATTTAATTTTCTCCGCCATCACAAAACACAGCTACTAAAAACTGAAAATAACTATGCGACGTGTTCGTGTAGTGTTTTAATCAGTGTTGGCTGATGTTAGCATTTCGCTAGCTGTCTGTTTTCCTAGCAACGTTAGCCCTTTTTAGTTAACCCACGCCGATGGCGAAAACCTGTTATAAAAAATATTGTTGGCCATGGTTAACCTTTATAGTGTTGCACAAGCGTAGCATTTAATCCGTATAATGGTGAGTATAACAACGATCCTTCAAACTAACACAAAACCCCATGAGAACCCCTTCACAAGACCGAGCAGTGTTTCTTTCGGTAATTTAATGGCCTCCTCGTAACATTCGAGTTAACAAACCTCGTGTTTAAAAATACAAAACGCACGTTTAAATGCAAACGATCAGCGTGGGTGCAGTCGGAGAACTTTACGTGCTTTTTTTACTTTATTTAGGCTTATAATTTATTGCATTGCAAGCACTTTTGCATTAGTCTCCAGCAGCACACTAATAATCACCCTCGCTCATATATATTCCACAACAGCTAAGGTTTTCTCCATGATATCACCCCAAGTTGTACTTTACAAGGGGATTCATGTAATCTGAGTTATTTCCTTCAAAATAATAATAACCTCCCCTGATAGACTCGCACCCACGCAGCTGCTTCTTTTGTGCTATTAAATGTTGAATTCTGGTTTGTATTTTACATGTTTTTTTTTTTCTTTTGTTACCTTTCGTACTTAACATATGTCCTGCACTACCTGCACTATAAATGATACATGGTTTTTTGTTTTTTAAAGAACTTCCCATGTTTAAGTGTTTGGACATGCTAATTGTCTCATCAGTCATCCTGGTATTTTAAAATGTGATTTGTCTGACTCTGCTGTAGTTTCTCTGCAGTATGCCAATCTTCACACGTTTCTGTTTTTGCACAAATATATACTTAATTCTGAAGACCTGAAGGTTTTACACAAATTGAAACCAGCTAGACTAAAAATGACCTTTCATGATGCCTTACAAGAGTTTCGTATTTATTACCTAGAGCAAAGTGGACCTTTTTAGATTGTTGGCGCAGAGCTTGTTTTTTTTTAAACTACTGGGGAAATTTTCATAACCAAACTTCATCCAAATACATACACCAAAAATTATCATTTGATGTGCACTAGGCTTACAGTATTTAGTAGATTAACAGAAATGGTTCTCAAAACACGGAGCTTTACGATCCTTACAACCTATGCAGCATATACTGCATCTATATGCTGCACATAAATGAAGTGATGCTAACTTAAAATGTGTAAGAATATTTAGTTGTTATAAATTTGCATGCATTGTACTTAAAGCTACTGTAAAATCGATGCTATATGCATATCACTTAAATTCACCTCCACACTAATGTCTCAACACAGACAAATCTAATATGCAGAACTGGGAACAAAACAGATTCGAATTGTAAATTTTCGCACCCATATTAATGATCTCTTGCAGTCATAATCATCTCTGTCTGAGTTTTTGTATTTTTACTTTTTATCATAATGCTTTTTATTATAATGCATACTCATCTCATCTTTATGAGATGAGTATGATATCTGATCATGATTTGGCGTGTTTATTATAAAATGGGGAAAAAACATAGGTGTAAGGTAAAAATATAGCACGATTAAGTAAATCTTAGCCACAGTTAGTAAACCCTTTATGCAAATCGTCCAATCATTTGTCCAAATGAGACACATTTCTGTATTATATTTCTTTGGCATATGTAACGGTAAAGACAGCAGGTGCTGCTGTTGTAATTTAATGTTTGTCTGTTTCATCCACATCCTCCTCTTCCTCAGTTTTAATGCTTGATGAGTGAGGTGGGTGTGGCTTCCCACCAGCCCGACCATCCTGACTGACGGATCTCTGGATGACCTTGTCCCCACCCCTGCCCCTGCGCTCACATATACAACAGCAATGTCACATCTGCCCAGCAGCTCAGTCCGCGACCATATGAAATGGGTTTGTTTTAAGAACACCAAAGTGGTGACAAATAACTTTACTTGCAGTCTTGTGTCACTCAGGATGTTGTCGTTGATGACTGCCAAAGCACATTGCGTGCTACTCGCAGTATTGTCTTAGATGCAGATCATTTGAAATTGCAGACTGCTGATTTGTTGAAATGCTTGATGTGTTTGGTAAAGTGTTGTTGTTAACTCTCTTTCTTTGCAGGCGGGGCTGCTTGGCTGCGAAGCGGTCCTGTCCAGTATGGCCCTGATGCAGGCCAGCTCCATGGCCGCTCCACCCAAAAAAATGATGGCTCCACTTGGCCATGCACCACCGCAGAGAGAGGGACCTGACCGCGCTCCTCAGAGCCATATGATCCTCCCATCTGGAATGAGCTGTCCACCCCTGGTTAGGACCCACGTGGGAAATGTGGAGTGGAAATTGGGCTGTTTTATGTTGTGTTACTGATATTCTGAAGGGTGTAAACACTTGGCACAATAGGTCATCCTATTGTGATTTCTCCCAGTTTAAAACAACTTTTGCTTTCTGTTTAGCATTTTAACTTATAATTTAGATTGGATATAGATTGAAATTGTGATGGAAAAGGGAATTAACCTAAGCACTAACAAGTTATACTCAAGGGTGCGTAGTTAGTTCCCTTTTTAGCCCATTTTCCTTTGTTTTCCACAACTTAGAAGTTTTTTTGTTTTGGCAAACGAAACTTGCAATTACCAGAAAATTAAAGAGCACTTATCAGTTCTCCATCAGAAGGTGTGCCAAATGGTTTTAAAGTATGTAATGGTTTAACTAAAATTAGAAAATACAAACCTCAACTGTTATATGTGACCAACCTCTGCTTCCAGCGTTGGCAGAAATGGACATAATGGCTAAACTGCATCATTTCAGCTCAGTAATGTCCATACTGTTTTGTCTCAGAGAGCACTTTTAACACATTCTTAAAAATAGGAAATAATTAACTTTTTTCTTCTTTTCTTTTTTTTTTTGTCTGGCTTGGTAGCTTATCCGGAAGGAAGGTGAATTCCAAGCTCCCCGCCTGCTGGATGAGAAAGAGATGAGGGCCAACGAGGACATGCAGCAGAAAAAAAAGAACAGGAAATCAGTAACGCCCTGTAAAGTGAGAGAACAAGAAGGAAGGGGAGGGAAGGTCAGTGGCTCTGATTGCTAAATAGGGAATTGTCTCTGTTGCGTCTGTTAATTTTTGCTCACTGCAGAAAATGCGCCCAAGCCGCTTTGTACATATTTTGTAGTTAAAGCATTTAACTTTATTCGAGTGCGCCTGACTTGGATCTCTTGTGTGCACATTTTGTTTGTGTGGGGGTGGGGGGAGGAGCTCAGGGAAGATGTGGAGGGGGTGGAGGATCTCTGGAGAGGAAAGAGGGGGAGGGGAGCAGAGTGAAGCAGAGCACAATAACTGCAGTTGTGTGCATAACAGGGGGAGCAGTAACATGAGGGCATTAGGCCATTGGAAGGGGTTGTGGGGTATTTTGTCAATTCAGATGTAAATGACGTAGTTTGAAAAACAAAACAACCTTTTATGTTGTCTTCATTCATACTGCTGATTTTAAGGATTGGTGGTTATAAATAACTCTCATTTTATATCTTAGGAGAGTAATAGCTATAGGACTGCACTTGCTGACATTTCACAAAAATTAGAATATCATCCAGTTCTGATCAGTTGGACGGGTGCTTTTTTGGGGGTATAACTGAAATGTTACTACACAATGAAGGTGTAGGATTTAAACTGTTTAACCACTGTTCTTGACCATTCTCCGTAGGGCGCAGGTGGCGATGAGAATGGTCCATCATCCAAAGTGCAGAAAAACTTTATTTGTGATCACTGTTACGGAGCGTTTAGGAGTGGATACCACCTCAAAAGACACATCCTCATTCATACAGGTATGGTTTGTGTTTGGAACAGCTCAAGTGCAGTTAGGCCAGGACAGCCTTTATTGCCTAAATATGTGAATGACTTGTTAAAAGAGGCTTTGAAAGCTTGAGTTATACTGAGTCTAGGAGTGTGCAGCGACTGTGAAGTTTTGCAATGGCCTGCTTAAAACATTGTTTGGTAATAGCTTTTGCCTCACAGCCACTCGGTATCTGTGGGGACTTTAACTAAAACTGGTGCTCTTCGGTTTAGGGGAGAAGCCGTATGCTTGTGCCGTATGTGACATGAGGTTTATTCAGCGTTACCACCTGGAGAGACACAGCCTCATTCACACGGGTATGCGTCTTTTAACCGTACCCATATTACATAAGTCTGACTACTTATGTAGTCTGTCACTTAAGTCAATGGACAGATGCTCAGGATTCATTTTGTCAGTGGACAGTAATTTCCAACAAAGCCACTCCCAAAATCTGTTCACCTCAAAATGTTCAGTCTGATAATTATGTGTTCCCAATAACTGGAAAGTTTACAGTGGGAAATTGAATACTGTGTGGTCCAATAACCCCGAGTCCACTATTAAAAACTCTTACTTTTTCAGCATTTATAACAAGTTTTCTTCCCTCTGGATTATATTTTGATCAGCATCAGTTGTAGAAGTATTTGCAAAATTTTAGCATGTATATTAATTTAGTCTAACAGAAATGATGATACAAATTTCTCTGTGCTCAGTGTTAGATTTAGTGTTTAGAGTGGGGTTTTTTTCGTTGTCTTTAGTTGCACTTTTTTCCTTTATTTTTGTGTGTAAATATTAAGATACATTTTAGTAGTTTTCTGTTTTAACATTACAACTGTAAACATAATACAGTCCATTTCAGTCAATAAACTTGCACAGCAGAATCTTTCTTGCTTGTTTACAAATTTGACCAAATTACAAAGACTAAAATTAAACGCCTGTGTATATTAGTCAGTTTTGTAACACCGTATTGCTGTTAAACAATTCATTTTTGTCTAAAATCCAGGTTATGTTATTCTAATAAAGTAAAATGTGTTTTTGTTTTTAGTTTATTTTGGCTAACTCTACCGTAACCCTGAAGCAGAGTTCAGCTGTAGGTCTTGTGGAGGCTGAAATTACTACCAAAGCTCTGAAGCTTAGCGAATAATTACCACCACTGCTCAACCCATTAAAACAGCAAAGAAACAGAGGAAAAAAGGACATAGCAGTAGTAAGGTGAAGTCAAGGTGTGTAAAATGAGATGGCTTATCTAACAGATGAATAGCCAAACAATTGCATACAGCATCTATATTTTGGTACAGCTCAGGAAATTAGTCTGTGTTGTGACTTTGTGCAAATTCAAACTGATTTGTTGGGTCTTGTTTCCAACTTGTTGGCTCTTTGCTTAGACTTTGGCTGTGTTTCCTTTTTAATTAGCAAGATAAGCATTTCTGATCTGGACTTTTGTTTGTGCAGTGCTGTTTGATCCTCCCAAGATGTCTGTCTGACACACTTGTCTTAACATAGTTTGGTTTTTTTTTTTTGGTTTTTTTTTTAATTTAAACTTCTTCATGGCAGATATACCCATGTTTTCTGATGTTACCTTATGCAGTACAGCATGTTACAGTGCAAAATGATGGAACACAAGTACAACAGACCACATTTGACTACCCTTTCTTCTACACCATCCTTTTTTTTTCTTTTTCCCAAATATCTGCCAAGACTTTCTTGCATGCAGTTCCTATACAAGTTTCAATTCAGAAGCAGATATATGTTGGTAAACGTTCTCTAAACGGTTGTTTAGAAACCAGCAGTATCGGTACATAGATGAATGATTTATTGTTTTTCCTCCCCAATATTCTTACATTTCTAAATGACAACACCCACAGTTCTCTTAAGACTTTTTGATAGTGGACTTAAAAGTGGAGTTAGACCTGTGGACCTGTTTCTGTGAATTTGAATACCTGAAAGCACAGACTGAAAAACATGCAATGCATAGTTATTTGTGCATGTTTAAAATCATTTAAATAATTTTTGTATGTAATTCTTTTTTTATATGTAGTAAAAATGACTGCATGGACATCAAAGGACTATGTTCTTAGTTTTTTTTTTTTGTTGTGTTTTTTGTTTTGTTTTTAATTATATAAAATATAAACTGAGGATTTTATTTAAAAAAATACTTGGATTTTTTTAAAAACCTCATTGTTTTATACTATGCACTATGTGCAGGTCAGAGCTGCTGCCCCATTATTCCCCCCGTTTTATAAATGTAATTAAAAATTCACTAATAATCTTTAAGAGTAACCACTTGCACTTTGTGGCAAAATTGCATCTGTTCTTTGTTTTCTACATTATATATTATATAATTTTTTATATAATCGCTTATTTATTAGAATGAATAGCTAATAATTTTATGCTCTGTGTGTGTAGGGGTGAAGCCGTACGCTTGTTCCATGTGTGACATGAGATTTTTCCAGCGTTACCACCTGGAGAGACACAGACTCACTCATACGGGTATGCGTCCATTTACCGTACCCAGTTTAACTTTTAAAATCAGTTCTCTGAAATCAAAATTTATGCATTTAAAATCAGACACAAACAGCTTACAGGTAAACATGCAGCTGGGAAACGGCCTTTTATAGTTTTGCTTTTGTTTTGTTTTTTGTAAAAGGAGAACATTTTTTTGTGGGATTGAACTTTTGAGTAAGTGTTGAACACATTGTTTAAAGAGCCCTTTAGGGTATTTGTTGTACCATGAAAGGACTGAATTTTAATATATTCAGAAGAGAGGAAAGGGAAAGTATATCATGGTACAAAAATGCATCAGCATTTGATTTGCTTTATTTCAATCATTTAACGCTTGAAAAAGACACTTCAGTATACATCAGAATGTTAAATTACATGCACACAGCGACAAATATTAGCATTTAGCATTGCCCAAAGTGGTGGACTTGTCAAAGTACATAATCCCTCTTGTACCATTGCTGTGCACAAAAATCTTCATTCATGCAATTTTTAGCCAAGGGACAAGACTTTTGTACCAAAAAAAAGTTGTCCAAACATTTGAAGTTTCCAAATGTGCTCCAAGGGTTTGATCTGTCATGTTTGAACTTTAGCTGTATTTGGGTAAGTGCTCGTTGTGAAGAGCAAAATAGACAACACCTTTGTTGAAATGAAATTTAAAAATAATTGACTGTCATCTGAGAATAATTTCACTTTATTAACATTTTTAAATTGTATGTACATTTTTTATTTTTATTTTTTGTGGTGAATCTCTAAAGAACAACTAGTGTACGAAACAGGAAGTGTTGACTCAAACAACTGGGGGCTCTATTGGGGTTACCTGAAGCCACAAAATATTGGCCGTCCCTTAGAGGTCAAGTCATCACACACAGCCAGTGTAATCCCGGATTGATACTCTTTCTGCGGCTTCACTTCGGGCAAAATGAGTAAAGCTTGCCATCAGCTGTTGTTTATAGCTGCATAGTTGTGTACCAAGTAATCATGAAAAAAACAGACTTTTACTTATTGATAATTGACTTAGTTGATCTACAAACGAAGATTGAAGAGTTCAATTAGTATTTTTTTTGTTCTTCTTTGAAAAGTGACATTTCAGTAATGTGAAAATATTGTTTTGTCTAAATTTCACATTTCTGTTAACTGTATGAGAAAAGTCATATTTAAGTAGTTGCTTTGATTTGGCCATGGTATATTATGGGAATAGTCCTTTGATGTCCACATTTTAAATGTAAACTAATGGCTGAGGGCTTCATGTTTCTAAGCTGTAACTGCCTTGCTTTTTAATTAACATTCATACAGTTACTCAGTTGCGTCTCTTGTAACTTTATGGTAGAAAGCAGATTGTAAGCTTTTGCAGGCCATCATTTTGGTGTGCAAGAAAGAAGCGCGCATCTAGCAACGTGTTTTCTTAATTTTGCTGTAAATGGAATCAATGTACACTGTGTGAGGAAAAACCATTTGCTAAAAAATGCTTTGTTTCCACGAGTGATGGTTAACTTTGGAGAATGTTTGTGCTTCGGCTGGCCGGTGTAATCGCGCTCACTAGTTGTCTCGTTGCTGACATGTATGGCTTATGCCCTGTTGCTGCTTTTTTTTTCTTTTCTTTTTTTTTTCCTTCCCCTCATAGTGCTATTCAGTTTATTTGAAAATGAGCTGCCCCCCTTTCTTTCATTGATGGAATGTAAAACAAATCGCTGTTTGCATGAAGCCTGGTTAGAATATAAAATGCCTGCTAAAGTCTTGAGTAACTTGATGCCTTCCTTTGAAGGAAGGTCTTAGCTAATATGTTGATACTTTGTGTATGTAGGGGTGAAGCCGTACGCTTGCTCCATGTGTGACATGAGGTTCTTCCAACGTTATCATCTGGCAAGACACAGCCTCACTCATACTGGTATGCGTCTGCTTACCGTAGTTCATTAGGTAGACGTGTTTTAAGTGTCTTAGCTTTCTACCTTCATGCATCGTGAATAGGATTCCAGCCCCCCAAAAAATAAATAACATGTTGAAGAGCATGAGGATGTATCCAGACATGTAATAGGAGGATGGAAAAAGTGGTAAACCTTTAGTTGAAATCTTGCATACATAGTAGGGGTATGCAAACAACCTCAGCTTTTCCCCTGCTGAAAGCTCTACTTTATCTGTACATTTATACCGTTTTTGTTTATCTTGTTTTTTTTTCAAAATTTCACTGAAATAAGTCGAGTGTTATCATAGTTCCTATAACCACTGCTAAATCTAAATTGTGCGTTGGCTTCTCAGGCCGATTGGTATAATATGTGAAACAAAAAGAAGAGCTATTCTAAGGGAAGAGTTGTGGTCATGTGTTAAAAATTGATGCCGTTTCTAGCTGATATTTACAAACTTTTATGTGTGTAGGGGTGAAGCCATACGCTTGCTCCATGTGTGATATGAGATTTTTCCAACGCTACCACTTGGCAAGACACAGCCTCACTCACACGGGTATGGGTCTGCTTTTTTTTTTTTTCACCCTGTCTTGGTGCCCAAATACCCAATTTTAAGTTTGCAGGCCACTCCTTTTTATAGGACCAAATACTCATAAACATCAAGCATTTTTAACTGTTGAGGCATATAAGGAGTGCATTTCAGTTTTCTACCTCAGTGTTACAATAACAGTCATCTTGATGAGTACTTTGAGTCAATTTTGGCTCTCAAAAAGCTTGTTGGCATGAAAAGTTTTAAGTTTGGCAAAAGACATTTTTGTTTGCTTGTTTTTTCCCCCCCCCCACCACCCACCCTATTTACAGACATGTTAACAGATTATGAAATGTTAGACATGTGCATTTAGTGTGGCACTGTACTGATGCCACTGCTTTTGGCATGTCTGGATACATTATATAAGTGAGTCCTTGAATTCATTGTGCTTATTTTATTATTGTTATTACTATTATTTTCAAAGGATTTTGCTCTGTGTGTGCAGGGGTGAAGCCATATGCTTGCTCTATGTGTGACATGAGATTTTTCCAGAGATACCACCTGGCAAGACACACTCTCACCCATACGGGTACTAAGTTTTACTTGTCCCTCTCACTTAACACCATTAGGGCTTGTTGATATTTGTTTGTATGTGTGTGAATCACCTACCCGACAGACACAAAGCAAGCTGTGATTTATTTTTTTTTATTTTTTTATTTTTTTTGTTAGTTCATTTTCTTGACTGTTAGACGCTAAGAATTAATAGTTTTGTCTTTTCTGTTGTGTACGTTGTATTTGCTAACTGCTGTTAGGGTTTATGTGACACGTTTTTCTGTCTTGTATGTTTAGAATTAGCTGGTCATGAAAGTACTTGCTCTTGTTATTATGTAATATTGACTAGTTTATGTAGATTGACAAATTTTGTGCACATAGTTCATGAGAACCTTTTTTTTTTATTTTTTTTTTATTATTATTATTTTTGTCCCCCCTAAAATTTCACACTGTATGCGTTTAGGGGTGAAGCCATACGCTTGCTCCATGTGTGACATGAGGTTCTTCCAGCGTTACCATTTGGCAAGACACAGCCTCACTCATACTGGTATGCTTGATTAATTGTTCCCCTTTCACTGTGAAACCTGATATATTTATAAACCATATACTCATTTGTTTTATGTTGATTTCACCGTCTTATATGATACTATAATTATCACATTGTTGGTAAATTAATTCCCCCTCATAAAAAAAAAACAATGTTTAATAGAGCTTTTAGGCTTTGTTGGAAAACTGTCCACAGAAAAAGTGACTCTGTCAGTTACCTTGTTTTGTGATTAACACTGTAATGGCACTATTGCATGGTTATTCTTGACTATTGTATATTGAATGAAAGATACACTACACTAAAAAGCCTTTAAATTGCAGACATTGGTAGTATAAAATGTCGTTTGCAAGTACCTGTTTCCCCACATCTGGAGAAACTAAATGTTGGTGATTTTTCTTTTTTAATTATTTTTTTTTTAGTGGGTAATCGTTAAGTTTCAACCAAACTTTAAGATGTAAAAATCGGTTTCTTTGATTATTTTTGATTTCTTAATACGCCTTTTAATGTCTGTATATTGTTAGTCTTTTCAGTGTAATGTGTTGTCAGTAAAAAAGCATGCTACAATAGTTAATCTGTCATTTATTTAAGTGGTGTTCATCACTTTCACCAGTGTGTTGAAATACATCTGATGTTGTTGTGCTGTCTTTAGGAGTGAAGCCATATGCTTGCACCATGTGTGACATGAGGTTTATACAACGTTACCAACTGGAGAGACACAGTCTCACTCATACAGGTATGCCTCACTTTTTAAATCTTGCCCCCCTCTCACCCTGACTTTCCCTTGCATGTGCCCACAAATAATGTTTACATGGCTGCTTCAAACTCGAGTTTGTGTTGCTTTCTATCACTTTTCTGACAAATGCTAATTTGTCATGATCTACCTGTAAGGATCTTCTGTAAGAATTTGTGTAGTAATATTTCCCCCATACTTTGTATATGAAATGACATGATGACTATAAAGTGAAAACTCAGTACCTCTCTAGTGTTTATTTAGCTATTAAAGTCATAATTATGTGTACTTTTTTTTTTTTTTTTTTTTTTTAACCTAACAATTATTGTGGTAACTCTGTTTGATGCTTCGGCAGAGATGGGTAGTAACGCATTACTGTAATCTGATTATGGGTTTCAAGTAATGAGTAAAGTAAGGGATTACTATTGCAAAAAGTAATTAGAGTACTGTTACTTTCCCGTAAGCAGCCTGCGTTACTAAACTGTGATTTTGTTTGTGAGAGTGTCTGATGACAATGATAAGCATACGACGTCCGTGGCAGCAACAGACATGTGTAGATCAACAATGGATAATATGGAGAGAGTACGACCATGCAGCGTTTAAAGCTCCGAAGTACTGACATTACTTTGAATTTGATTCCGTAAAAGTGACAAAAACATTAGCGTCCGCTGTACACTCTACATGCGAAGAAAACTTCTTTCAACAGCAAAGTATTAAACCTTAAATCTGAGCAAGCACATAGCACGCTGCCATGGGAATGTGAACTTCACAGAGAAACCCCTGGATACCCCCTACTGACATGACCGCTGCGTCACCGAGCAAACCTTCACTGGCCCCACTCACTGGAATATGCAGAAAATAGGTTTAAATGTTAAACAAATTTCTTCCAGTCAGAGACAGTTGCATATAATTGAATTTTTGCTTGATGCAATGTGCATAAAGTTAAAACACTTTTTCATTTGATTCAAATTTATATGATGGATAATGCAGAAAAAGTAGAATTAGGCTGAAAGGTCTATTGCTTTATCATATATTCAGGTTGTGTATCGTGTGGGGGGGTTTTTTTGGTGGGGGGGGGGTATTTGTTTTTTTGGGTTTTTTTTTTAAGTAACTAAGTAATAAAGTAACTAATTACTTTTGAAAATAAGTAATCACTAAAGTAACTGGATTACTTACAGGGAGAAGTAATCAGTGATTGGTAACTAATTACTGTTTTCAAGTAACTTGACCAACACTGCATTTCTAAATGAAACATTTGTGAAAAAAAGTAATGCTAGTTTATTTCAACTGTTTATTTTATTTTGTGGAATTAAACTCAAAATGAAAGAGCATGAAGGTGGTGAGTCTGCAACTAATGTTTTTATTCAAAAGTACAAAAGATGATATTGACAGCTATGACATTGTCATATTTGCATCATTTACAGTATGTATCAACTTTTTATATTAAACCTTGTAAACTGTGTGTGTATGGGGAAGAACAGAAAAAGGAGTTGTATTACTTGCAGCTTTGAATATTACAGTTAGCCAATTATCTTGATATAATGAAAACATTTCTTTTTTTTTTTTTATTAAAAGATGAGTGGGCTTTTTTGTTTTTTACATGTTGATACTGAATTTAAGATTTGTTCATTGGGAATTGTTGTGCAAATTTACAAACTGAATTAAGGGGTGTAGGTTTTGTGGCCTTGTTGGAAGAAGTGGGAGGGGACTTTAAGGGAAACATTATCTTTTCAGTTGATGGGAATGTCACTTAGATCGGGACTGCCACTATCCAGGCCAGTGTTTGTTTGTCCCCCCCCCCACATAATCGTGTCATTTCACATTCAAAGTGATGGTCAGGAACTAACACAAGCTTCTCTCTTTTAAAAAAAAAGCTGTATATTTCCAAACTACAGATTTCTCTTATGGAAGATAAAGTTAATTTGTGCTTCGGTGCTAGGATAGGTTCTGTATGATGATTTTCAGAGCAGTTTCCTGTTAATTCTTGCTCCGCAAATGAATGTGCAAACTTAATGTCTTGTGCAGAGTTGTTTGCCAACTGCCTAAAATTGTCACACCTTCTGTGATCAGCGTGAACAAATCTATTCCAGAAAACCTGTATGTGGTATGTTGAAATTACACGATTAGAAGCACCCATTGACATAGTGTGAAAAACTTTTTGTTGTGCTAGTTGGAATGTGGACTTCAATTTTCAACCCAATTTTTTATTTCTATATATTTTTTTTGTCATTTTGATAGGTTTGGTTTTTTTGGTTAGGAAAATTTTAATTCTACTTTCTGCACAGAGGGCATTGTCCTTATTATTCAGAGATGCAAATGTTTTCAATTGGAATGACAGATTATTAAAGCACCCTGGAATTTCCAGTTTAAACAAAGCGCTGATAAGTGCAGCCAAACTTTACTAAGGAATTAGTAAAGTTTAACATGGATCAATTTTGGCAGTTGAGTGTTTTTATGCTAAAGCTGGTACTTTGTGTGTATAGGGGTGAAGCCGTACGCTTGCACCATGTGTGACAAGAGGTTTTTTCAGCGCTACCACCTGGCGAGACACAGCCTCACTCATATGGGTATGCGTCTGCCAATCTTAAAGCTGTCACAAAATTAGGATGCTGCTACATGTGTATGCTTGAGCTAGTCTTGTAAATCTGTATTCAGACACAGTTTATGATAAGATTCATTCAAAGTATAATTTCAGCTAGATGACATTATCAGCTCATGTTTAAGTGAACTTAATAGCCCCTCTGGGAAGTTTGTAATTTGAAACAAGCATCTTAGATTGTACCCCTGTAAGTTACTTCAGGGGTATGACATTGGTTATTAACCACAGATATCAATTTAATCCACACTGGCACATTTAATTTATCAGGCATAATTATAGATACTTTTTTTTTCTCTGTTGTAGAGAATCAAAAATAATTCTCTTGATGCTCTGCGTTTAGGTGTGAAACCTTACGCTTGTACCATGTGTGACATGAAGTTTTTTCAGCGTTACCACCTGGCGAGACACAGCCTCACTCATACGGGTATGGGTCCGTGCACCGTGCCCATGACATGTGTTGTTAGCAAGTGTGCACATTTAATTTAGTTAGTTTGTCTTATTACTTATATTTAGGAAACATGTCATGTATAAATATTATAAACATTTTCTTGTCTTTTGTTAGCTGTCAGCAGTCAGAATCAACAGGATAACCATAATTCAGTATTTTGCTGCTTTGATTTTTGTTGGCAATTATAATCTAAATTTATTTGGGGGAAAAAGTTCTGGTTTTGCATGAATTGGCCACTGTGTGGTTAATAACCAATAGCTTAAATATTTTTTTCTAAATTAAAAAAAAAAAAAAGGAAAGAAAGAAAATAAAGGAAAAAGAGCGAGAGACCGTGAGGCAAAGTAATATAATATTGCTACTCTGCGTTTAGGTGTGAAACCTTATGCTTGCACCATGTGTGACAAGAGGTTTTTTCAGCGCTACCACCTGGCGAGACACAGCCTCACTCATATGGGTATGCGTTCACCCACCTTACCCATTTCACTGAAATCAGACTGTATGTGCATTTTGTTACGAGTAAGCTGTTTATGCTAGTTACTTTAAAGTGGCCAGAAGAATGATGTTGATGAAGCCTACCCTACATTATGTTCATAATTGTAACGTTTTATGTGACTGTGAGGAAATACAGGACTGCAACATCATCAGCTCATGTAATGTGTTAAGCTGTGGATTTGAGAATTGGTTCAGTTTGTATTCTTTACTGGAATTGGATGAACAACAAGTTACAGCTTTAAAAAAAGGAAATTAATAATAGTGGTTAACAACCCATCAATTCTGAATAAATTAAGTAATTTGCTTATTGATGGATTGTGAACACAAAAACGAGTCTGAAAATAATACCTTAATGCTTTGCATTTAGGTGTGAAACCTTACGCTTGTACCATGTGTGACATGAAGTTTTTTCAACGTTACCACCTGGCAAGACACAGCCTCACACATACGGGTATGCGTCAGTGCACCTGCCCATAACACTTTATATTGGTCACTGTCACACAGCTTTTATTGTACCAATATCAAGTATTACCAAGTACCACCAGTTTACATCTTGCATAGCTATATAGGGAAATTATAGAGATGCACCGATTGCAATTTTTCTTGGAGAATCCGGTTGCTGTACACACCTACCAAACAAATCAGGTTCAACAGATTTGTATAACAAGACAAATGTCAGGGCCTGCATCATTTTCCATTATCCTTGTAACTTCACCACATAACGGGTCATTGACTTTTTGTGTTTTTCACTTATCTCCATAATTTCCCTTGATATTAACCTCTAAAAATTGTTGCTTATACCGAGGCTCCTGGTTTGCAGATGGCTCTGAGATCTGGCTAGCTTTAGTCACTGGGATCAAAGTGATTTAAGTCTCAAACATTTTTGTGGTGATCCTCCCCAGTTTAGTTTGCCAAACTTTGTGCCTTGACTCACAGTGAGGAACTTAGATGCTAATGACATGTTAACGTGTGGCTGTGACCATGGATGTGAATTGATTAAGCATGCATGAAACTCATTAGTAACCCAACGTATGGGAGCCAGTCTGGGCAGACAATGTTGGAAAAAGGACGATTCTGCTCCTTCATGAGTCAATCGGTGCATCTCTAGTAATCTAATTAAAATAATAGACACCCTTTTGAGCACATAGCATCTTTTGAAACAAAATTAACTGTAGAACTCTGGACTGTAGAGACATTTGGCTAATTAGAAAAATCAGAGAATCTTATTTCTTGTGAAATCCTATTTCATTACTTGCCTAAAAGGAGAGATCAAAATGCTTAGTTAGTATTAAGACTAAACAGGGGTCCTGGGTCCACCACACACATCTCCGCACGGTCTGTCTCCACAAACTGTGACAGTACGACCATGCTTTTATAGAAAGTGATGGTCTTTATTAAAGTTTACCCCGAGCTTCAGTTGTAACACTTTGGAGTACTAATATCTTGATTTATATAGATAAAATGGTCCATTAACTGATTTTTGTGGGTATCTAGTGTTTCATGAAGAAAACATTTGGCATCTTTGTTTTGCATGCATTGGCAAATGTGTGGTTAATGAATAATAGCCTAGATTTTTATTGGTAACATGGAAACTGAGGTAAAGTAATATAATATTGCTACTTTGCGTTTAGGTGTGAAACCTTATGCTTGCACCATGTGTGACAAGAGGTTTTTTCAGCGCTACCACCTGGCGAGACACAGCCTCACTCATATGGGTATGCGTCCACCCACCTTACCCGTACTACAGTACTTTCATTATGTTAAATATAGGGACAGTTACTATTATTCTTACTAAGTAGTGCACTTATCTTAATCAAGGCTATCCTGTATTATCTGTGAAAGGAAACATTATTACAAATCTTGGCATGTACGTAAATCTTGGACTATGATATCATCAGCTCATGAGATGTGTTTAGCTGTGGATTTGAAATTTGAACAACAGTTTTAATGTATTCTTAATTGGATTTAGAGCGTAATCTTTGGCTAGATTAAACAAGTGAAGCATGGTTAACAACCCATCAATTGTAAATTGATGTTAAAAGTACAATATTGATTGATGGATTGTAAAACAGAAGCTCAAAGACCTGAAATTAACATATTGATGCTTTGCATTTAGGTGTGAAACCTTTTGCTTGTACCATGTGTGACATGAGGTTTGTTCAGCGTTACCACCTGGCGAGACACAGCCTCACTCATACGGGTATGCGTCCGCGCACCTGCCCTTATCACATTTCATACAGTACTGTGCAAAGGTTTTGGACAGTCAAAATAAAGCAAGGCTATTTTAAAAGATGATGCCACGAATAGTTCATTTTAAGTAACTCCATATAAAGACTTCATATTCTGCCTGTTAGTTATAGGAGAACGTGCCACAATTTTCTTGTCTGTATCGACTGTTTCAGCGCGTTCTCTCCATGTAATCCCAGACCATCTCCATGATGTTATGGTCATGTAGAGGGCATCTGTTGTAGAATATGATGTTCATTTTGTCACTGATCTTAAGTTCTTTGTAACTGTATTTATTTAGGGTTGTTTTACTAAAGAATGAATTGGGCCAATCAGACACCTTAATCATAATATTGTTTGATGTAAAAAAGATATTAAGAACTCGAGTTTCTAAACTTTTTCACAGTACTGTAGATGACTTTTATTGTGTAATATAAAGGGTACTTCTGTGTAGTTATAAAGTAGGCACATTGTTTAGCACTTCTGAGGGAGAATACTTTTGGATCTAAAACAGTATTTTATTCCCCTAGGGGTTTGGTTAGTTGCTCCGAATGTTTGAATTGCCATTGTTCACACTTTTTTTTTTTTTTTTTTTTTTTTTTTTTTTTTTTTTTGTAGTGTGTTTGGTTAATCTAATATATGAACTGCAGAATATCTGACCAACACCCTCACCCCATTTAAACCTGGTTGTGATGTGTATCTGGATACATTATCTAGATCAAGAAAACCCTGTGTATTATAATTGGATGCCAAAGGACCCTGAGGGGTTTCCAAGGCTGCCAAGACATCTAATTTTCCCAGTGTGTCTTCAGTCTTCCCCTGGGTCTCCTCATGCATTGAAAAGTCTGAAATTCTTGGCCTACAGTGTCCTGGAGGCCCTGAATCACCTCAGCTGGGTTCTCTTGGTTGAGATAAGGACTCTGCTCTGAGCAGCTCCCAAATGGCTGGCTCTTTGTCTAAGGCTGAGCCCTGACGTATGTTGGAGGCTTATTCCCATCATTTGTATCTGTACTTTTTTTGTTCACTACACACAGAACTTGTGTCAACGAGTAAAATCTGATATTTCAACTTTAGAGCATCAACATTGATGAAAACAGAAACACACACGTACTCAGTAGCTGGGTTGGTATTAATACCAGGAGATTTAAACAGACCCTGGAACCAGCACTTAATCATGTTTTCCCGATTAAGAGCAGTACTGATCATTTAGTTTATCTGTTGAAAATGCAATTAATCTAAAATGTTAATCCAAAGGTCTATGGATCAGATTTCATTAGACAGATAATGTGTCCAGATTGCATACATTTAAAGTTGTAATACCAGGTGTTACTCTGGGTTTGTTGTTGAGAAGGCTTAAAGCTTTTTGAAAGAATCTCCTTATAGGTAGGGTTTGGTCATAATCATTTCAAACCCCGTTCCAAATCCAATACCTGAGATTGCCAACAATCAAATGTTTAGAACACGAAACACATTTTGTGTACATTTTAGTAATTTGTCCTTAAAGTCTTTTGATTCTTTTTAATCAAAGGTATGAAATGGCAATTCTGATACTTCTGTGTCCCAGTAATGGGTGCATTAGCTCTCACCCATAGCCTAAACCACAAAATAAGTCAAATTATTTTTTTTATATTAGCTCAATGTTGCAAAATCCAATTGTCACTGACAAACCAGTGTAAAACAACTAGGTTAAACATAGTCCCAGTTACCAGTTCTACCTTAACTACCCTCATTTTATTTTTACATTTATGATTGTAGTAATTTAATCTGTAATCTAAAGTATTTGTTACACTACATATTGACAAAAGCCTCAAACATGAGTAACTTAGTTAAATATCTATAATATTAGTAAAGAGGGGATATGGTCCAACATCAAATTTGTAAACCTCAAAGGGAATAAATACTATGATTTCTATTTATTATTGGTGCACAATGACTTTAATCTTATACAGCACACAGGACAGGCTTTGGTGATATTGTTTCAAAATGTGTATCTCCTGTATTATGTTAAAATCTAACTGAAGTCTATTAGTTTATCCAATGGTCGGAGCTGTGTAGTTGCAGTGTCTAAACATTTTGGCGTTATGTCTGAAAAATAAAGTACAGAGTGCATAGTTAGGTTGAAAGTTGTGTTTGTTGGACTTGTGAGTGGTAGGGCTAATATATTGCTCTGTGTGTGTAGGGGTGAAGCCGTATGCTTGTTCCATGTGTGACATGAGGTTTATTCAGCGTAACCACCTGGAGAGACACAGCCTCACTCATACGGGTATGCGTTCCTCTACCGTACCCTTATTTCGGAGAAAGGCACTGGCGCTTGAAACATAACTGGGTCACAACAAACTCGAGTTTGGATTGTCAAGTCATTTGATGGGATGTTGAACCAGTCTCCAAAAAAAAAAGAGAAAAAAAAAAAGTTGCCCCAATTTGTGGGCCCTCCATCATGTGTACATCCGGGCCACAAAAACATGAAATTCCACTTTGATCTACACATAATGAGTTGATGACGAGGCCTTTTTAGAACATCAGTTATCAGATGCTGAAAATTCACTGTTGAAACTTACTAATAAGGGAGTTGTTTTTTGTTTTTGTTTTTTTCCCTGACGTTTTTCTTTTTAAATTTTTTTTTGTTTTTTTAAGTGTTGGAAATTTAGTCTGCAAAGAAAGATTTAGTAAGTAAAAATCTGCCTGCAGTTTGGTACAAGACGCTAAAATTGATGCATTGACTTTGTATTTGTGTGCTCTTTTAGGAGAGAAGCCATTTGCTTGTGACATGTGTGATATGAGGTTTATTCAGCGCTACCACCTTGAGAGACACAAGCGTGTCCATAGTGGAGAGAAGCCTTACCAGTGTGAACGGTGCCAGCAGGTATGTATGAATAAACACGGCGTACACGCGTGAGGTGTCTTACGTGCTGAATTTCAAATTTGGACTTGAGTGGGTCGTATCAGCACCACCAGACTTTTCAGTTCCTTTAGACATCAGGCTGTTAAGTTATTTTTCTTAAGAGGTAAGATTCTCATACTGCAGATGAGCTCCAGCTCCACCGCCTTTGACTGCACCTAGCAACAGTAGTCCTTGTTTTGCTCTGTGGCGAGCTAACTGAAGCAGCACGTGCTGTGGGTTATGGTTTGAGTGAAGATGGAACTAGATATATACGTTAATACAGAAATAAATACAATTATCAGTGAAAGCCACAGTGGGTCTAGCTCATCAGCACAGACTGAATTCTTAGAAAAAAAGAAGAGGGGTTCTCCACTAGTGATTTGATCTTTGCCACTATCGATGCACTAAAACTAGAAATGCTAAAATATGCTGCCATATAAATACTTGGATGGATTGATGGCACTGCATCTGGATAAAGTCTATATATAGGGAACAACTGTTTTTCCACATTGTTAGTCACTTTTTTGAAATATTAGGGACTTCTCTGCATTTCCCACTCTTTGTTTGCCCTCTGACACGCCTGAGTTTAGAGTAATCATGTATGGTTTAAATTCCTTCCTTCATAGTTCCATTTTACTCTGACATTTTTAATTTTATCATATTTTTTAAAATGATGACCTTGAAATTGACCTGAATTTGACCGTGTCTAATATTTATCTTTTGAAGAACTTTTCGCGCACAGACCGACTGTTGCGACATCGGCGGTTGTGCCAGGGGCGCGGCGTAGCCAAAGTAGAGAACCAGCCCTGTTGCGAACCACGCCCATATCCCCAAGAACCCCCACCGGCACCCCCAACCTGGAGCCCCCTGCATCCACCTCCGGGTCGACTGGCGGTCTGACATTCAATCTTCTCTGGATCCACAACACCTCCAGAGACGGGACAAGCCACAGGGTTTCTTCTCAGCTCTGTGCAGAGTGCCATCACATTCTAGCACAGACTGATCTTGCAGCTCGAGTCTTGGGATTAATAACGACAGCGGGACATTTGTGGGTTTTTTTGTTGACTTTTTACTGTGTTTCTGTTTCTTCCCATTTTTTAAGATGAGACTTTTCTGTGATAAACGGTGGTCCTGTTTTGTACTTAATCTATTTGATTTTTGCAAAAAAAAAAAGTTTATTGTTCAAAAAAAAAAATTTGCATTTGGTGGTACTCGGACAGGAAACGGTTGACTGTGTGATGAGGTGGAGAAGAAGAGTATTTGAGCTTCTTTCTAATTTTTTGTTGTTGTTTATTCTCTTTGGCCTGGAAAGGATCATAAAAGCATTTTAGGTTAAAGTTATTAAAACTGAACTTTTCTTCCAGGTAAAGTGAGGAAACTATGTTGGCATTTCATGTACAGACCGGAGTTTACTTGCCTTGTATCAGACAGTGTTAAGCATAAAGACAGGTCATTGAAAGCATCATCATTATTATTATTATTATTATTATTATTATTATTATTACTGTGTAAATCTGATGTGATGCATAAAGTGTTTCCTGGCTTTTTCAGCTCGGAAGGTCCAGTTTTAATGATTATTTTGTAAGAAAAACAAGGTGTTGACGTAAATTGGAATTTGGCTCAAATGCAGTCTTTGGCCACCGTCACCATCGTATCCTGAGAAAACCCGAGTAACTTTGTGTGACATAAAACTAATATCAATAACTGTAAAACCAGGACTTCCAAGAAACGAAAGTGCGACCTGCAGTCGACGAGATGCGCACTTAACGTGTGTCGGGTCCCAGAGCGTCACACACAGGACGGCAGACTTGGCGAGCCCTCCTTCATGTGTACTGAGGGCGTGTGGTGGTGTTCAGCTGTAAATATACAGAACATGTATAGAGATCTGCAGCACTAAAGCAGGACATTTCCTCTGCTCGCTCATGCTGCATAGATCCTGGTGTATAATGATGCAGGTTAGCCACTTTTGAAGTCCAGTGATGTTTGTACAGATCACTTTGTGAGATTAGTGGGCGTATACAAAATCTTGTGGCCTTAGTATGTTTCTGTTGTTTTCTTTTCTTTTCTCATCTGCCTTTTTCTTGGCCGTTTATTATTGTGGATCAGATGTATTTACTAGCCTTTCGTCATCATCATCATATTATTATTATTTTTAATCCTTAAGCTGTCGTGGTTACTGAATGTGGATGGATTCAGTGGCGCTGAACCAGACTAATGTGCTCTTCTGTTTAGAAGTCATGTTTATGGTGATAACTGAATATTTTGGGTCATAGCTACTGGTGATGGTGTAACACAGAATATAATCCTTAAAAAAAAAAAGGAGGCCCTTGCGCGTGGCGGTCCGTGTGAGAAGACAGTCGTGCTACATTGTTTTCCACGCGGCGGTGCTTTGGCTGGTCGCAGGCCACGGCAGGATCAACACCTGCTTGACTCTGCCGCACACCTAACAACTGCTTTTTCATCCAGACATTACTATACAGTTGGTGTGGAATAACGGTCACGTCTTTGGGTTTAGCCTTAAGTTGCGGATACACAAATAGTCATTGTAGTACTAAATGATAGCGTTACAAGCGATTTCTTTTACCTTTTGAACTTTTGAAAGTACTCGGTACAGCAAGGAGTGGCCCCACGGGGCCCGCTTTGCTGCTTTTTAATGACTTTCTCAAACACGCTCCTTTCTGTGACTGGTAAACTTGTGATCACGTCGTCCTGTTGTTTAACCCAGAAATGTCAGTGCAGACTGGGGCGAATAATCTGTTGGTAACTATGGTCTTATTCGGATAAATAGTGAGTGGTCCAGATGACACTTGTGGAGATGGGAGTCCCGCCACGCTTTCTATGGTCTGTGAATTGTAGGATGAAGAGATGTTTGTGTTCGATACAGAGAAGTGGAAGACTGAGTCAAGTGATGTTTTACCAAAAGTATTAATGAGAAGCTTTCTTTAAATGGTCCATTGATTATCAAATCTGTGTGCACAAAGATGGGATTCTGTTATCAGCGGCTTGGCCTTTTAAAGAGCAGAGGAGCCAAGTTTGAGAAATGAAATCCTCTGCTGTGGAAACACTATTCCCAATCTGTGGAAGGGACACTTCTGGTGTGAGCACATACTGAAAACGGCAAAAGGGCAATACAATATATAGTAGACGTCACTTGTTAATACGTTTTTGTCATTCACTGTTTTTAGTATTCTCATTGTTAAATGCAATAGAACCCTGTTGTAAGATTGACGTTTTATTTTCTTCTTTTTACAGACAGATCAAAGGAGGCTTTTATTTTGTTTTTTTTTGTCTGCGAGTTTGTCATCACATTTTTGATGATTGTTTCAAGGACCTTTTTTATTCTGATGAAATTGTAAACACTGGAGTGTAAGGAAAAAAGACAAAAAAAGAGATGGATATTTTTGTCCTTCAATCTGTACTAGATTTTAGGTTTTAGACAAAGCCTATTTCTCCTGAACTTGACACGAAAGGTGGACAGAACAATTTGGATCAGTACAGTTGAGAGCCCAGGATGTTCGGTGATTTTTGACACTAGAGGCAGTAGTACTGCAAGAAAATGTTTTCTTTCTTATACAAAGTCCCTGGTATTTGTAGTAAATTATATTGACAATGGTATTAGATGAACAACAGCATAACAGTAGCTATCACAGATTAGTTGTTTTCTTTATTAGTCTTGCATGCAGAGTTATGGTCCTCAGTTAAGATAGGATCTTGATATTGATTATTTTGTGTAGGAAAATGAGTGCATAAGAATAACTTCCTAAAAAAATGTTACAATGATTAATGTAAAATGGGCTAACTAATATGTACCCTTGTGATCCAATTAGTTTCAACTGTATGAAAATCAGAGGAGAGGCTTCTTACTATTATGCTGAAATAATAAAAAAAAAAAGAATTTGTAAAGGAATATGATTTTTTTTTTTAAATTTGTGTGTTTTTGATCTCAGGTAAGTTAAAAAAAACACTTCAATGATATGTCACTTGTATTTGATTTAACATCAAGGTGGCTCCATGTTTTGTTTATTTTAATGTAACTTCTACTTAATACATTTTTATTTATTGTCCTTTTGACAGAGATGATTTCCTCTGGTGTTTATGTGAGCTTATTATGACAAAGGTTGTAACCCATAGTGAAGAGTATCAGGACAATCACAAAAAAGAGGTTATTGTGATTTGTTCATGCTCACATTGTAACTGGTGTTCAAAAGGTAGAGCATGTTATTGACCTCTGTTCCTACCACCTGAATGTTGCAGTGGCAACTGAGAATCATCAGTCCAGGCAATGTTTTCAGTCTTCTGTTGTCCGGTTTTAGTGAGCCCGTGTGAACTGTTCCCTGTTTCCTGTTGTTAGCTAACAGGAGTTGTATCCCATCTGCAGGGCGTGTTGTGCATTTAGAGATGGTCTTCTGTAAATGCTTCTGATGGTGGTGTGGTAAAATCCCAGTATAATAGCAGTTTCTGGAATCCGCAGACCAGCCTGTCTGGCACCAAAAACCATGCCACTCTCAAAGTCACGCTTCTTCCTCATTCTAATGCTCACTTTGAACTTCAACAGGTCATCTCGACCATATCTATATGCCTAAATGTACTGAGTTGCTGACATTTGATTTTGCAGATTATATATTTGCATTAACGCACAGTGAAACAGTTGTGCCTAATGAAGTTGGCGTGTGTGTATATAAATTTAATATACACTTGTTCAGTTAAATGTATTTGTGTTAATCAGTCCACGGTGTGTTCTGCCATCTTTTAAACACTTCTGGGCATTTATTTTGAACTAGCATTCAAACTAACTTCCTTCTCAATAATTAGCTTTATATATTGAACCTTTTTTTTTTTTTTTTTTTTTTTTTTTTAAGGGGGCGGTTTAAAAAGTTGGATGTTGCCACAAAGTACTTTGTAAAGTATTTTTATACTTCTGCCACCATGTTTGCTGCTGTGGTAGTCTTCTATAGATTTTATTCTTTGAGTTTCATCTCATAATAATCTCTCCGTCATAACTCTGCTTGTCTTTTTTTTGGTGGCTGTAATAACACCATTGTTACTGTAGGTGGCAGCAGCCGACTCGAATCAAGTGACTGAAAGACGCAGAGGAAGAAAATAGTCTCGCTTAAAGACCCCGAACAACAACAAAAACCTGGGTTCAGTACTTTACCGGTTTGAAAACGCAAAGTTATTGCTGCTTTTTTTTAAATGGGAGCATATATAACAATTTTAAAAAATGTTCAATGAAAACTCTTCTGCGAGTGAAGCCGGTGAAGTCGCTTGTGGAGACGGAGAAGAGAATGTGCCCGTCTGTGAATCAAAGGAGCGGGGCTTTAATGCTGCTCATGAGACCCCCTCTGCCAGGTTTCTGCGGGCTGAACTGGAGCTGAACGCTCACCTCCGTGGCCTCCGCTTCAGCGACCCTGTCCGGTACATCTACAACCCGCTGGAGTACGCCTGGGACACCCACCGCTGCTATGTGGAGAAGTACTGTCAGGCCGGACAAAAGATCCTGTTTTTGGGGATGAATCCCGGACCTTTCGGAATGGCTCAGACAGGGGTGAGCACACATTTTGAGGCATAGTACAGTTTCCAAATCGCCGTGACCGTAACAGGAGCACAGCAGTGGTAAAAGGTTTTAAAGGGCTGTGAATGCGGAAGCTAACGCAAACAAACTAAGGAGACAGCCTGCCAGGGGCGCTCCTATCATGTTTTCAGCGGGGTGTCGCAGCAGAGACCTGCAACATGGTGTATACTGCCTATTAAATGCAGCACACACCAGGATGAATGATTTAAGATTTAATTAAACAGTGTCACAGGACAGGAACTTGAACATTGCTTTGTATGGAATAACTGTTTTGCAAAGTGATGAAACAAGACTAATATGTAGCAATATTAACAGTTTTAACACCAAAATATACACTAGCTAGCCACTTTATTAGGTACGCATTGCTAGTACTAGGTCGGACCCCCCATTTGGCTTCAGAGCTGCCTTAATTCTTCGTGTCACAGATTCAACAAGATGCTGGAAACAATCGAGATTTTGGTCCATATTGACATGAGAGCATCACACTGGAGGATGGGTACACTGCAGTCATTAAAGCAACAATGCAAACTGAAGACTTGACAGGACTGGTGCCCAGTGTGGTCTTCTGCAGCTTCAAGCTTCAGCCTATTCAGAGATACTCTTGCGCATACCTTCAATTAATTAACACGCTGTCATTTTACAGCATGTTAATTAAATGTGTTGTTTAGCACAGCTGCATTGTCAGTCCACTGTTTTATTACGGCCTCATGCTGGATTTGAGGGTCTTACATGTTTATAACAGTAATTACCACAACCCTTATTTAGCGCTACTTTTAATTAAAATTCCCAGTGTAGCACTTTGACATTTTGTTATTGCACACACAACAGTGAGGGGGCAGAAAGTTTGATGAGAAGAGCTGATCATCTTAACCCTAGAACACTATCGCTAAAAATAGTAACACCATCACTAACGCCGGGTGATTTTTACCCAATATAATATACCCAACAAAAAGTACTTGTCATCAAAATATATAAAATATATGACAACACATGACAAATTAGAGGGGTTTTCTTTTATTTTCAGCTGTGCCATATCTAACAAAATGGAAAAAAAAAGTTTCATGGGGGGACCCTAAAAAATGCTCCAAAATTTCTGGAAAATTAGCAGTTGGAGAACAAAACAAATCCTAAACAAAAATATAATGATGCTGGAAACTTGGTCTTTGGTCCACCCATTCCTGGGATATTTGAGTCTTCCCTGGTGAAGGCACAGTCTCCTTGACACGCGAACAGCTGCAGGAGAGAGAAACAAAAAATGGCATTTTTTGAGTGGGTAAAAATGACCAGTTGACTAAAATATTTGTTTTTACCATATGAATTCCCTTGGAAATCACCACTTGTTGATAGTTATTCATAACCACTGCACTAAATAAGGATAACATGCAAATTCCAGGACCACTCTTACTTACCTATTCCTTACATGCAGTCAGTACACACAGGGTAGTAATGGCGTGGAAACACCGGTCGACGGCAGACATGGCACCTGTATCGCGTCTTCCTGTCCAAGCCTGTGGGGCACACCTCACTAAGGGACCACTGCTTTCTGCTGCCACTGGTCGTGCCTCACCTTCAAGAGTGCCAGGGGTAGGGATGTCGAGCACGCTACAGATCAGGACTCTGAGTTGACGTGACAGATTTGAAGAGGGGAGCCTCTGCTTTGCCCATGGTTTGATGAGTGCCAATGCCAAAGCCTGCATATAAGGCCTCCTCTGCATTTGGTTTTCATTGCATTCTCATTGTGAATGATCCATGAGTTTATCACATCAGCCACAGCTAGCTACATAACATAGCTTTTAGATTTAAAAAAAAGAAAAGAAAAAGAAATCTAATCAGCTAACAATTGCCAAGTTAAACAAACCTTACCTCTGTGTTACTCACTAGCTGAGATGCCAAAGACGCTAAACCTGCAACAGGGTGACAGCTGTAGTTGAAGAGGGACAGTAAATATGGTGAGCCTGAATGTTGTCACCCTTGAAATGCGGCAAGATCACCTGATTTTATACACTAACACTATCACCGGGTGAAATCCACCCAAAACCTACTTTACCCTCTATCACTATTGCCGGGTGAAATTCACCCGAACACATGCCTGTAGGAAAAAGCGGGATTTGGGGTAGGGAAACACCCACGCCTTCAAAGACGTCAAAGACAATGCTGAAGCTACCCAGAGACCCACCACACTCAGACAAACGCAACATATTGAAAATTATGTAAATACATTTGCTCGGGTGAAAATCACCCGGCGATAGTGTTCTAGGGTTAAATAACTGAACCAACTGACAATTAGTAGTCGTCTTCCTGTATGATGAGGATATTAAACTGCTGTGGCATCTGTAAAGGATACAGCTCTTCATCCTCTATTATAGCTCCTATCTCCATCCTGTTTCCTCCACATGTATTTAAGGAATTGAGACGTCATGTAGAGAAAGCATGCAGGGTCACTGCAAGGGACAGAGAAAATGAGGAGCCACAAAATGGAGAGATGATAAAACCCCTCTGTTGCATCATGAAGACTCCCAGGCTCCCTCTGACCTCAGAGCTGCTTTAAATAATCTGTTTCTCTTTGCGCAGGTCCCGTTTGGTGAGGTGAAGTCAGTTGTCGACTGGCTGAAGATCACGGGCGAGGTCGGCCGCCCACAAAATGAGCACCCAAAGAGACGAATCACGGGGCTCTCCTGCACTCAGAGCGAAGTGAGCGGCGCTCGTTTTTGGGGCTTCTTCAGAAAATTGTGCGGTGACCCGGAGGTCTTCTTCCAGCACTGCTTTGTGCACAACCTGTGCCCGTTAATCTTCATGAGCGACAGCGGGAAGAATTTAACACCCCCCGAGCTGCCCGCAGCTGAACGGGAGGCCCTGCTGCGCCTGTGTGACATTGCACTGTGCCAGGTGGTGGAGGCACTGAACGTTTCCATGGTGATTGGTGTAGGAAAGGTGGCAGAGCAACGGGCACGGCGGGCCCTGTCTGCTGCAGGTGTCAGTGTGCGTGTTGAGGGCATCATGCATCCATCGCCCAGGAACCCGCTGGCTAATAAGGGCTGGGAGGATGTAGCTAAAGCCAAACTGCAGGAACTTGGTGTTCTATCCCTTCTAATTAAAACTTGCACCAATAAGTCATGATTAATCTATTCACTCCAACACCAGACGAAGATGTGTGGCATTCCTGTGTATCTTTCAGTTCACAGATGGTTTGGTGCACTGTTGAGAAGGGCACACTCACTCACCTCTTCATGGCTCCATCTGTGTGTCCAAACACATGCTGGTAGCTCCAAGGAGAACCTGTAACACTACTGCTTTTCCACATCTGTTACCACAAATGCTGTAAACACATCTGCTCTGCAACTGCTTTTTCTTCTCTAAAGGTCTGTCTGCATTACTTCAAGACGAGACTCCTGCTGTGATCAGAGGCTGCAGCATGACTTTAAAATACGGAGCCAGAAATATTTCTACAGTAATGACTGTACGGTGCTCAGGGTGTATGTGTATATTCCATATTGTATTTTTCTTTGTGCGTATGACAAGTGCTACATCTACAACTGAACCCTACAATTAAAGTTCATGTGGCCTTATATTAATCAGCTAATTAAGATGTGACCGATGACGAGGGTCACAAAATTAGATCGGAATAGAAAAGACCAGAATTTAGTGAAAGTCTAAATAATTTTAGCTGGCTGCACAGACAGCTTATTGTCATGTTGCACAAAAAATATATTCATACAGTGATAATTACATGAGCAGAATCGATCTGTGATGCTCTTTATGACATGTTTTATAGCTCTATTTTAAATTTTCGTTTAGCTTGGTATTTTATGGGTGTGCACACTGACTTTCCAGTTTCAGTTTTGTTTTTATTTTACTATTTTTTATTTTATTTTATTTTACTGTTGAAATAAATACTGGCTGATCAAATCTGATGCTGCAAACATGAAGTTATACTGCCAGTTAAGGCATATGTTTAGCAGGGAGCAGGTTGTTGAAACATATGCCAGTTGTGAAAGTAATCCGTCATTAACTGAAATACTGAGTTAATGAAAGTTCTCTGCTTTTATGGCCACAGAGAAATATAGAGGAAAACTGGGAAAACCCAGGTATAAATCATAAAAAGAGTAATTGTTGAAAGCACTATTATCAGTATGACCACACTGACATGTAAAATATAGCTCTGAAAAAAATCAGATGACCCCGCCCCCCATGAGCAAGCACTTTGGTGACAGTGAGAAGGAAAACTCCCCTTTAACAGGAAGAAACCTTTGGCAGAGCTGAACCTGAATTACATACATGAAAGAGACGAGATGGCCTTTTTTCTTTTTCAACCTAAATGCAAATTTATGAACTGCAGCTTTCTTTTTTTTTAGAAGAATAAATCATACCTACAGGTATGCTGACTCAGCAGGGATAATATTAAAAATTAAAATCAAATTATTTGACGGCAATAGGAAAACATCCCACAAGAGCCTCCCTGCGTTATATAGTTTTTCTTTACATAAAGACTTTTCCACCATGAGAAAGTGTGTGAATTAAGTGCTCACATGAAACCTACTCAGTTAGTACTTTGTGTTAACAAATGCAACTCTCTTGGCTTTGTGCCGAAGCTACACTGCCATCAAGTGTTCAGAGTGGGGACATGATTCTTACACAATCACAGGGGGGGGGGGGGAAGGTACACGATATTAGATTTGCAGTCTTTGCTTAAAAAAACAAACTTGGATACGATGTGTTTATCACTGGTTCGGGATTATCAGATCAGATTCAAATAAGTGCAGAATATCCTCATTTTCCATATTAAAAACAAAACAAAAAAAGAATCTCTTTGCTGTGATACTCCTGGTTTTATGCTTCTTGCTGGTTTCTGGCTGGTGGGTGCGCTGAAGTTGTTATTAACATAAATGTGAAGCTCTGATGATTTCCTCACCCCCACCCGTGCCACTACTGAGAACTGCAATCAGCAGTAACACCAGGCAGAGGATCTCGTGTCCTGTGATTGTAATGGGAGTTGAAGTCCGCAGCTCCACCGTGTCAGTTGAGAAGCTGTGTACTCATGAACTGCATCTCCCGCGACTCAGCGAGTGTCACTAATTTTACTCTGGTTGCACATGGTTCAAGAGATGTTGTGAAAGTCTTGCACCTGCTCATCAGTATCGACAGACTGATGCACAGCTCCTGTCCCGCATGAGGTAGCAGAGCCATCGAGTTCATTTCAGAAGACTCAGGTAAGATTAACACCACTGAGTTTCAGCATTTAGGCCAAGATTGACCTGTTGACTTGTTAACAATGGGAACGAGTTGAGTTGTTAGCTGAATGTCTCGCCTGCAGACATGAGGGAAGATTGATTATAATTTGTTTGTTTTTTACATTTCTGTAAAAGCTTTATTTGTTATGTTATTATGTGTACCATTATTATATGATATTTATGTTTTTTTGGAATTAAATATATTAAAAAATGTTTTAGTATAAAGCTATTAGCTAACTTTGACTTTTTATAAATAAAAACAAATTTGAAAGACTTTCCATTAGTCTTTAAATAGAGTGGTCATTCTTATATGTGACGACAAAGAGATACAACCAGATCTCTCCGTCTCTGTTTATTTTGTAGGCTATATGGCATAATGTAACTCCTCAGTAGGTAAACAAGCTGATGAGCCGTAGGTCACTCCTGTTATGACCATGCTGCATTCCTGGACCGATGCTGCTATCGTCTTTCATCAGCTGTTCGCATGTTTTCTTCTTTAACAGCAAAGCTTCCTACCGTCATGGACAAACAGCCCAGGGTGGTGTTTCGAAATGTGGGGCAAGTGTACTTCCCCCAAACCAGGGTGGAGTGCCACTACAGTCTGACCTCAGACCATCAGTGGAGCAATAGTGACTGGATAGGAATTTTTGAGGTACGGTCATCAACTACAGCACCGTCCCATGTGTTGCATCGTGGTAGTCACATTGTGTGCTTTATGACATAGAGTGTGTTTATCCTATTATAGATGGGATGGACTTCAGTCAAACAGTATTACACATACACATGGGCTACTGTTCCTGAAGGCTACACAGAGGGAACCAGTGTTGACTTCTGTGCAGTTTTCCAGGGTAAGAACTGTAATAAACGCTCCTGATGGTTAATTGTCTGTTTTGTTGTTGTTGTTATTTGTTTGTCTGGCTGAAATTGCCCTGTCCTCCCTGGTTGCACATTTGATAAATACTGTGTGTTTGTTTGTTCCTGTAAGCATAGATTCATATTTCATAATAAACTTTATTGATGTTAGACCTGGCTCTGATGCAGCACCTCAGTTCAGCATCTGTCTGAAATAAGCCTTTTTAGCTCCTTTTCATTGGCTGCCCCTCATGAGCACAACGACTAAACTCCAAAACTGTGCCTCAAAAAATGAATACGATAGATATCCCTTCACTTTGACATCATTTCATCTCAGAGTGATTACTATACAACCACAGACATAAAAATCTGAAACTTTAATATCCACCACTGTTTATGTATGACAGAGAACGAGGAAAAGCATAACGGGTCCTCTTTAAACCTGCATTCTTTCTAATAGCCAGCAGGGGGAGACTTTGGATTCACCAAAGAAAAACTATTTTGTAGACGTCTCAGTATGCAGTATCCAGATAGGTTTATATTCTTAATTGTAACACAGGATGGTGAATATTTTGACAATTGTGGCCCCATTCGGGGAAAAAAGATCATTTAGGGTGTAGTTGAAAAGTTATGTCTGAAATATCAGTTTCTAAATCAGTCCCACCCTTTGCTTGTTGTCTACCTATAGACAAACAAATAAATAAACAGACAGATAAAACCCAAAATGTGGACGTCAAAGTGGTTATGTCCACCTCTCATATGCAGTCTGTCTCTGTGTCGCACCCAGCAGTGATGTCTTAAACTACAGTCAACTACGCCCGTCAGTGGTCCCTGACACCCTGGGGGAAAACAACCTGCTTTCCCTGTAGCCAGCTATGTAGAGAATGAAGGTTTTAATTTCAGTTGTTCAGCAGTTGCTGGAAGGATTTGGGGTTTCCAGGCAGTCTGCTGACTGAGCTCTAGGCCTGTGTAACAGACACACCTCAGAGTGCACTGCTGCATCACCACAGCAAAGTGGTACCAGGGCGGTAAACAAAGATGCTGCTGTGCACTTTCATAGAAGATTAGCTGTTGTTTTTAATGTTTTCACTGTGATCAAATAAAACTAATTTATGCAAAGCATTAGGAGCTTATAATGAGATTGTACTGCACTATTTTAGTTTTTTTGTATTTGGGCCTTATTTTGCATTATCGTAACTGTAACTGACAGTAACTGACAGCTAATTTTAGGCACTAGAGGATAATAAGAAATGTCTTCTTGATACAGCATCATACCTGCCCCGCCCCGGTACTGTAGAGTACCAATTTGTGTATGTGGACAAGATAGGAGAGGTGTGTGCCCGTAGTCGTCCCTTCACTTTCTGTGCACCCAAGCCGCTGGAGGAGCTTGAGACCCTGAAAGAAGAAGAAGATGCAGAGGATGGAGAAGAAGAGCTGCTCTTAGTCATTCCCAGAGCTCAGCTGCTGCAGGTTGGAAGAGAAAATGTTTATTTCTTTTTATTATCTTTGACACAGGAATTAGAAATATGCCTGAAAATGCTTCATCATTTCTTTCTGTGTTGTCCACAGAGTCGGCTGGAGGAGTGCTTAAAAACGCAAGGAGGTCTGCAGCAAGCGTTGGATGTAGCGAAAAAGGAAACGGAGAATGAGAAAGAAAACAGCAGAGAAGCAAGAAGTGAATGGGAATATGAAAGAGAAGCAATGAAGGAGGAGATCATGGAGCTCAGAGACAACCTGAGACACAGCCGCGAGATGCTGAAGACAATTGAGGTAAAACACGAGGTGCACACTGATCACCAGTGTGCACTGATAGCTGATCATTGAAATTTGATGAAAAGATGTATTCTCTTTTCTCTCCATGCAACTGAAAGGATGCGAAATACAGTCAAGAAAGTCTGGCCTCTGAGCTGAGTAAACTTGCGACTGAAAAAGCTGAAAGAGAGCAGCGCATCAAAGACCTGGAGGAGGATGTCGAGATTCTGGCTGAGCGAGAGAAAGAGCAAAACAGGGAACTGGAAAGGCAAGCCCTCGCAACACATGTCAGCTGAGTCATTCTCCAGCCACTTTGGCCTGAAAAGTGAATTTATTTAGTTTTTACCACAGGCTGAAAGAAAGAGTGAAGAAAATGTCCTGTCAAATGAAGCACGATGAGGAGAAGAGGAAGTCTCTGCAGGTTAACTGCTGTGAAGCTTGTCACTCTATAACACAATAACCCGTCATCTCACTAAAAACAGACAAGAATCAGATATTTTCCTGTCTTTTCTTCTGGCATATTCTCCCACATTGTTTCTCTTCATGCTCCTTGACTAACCGAAGATGGAAAATGAGGATGCTCTTGCCGAGGCACGACTGCTCCAGGAACGTCTCGAGGCCAGCGACCACGTGGCAGAAGGCCTGCGTAGGGAGCTGAGGGACCTGAGCACCCGACAGGGTCACACCCACACTGACCTGCACCAAGCCCGACTCCAAGTGGCCCAGCTCACTCTGCAGCTGTCTGAGGAGAACCTCCTCCTGAGGGAGGAGAGGGCCAACTGGGCTTTGGAGAGAGAGGCATACAGACATGCAGCAGAAGTGAGGATGCAGAATATGCATCAAAGTAAAAAACAACAACAAAAAAACCCAGAAGAAACAACAAAAAAACTAAACTGTTTTCATGTTTTTGTGCAGACTGACAAAAAGAAGCTGCAAGATCTTGCCTGCGAGGTGCAGAAGAAGGAAGAGTGGCTCCAGGAGGAGAGGATGGAGAGGGAGAAACTAGAAGTGCAGCTCGGGAGAGAGAAAGACTACAATAAAGTAAGAAACTCAAAGCACATCGCAATCGCCGTTCAGCTCTAAATATAACTGCTTATGTGCCGCAATTCTGCATCATGAGATGCTCAACTTACAGTACAGAGAGCTGTGCCAGACTTCTTTCATTACTCACATACTGGCACAAATAGAAAAGCTTCCATGAACACGACAACATGTGATGAACAACAGGGAAGATAAGAAGACCCTTCAGATTGGTGGGCGTTCAGGCGGTCTGAGTATAAATGTTGCTGCCCCCTGTAGGTGCTGCTGGGTGAGGCGAAGCGTGAGCTGCAGGAGCTGAGGGCCAGTTTGAGAAAGGTCCAGAAAGAAAGGGAGGAGGAACAGCTTCAAAACCAGGCAAGGATTCAACACCGGATCAACAGCACAGCTCACGATTCTTTAATCTACCACAAGAAACAGTATAGGGACGCTAAGCCCTGCGCTTTGGCTCTGCTCTTCACAGGATAGGCATGAATTAAACTGCAACAGAACACAGCAAAATGTGTTTTTCCCCCAAGCTCAGTTACACATTTTAGAGAGCGACTGCTGATTAGTTTAGGTATTTATTCTCATCACCTTCATTTCCCGATCAAATCTGTGTTTTTGTAATTTGAACCTTGCAGGATTTGGTGAACTGCATCCATCAGTTAGAGCAGAGATTAGGGATTGTGTCAGTAGATGAAGCAAGCAGTACAGCTCCCACGTGCATATGTAAGTAAAAAGATCTTTTTGCATGCCACGCTGCTATTTCATTGAACTGTAATGAAAACTAAGGTAAAGACTCAGTGCTGGTTCGTACAGCTCCTGGCTCTACCCCTGCGAGTGATGAGAGTGCTTCCTCAGCTTCCTCCAGGTCAGTCTGTGCACCTGTTTCCTCGTCCAATGACCTGAAGCAGCCCGACAGAGCTGAGATCCCTCCTGAGATACAGATCCAGAGCGAGGAAGAAGACACACCAGCCTCTGACACACAGGTAAACCCAGGACTGATACACCTAGGTAGGGAAATATTTGACTAGTTGGCCAAATTAGTCTGCAATTTCTGTTTCACAGGTGAGTGCTGCCTGTTGGAAACCAACTACTAAAGTCTTAGACTTTAGACAAAGTCTAATGTGTCTAAAGTCACATTAGACAAAAGCACCAGATGTATCATCTGAGAGCCCCCATCGTCACAACATGTCTCCTAACTAATCCATTTAATCATTTTTGGCTTGTGTAGTGAGCTTATTTCAATTCCTTATAGACAACTTCCTCATATTTGAAGTGGTTTCCAACAAATAACTGCATTTTGCAGTATAATGTAGATGATATTTGATACGGATTATTAGTACAGCGCAAACGTTTGAGGCCTTTCAGTTGTTGCATACAGTCAGAGTCATGAAGAACTATTTTCTCCTGCACCAGATTATTTGACCCTCACTAAATCCTAAACTAGCGGTTTTAAAAAGGCAAATGATGATCTCTTCGAATGCTGATTCGATTTATTTCATCTACTGCGCTCTACTGGGTACTAATTGCTCATTAAAGACTATTTCTCAGAGCTCTTTTACACCACAGAAAATAAGATGAAAGTAAAATGAGTACCACACTATATTTCCGTTTTGAAACCCAAGTGTCCAAGTGTTCTGGGTGGATACATACCCACAGTTCACCTGCATTTCTGCCTCTGTCTGTTGAACCAGGATGAGGAAAGGGAGCAGCGTGAACCCTCCGCTGCTGAAAGAAAGAAACTGATCCTACCAGAGCTCATCAACCCCATCTTCAGGTGACACGGCTGGCTTTCCAGCAGTTACACTTCACGCGCCCTGTTTTCTCCGCCACAGCTGAAAATAAGACTGAATAAAATAATAGGACGGTCATGCTAAGCGAGAAGGAGAACTGTGGAATTATTTTTACCTTTGCTTAAAACTTTCAACTCTCTTTGCCTCTGCAGTGAGCTGGCTGACTCCCCCATGTGGTAACACAGGGATGGATGGCAGGTTTCCCGTGTACCACTGCGGTATTATTTTATATGGGTCATAAGAACACTTGAGACCTATATAAAGTCCCCATCACAAAGGGTATTGTGCTTTTACCTCAAGAGTGTCTTTTAGGAATTTGCAAGTCTTAAGTGGGCTAATTTTCGCCGTTGTTTTATGCTGTTTGTGGTTTTAATTCTGATTCAAACTTAGTGACACTCAGGATGAATCTTAAGTGCTTTCCGAACTTTTAGATGAAGATTCATATTTTTGAACTTTTATTTCATTATTAGGTGTCTGTTTCACAGCTGTTATGAGATATCAGTTGCACACATAGCCTCCCCCCCCACCCCCCCACCCCCGGGCTCTGCATGTGAGTGCGACTGCACAAAGTGTGTCAAGTGTGTGGGTGTGGGTCACAGTCAAGTGTGAAATGCTTTGCTCCTGGCTCGTTTGGTGCAGTTCAGGTAAAAGTTTGTTATTCAATGGTGCTCTTTAATAAAACATAATAATGAATACCAGGTGAGTGCTGTGCCTAAACGTCATTATTTCACCGTGACATTTGATGATTTTTCCTAAAGTGACCCAGAAATGTGCAAAAATGTTCTTTGAAAATGTAATACCATTGTTCAGAAATGGTTGTACACCGATGCTGTTCCAGGTCATGTTTGACCGGCATCTCTTCAGATAGATTTCAAGGTAGCACTTTATAATAGTGTCACAGTATTAAGTATAAGTATTAGTAAGCACTTAATTCATCATTTATCATTACTTCTCCTTAGTATGTCTTTGATAAATACAGATGTTTATCCATGTGTTACTGTTACACCATGTACAGCAATGATAGTTGTGTAGCTATATACAGCCTTCATTGCTACCACATCACTGCTAATAATAATCATAATAATTATATATCATAATGCCATGGAAATGACAACTTAAGCACTTCCTAATACCTTAATAAAACTTAGTAGTTTCTGAGGTAGTATTCTGAGGTGAGATTAAAGTGAAAGCCAAACTAGATTAAAAGAGGAGTTGTGGGAAGTCATCAGGTCATTAAAGAGCCTGAACTGCCACTTCAGTGTGTGCAGGAAAAACATATACCAGTCCTGCAGATGCAACATTTCCTACCGCTGCTTTCAATGCACAGACTAGTTTATGACAAGCATTTTTTTAAATGTTGTATTAATCTTGACAATAACAGATTAGAACATACTTAAATCATTGTGGCTGTTATGTTTTCATGTCTCAAGCGAAACAGGACATGATATTGTGCGATAGCATGCGGAAAAATAGTCGTCCATTTATTAATGTCAGACACTTATTATCAGGGAATTCTTGGCCTGGGTCACACTGAAGTATGTGAGTGTTAAAAGATGAGTGGCTGCTTGGTTCAAAGATGTGTAAAGGGATTTCAAAGAAGATGACAAGTGGAGACGCTATAAGGTCTGAGAACAAAAAGAGCATTTATCAAAATACAAGAAACAACAAATAACAAATCACGAGCCCCCAAACAGCAAAATATAGTATTGACTTCTCATAAAAATGTAAAAACAAGAACATATCAACCCAGTTTTTGGATTTCCGTGTGTGTGAGTGCATGGATGTCAGAGCCATCAAAGCTATTTTGATACAAGTCAAGTTGAATTAAAACTCATGAGGAACCTGAATCCCTGAACACGATAGACAACAACCTTAATAAAAGCGGTAAGCATTGTAAATGTTTTGTCCAAATGTAACGTAAAATCCATATTTGATCTTTTTTAAATGTCGTACGCGTGTGTAGAGCTCTTTTTAAACTGCACCAGCTCAAATCCAGAAAAAACTAACAAGGTTTTAAAACAAATAAAGGAAGGAAAAAACCTGTTCCAAACTATCATGGTTATATGAAATACTTTTAAATACTGAACAGTTTGAGTCGGGCTGATCGTGTCCAAGGTGTGTTCTGTCCTTTCCCACGGTTGTTTGGTTCTAAGGTTTTCACAATAAAACAGCAAAATTACCAAATTTAGGAGCAAACTTGGTGGGCCTTTCTTATTTAACACGCCTTCTGTCTTTATCAACATAGCGCACACGAGAGCCCCACTCAGTCACTCAGTGCCTGTTTGTGTCGGACGGTTGTTGGCCAGAACTCGAGCAGTCCCAAAACAAGTGTACGTGCGAGGGATTTCTCCAACCTAAAGAAAAAAAGATCTAATATTTGTATGGTTTTTTTTTTTTTTTTTCATTTTTAGTTGCAAAATCCATTTTATACACATTTACAGATGCTGATAATTGGACACTCACTCATGTGGATGATGGCAGTGATGTAACGTGTCTATTACAGCACCCTGTTTACTGGGACACGCTCACGCACACACACATCTGAGGTTTCTGTGATGTAAACGGCTTTTAATGGTTGTGTTTGCTTGGTGGAGTCTTTGCTTGCCTTAAAACAAAAGGAAGAAAATCTTATGGCTTAACTTTACCTGGTTGTTTGAACGAGTGCATGTACTGAAAGTTTTAATGATTCCTAACCTGTGTGAAAGAAGAACGTCTGATGGAAAAGAAAAGAAATACTGTAAAAACAGCTGAAGCGTGGCCCTGATCAACTGGAGATATGTTTTCCCGCATTTCTCTGACATTTTTATTATTTGGCCCACAAGCACCCGGGTTTGAATTAAAGCTGAAGTCCTCTTGCATTTCTTTCAGATTAGCCAATCACCAATCCTGAATGATCACACTTTGAGTTTGAGTCCTGCTCATGACTCCCATGACTCTTTAGCTATTGCTCTTTTTCCTTTTTGTTTTCCTCTTTTCTTCTGCTATTGCTTCACTGTGTCCGATAAAACTAACGCATACGATAAAAAGCACAAATGTCCAGTCAGATGCGAGCACTGAGTGTGAAAATATACACAAGAAAAAAAAGCAACACGAGGTCCCACAAACAAACAAAAGACAAAACAGTAATGTGTACATGCTTATAAAAACCATACAATGAAAAAATAAGTAGCATATCTCTGAATAGTAATAAAAGTAATTCTGAGAAGACATCTGTGGCATCTGGACGCCACATAAGAGTTCTGTCGCTGCAATGTACTCTTACCATCAATTTTATACAAAGCATAGCCCTTAATAGATAGCGGAGGAGTGCTTTTTTGTCTCTCAACAACTGTTTTTCCTGTCTTTGTGCGGACAAAACCTTTTTTTTTTAATATATATATATCTTTTAAACATTCTGGCACTGATTTTCTTTTTTAACTGTGCCCTCATCAATCCACTGAAATGTAGTGCTTTTGCGTCTCCAAATTCCTCACTTGCTACTATGAATTGAACACATTTTCCTTTCAGTCAGTATGTACAGTATACACGGATATGTGCTGTGCGAAACGCCGTTTTAACAGCTTTAATCTGTGAGGTTTCTACGAGCTGACGTTGCTCGGCGGCGGCGCTCGGCGAATCCGTGCGAGGCAGCGGTGTCGTCTTGTGTCTCTCTTCCTCTGTCTCACTGCGTCTTCCCTGTCACGCCTTTCTTTTGCGCGCCCGCTGCCGCCTCCCCCCGCGCCTCTCCGTCGCTTTCTGCCCCTCGCTCTTTCTCCTCGTCCCAATAGTCGTCCTCTTCCTCCTCCTCTTCTTCCTCGAAGGCTGACTCGTACGTGGCCTTGTCCTCTTGCTTGATGGCTTGAATGGCAGGGGGAGCAGCTGCGCCGCTGTCGCCCGAGTCGCTGCTGTCCTCGAAGGAGTCCGGGTTCTCCAGCATCTCCCTGATCAGGGGAGGCATGGGGCCGGGGATCTCTGTCTTTAGCGTGATGGCTCTTTCTGCACCTGCACACACATGGACATTTATTTACTCATAGGTATGAAGAAACAAAGAACGTCACATGCTAACAGACAGGAGTCATGTAATTTAAAATATGCTGTCTGGCAGACCTTTCTTCCAAGCATGAATTTACAGTAATGTCTGTTAAATGTTACGAAATTGCTTTGAGGCAACATTTATTTTATTTAAGCGGTTGCCTAACAAGCAATAGGAGCGTAGTTTGAGACCAGCATCATCAGTCTTTTCCTAACCGCTAACTGCTTTGAGCCTGAGCTAATCGGAGCAAAAAATACAAATCTGAAAAGATATTTCAGTACTTATGCGTGTTGAGCTTTGACACTGAGATCTATTCCAAACTGTGGTTGTGCTATGAAAAAAACAAGCTAACCTTTGGTGCTGATTCCCCTGAGGTCTGTGACTTTCATCAGCATTCGGGGAAACATGTGAGGCTTGTTCGGGCGTCTGCGTCGGGTGTAGATCTTCAGGGCCTCTAGCAGTGGTTCCTGCAGCTTGTCCACCTTCTCGGGCTCTTCCAAGTCCATACGGTCTAGTAGTGAAGTGAAGAGAGCGGACACAGCAAAACAATGACAAGAAGCGAGACACTGTTACAGCCTTTATGCTACCGACTGACTGCTAAACTGTGACCGTACACTGATGTCTCTTTCTTTCCATCAATAATTCCACGACTGCAAGCGGACACGATGCAAACAGACGCCGAACAATGACCCAAGTTTACCTCCGCAGATGAGACAGATGGCGCTGAGCAGCCCCGTCTCGGTGTCGTCCATCTCCAAAGGCAGCAGCTGACCGGCAAAAGCAAACACCAGGTCTGTGAGCGGGCCAAAGCCGGCGTTATGCATCTGGGTCCTGTTTAGAGTCAGGCCATCTGAGAAGGTCATCGTGTCCTGCTCTGGTGTGTAGCGAGTGCATATCCTCAGCATCTAAGCAGGGGAAGAATATGATGAGGCATAAACATGAAATTTCTAGACGGAAGTTCACGTTGAAATTTTTTCACGGGAGCTGTTCAGAATCACAAAGCAGCGTGACAAATAGAGAATAGCTTAGGGATGTGGAGGTGTAGTCGATTAAAGGGGAGGAGTAATAGGAACGTGGCGCTAGTACCAGGATGTCCAGACATGCAGATTTGAGGAGGGTGATCTGGTCAGCGATGGTGAGCGTAGTGAAGCCTGGTAGCCGCTTGGCAAACTCCACAATCTTTATAATGCACTTAGTGGAGAGCTCACTGAACTTATCCCATAGGCCCAAGTCCAGCTGCACTCTGTGGTCAGCACTTGAATTCTGGGAGAGAGAAAGAGGGACACTTTTTTCTTTCTTTCTGTGTGACTGTGCAAACTCCACATAGTGTTTGTCCTTCCTGCAAAGCGGTGAGCTTAAGTGGAGCGCGAGTGTCGAGAAGTGGGTGCAATTATGTGCTAAAAAAAAGACTCACTGTGGTGTATTTTCCTAGTTGGCACAGAGACGGGAAGGTCTCTTGGTGAGCTTTGCTGACTTTGTTGACCAGCTCCTCCAGTTCTCCACTTAGTTCGTAGTTCTCGGGCAGCACCACTTCCTCCTTCACGTCCTTCTTCTTTTTGTTCCTGTCGTTACGCACCGCTACCGGGACACACGTGCACGAGATGAGGAAAAGACACAACTCCTTTTGCTTTTTCCTCGATAGCGACACACCGGCAGCCCGTAATATCTGAGACGCTTACCTTCTTTGGACATGCCGACCTCAAAGCACTTCTGCAGCCGACAGTACTGGCAGCGGTTGCGGGTAACTTTGTTGATCTGACAGTTCTTGTCTCTGTGGCACGTATACACCATGTTCTTTTGAATGCTGCGCCTGAAAAAACCCTAAAACAGACACAGGAAAATGTCTTGGACATGGATGCCACACGATAAATACATAAAAAACTTTAAAAAGCTACTGTTGTTAGTCAGGATTTGGTACTATTTAGTGGATCAGTGGAAAGACTGTCTAAATAATTTAATCTTCTGATGTCACAGAACTATAGCAGATATCGATCCCAAGTAGACGCTGAAAGAAAAACTGGCACATGTATTTTTCATGATTGCTTTTTTGCTAAAGCCCATCGGAAGTTACAAAATCCCACGACAAATGAAAACCGTGTCACAGCAGCCAGCCGCGTTAAAAGTACTTTGGATTAAAAAGCAGGAGAGCCTAAAGCATTAACCAGCCAACTTCATACTGTAGGTGGCTACATGAGTTAGCTGATACAACAGGGAGGTGGGCAGTGGAGCGGTGCATCAGTCATCTCACATCAACAAGGCTCTAGGTCGGTGAACTGAGTTGAGGTGATTCTGGATGTGTTAGTGTGACGGTAAGTGTTTAACCTGCGATAGCTGGTTAAAAAATAAGCAGTGATTACAGGGTGTGAAACCGTGAGAGGTAGCCAAGGGTAAAGAAATAAATTGTCCAAATGTAGTTGCATGTGACATAGTGCTATGGGACCTGGACTGGTTTTCTACTCTATTTGAGCGCTCAAAGCTCTTTAAACAACATGTTTCATTCCCACAAGCACTTTTTTGTTCTGACTCTAAGTTCTTTCACACTCTGGTTAACACATTGGGAACAACTTGGGATTCAGTATCTTGCCAAAAACACTTAGGCAAGCAGTCTGGAGCAGCCAGGGATCAAACTACCAACTGTCCAGTTAGTGGATGACTTGCTCTACCTCCTGAGCCACAGCTACCACAAGAGTAATGGCTCAAACAGCACAGCACTGTGGAGCAGCAATTGTTATCAGACCACTGGAGCAGATATCTTGTTTCACTTGAGACAAACAAGTTCTGAAGACATTTTTAGGTTTTATTTACTTATAGCCAAAAGAAGCCATTTGCCTGTCACAAACAGCAGCACACTGTTCATTTGTAGCTTTAATCATGTGCAGTTACGTATGGATACACTAGAGGGCAGCTCAGCGACAGCAAGCACATCTCTGCGCACATCTGTCTGCCTCTCTTTTCAGGGGACCTCAGCTGTTCACATTAGCTGTAAACTCCTCGTGTATCTCCAACTTCATTTACCTTGCAGCCCTCACAGGAGCTCACTCCATAGTGATAACCAGATGACTTGTCCTGGCACACAAAGCACGGCTTATAAACACGAGGAGGAGGAGGCGGCGAAGGAGAGCTTGGCACCATCTCCTCCGAACTGGTGCTCTGGGTCTCCACGGCTGCGGAAAAAGCACAGAATGGAGAAACAGTTGAGTACTCTTATGAATTCAGAGCATCTTGTTTATATTTATTCTTAAAGTCTTTGAAACTTTGATGAAAGCTAATACAAAGTGATTAACAGAAAGAGTGGTCAGCAAACAACCCCCCCAACCCCACGCAGGCCACCCCTCGGAGCCAGAAGGCAAGCTCAAAGGCAGACATTTTTAAGAGAAAAGGGAGGAGGGGTGGCACTGCTGACTGACAGGGACTTAAAAGAGACACAATTAGCTGATGGCCAGATGGCCCTGCTGATAAAAATCTGATTGGCAGCTGAGATTTGATTGGCTTTTCCATTTACTGGTGAGTGTGGGGGGAGGTGAGATACCGCTGTTGAATTTTTGACTGGCATCTGAATTTTTTGTGTGTTTGTGTGTGTGTACGAGTGTGTGTAAGCTCCCATTTTTATTTGAAAGGTCGTCCCTAGCCCCATGTGAACAAACAGAGATGAGATGTTTATGAGACTCTGCTGTCTCCTTATGTTCCTTCTCACTGTCGCGCTAAAGAAAACTGCACACTGTATAACACCATATGCTGACCCCAGGCAATGCCATTCCTCTGCCGCATGTGAAAACGCTCAAACCAAATGATACAAAATGGATACAATGACGCGTTTAATCAGCCGCGCCTCCTCGCGCTGCAGTCAGAGAGCAAAAACCGCAACACGCCTGGTACGCATTTAAAGGCGACGACTACGAAACAAGCAGATTCCTTTCGAACGTGCCTTTCAACTTTCACCTTCACTCACCCCAACTTCACCTCTCTCTGCCCATTCCCACCCCCACTCTCTTGTTTCCTGGCCCTAAATTCCTCAGTGCAGGCCGGACAGGGTTTAATAGTAGCCCAGGCTCATAAGCAGGCCTATAAACGTTGTGTCTCGGATGGGAAGGAGGCCCCCAGCCAGGGTGACGGCCTCTTTATTGGGATCCAGTCACCTTGGGCAGCTATTCACATCAACAGCTCCATCCTTGGATCCCTTCCTAGTAAAAATAAAGAATCTGGGGTCAAAAACCCAAAGTCACAGCCCCTCCTGTCACCTTCAATGGGTAGCACAGGACTGAACCAAATGTCTTGCCCCAACCCCAAACACTGCAACCCCAACCTGAACCCCCGCTCTGTCATTAACAAGAGCGGTAAGGTTTCAAAAAACAGAGGGGCAAAGGCACAAAAGGAATAATCTAATAAAAGTAGAGGGAAAAAATGAAAAGAGAAAGAAAGAGGAGGGGGAAAGGAGGTGAGCTTCAGGACAGAAACTTCCCAGTGGCCGAGTGGTTAAATGAAATCCTGACTATTTAACTTTGACCTTGACTGAAGAAAGTATTGCTAACAAGAGGAGCTCACGAATGTGTTCGACACGGTGTTATTTAAAAAGTGACCACTCAGCGTGCCTAGCCCATTAATCACTGGTGAATTTGGAGCGGTGGTGTGATGTTCTGCATTGGTTTTGCCACTGTTATATGGAAGTGTGTCATCAGTCAGTAGACGAGTGTGTACGAGTCTCTTTCAGTAACACAATGAATCTGACGTGGAAATACAAAGCACACCAACCAGAATCACTGCACACTACCAGCATCTCATCGTTCAACATTATTACTGTTATTACTGTTAACTTGTTTATAAGTACAGGTTTGCAGGTCTCTTTAACACACTGTATCGTCACACACTGCTGTGACTCGTTAGTCCCTTTTCTTAAAAAAGAAAAGATCACAAATGATGCAAGCAGTATTTTTTTCCACCTCTGTGTGTTGCTCTGATGTGTCGGATTTTTTATTGTTTACTAAAAAAAAAAAAAGATTCAATGACTTTTTCTCAGCTTTGTACTCAGTGATCTTGACTTCTTTTATGTGAAGAGATTGTGAAAACATATTTTCTTTGAGCACACTCTGCACATCTCCCTGCACATTTGTATTCACTGCACTCACGGCTGATAGACTTGTGGGAATTGTAAATGAAAGAATGAAAGGTTTGCTGTGTACTTTCTGTGTGTGTTCCCAACCTGCTTTAAACTCTTAGTGTGTGAAACTACACATAGATTTTGGACCCAACGAGAGGAAAACACAGCATAAAATGCAATAGATGCAATAACGGCACGAATGATTTTCTCTCTGGTGTTGATTGAAAGAAATCGTTTAACTTTAGTTGGAGGTTATGATTGAAAAAACTTTCTTTGGGATATAATATCAGCTCGATGTTAAAGAGGCGTGAGAAGTGAATCACGTCAGGTTTTTTTTGCATAGTTTAAGAAATGAGATCGATTGTATTGGATGTACTGGTGAGCACAGCGGTGTTACCAGAACCATCCGAAATACACAAGTGGTTATCAAAAACTTACAAGAGCAGATTCTCTGTTGTGACGGAGTTTAAAGCCAGAAATGAAAAACCTCACCAATATCGTGGAAAACCTCTTTCTCCAAAACTAACAGAGAGGTATAGGCAGAGACTGATCTAAAGTTTGACGAATAAGGAAGGTCAAGATTTCTTTTCTTAATGAGAAGGCATACAATTGCATGTTTAAAGTAGGCTGGCACCCTCTATGAGACTAAACAAGTATTTAGAGTCGTTAAAATGAATGGACCATTTACAGACGAGGGGGGATGATAACATGTTGTTGGGGTGGTAAGTGAAACGGGCTCACAGTTATGAAAAACAGCCGTTAAGAGTGGGTGACTCATTATTGTTCATTGTAGCATTAGTTCTGAGAAGTGAGATCTTATCAAGAGGAATATTTAGAAAGCTGTCACAGTGCAGGAGAGATACTTGGAAAGACAAAGGTAATGGGGTTAAGAATCAGTTGTCCGGAAGAAGTCTTGTTTTGATTTGATGCTGTATCTAGTAATGTAGTGTAAGAAAAATTGTGTATGTTTCTGTTCCGTGTCCTGTTTGTATATGTGTCTTTTTGGCTGCTGTTACAACCAAATTTCCCCTTGTGGGACAATTAAAGGATTATTCTATTCTATTCTATTCTATGCTATATTAATAAAACCGAATTGAACTGAAGACGATTCTACTGGCACGAGTAGAAATCAGGTCTTGAGGTCTCGGTAGTCTCCTGATATTTGTTTGGAAAATGTCTTAAAATTTCATAAAACACTTGCAGTTTGTTCTTTTTCCACTTCCTTTCTGCTCTCCTGTTGTCTGAGTGCCCAAGTAGACTCAACTACCATTTTCCTTCTTTCTAAATTTTTCCATTCAACGATAAATAGCGACGAAACATAAACCAGCGGAGACAAAAAGTTAAAAAAAAAAATGTAACAAATTATAGGCTTACTAAAGTCTGCAAGTGTTTTTTAAAGAAACTGTTACGGTTGTATTGTCTTTAAAACCCAGTGATGTTGTGGGTTCAGCAGACCCACAAACAATGGGGTAGGTACCAAAAACTCGAACGCTTACAAGCGGGATTTTTTGTGCTGTCGACTTCTTTGTTCTGTAATACATAAATTAACTAAAATGAATGAAACATTGTATTATGTTTACACTGCAAAACAGTAAGTCAGAAATAAAACAGGACGTATAAATTACTGATTGTTTGTATGTCTTACTCACTAAACAAGGGTTTTAAAAATTATGTTTAAATTAGCAGCCAATAGTTGTTAATGGTTGGATTCTGATATGTGATGAATAAGTTCCTAGTTCCTGCTTTTTATGGGCAGATAAATAAAGGATAAATATATCAAATATGAATGTATCCGGAGACACAAGGATTTTGAGATAAAAAAAAAAAGACGGGTGCTTTGCACTACTGCATACAGTAACAATGAATAAACATGAGGATTCACTTTGCATTGTCTTCTGTGTGACTTTACGAACGTCTCAACGTGCAGCTTCCAGCTTTTTCATCTGCATGGATTTGCTGCTTCTCTTCTTCCGATGCAAAACTAAATGGAAAATCTAGAAAAAGAGCAACTTGGGATTTGGGGTGATTGTGACAGACACACAATAGCAGCTATTGTATTTGTAAAAAATGATTTCATATGTATTCACCCAGGTCAGAAAACCAGACTAGTGACAATAGTCTCTTTCTACTTGCTTTCCTCTCAAAAGAAAAGGCTGCAGATAATTACTTCTAAAGCAACAGATGCAAGAATTTGAGTTTCTGGGTGTTTTTTGTAATAGTGTGCGTTCAATTTTGGGTTATTAGAGCGAAGGTGTGAGAGGTGGAAGTGAAGGAGTCGGCGCTGGATGAGTGGTGCTGCAACCCGATCGCTGTTTTCTGTTTATATAGTAACACTGTCGATGTAAAAGTGGCCCTGAGAGAACCAGTGGAAAAACAGCTCCCATTGAAACGGAGAAGCTGCATATGGCGCCAGGAGAGAGGTAGTGACTGACAGTGTCTGAAGGTGGTGAGAGCAGGTGAGGAGGGACGTGACTCAGAGACACATGACGGAGGGAGACAGGGCGAGAGACGCTCGGCTGAAGGCGGCGAGAGAGGGAGTGGGGGTTTTACCTGGCGTGGAGAAAGAGGGAGAGGAGCCAAAAACTGTCGGGAGCTGTCATCACCCTGAACTGAGCTCAGCCTCAGAGCTTCGGCTTGGGAAAACGAAAAAAAAAATCCCTCTCTCTTCTTAACCTGCAACTCACCCCCAAGTATGTCACAACATCAATCAGCACTCCGCTCCGCTGCTGGACTCAAAAGGCACGACACGCCTCGTGTGAATCAGCTTAATCAGCTGCTGTAACGCAACTACTACACAGAGATTCACATGCAACAAAAACGATAAATATAACCTGTCATATGACATATTTCACACTGTAGCTCAAGCCTATTCACGGGCCAAATGCGGCCCAGAAGCAACCTGCGAGTGGCCCTGCCTGTGGTCCTGGCAGAAACACAGAGAAAACGCAAAAAATGAATTCATTAATTAATTTTTAAAAAAATTAAAAATTCCTACAGCGTAGTGTAGACTGTGAATGCAACACTCCTAGTAGCCTAGCAATATTTAACCCACAATACACCGTGATGTAAACATATTAAAAAATCATCGTAATATATGATGCGACAACAGCATGTCTTTCTCACTCCAGAAGCGCAAAATTGACAATGAAAACTGTCGGTTTAACCCTGCCCGGACTGACAAATACTTATTCATTTTACCGAGTTTAATAATCTTACAACCGGAGTTGTACTACCATGGTGAGGGTCCTGTACAGCCCAAGAGAGAGCTGCAGCATCTTCCCTTTGTGTTTGCTTCTTGGCAAAGAAGAAAAGGCCTTTCACAGATTCTGAAGCAATGAAATACTGCATGCTGGCTGTGGTGGATGCGGTGAAAAGTGAGTGTGACATCTGCTATTAAAAACGTACCCCTGTAGGACAGTTCAAATATTCGTAGAATTGAAGTTCTGGCGTCAGACGAGTTTGAAATGCTGTTAGATGACCTGAAGAAAACTGATGTAATGTCCATAGCAGGAGATCACAGACAGAACTGATAATGCACAGTTGTGCGTATATGTCCGTTTTTTGGATGGGAAATTGCTCGGTTTGCTACCGTTAGAGGGACACACAGCTGGCGAAATGATGTTTGAGAAGATTTAAGCTCTTTTTGAGGAAAATGGTCTGGATATGAAGCGTGTCTGTATACTTGTGACCGATGGGGCTCCATCCATGGCAGGAAAAGTGAGTGGTCAGCGAAATATTTATTTTAATTTGAAAGGGAATTATCAAAATGTTTTTTGTTATTATTATTTCAAATGTGCAAAAAATAGTTTAGTTATAGCTCCCTTTTTTTTAAATGGACCTTTTGGTGTGCATTTGTGAGAGGTCACCACCAGATTTACAGGAGAAAAGGGATAAAAAAAAATACTTGTTTTTCAGTACAGTTGTGTGGGTTTGAAATTGATCATGATCTGCTGCTTGCTGGCTTCAAAAAAAATATCTGGCCCAGATAAATTCCTCGGTTTGAAAATCTGGCCCAACTAACTTCGTAGTTGAATAGGCATGCTGTAGCTTATCGTCATGAACCGGAGAGCCATTAAACTAAACTTCATCTACTCACAGCCAGGCTACAACACAATTCGACTCCTGTCTTCTGCAGACGGCGTCACACTACAATATTCCTCCTTCACATGTCTTTTCCATCTTCCTCCTTTCCTGTTTCCTCAGTGTTTGTTGTCAGATCAGCACATCTCTGTTTAGACAACAGCAGCCGCTCTTCTTTATCAGCTCTGATGCCTGAGAGTCAGAGCTCAGGAATCAACATATCACTCCTGAGAAGTTTACTAGAGCTACACTGTCAAACTATCTTCTGACCAGCATGGCTTTAAAAACACAGGGGAAAAAGGAAAAGAAAGGCTTAATCGGGTTTTAGCTGTTTAAGTGAACAGATTTGACAGCAGGAAGTGATAAAATCCTTCAGATGTCAGTTAAACTGCAACAATAGCAACTGCTTTGTTTGTGGAATTTCTTTTTCACCACTCATAATTAGCTTTTTACTTATTTGTGTGTATGTGTGTGTGTGTGTGTGGGGGGGGGGGGGTTTCCTGCTTTTCCTCTGTGCACTCAATTTTTTGGAAAACATAAAAAAATGCGCCAACTGGCTGAATTTTAAGGGGATCAATTTTCTTGTAACAGATTATTGTAGACTGTTCTATTTTGCAGTTTGCCCTGCTGTACCACAATAATTTCCTTTGTGGGGTCAATAAAGTATTTATGCATGTATTTATTTTATTTCTGCCCTAACCATTCTGTATTAACAGCTACATGTAAATGAAAACAAAGTAACCACATGCTGAAGCAGCTTAAATAAAAACAATCGCACATAAAGAGTAAAAGTGACACTGCAGCCGTTCCTTGTGTGTGGTACATGCCCTGTAGGACCTGCAGCCTGGCTCAGCCGGCCTCCATCACACGTCTCATTGAACCCGACTTTGTCCTGAGGGCTCCGGCGAGCCTCGCATCTTTCTTGAAATGGGAGGTAAAGCAAAGCATGTGTAAACTTTAATAATTCCTATACTGTTGTTTGGGAGCCAAATCGGAATTCAGCGAAACAGTGACTCAGTTTACAGGAGATTCAAATTCGTAACCTAACCAAACCAATTTTTTTCTCCTCTAGCCGTTGAAATTTTTAATTTCGATAACAAATGTAGCTTTTACATAACTTCTCGCCAAACAAAATGTTCAGCAGCGTGCTGTGGAATGTGCATGTACACGCGAATGTGTGTGCGTGTGTGGGCTGCTGCACAAGTCCAGGGGTCAGTTGGACAGTGAGCGATGGTTTTCCGTGTGACTTGGAGTGCAACAACACTCGCAAACATGGCGAGAGGAGGGAGCGAGGGAGGAAACGCTGCCATAAATGTCCTTTATTATTAAATAGTTGCAACGCAGTCCATAAAAAACTCACAAAACTGATGACTTTTTTTTTTTATCTGTATTTCATACTAAACTGTATTAAGAGCAGCAACAGAGGTGGTGGTGGGGAGATTTGGGGGAGGGGGGTTCAACCGCAAATATGCTGAGCAAGTAATTACCACGACAGCAGGGAGGAGACGGGGGAGATCTCAGTGACAATCCCTTTCATCAGCTGTTCTAAGTTCAATACCATTGCCCCCCTCCTCCTCTTCCCGAGGCCCTCACTAATAACCCTCTTCCCCCCTGTGTCCTCTCCTGCCTTCCTGCCCTGGCAGGAGGAGGAGTCCTTCCTGTCACTGGCAGTGCCTTTTTAAAGGAAGGGCTGTGAAAACCAGGCTACTGTCCAGGAGATGGCTCCATAAAAACTGCACCAAACACTAAAAAGGAGGCACACAAGCAAACACAGAGGCAACGGTGCACAAAGGCACACACACACATTTGCACAAACTCGCTTACAAAAACAGAAACCAAACCCCTCCCATCCTCGCGAACCCTTGCACTGTTGTAAAGCGTGTCAGAGCCTCAGTACAAACATGGCCCCGAAAGAAGATAATCTGCACTTCTCACACTTCACGCCAACAAAGTAATAACGCAAGGGAAGGTTTCAGAACAAAACCTGGAAAACAGCAGTCTTGTAATCATTTGTTGTTCTTGTGTTCACGGTCAAGGAGTTTGTCTTTGTCGCCACGGCGTGTGAGTGTGTGTGTGTGTGTGTGTGTGTGTGTGTGGGGGGGGGGGGGGGGGGGGTGCATTTACGGGGCAGGTTGTTAAATTCAAGTTTGTCCCTTTTGTCCCTCCCTTCCTTTTTTTTTTTTTTAAATAACACCCAATAAACCAAGCTTTATATTTTCCCACCTCCCCTGCTTTTGGATCTCACTCCACAGTCGGCTTCCACCGTTGGGCACCTTAAATGCAAAACTGAGACCAGCACAGTTTCTCAAACACATTCTCTTTTGCTAATCTTAGCACGCACATGCATGTGTGGTAGTTAAAACTGCATGACCCTATGGCAATGTGGTAAGATTTTGTATTCTTATAATATAAAATATAAGATCTGAGTCTTATCTTAATCTGATTTGCTAAGTTTTAATGTCCTGAAAACGTTCTGCTGCTATACAAAGACCTAATGATGCGGTGATACCGTTCAACCTGATTTACTTCTGAATGTTACACCCACCAGTAAAACAAGTGATTTGCACTAGGTAGTGTGAATGTAAATGATGTAAAAGAATGTAAATGAAATGAAATACTGTAGTACATTAATAATTCTGAATCATTTAGGCACGGAGATAATGGGGTGAAAGCTGGAACGCCACGACTGGAGACAAGTTTGAGCATGACTCCGCTGGACCTCACAAGAAGCTGGCCTCGAGCTGGAACAATCAGTAATCAGAAGAACTGGATTCAAAGCTTTCATTAAACTACAGCAAAAATAATAAGCCTTCCCCACATGAATCACGCCTAACATTTGCCACGTCTGGAGGTTTCAAAATCAAAAGCAATGACACTAAATTTGCATGCAAACTGTTGCCTAATTACTCAAAGTAATCAGACTGGAGATATAATCTTATTAGGGCACTTACACAAGTCAAAGCAATGAAATAATCTGTCAGGATACATTGATTTTATTTCACCAGAGAAAGCGATGGGAGAGGCAACTCTGTTAAAGGAAGGAAAGTTGGCATATTGTTTTACTAGCTGGGAAAGTAATCTGAACCTAACCCACTAGTAGCCACTCCATTCTACACAAAAATGTGTGGTCATATTAAAAAAAAATCTGAAACACAATAATATCGCCTAAAGCAGGAATGTCACACTCATTTTACATCATGGGTCACATACAAGCCCGATCTTAAGTGGGGATGAGTAACACTTTCTGTCATTAAACCAAATATTTAATATCTGAAATTCTATCTTAAAATGTCTTTTAAACCAAGAGAAAGCAGTGCACTTTCAACTGCACATCTCAGTTTTTTTCTGCAATTTAGCAAATGCAAAAGCACACTGCCCATACTGTCGCATATTTATCAAACAAGAAGTTTTGGTTGATTCATTTTTTTATAACTAAGATTTTTATAGTAAACAGTGAAAATCAGGAACTTTTCTGTCATTAAACTCTTTATATGATAATTTGACTACTTTGGTGTAACATAAATGGCTCTTTAGCTTTAGCTGTAAAAAAAAATACTAAAAACAGCTACAATTTAAAATAAAGTTTAAAGTCCCTTATTTATACCGTCCTTCATATTTTCCAAAGCTGTCCAGCCGCCTGGATTAGAGTTTTTGCCAGACCGACTGTGGCCCCTGGGCCATATGTTTGACACCCCCGACTTAAAGTAAGAACTGACAAATATTAGATAACAATCAGCTATATATAAACACAACACATGTAGCTGATGTAGTCAGGTTATTATTAAACTGCAGCACACGTTCATCACAATTAAAAGAATCCGTTTTCTTCCAGCGGATATACATATACACACATATACTGAACTTGTGTTTACACATCAGCTGCTCTGTTTCCTGCTAAAAGCAACAGTGGAGACAGAACGCGGAGCTCCAGAGAAAAAGACTACTTCACACACACTACCAAACTGTATGAGAAACAAGTGACACTGCTGTGAGTACAGCCAACATAAATATCTAAGTTCTTCTACTCCAATAAAGACAACACACAATAAAAACTTTTTTATCTCGTGATTTAAGCACAATTCTTGTCTGTCTATAACAGCATCTTCCAGCTGTATCATAGTTAGCTTTGCTTCTTCAGTGTGATGATACGATGGCCCGTTGTTAAAGCAGCTTTGAAGAGCCTGATCTCAAAGAGGAGAAGATGCCGAGCAAAAACGGGGATTACTACTGAATGAAGAGAAGACCGTTTCCCCTCAAGGCTCTAAACACCAGGACACAAAGGGCAGCGGTGGGTTTAATCCCAACATCTAACTTCATCCTGCCACTCCTCTCTCACCCCGCTTCGCTTTTAAGTCCCCATGCCCCTTACACACCACCTAATCTCTTAATTGGGCCTTTTATAATTGTAATTGAATCATTAAAAGCTCTTGGTTACACAACACGAGGCCCGTAAGCTGATCCGTGTATGGGCAAAAGAATAAACACACTTTACTGCTGGGAAGAACACGCAACTACTGGAAGAAAAAGGAGATCTTCAAAAGAGGAGGAAAAAAAAAAGCAAATGTCACACCGCACAAGAGGCAGTGACAGAGAGAGCAGACAGACTCAGGCATGTCCCCGCTCCATTTAATGCCTCCTGACGTTGAAACAAAGGAAGGCAAAGAGGTGCTGAACTGCCTCGCAAAAAAATGCAGGAAAAGATGACCCCCCTTACACACACACACACACACACACACACACACACACACACACACACCAGAGAGAAGACAGAGAGGCCAAAATGCCCTGAGGAATTTAGCGCCATAATGTCCAACAGAACATGTTCACCCAAAGAAATGCTGAAAAAGAAAAAGCATTCACTTGTTCTCTTTCTAATCAGCTCTAAAGATATGCCATGCACCAGTTTATAGAAAAGTAGGAAAAAAATATCAAAATCATGTCAGACTCACAATAGATCCTGAGATGTTGAAATGAGCCATGGCTTTGGAAAATAGTAAAATAAAACCCAAACTCAGGTTCCTGAACCTATTTTTGCAACTGAGATGATACAAAATGTAAAATCTTGCAGAAAAAAACAAGAAATGCAAAAAACAGCAAAACCTACAATTTATTCAATAATAAGCAAGTGAGCATAAATATGACACTTTATGAGATACATGCAATCACTTTCTCTGTGAGTCAAAACATTAATCAGTCAAAGAAACTGTCAATCATTTTCTCTCGATTAATGAATCAATCAGTTAGTGATGCTGAAGTGAGCACTCTTCTAGTTCTTTCACACTGTTTTTACCAGACGATTTGGCTGATGCTAGTTGGAGCAGCCTGTATAACTTAAAAAAAAGAAAGAAAAAGAAACTAAAAATACATTGTATGCAGTTAAATAACAATGATTAATGAACATTTGCGGACATTTGTCTTTCAGTGTGGCATCTGGCAAAGCTCCGCGGCGAGTTGAAACAGGCCCTGCTGTGGTGTTTGTCATCCTGACTGCTCATCCATCATCATTAGCGAGCACTGCGGGCTCGACAGGGTTTGATGCGCTGGTATCTAAATAATTACTGAAGATAAATAGGCTCAAGGTGCTCGGTGGGGACATCTCAAATCGCGTCAGAAAAGTTTCAGCTCGGCGACGCGCCCGACTGCACCTCAAGTCGAGCTCCTATAAACGTTTGTTTTTTTCCAAGTCACCCAGCCAAGTGTAATCTGAGAGTCTGAAAATGGGCTCCGCGACAGTTACAAAAGGTGGCCTCGTTATTTTATGAGATAAAGCAAATTTTTTCCGCATTTGTATAACTGTGTAACTGTGTGGTGAGTGCATTGTACCTCAATGTGTGATGCAATTTTTGGTCAAACGTCAAAAGAATGTGTAGCCTGTGGAGTTGAGAAACAGTGACTGATAGCATGTCAAGCCATCCAACATCTATCTTTTAATAACTGTGCTTCTCATTTCTGCAGAACGCTGCTAAAATTCACATTTTTCTTTAACTGCTCCTGCATCAGTGCTCGCTCAGATCAAATCTTTTTAAAAGTGAAAAAGCTCCCCTCTCTGATAAAATATGTCTCCCTACTTATCTTTATTTATCTTCTGTAAATGATCCGTTTCTAACTAACTGAGGCTCTGTGTTTGGGTTTGTTCGCCTGATTGCAACCATGTGATTTCGAGGCCCATTTGCCTTCGATCTGTCAGTGCAGCGTTCGGCTCAGACGTTGGCGCTTGTTGTTTTCTGGACACATCGGCGGGTTAAGTCCCTGCATTGTTTGAAAGAGCTGTCAATCATGTGAAGTCATTCATAAGGAAAACAAACACCCTGATGTATAAATACACTCCCCAACTCACTCGCTCACACTCACAAAGCACGCTAAGCACATAAACAAACACACTGCAGGGTGAGAATGGGTACACATAATCGAAAGGAATCTGACTCTTCCTGTGGAGAGAGCTCCGTGATAACAAAACCAGGGCTCTGATAAGAACACACACACACACACACACACACACACACACACACACACACACACACACACACACACACACACACACACACACACACACACACAGCTGCTCTTTTTTACAGTCTGACGGACAGGACAGAGTACTCACACTGAACACTGCTTGTCCCAGCCCAGGCAAAAGGGTCCAGCCCGGAGAAGTAAGGGGTGGCCTTGCTGAGCATGCAGGAGCCTTGCCTGGACACATCGAAGAGGGGCCGAGGGGCCAGCCCCAGAGCCTCCATGCAGTCGAACATGTTTCTTTGCTATTGAGGAAATCTCAAAGTAACTTAATGCCCTGAGTGGTCCAGGTGTTCCCTGTCTGTCTGTCTATCTGTCTATCTGCCTGTCTTTGACCCTGCCACTGCCCCCCCCCCCCCTCCTCTGCCTGGCTGTCCTGTCTTTCCAAAGTCCTCTACATGGACAAACTCCCCTCTTTCTGTTTTAGTTTTTTCCCCCTCTTCACCTTATCACCGTTCTACAAGTCGAGCTGCTTCTACCCCCTCTGCTCCCAGATCACTTGCTCGCCTCCCCTGCTGTAACTGATCTCAGTTCCCCTCTTGCTGGCTCTCTGGGCCTCTCACACTCCGCTGCAGTCACGGCCAACTATCTGAGCGGCTCTCCCAGTACTGAGAAAAAAGGGGGGTGTGGTTAAGGAAGAAGAAAGAGGAGGGACAAAACAACACGAGGAGGCGTGTACCTGCTTTCCCCAACTGGCCACACAACAGTCCCTCTCTCCTGGGCTCTTTTCTTCTTCAACTTTTCAAACTCACCTCTTTATAATTCATATGCAACGAATGAAAACAAACACTCCTCTCCTCCCCCTTCCCCCTTCTCCCCCCCTGCTCCTTTCTCCGCATTAACTTTGTTTTTGTTTCACCACAGCAGGGAAGAAATAGCCTCTCTCGCAAACATCTCGGTCAACTTTAGCAAAAACTTTAAAAAACAAAAATCTTCTCCTACTTGGCAGAGTGTGAAGCACAGCGTTGTTGTTTGCTTGTTTTCACGGCGCTCTCAAACCCCACAGCAACACAGGGACGTGGCCCCAGACACACACTTAATGCCTGTAATATCCCTAAAATTAAAAACCTATTACAAAAGGTTGCTTTGGGAATATTTACTGTGATTTTTTTTTTAAAGAATGCAGCAGAAAAGAAACCTACTAAATCAAATGCCAATATTTTTTTTAAGTTACACGGACATAACTGTGTAATTACATATGGAGGAACAAAAATAGAATCCAAGACATGAGTGAGTCATTATTAAAAGGAATTTCATATGTGCAGATGGTCTGCTGTGTACCGACGACCGGCAGTTGCAACTAATCACAATTAATTAAACACAAATAAACATCGTGTCACTTTTGCCAACAGCTGGTGCCAAATCACGTCATTCTTTCCAGAAAGCCTGTATAAGAACTCACGATCAGCCGATCATGTGTAATTTATGGATTTATGAAATACTGCCTCACAGACAACAAAGAGCGACTTTTCACCCGAAAGTTTATGAATAATCCATCCGTGGTCGGCAACCTGATGGGCTCTTTTTTTTTTGGTTCAAATGGTTCAATACATAAATAATTCACTTTTTTTCTCCCCAACTTTCTCATGCTGCACAAAGTTTTGACCGCCTTTTTAAGGTTTCTCTTTCGCCACTAATTCATTGCACGTGCAGCCGCAATTAAAATCTTCTGCGTTGATTCAAATGGATTCAGTCATCCTCCCTCCCCGAGCGTGCTGGATGCTTGAAGTGTGGCGAAGTGTGGCTCAGCTGCAGGCGAACCGCGCTGGCCCAAAGTCTAGATAGTTTGTATACGAGACACACTCACCCTCCTCCCTCCTCTCGCTCTCCTCCTCCCTTTCCTTCCCTCGTTCAAGAGGGATGAACTCTGGAAGAAACCCCCACTGGGGCTCTAACACCCCCCACACACACTTCATACACACACACGCATGTGCACATGCAGGGGTACACGCCTGCACACTGACTTTCCAACAGCCTGTGGCTTTGAACACTTCATATTCCTCTCGCGTATTACAATTCTCTTCTTTCTTTGTTTTCCCCCTGCTTTTTTGTTTATTTTGCTCTCAACATCCTGAACCCATTCTTCCTCATTTTTTTAACTTTATATAATATTTTGAAAACACCATACACAATCTCTGCCGGTTTTAGCAGATTAACTTTTATATTCATCTCGCCCCTTAGCCCTCTAGCCATCCCCTCGGTCTTGGCCAAGCTGTGCACACAAGCGCACACCCGCTCACTACGATGCACTGTGGGGAGCGTAGCTGCACAAGCCCGCAGAACTCTCTCCACACCTTGAGACAATTACCCTCCCTGCCTTGCAGCACCCTGCCCCCTGTTGCTGCTTTGAGGAGAGAAGCACACAAATGAACGAGGGGGGGATGCGAAAGAGGGAGGGAAAAAGAAGACGAAGAAGTTGTATCATTTTCCTTCTATTTTACCAAAACACGGGCTCACGCCTGCTCTTTAGGCTCGGCAAATTGCCCCTCTTTGCCTTTGAAGCTTAAAACACAGGACTCCCCGCTCAGCTCTGTCCCTGCTCTTTTTCTCTCACTCACACACAACTTGTAGGAGGACCGAGTCGCATTACAGCTATTCACAATCAGGTTCTTCGGCTATTCATCCTGTCGTCATGTCTGACACAAACACACAGCGCCGAACAATGGCCCCTCTCTCCCTCTCTCTCTCTGTCTATTTCTCCACAGGCACCTCCTCCTGCTTGAACCACAGTTATTTGCACAAAGTCTCACTGCGGTCATCTGTAAGCGCACCAATACAGTCACAAATGTGAGGCAAGGAGCACAAGACTGCTGTTTGTGATATTCATGGGTGTTGGAATGTGCAGCCTACAGAGTGGCAGTGGAAATGTGTGTGTGTGTGTGTTCTGACACATAGACAATTATGTGTGTATGTGCTTAAACAGAGTGCTTGTGATGACAGACACAAAAGAAAAACACACAAGCCTCACTCTGAGCCATTAGGTTCATATTACTAATATCACACATGCGCGCACGTGTGCACACACACACACACACACACACACACACACACACACACACACACACACACACACACACACACACACACACACACACACACACACATTCAAAACATTACAAAGAACAAGATGCTACTAGTAGAGAAATTACGATGGTACATTGTGTTCACCACTTCCCTGCGAGACTTTCATAACCAATTTTGTGTCCAGAAAACAAAAGGAGGCGTCAATCGATATTCAACGTGAAATCCAGATACCGTGCAATGTATTTACAGAACTTCTAGGAAACCCGGAGCAGGAGGAGCAGGAAAGGCTCAGACAAAATCAGTCGCATGTGTGTTTTGCCAAATTTGTCCAGCTATTAGGGGAAGAAGAGAGAACTCAGAGCATGATTAAACACACAGCAGGGGTCTTTTGATGTGGATATCCGCTAATTTCAACTCCAGGGATGTTCCGAGTTTCATCTCATTAGGAAACAAAGTCCAGTTTTCCACTCACACTGATTAGGGCATGGATTGAATTAATTTGCAAATCCCGCTCAAACTTCCACAGAAATTTTTTTATAAACTTTTGATTCACTTACTACACTACCGGGAGATAAGTAATTTATTGTAGCCTCACTTGAGGGTAAAGAAAGGGCTTATTGGCTGCATTGTTATTCTTCCTATTGAAACCCTTCTTGGCAGGCAGCCACAGTAAACTCTGTTTATATACGGGATACCTGCAGAGTTAAAGCAATTAGTTTTCAATTTATTCACTTGGTGGAGAAACGTGTCAACGCCTTTCCCAAATTATAATGATGATAACTGAATTCCTTCTGCAATACCAAGCACACGCTTGCTTTGTATACCAAACACAGACGAGGAATAACCATGATAACGCTGGACAAATATAATCAGTGGCCACTTTATTAGTTACACGTTGTTAGTACTGGGGTAGGTCCCCCCCTTTTTAAGACTTGCCTTAATTCTTCATGACACAGATTCAACAAGGTGCTGGAAACATTCCTCAGAGATTTTGGTCCGTGTAATAACATTTATTGGCTGCGGATCTATGATGTGAATCTCCCATTTCCCATTGTATTCTGTTGGATTGAGATCCGGCGACTGTGGAGGCTATTCGAGTACAGTGAACTCATATGTCATATTCAAGAAACCAGTTTGAGATGATCGGAGCTTTGTGACGTGGCAGTTATCCTGTTGGAAGCAGCCACCAGAAGATGGGAACTCTGTGGTTATAAAGGGACAAACGTGGTCAGCAAGAATACTCGTGTAGGCTGTGGAAGTGCGAACTGATCCAAAAGTATGACAAGAAAATACATGTTTTTCCGATCTTCTGCTGTCCAGTTTTGGTGAACCTCAGTTTTCTGTTTTTTGCTGACCCTTGTGTGGTCTTCTGCTTCTGTAGCCATTCTGCTTCAAGGTTTGACATAGTGTGCATTCAGACATGGTCTTCTGTATACCTTGGTTGTAACTAACACTTACTTAAGTTACTGTTGCCTCCCTATCAGCTCAAAGCAGTTACCATTCTCCTGTGACCGCTGACATCAACAAGGCCCTTTAACAAACTGCTACTCACTGGATATTTTTTCTTTTTTAGACCATTCTCTGTAAACCCCAGAGATGCTCATGTGGGAAGATTCCAGTACCTCGGCAGTTTCTGAAACACTCAGACCAGCCAGTCTGGCACTAACAACCACGGCACGGCTAAATGAATTGCGTTGCCGTCATGTGTTTGGCTGATTAGATATTTGCATTAATGAGCAACTAAAAACACGTATCTAACAAAATGACCATTAAGTGTAAGTATTTGACTTCTACTCATCTTAATATTTGTGGTCAGCACACTGAACATAGAATATAAGGCATAGATAACATGAAGCACAAACAAACCTGAAATTTCCCACGAGTGAAACTCTGTGAAGCACAAAAGTTTACAGAATGGATTTGTATTTTTTGTGTCCTTCTAAAACTGACTTACATGATGAAACTCACGCACTTTACAGTGTTTGTTCGTCTGCATTTTATCTTTTGTGGAAACGTTAAATTTACATTTCAACACTGTTTTGCCCGTGGCCCCAAGACACCGATTTGTTTGTAATACAATACAGAGAGGAGACGATACCAGAGTGAGAGCTTCACAAAGACTTGGAGCGAACTCAAGCACAACTCTTTTTGCTGCCTTTAAAATAAATGTTGCGTACCAAGAATTTCCTCGACATGGCCAACAGCATTTCTGACTTTTGAGAGAATAGAGAGCCAAACTTGAGGCCATTAGCTTATCAGCTGAGTTCTTCTTCTTCTCGTGCTTTTATAAAAATATAAAGTCTGCTCCACAAAAACCCAAATGATGTGCATATGGTTAGGAAAAGGGGAGTAGGTGGTGACTGAACAGGTGATCTCTTTATTTTCCTCACCTCCTTTGAATTATACTACTTCCTAAGTTTTGCCTCAAATTGAATCATGACTGCGCTGATGATGCTCCGCTCTGTAAATACATGTTTTATATCTCGGGGTTGAATGTGTTAAAGACACAAACACCAGTAATTCCTGAATCTTTGGTGCTGACCCACAACCTACAGTACAGTTTTAGGTCTCTGCCATCTATTAATAAGAGAAAACAGTAGAGACAAAAGCAGATTTTCTGACTAAAATGATTCTGTGTTACTTTGTTGCGCCATTACTAAACATTTTGATTCAATACTTTTGGACACTGTGTGTCAAAACAAATCAAAGTTACAATTATAGCAAATATAGGCTTAAAGAGCACAAGCTCTGCTTTAATTTGAGGGGTTGGACAACAATATCACTATACCAGTTGCAGATTAATTACAGCCATTTTTTAAAAATTCTGTATTTTCAAGTACTGACATGTACAGTACTGCGAAAAAGTCACGTGTCATTCATTTCTTCACATTTTGCTTCCACGGAGCCAGACTTTATTGTCATTTTTAAGTGATCTTGAGGAATAGCTCTCCAGGCTTTCTCAAGGTGTTTTAAAGTTTTTTCGTGGACATTTGCTGCTAATTCTTTCTCCAGATCTTGTAACTGAACATTTCAGAGGAATTTTTATTGTCTGCTTGTTAAGACACTTAACACTGGCCAATGATGTGTTCAAGCATTGAAAAGACACATAACTTAAACGTACAAAGCAGAAACTTAGAAGCAATTTTAATCTGTATCTTAAGGCACTTTGATACTAGCAGCCTGTCACAAAAACACATCATTTATTCACATTTCCTTAGTTGAAACCGTGAAAATGCCAGCAATAACATACACCTTGGGAAATTTGGCATATTGCAATGTGGTGTCTCCTTAAAAATGGATAAACCTACCTAAAGAAAATGAACAGAATCTGAAACTCATGTCCTTAAGAAATAGAAAAAAATCCAGCAAAGACCTTACACAGGATCTGAGAGATGCACGTGACCTTTCAGCTGATCCATCTTCTGTTCACTGAAGCCTCATCAGAGATGGTCTCAGTGGAAGGACGGCTTTCAAGAAGACATTTCATTAAGGAAATGTCCTTCAAAAAGCCTGGAGAACTATTCCTGAAGGTTTCTTAAAGAAACCACATGAAAGCTGGACTAAGAGCATTCATGTTGAAGAATAAAGGTGGTCATACCAAATATTGACTTTGAACCCTGTCAGAACTGTGCAAACTGTTTTTCCTTATATATCCTTATATCCCTTTCACATTTTCCAAGCAAAATATAAAGAGATGAGGGATAAGTCAAGATTTTTGCACAACACTGTATTTGAACAATGTAATATTATATATCATAATATTAATCTTCACTTTGCACACAGAGGCTGAAGTAGTAAATTATACAGAAGTTAAAATGACCACAGATATGTGCACGTAACTCTAATCTAAGGAATGACATATAGAGTCCTGATAATGCCACATAACTGTAATCCTAGATTTTATTCAGGATCTTTCTCACACCTTTTCTTCTCTGTCTTTTCTACACTAGCAAACAAATTTGAAATACCAATATATCAAAAACGATTTGACTGATTTACATACAGTGTGCATACCTGGCAGTCTGTCTGAGCTTCATGCGACGCTAATCATCTATCTGGAATATTTCATGCTGTCCCTTAAATCTTTCTGTCTCTGTCTGTGTATCTGTTACAGTCCCAGAGGCGACATCTCAAAGATGTAATCACAGCCTGAGTGCCATTAGCCTGAAGATCTCCCTCTTGTAGAGAGAGGCTCCAGAAAATGACTAAAGATCAGCAGATAACTCAGTGAACACATCATCTGTGCACACACTGACACAAACTCACACTGATTGACAAGTGTGCTCAGCAGGGTTTTATAAACCTGATGTCAGCCTGACAGGGCATTTGAGACTGTAACTATAAATGCTTTCCAGTGTTGAAACAGAGGGATAGAGCAGCATGCTCTGCAGACAATTAGAGATCAAACTAAGGTAAGACTTTTTTTTTTGTGTATTGTAAAGGTTAGTTTTCTAATCAACAAAAACACAGATTTAGTATTTGTGGCTTGTTAATGTGTGACTAATAACAAAAGTGGATATAACAAAAGTCCTTTTCAACAAAAAGTATGTTGCAGAAGAAGCAGATTAAGTGCTTTGCATCCTTTAAGTCAACGGTTAGCATCTGTCTTTGTTCAAACCTTACATTTCAGCGTTTCGAGCGACTTTCTGTGTCATCGAGTCACAGTGAAGTGCAATAGCACCCCCTGTGACTCAAAAAGTGAACTTTTTCTCGATCTAGCACCGCTTACTCTGGGATCAAGTAAGAAACTCTTTTCCCTTTTTCCAGCCTGCCCTCATCTGCCTGGTTTACCACATGGAAGTTTTGTTTTTTTTTTAAAACAAAACAAGAAAAAACTCTCTTCTCTTCGCTTCAGCAGTGCATGATCTAAAGCCTTATTATAACCTCAAATTGGCCCTAAAGACTTTTTTACAAAACTGTGGAGTCTCTAATGTCTTACACTGAAAAGCAGTGGTCAGGAGACAGACATTGGACACACTGTCTTGTCATGTGTAGGGGTGTGAGATTCTGATTTCTTGCCTCCTGACTGAACTTTACACTAGTTTAAACCGTTGTTATTATGTGACACTGTGGCATTTTTAAGACAGTTAAATATGATGTGGTGCTTTAAGGATAAGTGAAGTAACCGGTTACATCACGGTTCTCATACAAACAATTTTAAAAAATGCTTAAAGAAACATAATGGACACATGAACTGCTTCAAACTGCCAATAATACACATCTTCAGAGCAACATATAACAATTATAGTAAACTTTAATACTTACACAATGCAGCCATCTCTTTGGGGAGGTCTGCGCCAAAACGGCCAAAAAGGTGACTACTGGCCAGCAGGTCAAAGGGGGAGTGGCTCCGCATGGAGTTAAAGGTGAAGGGGTACATGGCACGAGGGTAACCCGTCATGTGACGCACTTGGTGCTCTCTGTTGGCCGCCATCGTGACAAGTACAGTGGTGGTTTAGATGACGTTTCTCAGAATTTCTTGCCGTTTCTTCTTCCTCGTCAGGAGCCTCTGCTGAGCTTGAAACAGACTAGTGCCATTCAGCCCCTCAAAGCTGCGGGCCCGTCTGCACTCACAGAGAGGTAAGAGGGATGAAAGCAAGCAACCAAAACCTGGCCGGGTCCAGACTCTGTAGAGAAGGAGAGAAGAGAAGAAAGAATGGCTAAATATGCCTATTAACTTTAAACTCACCTAACGTTTTAACAATCCCATCAATTCATTCAAAAATCTTTAACTTTGAGCACAAACCTGAGATACCTAAAAAAGCAAACTCCAACCACGAAGCCAAATTAGAGAAAGACGTAGAAAAGGAAACAGAAGTGTCGAAGAAGCAGTTGCGAGAGCTGAAGCAGAGGGGAGTACAAAACTTTCATCCTTCTTTTTGTCTGTCTTCCAAGTAGTGCAATAATTTTAGGCAATGCCATATGATTTAAATCAGCAGAACTGTACTATAAAGGGTCTCTCTGTTTCCCCTGCCAGCCTGACTCCTGCCAGCCTGCCCGAGAGCGGCCAGCTACAACATGGGTAAAGTTAACCCTTTACAGGAACACACACACACATGCACACACAAAATTACTCATTCACATTTTAACGGAAAAAAGCAAAAGAAAGTCACTTTTCCTCCACTGCCTTAAAGGTGCTCAATGAGTGCAACTTTTCTCACCTTTAACCGTCTCTCAGGATTAACACTGTGGCCCATCCAAAAAGTTAAATTAGGGCAGCCCTCATATCATCTTACTCTATGACTCCCATCCCCTTCGTGATTTCATGAGTGGGTGGAGCTTAAGTCTTTGTGGTTGGGCTGTGGTAAATACAGCTCGGCCAAAGAATGTCTTGTTGTTTTGGGCCTGCTTCAGCATGGGAATCCAACACCCAGGGTGGGTGAGAGGCACAGTGAGAGAATTATGAATTTACAAATGTCCTACACTGAACTACAACTGTATGACTAACGCTCTGATTCAGCAGATACGCACACTTAGTTCTAAGTAACAACAAAAAACAAAGAGGATGTATCAGCGCTTCGTCTTCAAAAGCAAGTCATGTCTTGATCGATCTATCTGTCTGTATGTCTACAGAGAGAAAGGTGTGAACAAAAGGTTGGTCAGCTAGTGCGCTGTCATCACTAACGATGTTACTTCATGTTAAATTTGGATCAGTTTGAAAGAACGAAAATTGCAGAGTTGCGCGGTGTAAGTGGTCAAGGGGACTTCTCGGGAGCAAGCTAAAAATAGCAGCTGCCATGGAAGCTGTGCGGCACACATCTTTTGGATGTATGCTTTAATCGTTCACAGTACAAAATCCAAGGAACTCTTAAAGGTGTGGAAAGTCATATATGATCAAACTGGTCAAACCAAGTAACTGAGCTAGAAGGCTTCTCTGCCAGAGGTGGCCAGAAAACTAACGGCCTTCAGACGGCCTCTGCAGAGAAGCTGCTGGAAGGACAACCTTTTCAATTGTGCTCCATCAATCATGTCTTTATGGCAGAGAGAAGCCAGCTTGGTATTTGCTAAACAGCATCTATGAGAAAAAAAGAAAAGAAAGCGTGATGAGTGAACACTGACCTCTCTAAACACTATCTGTGTGGTCCTCACCTGGCTCATAGGTGTCAAACATATGGCCAGTGGACCAAAACTAGGTCTAATGATGCCCATTTGAAAGTTTGCAATGTGTTTTTTTATTTTATATATATATATATATATATATATATATATATATATATACTAAGAAGAATGCAACACCTATAGGCCCAGGAGCCATGATGACACAATTCTTTGGTGTTATAATAGAAGTATTTTTTAGTAATGACAGTAGTTGGACAGAAGATGGGAAAGGGGAGCGATTCTTTCCTGCTCAGGTCATCTACAGATCAAAGTGGACTGTGCGTGGTCCACCGGTGACCCCTGCCTTTTAGAGGGAAGCATGGTGGTTGTAGCATCATGCTATGAGAGGGTTATTTTCAGCAGCAGGGACATACAGAAAGACACTTGAAGAAAACCCTTTTCCAAGGTGAGACTAGGAAACAGCTCACCTTTCAGTTCAATTTCGACCCAAAGTACACAACCTCAACAACCCTGGAGTCACTTAGAGGTTGGCTGATAGTGTTTGAGTGTCCTTTAGCAGCAGCCCGGCCAAAGCACTCACTGATGCTTCCCAACCAATCTGATGGTGCCTCAGAGGATCTGGCAGGAGGAACGGAACAAACTGCCCAAATTTAGGTGCGCATAGTTTGCAGAAACCAAAAACACTCAAAAGTTGCATCCGCTGCCAAAGGGGCCTCTACAAAGTATTGAATAAAGAGGTACTAAATACTTTTGTAAAAGAAACGTGAAAGGTATTAAAAATATGGTTTAACTTTGTTATTACTGATTATAGATTCACGGGAAGTGGCGGTCTGAATGATTTATCTGACAACTTTAAAAAGGGAAACACAGCGTAGTGCTACTGATTTTAATTCGTGTTACCACTAAAGTGCTTCTCACTGTCACTGACAGTAATAGGGTGGACCAACTATTCAACTAATCTACAGTGTGCGATTACTAGAGGAAAAAGTCTTTTACGTCCACTTTCTCCCACAAACGCACACATACAGTAGACGTTACACGTACACACAAAGCCACAAAGTCAGCGCAGTGAGTGTTGTTTTAAAAGTCATATTTCCCGTATTGACATATTTTCTGTAACTGCTTGGCTCTGCTGTGGTCAGGGAGAGTCCCTGCAACTGTTTTTCACAAAGCCGTTTCGTGTTTGACGATTAAAGAATATCAAACACAGGTCGGACAAAGTGTGCAGGATTACACGCGCGGTGTGGAATGGCCACGTTTTGTAAAACTTATGCATACGCATGTCTCTCTGAAAGCAGGACACGGCGAGACAGTCAAGAACGGACACGCAGGCTGCCGCGGCGAGTGCGCACAGATGTTCTTTGACTTTAATCATGTTCATGGGCAAGTAATCAGTGGAAAACACACAATGTTCACACATGCCGAAGCGCCATTGAAAGCGGCAATTGACCTTGAAGAATGAAGTAGTAAATATAGGACAGAGAATCCTATCGCAGATGCAGCAACTTCGAGTTGACTCTTTAACCAATCGATTTCAAAGGGTGAAATCAGTACTATGAAAGCCTGAAAGCCAGATGTATAAAAGGATTGGGATGAAGAAGAAAAAATCAAGTGTCGAAAGCCGAGGAAAAAGATGGAAAAAAGAGGGAAACAAAGGAAAAGAGGGAAAGAGAGAGAGGGGGGGGGGGGGGGGGGGGGGGGGGGGGGGCATATGAGGGAGTTTCAAGCATCTGGCAGGCCATGTGTAAAAAGTGAGCAGAGTCCTGTTAATTAGAGCCATACTGCAAATGGCATTAATAACAGAATGAGCAGACTGTGGTACGGCAGTATGGGGGGGGGAGAGGAGTGGGCAGAGCGGTTGCAGAAAACATACATAAAAATAAAGAAACTACTTTATTTCCACTAATAAACTATGAAATAATGAGTGCCCAAGCCAAGGACTGGTTTCTTTCTCTCTAATGAGCGACACCCCCGCCCCCTCATTCTGCCTCCGGGGGGAATACACCTTCAGTAGACCAACAAAAGTGGCGCTGTGTCTCCAGGCCTCCTGGCCTAAACGCTGCTTTTATGAGACCTGGCTGGGTCAGGTCAAATTGGGTCATCTGGTCCTGGTCGTGCTGACACACACACACACACACACACACACACACACACACACACACACACACACACACACACACACACACACACACACACACACACACACATAAAACTGATGCTCTTTTTTTTCTCCCAGATTTTTGAGGATGAAAAAACAGACTTGCTGCAAAGAAAAAAAGGATGGGGGTTTCCAGCAGTGTTATTAGCTTGTTTTCTCTTAACTTCCATCAAACCACACGTACTGGAGCCACATCATTGTCTTTGATGCAGTGTCGCAACACTTTTGTTCAGCTGTAAACAGACGAAAGTCAAAAAACCACTTTCTGAATAGCATGTTTTAAGCTCTTATTAGGAGCATTATCTGGATTCAGTTATCCTGGGTGTAAGTGTTACTGAACTTTATGGGTTTTTCCAACCCAATTCGGCTTGAGGTTATAGTTATGAAACCACACACACACACAAACGCATGCACACACACACAGACTAGCATTTCAGGAGTTGGCCTCACCAAATCTAACATGTAAGCATCATGCTATTAATGTCTCCCTTTCCCAGGATTAACTAACCAGATGCAACACTTACGCAAGCCATGCGTAGGCATGGTACTACAAATGGTTGGAGGACTTTGCCAACAAAACTTCCAATCATCTGTGAAAGGGGACCCTGTCAATACTTGTGCTCTTTTCAGTTGGCAGCATTTGAAATTTTTTATATTAAACAAGAGTTTACAAATCACCCCCAGGTTGTTTTATGGAGATCTGTGTTCCTGCAAAAACTCCTGAACAAAAGGGCAAGTGCAATATTTTCTTTGGTTTGGAAGCCACAAAACCCCATATAACAGCCACCATTTAATTAAAAGGCAAGTGGGTTCAAACTGCACCCACACTGTGTTTTAAACTACTTTTTCTATTATCCTACGCTTCTAACCAGCCTAGCCTCTGTTTTAAAGTCTCCTGAAGAAAAAGAAGAAACAAAATCAAAGTAAACAAAGCTTAATAGCAGCACTAGTGATTGGCTGTATTCAAATCTAAAAACTGAATAACTGCAGTTTTGTGGCTCAGGAGGTAGAGCAGGTCATCCACTAATTGGAAGATTGGTGGTTCAGGTCCTGGATCCTTGAGCAAGATACTGAACCTCGAGTTGCTCATTCACACTCGTGCATGTTAGACAGAAAGCATGTATGAATGTGTGTGTGTGAATGGGTCAATGATACATGTTGCATAAAGTGCTTTGAGTCCTCAAGGTGAGCAGAAAGGTGCTATATAAGAACACAGAGATACAGCAGAAAGCTGTCCACACACTGACTAAACAGTCCCATTTGTCCACAAAAAACACCCAAGAGTCATTATTTTAAGAGTTCATTTAGGCAGATAAGTTGTTTTGACAGGTGACAAATGGCCAATATACAGAATCATGCTGACAAAGGGGCATGTTTTTACAATTATCCACCTTAGCATGGAAATAAGCTCGGCTTCCACCATTGCTTTAAAAGAAAATGATTTCTTTGCCAAATTACCAAATGATTTCTTTTTCTCTGTGGCAAGGCGTTTTGTAAAACTGTAAAAACACATTATGCAGGGTGGAGTCGGGCTAACACTGCAGTAGCAGCCTCAGGAAATAGCCTTGGTCTGGTGACAGATCATCAGTCTTTGGCGTATTGACAATTTGGTCACAACTTCAATAAAAGCTCTGTTGGCGCGGAGATAATGTGCCTTAACATTTTCAGTCAGACAGATAAATTAAGACTTTAGTGTCTGAGAAAAGAGTGGTAGCAGAAAATGTTTCTAGCCTAACTCCTCTCTGAATCCTCGCTCAACATTTACTACATCCTCTCCTCTGGCCACAATAGGGACTGGAGGTCTGGTCCCAGCAGAAAGCCACAGTGCCACAGAAATGAAAAAGCACTCACACTAAGAAAGAAAACTAGCATCACTCAGAATCCAAAACTTCTGCTGTGTGCTATTGTGAAACAATACATCAGCATCACACCAGAAAAATAAGCTCCACACAAACCTATGTGCGAAAGCTCGGTGTATCATGCACACGTGTAACATTTATAACATGATTTTTAAATAGGCCAATTACATAAAAGAAAAGAAACTGAAAAAACATCGTTGCCCACATTTATGCTTGTGTGTGCGTTAGTTCCTGTGGTCCTGTTCATATGTGGCGATGGAAAAAAATAAAATGCTGGGACTTTTTTCCCTCCAGGTTCCCGGCTCTTTTTTGTGGCGAGCGTAATTGTCCCTCAGGTTTTTCCACTTCGTACATTCCCTCACATCCATTTCAGTAGTTTCAGCTATCTCCCTCCAGGAATCTGCTGACATTTGTGAGCCCTTATATTTAGACTGTGATTATTCTTTTTTATACTGAGATGATGATTTTTATTCTCTCTGATGATGAATGATGTCGTATCTCTATGATGAACTAAAAAATGGAATTCCCAAAAACCTCATATATCAATATGATAGATCAGGCGTTAAAGAGCTAAGGTCGGATCATCAGCCACTCTGAATCCAAGCACAGCTTAGAGTTTGATCCTTTGATTCTTAAATCTCAAAGCCTTACTGCTCTTAGAATATCACCGCATTTAGGGTGAGCTGGGTTTCTCCTTGTAAGGATGATCTGGAATACGGTTAGGCAGTTTTTTGTGTGCCAGTGATGCAGTGTGGAAAGATTGACCACGGAGAGGTTGTTTCCAGTCTCTGTGTACTGTTTTGTTGAACGTTGCTCTTCATGCTTTTAACTACATGAGGTAAACACTGCATTTGTATCTGTGGCAAAACCATCACAGAGCTCTTGTGCCGGGGGGGGGGGGGGGGGGAATTTGATCATGTAAACGCGTGTTGCTGTCTGGGTGGAGCACAGAGGTGACACAGAGCTCATGCTTGGAGGAGATCCAGCTACTACAAACTGGAGCCGCACACAATGAATGCTCTGCTCCACATCACCGATGCCCCTATCAGTGTTGCCAACTCCTCAGTAAGGAAAATCGCTATCGGTTGTCCTAAAAGTCGCTAGAAGTTGCTAAATGACGTCATCGCCTCATTTGCATAATTGGTCATGCTAATGTACCTGTAACCTATGTTGTTGGAGAGAGAAATAACCTCGTGGAAGAGACATAAAGTGAGTAAAAAACGTCCTAAATGCATTTAGAGTTTATTTAGAACTACAAATTAAATTTCTTTTAGCAATTATTGTTTTTTTTAATGTCACAATTCCAACCCTGCTCCTTTACCTGGGCTTGGACCGGCAAAAGTGACCCGAAATAGGCACTCTGGTGGAGTTACTTTGTGTGTGTGTTTATAAGTAGTTCTAAACCTTGTGATCCACAAAACAGCATAAGAGTAAAAAGAGTAAAAGAAGAACTGACTGCGTTACAGCACCCGCTGCTTGTTGAGAGTAAAAGCGATACGCGCTTTCATGTCTTTGTTTAGCGACTTTTTTTTAGGAAAAAAGTCGCTAAGGGGTCTGAAAACTCGCTAAATATAGCGACAAAGTCGCTAAGTTGGCAACACTGGCCCCTATTGTATTTGATCAAGTGGTGAATAAGCGCTCAGTGTTGGCACATTTGATGTATTACACAACAGCGTTTTCTGTTTATTGATTATGCAAAGTGTGACAATGTTTCAAGCGTTTACAAAACATAGTTTATCTGATATTAAACACATAAACGTTGGAAGTTGGAATTTCTGAGTCCTTGGCTGGAATTTTTAACTGAAACGCCCCTTCAAGTCAGAAATCCAACGCAAAAAGTCGAAGCGGCCCCGTCGACCTCGGCTAAACAATCCAAGATGGTGGCGGCACATGTGAACAGCATCGCGGTGCATTTCTAGTGATGCATGGATGGCTATACTTTGCTTAGCAGCAAAGCAAATCCTGTTTTCCTCGCTTTTACGACTACTGGAACGCGCTCTGCTCCGACATCGAGGCCAACGAAATGCTCTGGTCTGTCGGGCTGAGAAAAAGGTCACTCAAACTTAAAACGGCCGTTTCTTCACTTCAATTTTTTTTTGTTTTGGGTTCATTAAGTTCAAAAGATGGTCTCACTCTACCCAACCATTTAGTCATTCTTTTTTTCAAAGCATCAAGTGTAGTTCAATCCAGGGCGATGTGCGTCAGCTGGAAAATAGGCAGGTATTCAATGGTAAAGTGCTACAGGCTTATTCTTGTGTAGTTCTTTTGTGGATCTGAGCTTTGCTTATCTGCATCTGTCCCCCTCTCTCTTTCTGTAATCTACTCGCCATTGTCACTGTAAGATCAAGCAAACAGTATTCTATGTATTCAGCTTCTTTTGGCGTGCAGACTAAAAATGTGCTTACAGGCTAGAGAGGAATTTCTAATGGAAACAAATGCAGAGAAAGGTTTTGTTGAAAGTGAACCATAGATACAGATGTATCTATGGAGACGGTAAGGAAATAAAGAGCCCAAACTCTGCTGAGTGTGAGCGGACACAAAGGTTGAAAAGTCCCCCGAAAAACAGCCAAATGCAAGGAAAAACATGACTTCAGCGGGGACAATTAGCTGTAAACCATAAACCACAAACTAATCTGGCTTAGTGAGTGCAGTCAGTCAGACATGAGCTATGCTGGACGGGGCGAGTAGAAAATGCATACACTGACACACAAACACCATTACAGAGGAGAAAAAACAGGCACCATCACCCATAAACAGCGTAATTAGATTTTCCAACAAATGACCGTACTATATTTTATGTCAAACTGACATATAAAAATGTCTTTTGAGGAGTACAAATACTGCTTTGCCATAAACCATCAGTGTCTGACAGCCATCTTATAATCTGGCTGTGGGGAACACATATTTTCAATTTATGCACGCAATTATGTCGTTCGCTTCGTCGACACTGTACACTCGAATGTAAATATTAGGTATCAAGATACTATTTCATAGCTATTTTTCAAGTATTGTTACTGATAAATATCCTTCCGAATCTTTGCAACACATCCATCTTATTACAGCAGGGGTGTCAAACATAAGGCCCAAGGGCCAGAATCTGCTCGCCAAAGACTCAAATCCGGTTGGCTGCACACTCGCATTGCATAGGATTAACAACCAAGTTGTGGTGAAATTTAGAAAAGACGTTTGGCTTCAAAGTAAAAGTTGTGCTTTACTGCTGAAATCAACAAGTTCTGGAGTGCAAGATTTTCTAAATGGGGAAACATAGTGTGCGATTGCAATCCTCAGATAGCGCTCATAGGTGCGGCTAGTTTTATGGGTGATTTACAAAAGTTGCGCTGTTTTCTAAACACATGTGCAAATTGCAACAAATTGCAGGTTGCAAATGTTACTAAATCTGATTGCAATCTAGATTTAATCATTCACCTCCCTATATTTATGCCTTGAGAAAGGAACTCCCAGAAATACATATGCAACAGGTCAAACGGTCACGGTTTCTCATTTCCATCACACTCTTTACAGGTTCATGGTGATGACTATGGCAAACTGTTAGCAAACAAAACAAAGAGGAGGAATAGCAAGGTGGTTTTAAGTGCAACAACTTATGCCTCGGCAACTAATTTCACCAATGAGTTGCAGGTTGTTTTTCCCTGCCCACCAGTGGTTGCAAGGTGGTTGCCAACTGATCTCTAGGCCCATGTGAATCGAATTGAATCAAAATAAATCTCAGCAGACAAAACACTGATCCTGTGATGCTACTATGCGAACTTGCCAAAAAATGTGAATTGACTGTAATTCTTAGCTTCACTTTGGTGAACACATTTAAAAGACGAGACGTGGCATGACTTGGAATAACAAGGAGGCAATTCTGTGTTAGCGGCGCTAATTGGGATGATGCTAGTGATAGTAATGTTTCGTAAATGGCACAATGTTGTCATTATGTGAAGGTACCCTGTGGGCTACTGAGGCTCTCCATGTTGGCGCTGGGGTCAGCTCCTGTTGCTTGAGGCTCATCAGCTCAGTCGTGGGTCAGACCTTACTGAGGCGTTCAGTAGGCAGCTTTTCACTTAGTATTAAAGTCAAATGTGAAACACACAAACACACACATACACATCCTCAGTCTGTTTCTCGCTGTTCCACCACAGAGAGGATTAGAAGAGCGTTTAAAGCCATAGCCTGTGCTGAAGAGCAGCCCTGGGCCATGATTAAAAACACTGAGATGCTCTTTAGGCACAGTGAGACACATTGAGCCTTGTTTGGGGGGGGAAAGTGCAGCGAAAGCAACAATGAATGTTACAAGTTACGTCCAAATCTCTGAAGCCAATTGGGAACGTTAGAGCGAACCACAGCCAGTGCACTCTCACTAAAATCTCTCTAAATAACTCTGTGGACAATATGTAATTCTGAGGAACAAGAAAACATTTGTGTCCTCCACTCTCAAAAGCAAGTAGCAAGCTCTCGCTTCTTTGTTCTGGAAGTTCCAAGTTTCCATTTATATGTAGTAACCAAGAGAGCAACCCATATAAAATGAAACTCAGCTGACATGGATAAGAAAAAAAAAAGATGGAAGCTGTGTAAGGGAGACGAAATAAAGGAGAAAGAAGTCAGTGAGACAGAGGGAATAAAGGAGAGAAAGAGAGAGGAGCCAGACATCCTTCTCAGCCTGAGGGGCTGTCAGTCTTGTACAGAACAATGATGAGATTGCAATGCAGTTAAACGCGTTTTATCTAACACACCCAAACACATGCACATGCAAGCAAACAAATATCGTCTCTAGCAGCTTTTAAAACAATTAAACAAACAAGGCCTAACCAACTGCAGATGGATCATAAATATTAAACCTCAAATGCTGAAGAGAGCCAACCTGGAGTTAGCGGCGCTCAATAGCCGGCACTCTACAGAGATCTGCCAAGAGAGAAAATGAACAACTGATGAAAAGAAAGGTGAAGAGAAGAGAAGCCATATTCAGTGAGTCTCTCAACCGTTCTCCACCTTGTGATCGCGCTAATATAATATGCATCATTTTACACCCAGTTGTTTATGTCCTATTTGTAGACTCCTGCACTTTTCCTCCGGACATGCTGATGAACATTCCTCCCGACATTAAGGAAAATGAATCTGGAATAGATTTGTCGAGAGTTTGCTAGAGGAGCTCATGGTGAGGCCTCGCATTGCACGGTGCGAGCACTCCCCTCAGTGTAGTGTTAGGAGACAGATGCAGGAAAGCTCAGCTCAGCTGGGAAGAGGCACTCAGCATGCAAATAACATCTTAATCACGATCATCAATCAAGCAATGCATCTGTATTTATATAGCACATGTCGCACAAAGGATGCAATTTGGAATGATTCAGAGTGCACAAAAAGAGCTTGTGTTTCAATATGTGGCCATCACTAAGCTTATTCACACATACATGCACACTTTCTCTCTCTCACACACACAGATAATGCAAAGCAGGAGTGGTGATCAGACGCACACCAGACTGTCTTGTGATATCCGGAGTAACTGATTTCAGTGTTTCCATCCAACTAATATAATTGTGGGGATGGGAACCTGTTTATATAACCTTCAGCAGGGGATGAGTGGCTGTGTGTGTGTACACACTCAGGTAGTCTAGACCTCCTCGGCCATTTGTGATGTTGATGGAATGATCCGTCAACTCTGACAGTCAGGCTGTCGGCTGTAGGGGCCTGCAGGGTGTAGAAGCCACTTCTTCTGTTGCTGGAAGTGCGTCTGATAGTTAGGAAGCTTGTGTAATACCCCCATATCTGATGTATGCAGCACGTAATGCGCTGTATGGGAACTGTGCCATCCTTGAAAATTCTGGGGGAATTTCAACATCCATTTCAGCTGATTTCCTTTCCAAGATCGTGATTTCAACAACCGTGAATCAGAGTTTGGGAAGTCAGGAATTAACCGCAGAGCTGTACACTCATCCGAGAGCAAAAGAAATGAGGACGGACGCACACGGACACAAAGATTTACAGAAGTATTCATCATCTGAAACGGAGAGCACGCGCAAGTGCCGATCAGCTTTCATTCGCTTCCCGAGCTGTTTCTGTTGTTCTTTCTCCTTCTCTCAAAAGCTCTGTTCTCAATTAAAGCTGTCCTCGGGAAACTCAATCTCCCCACTCATGCTGCCCCAGAAACACACACACACTGAGAAAAAGAGGGAGAGAGACAAGAGAAACACGAACACATCTCACTCATGCTCTGACATGTCCTCTGTCTGTCTTCTTTCTCTTGCAAACCGCCAACTTGAATTAACTTATAAGGAAAGTAAGACTGAAAAGCAAACTTACCAGACCGGGGAGAGGGGGGTCAGAGAAGGAAACACCACACAGAAGAGTGGTTTGTAAGTCAGTGGAGAAATGAGCCGAGGTGTAGTTGTTGAGTTTGTCAGAAGTCGCTCTCGCAGCAACGTTTGAGCTCAGCCTGTTGCATTCCTCCTACCTCTCCTTTTCCCGTCTCTCTCGCTCTTTCTCTTTCACCAACATACACCCTCTCTCTCGCTCTCTCTCCTCCTGAAATCATTGTGTACTTTGATTCACAAACCCTGCCTCTGTCACGTGATCCAACACTTCAAATATACAGCACATTTTTTACCAGCCACAGAATGCCCGAAGGCAGGGAAAACAGGGTCTAAAAATCTTAGGTTTCAACTTGCTGAACCCCCACCACCCCCACCAACACCACCGCCACCTCTTACCCCCACCCCTCTCTTTCTTTGTCTCAAAGTCTGTGTCTCTCTCTTTACCTTCACTCCATCTACTGCATACTGTCAGTCAACACTCTTTTTGTTAGACTTCAACTGTGTGGCCGTTTGTTTTGAATTTCTAAATTTGTTCATCCTTTCCTCGCCATCCAAAGATAGACCTAAACCAACACACGTACGTGCGAGAGAGCGGCGCGTATGTGTACGTACAGCCGCCCTTGTGAAACAGTGACTAACTCACAGACATACACAAACACACACACGCCGCAGAGGGCTGCACACCTTTGGGGATATCGGTGTCAGTTTTTGGCATTTGCTCCATGTTTACAATGCCTTGACTTTGGGACTCCGGCCGGCCAATGTGGGAGTCCGGGGGCCTCGAGCCAATCGAGGGCTACTCAGTGGGTTATTGTGACTAAATGTTCCTGATGGGATAGAAATAAACCCTAGCATCCCTGTGACTCAGGGTGATGGGAACAATAGTTTAAAACCGTCAAATGCGATACTAGTAGTGCCAATTCTCAGATTTCCATTCAACATGTCCATTTAAAGTAAAAAGAATGTAACTGATTGCAATTGAGTAATAATACAGATAAACTGTGTACAAGTATGGAAATCAAACCTCAACGCACTAATGAAAATTGCAATTGTGCATTTAAAGTGGTGCAAATATGCAAAATTTGCAAAATTTACCAAGTGTCACGGGAACCCTGGCATACACATCAGTTTTCATTAAATCTCAAAAATGCAAATGCTGTGAGCTGTTTCCCATCTTGCCTAGCTTGAGAAATACAAAGGGCCATTCTCTTAGCAGTTACCACACCTTTAACTCAGTTGAAGTGGAGTCTTTTCCTCCTACAGGATTTTCCTAAGCAAATAAGCCCTGTCGTTTTCGGGTAAGGAAACGTTTAACAGAGATACATTTGATCCATGATGAGATCAAACCTGGCCAGACGGGCCTTGAGGGACAGAGCTAACTGCCTCTCCATGTCAGAGATAAAACTGTCTGCTACCGTCTGCCTGACTGGCCTCAGCGGTGAGCTGGCTCATTACAAGCCCGTCCACAACAGCAACAGCGAGCAGCGCGGCGCAGGTCGACTTCCAGCACAGGAGCTTTACCCTCAGGTTGACTGACCAATTTTAATCAGCCAAGTATTTAAGAAAATTGATTAAACACGAGTAATTCAGTGCCATGCTAAATATCTCTGAATAAGTGTACCTAAGTTTTTACACTTATTATCTATAATATCAGACTAACATAACTCTTTTTTTCATAAAAAATAAATAACTATAAAATTAAATAGTTCCTCCACACTCTGTCTCTGTAGGCGATTATATTTTCCAGTATAAAGGCCAACATGAGAATGACAAACAGTAAAGAACAGTACAATGAAAAGAAATCTAATCGCAGTCCATGTTACTTTAATTTAGTTAATAACCTAAATTTATTTGTAGTCAGACTCTCACTTTTGGTTTATGAAATATTAACATTAATGTAAAACGTGAGAGGAAAAAAGTTGACTTTTTGTTTGAGTACAGAGCAGGTTCAGTTTGGTCAATTACCTGATACCTGTGTGTGTGTCTGCACTGATTGGTTGCCATTAAATAGGTGTGGTTAGATGGAGATCGAGGGTGTCGGTTTTGATTTGTGTGTTTAATCTTTCATCTGCGTTTCCTCCTGGAAGCGTTTGGAAGTCTGGAAAAGACTTTGATGCTAAACAAGTTATATTTCAGTTCAGAATGAAGTGCTTCTATCGCCATGCAGAACTTTATGAACAGTGCGTGTGTCGGTGACTCCCCACCTAACCGGGGACGGCTAAAGAAACATGTTTTGGATTAGTCAGTACATCACGAGCTCTTTTCATACATGATATGAAAACAACAGACCTAAGCCACGGTGAAAAATGAACAACAGAATATGTAAAGAGATCTGTAAAGATATGTTTTGTGTGTTTAAACAGTAGAATGAATGAAATACCTGGAATGGATTTTCTGGGATTTAATGAACAAATAGAGGACGTTTTTTTCGCATGTTGCTGCCCACTCGGTCACACCAACACTTTTATTTTGAACTTAATGTAAAAAACAATAGAAGAGTGTCACACAGATTTTTATGGAACTATTATTATTTTGTTTTTTGGGCATTCATTGAACAAGAGGAGACAGGAAAGTGGAGAGGCAGCAAGGGAAACGGTCCAGGGTGGAATCAATGCATACAGGCTGCCTTCTCCACTAAGTGAGCTGCAGCACCGTATTTATTGAATTTGTGACTATAACGCCAAAAGGTAACAATCTACACGTTTAAAAATAGTCATTTACTGTATTAACTATTATACTTTGTGCCTTTTTAAAAAAAAAATTACTTGAGAAAGAAACAACCTGGAACGGTTAAAATCCAAACTCCAGGTTCACTCCTTTAACTATCAAGTTTCCCGAAACGCTTCCCAGCAACGGTGTCAGTGAGAAGAGGTGAAAGGTTAGTGCTGTTTGTGTTTCTGTGTCAGTGAAATGCACAAAGACGAGGTGAGTGTACAACATCTGAGTGTGGAAGGCACATTTGTGTATTTATGAATTTCAAGCACTTGCACAGAGCATCCTTTCTTGCACATGTATCCACGTGCTGATGCGTACTCACACCAGTGGAGACGGTTAAAGACACATTTTCATTTTCACTTTTGTTCCAGTGCGAGTGGCACTGTTAAAGCAGACTGACTGAGTAAGGGGATTAGAAATGTGAGAAGGGTTTCCTCTGAGGCCTGCAGGTAAAAGTTTTGGGGAAGTTCAGCCTGTGATAAAGAAGGCCTAAAGATGTAAAGCAGAGAAGAGAGAACAAAGAAATGGCCAAAACTGAAAAGGAAAAATGAGGGGAGCTTATAACTTTTTGCAGAGCTGGAAATGGGGCCCTTTTTGGCAGCAGGCAGTGGAGAAACCACAGAATGGTGCGACTCTGGAGTTGAGGGGTGGAAGAAGCAGGAGGGGGGGAGGCAAAGGACAAGGAAGCAGAGGAGAGCGGTGAAGGAGGGGGAAAGAAGAAAAGAAAGGGATAAGGAGGGAAAGGGGAGGGGGGGTTGCAGACGACAGGTTTTAATCAGCAACAGGCTGTTGGTAATGAGATCACTATCCCACTGTGCTCAGATTGATGTCATGTGAAGCACTGTGGCGCAGGGCGAAGCATGCAGAGGATGACAGGCACGCATGACAAGCTCACTCGCTTTCCCCGGGCACACAAACACACACGCACGTATGGAGAATGTCAGAAGACGGCGCAACGCTCGCACCAGCGCTGGCAAGTGCCCACAAACTAATAAACAAGGGCGCAACGGCTCACGCAGAAAATATGCACGCACAACACACAAAGAACCTTTAATACGCCACAACACCCTGCTGTTAATTTTCTTCAAGCGAGTAAAAGAGCTGACACAAATATAATCACACCCACACATACACTATAAACACATTTCGGATCCCAAGGCTCCTTTATGTCTTTTCTGTCTCTCAAACTGCTAAACATGCCTACACACAAAGAACATACTGTACCAGCGGTGAGGGTTGGCTAGACTAGCAGGCAAAAAAGAAAAAAAAGGAAAAAAAGGAAAGGAAAAAAAAAGAGGGAGCATAGGAGGAGAGAAAGCAAGGGCTGCTGGGGGAGAAAAGGTGAAAGGAGTGACATTCTGGGTAGCAGCTGTCAATTCGGCGGACACGAAGTTCAACAACAACGCGAGAAACGAAGGCGCTCTCTCTCGTTCGAACGGAGTCGAGACAGAAATATTCAAATAATATGGTCAAAATTTCATTTTGAACGAGCAAACGTGCATTTTTGATCTTGTTTGCAACAATTTGTGTTAGCGGATAAGCTAAGAGAGAAAAGAAGACGAGGGGGAAAAAAGCGGGTTGTACATGTGCATCCAATAGTTTTTCCTATATAAATGTTCCCCGAAAATTCAACCATGATGTCATCATGAACCTGTTGTGAACCCAACTCTGTCAACTACCATTACCGTCTCATTCCCTCTCCGTTCCCACTTTCCAGCACGGCCTCTCCATCTCCTTCCACTCTGTCCCCATCTTGTTCTTGGACTTCTTTATCTTTCACCATGCAATGTTGTCTGGCTGCATTTTTTCTTTTCTACTCATGCTGCATATGCTGCTACACCCTCCCCCCCAATCCACTTTTACTCCCTCTCTGAACCCAACCCCCAAATACACCAACACACACAGATACTGCTCACAGACATTTGGAGAGTCTCTGGTATAACAAGGACAGTTTTAATCAGAACAAGCTGGCATATTTTGGCCAAGACCTGCACTTATGGTAATTCAATCAGAAAGAAAGGAGAAGGAGGGAGAGAGAAAAAGTGAACAGGGGCACACAGAGGGTAGTGGAGTGTGAGACAGGGAAATAAGAAAAACAGAGGGAGGAAAAAGGAGACAGTGGGCGGATGGGTGGGTGAGGTAGGGATTGAGTGGTTTGAAGAAGTTTGAGCCACATGTGGAAGTGATTGTCTAATTACAGCAGATATGTATAAGTGTTACTGCCTGCAGGACAAATGCTGATTGGAGGGTGCAGCACCGTGAAAATGAGATGATTGGACGAGGAAGAAATTAAGATGGATAATTGGTGGAGGAGGGGGCAAGAGGAGGAGAACCACACTGGGAGAAGTGCTAGGGTGGCTCCTGCAATATTCTCTGTCCGAGTCTGAATAGAAATCAAATTTTTTTCTTCTAGTTCAGGTGGTGTCAACATAGCAGCTCCCTCAGGAGTGCTGAAGGCAAAAAGCTTCAGCCTGTAGATGGTACTAAAATGAGACAGTACACAGAAACTGAACATACACCTATGCACACCATCAGGCATAACATTAAAACCACTGACAGGCAGGTGATGTAAATAACACTAATCACTTGGTTACAATGTAACATTCTGCTGGGAAATCTTTGGTTATGGTATTTATGTAGGTGGGACATGTAACCCCATTTTAATCACAGTCAGTATAGACCATGGAAGTATGTTCTCAGATCACAGGAGCCTACCACAACAGGTACACACACCCCCGCTACAGAGCTCTGGGATGGCTTGAGGTACATGACAGAGGCCGTGGTGCTAACCCAGCCTCCATACTCCACAGGTCCCAATTCAACCAACGTCTGTGGGACTGAAACCAGCCAAATCCATGGAGGCTCCACGCAGGACAGCAGAGGACTCTGCCAATATCTGAGACACCACAGGAGACCCCCAGAGGTCCTTGTGCCCTAAAGAGTAAGTATTTTGAAGACACTAGGAGGACCTACACAATATAAAACATGGTTTTAATGTGGCTGATTAATGCACAATGCAAGACAATTTGTTTCAGGTGGAAAAGGCTTTATGGATTGCTTAGCTACAGCAAGACATTATACCGGAGGTAACTGGATTATGTTTTCCCCTGGTTTCAAGTGTTTTGCTAAGATTTTTTTACCACAAAGACAAATTAAATTAAAATTAAATTGCGACAAGTTCAACGATACATCATGTGAAAAAGAAAGTGTTCACAGGACTCTGTGCTTCTGTCAAAAAATTACGTACACCCTTACTACTTCCATATGGATGACAAAGGTAAATAGCAACTAAGTGCTGATAATCAGATGGCTTGATTGATTAATTGATCCAGATCCATAGGAGGTTTGACCAAAATATATCTATAAAAAAATCTGGAAATCAGGTCTTTGTTAACACAATGCCACAATCTTCCTAGGAACAGACGTCCCAGCAAATTTACCCCAAGCTCTGATTGCACAGAGAATCATCAGAATTCCAAGGAGCCACATCTATGGTGTGTTTAGAAGAACTACCGAGGACCAGGACGTCTGCATCTAAACAAACGACAACTTCTAAAAGAACGGTCCTCGTCTACTCATATATGTGAGGAAATCTTTTTACCCTGCACAAAATCATATCAGTTTGCACACAAAAATCACCATCAGATTACGAAACATGTTCTAACCACCCAGCATATGTTAGTGAACCACAGTCATTCTGAACCTAGAGGCTTGTGCGGTCTGTATGCAATCTGCTACACCCCTATTTCTTTATATAAGTAAACATGCCTATCTTATAAGAGACAAGAGAAAGTCCAACTGAAGAAACCTAAACGATTCTGTCCAAAGAGGAACCCAAAACATACACACGGCTTCCTTAAATGTTTCCACCGGAGTGAAGAAAGTTTAGTAAACAAACAAGTAAACAATAACCCCCAAAAAACAACAAGCGAGACTCCAGCTGGAATAATGAAGTTTCGGAATATTGATTTCCCCTGAGATACTCGCTGTGGCTCAGGTAAAACCCCCATAAATAAATAAAAAAAAGTTTGAATATCAAAGATTATATGAAAAACGACTACAAGAGAATGTAAGAAACAAGTGGAGGGCAAGGATCATGTGATCTGTCAGATGAGAAAACAAATAACACAAAATGTACACGGACCACCCCCCAAACATCCGGATTCTTCAGCATCCATGAGGTTAGGACTAAGAAATTAGGCCGGTATGTGATGACATCCAGCAATGATAAAAGTCATTTGTAATGAAATATAACATATTTTGAAATAAGGTAGATAAAGAATACTGAAATTCAACTATTTAGTAGTTAGTTTGCTTTGCATGCAATTTATTTATTTATTTTTTCATATAATTGTAATTCTGATCATTTTGTGGCTCATTGCATTCTGAAAAACTATAACTAATGATAAAAGGGCAATAATAACAACAACAACAATAATAATAATAATACTTGTTTTTATTATTATTATTATTATCAGTAGTAGTAGTAGTAGTGGTAGCAGTAGCAGCCAGCCAGGCCTTCAATATTTCAGGTAAACAAATTCAGGTATGAAAATATTGACAAACAACTGATTGGTGTGTGAAACGTTTGTACGCACCACTTTTTGAGCAGCATCAAACTTACAACACAATGGTTGAAAAACAGAATCAAGGTGTTGCAATGGCTCAGTCAAAGTCCAGACCTCAACCTGACTGAAATACTGTGTCGGGAGCTTAGGAGAGCTGTGCATAAACAAATGAACCCAGGCAACGCTGTGAAGAGGAGAGGGTCTCCTGATTAAGCCGTACAGATAACGATTACTTCAAGTTATTGCTGCTGACTGTGGTTCTACGAGCTACTGAATCATGGGGTGTACTCAGTTTTTCACAGGACTACACAGAGTCATGTGAAAAACTTTCTTTTTCACATGACTACAAGTTTCTTGCACAGCCTGTGACAGTTCACTTCAACACATGATGAACAAATGGGAGCTCCAGTACCAGGGTTGAAAGGTACATATTCTTCTGTTAAATATTCCTCAGACCTTCTGTGATAACACTGCCTGCTTACCATTTACACCTTGTCGCTGTCTAAATTATACTGGAGCATGCAATGATCAGTGGCTGACTGTTGTAAACATATATGGATATATGGATCTGACACAGCAACGTAGGATTTCCATTCACTGGAAACTGGATGCTGTAAAAATCTACAGCCGCGGGTCTCATGCTCACATTTTTTTCATAGAGTTTGTGATAAAAGTATAAGTAAATGCTCCACTAGTCTGCAAAGTAATTAACCAATATTACCCTAAAGGTTAAATGAGTTCAGAAGATTCCTTTAGTTTCTTTTTTGGTCTTTTTTTTTGGCCTTATCAGCAGCAGCAGCAATCAACTTTCTTCGCTGTGTACTGAAACAAAGGTAAATGCATTAAACTGCTTGGATACAGTGGCATTGGATGTCCCCCTCAGGATAATTTGGCACCTCTTCACAAGAAGCCGCTTGTCAACAGATCTCCGCAGATCTTGGCTGCCTACTGCCGTGCCTGTCTGCCTGTCACAAAATGTATCCCCTCTGGAGGGTAAACAGGGGCAAGTATCACACATAGACTGTTACTGCTGTCATAATATTAAACTTTGTTTTCCAGGTACTGTTTATTAGTTACCCTGGATGCTGCTTAGAGTGTCCTAAGGACCTATATGGGCCCAAATGAAGCTAACGATCATTCTTCCAGTGTACCGCTGCTCTTTATCGGCATGTTTACTCTCTTTTATTAGCTGTTCCCGAAATTCCTCTCAAATTTTCCACCAGTTGTAGCTAAATATATTTCAGTTTAAATTAAACCACTTCACTGCACAGCACAACCTGATATACAAAACGAGTTTACGTAACTGCTTTTTATTGGCTGATTTAAACTGCCAGACACTTCTTCTTCTGCTGTGCACGTCGGCTACATGAACTGCACTGCCTTCAAACTCTGCCCTTCTTCTGTCCTCAATTTGATATTGACACTTCAGATTAGTAAAGTCTGAACCTGAGAAAACCACTTATTACATCACAAAAAAAATATTATTTTATTTACAATCCATCACACTGTTAATGTTAGCACTGTTGTTTGAAGGTAAAGTTGTTATATACTGCAGTTATTACTTCACTTTCTTCTGAAGGGCTTTGTTTACGTTACAAAAAGTATTTCGAAACTCTTTAATTTACAGTGAGTACCTTTAAACTCACCTCTCATCCCCTGCAGGGGAAACAAATCTCCATCACTGATGGCTCTCTTCACTGTGATAGCCATCAAAAAGGAAACTGCTGCAGGACATTTTGGGCCTTAACATGAAAGTCACTGCCACTCACTGCACTTCATCTACAAAGGGAAAGAAAGAGACACAGTGTAAATTTGGATGCATATACTTTGCCTTTAGTTTGTTAGGCTTTATTTGTTCTATCTGTATTGTGCCCGAGAGGCGGGTGGAGGATGATTTTGTTACATAAATAGAGGCATTGATGTCATTTGAAAGGTTTTTCACAGTCCTGTGAAATAATAAGCACATATTTACTGCTTCCATAGGAATTAAGACGTTAAGTAGCAGCTAGATGCTGCTAATCAAATTGCCTTGATTACCTGATCATCATCAGCAAGCATGGGCACCTCTATGAAAGCTGACATTTTGGCAGCTTGTTGGTCTGGAACAGCTGCGTGTTAACATAATGCCACAGTTTTACCGAGAGTGGACGTCCTGGCAAATTCACCCCAAGGTCAGACCCTGTAATGCTCAGAGAAACTGCAAAAACAAACCCAAGAGCTAAATCTCAGACTCTACAGGCCTCAATTATCATCACAAATGTTAAAGTTCATCACAGTACAATTAGAAAAAGACTGGACAAGTTGTTTGAAAGGGATGCAAAGAGAGAGCCTCTTATTAAGTTGAAGAAATCACAAGACTTGTGGAACATTGTCTTCTGGACAGATGAGAGCAAAGGGAAGATGGCTGGCTGTATAGCACAGCACCGTGATTGGATTACATCATGCACTGCACATCGGCACAAACACCTCATAGCAACAGTCAAGCACGGTGGTGGGGGGTTGATGATTTGAGCCTTTACTGCAGACACAGGCAACTTGCAGTCACTGAGTCGCCATGAACTGTATGTCAAAGTATTACAGAGTCAACTGTGAGGTCATCTGTAAAAAAGCTGAAGCTTGGCCAGAACGCAGCCATTACAAAGGAAAATGATCCCAAGAACAGCAGCAAATCTACAACAGAATGGCTGAAAAAGAAAAGACAAACCGTTGCCAGACATCAGGATGATGAATTCTGTGGTGGTACCTTAAGAGAGCTGTGCAGAAACAAATTTTAGAAAACCTCAATGAAATGAAGCAATGCTGCAAAGACTCTGGGCCAAAATGTCTCCACAATGATGTGAGAGACTGAAAATGATCACTTCAAATTATCGCTGCTAAAGACGGTTCTGCAAGCTACTGATCACAGGGTGTACTTTGATTTTCACAAGGCTGCAGAGTCCTGTGAAGACTTTCTTTTTCCTGACTGTACTCACAGCTCCTTGACTTACTACTCAAATCCACACAAAATACATGCAAGAAAGGGGCAACGCTGTAGCATCTCCACAGTGTCGACATGTTGTGTAAACTGGGTAAATTCAGTGGGAAAATAATTCCTGCATTTTCATTCAAGCTTGAAACGTACCTAAATATGACACTATAAGAAAGGGCCAATATAACAGAATGAACTGTCACAGAGGAAGCAGTGGGTGATGGATGACAGCCCCAGGCACAGCTGTATTCATTCCCCCTGGAGTCACCTGCAGCAGTAAAAACATACCACTCAAACTGTAAATGCAGTACTGTCTGTTTTGACAACCCTCTAACACACGGGGCCTCGCCATATGGCATGCAGACAATACAAAGAGATTTACACAGCTTTTTTTTTTTTTTATTACCCTCTCTATAACTCTAATTAGAGCCCTGATGCTAATGTACTGCATCCCAAATGTAGTTCTTCTTGCATTTCTGCTATATACAAATACATCCAGTACCTCAAGTATGTTCAGTGCAAGGGCAGCTTAGGCTGATAGATAGTATTTCATCAATTTAAAACTTAGAGTTAGAAAGGTGGATAAAATGGCCAGGATTAACTGCTGAAAATACTTTAGTGGACTTACTCACGTAAGCTAGCACTGCCACCTTGAGGGAAACAAATTATATTAAAACATATTTTAAAACCACAGGTCTGACGGGGGAGTTGAGGGGATTTGAGGGTTGTTTTTCTTTTTTTGGTCTGGCATTATTAGACTCTGTATAGCTGATTGACAATTGGGTGACCCAAAAACCCCAAAAGATGAACTAGTTTTCTATCTAAAGTGCAAGTTTTAAAAATAGAGTCCCTACTAATATACAAACAGCTTTCCCATCTCTGACACATTTTCACTCTTATCATATGCTACATAGCGGTGACCTGATTCTTTGTGGGGACAAAGGCAAGACCCACATTGGTCCACTTCGCCAGAAGGACCTGCCAGGATTTTAACCACACGGTGGCGTTGTTTAATTGCGTATTACACTACTACTACTGCAGGTTTTAAACTCCCTCTCAATAGAAGCAACCCAAGAAATTAGATGCTTATTGTTGTACTATTATTATTATTATTGTTGCTTATATATATATATATATATATATATATATATATATATATATATATATATATATATATATACACACACACACACATATACATATATATATACACACACATATATATATACACACATATATATATATATATACACACACATATATATATATATATATATATATATATATATATATATATATATATATATATATATACACACACATATATATATATATATATACATACACACATATATATATATATACACATATATATATATATATATATATATATATATATATATATATGTGTATATATATATATGTATATATATATATATATATATATGTGTATATATATATATATATATATATATATATATGTATATGTGTGTATATATGTGTATATATATATATATATATATATATATATATATATATATATATATATATATATATATATATATATATATTGAATTCCTTCAAAATTATATTATTATATATGTTGCAGGCAACGCTTTTAAACATGTTGAGTTTTCCATATAGTCCAAAGGTAGATGTAAGGACGGTATTTTATCTGTTTTTTTTTGTTTGTTTGTTTTTTGTTATACAAGAAAATATCTATAGATGTTAAACAAACTGATAAATTAGAGTTACTTCGGACAATGCCTTTCTCACCTTACTGACTCACTTCCGTTTGAGCATTTAGTTGACGCATAACAGCAGACAGAGACAAAGCTCGTGTGTGGATAAAGACGCAAATGGAGCCATGATGGGGGGTGAATAACAAGTTAATATAATAACTGAAACCGACACAAGCTGATATCCAAACGACAGGTGATGAGTTTTATATCCCTGTGACCCCATAGCCTAATTCCCCACAAGTACACCGTAGAGTTTTACGATTCAGCTCACCTTTCTGTAATGAGAAAAGGGTTCTGAATAAGCACATCCCACCCAGCCCCAACCCCGAGCCCAAGCTACGTGACCTAAATTTAATTCGCCGTTTGCCTATCAGCAGCGGCCACACGGCGTCTATCGAGCGCTAGGACACGTCGGTTTTAGTCACATTTGAGCTATTTTGCGTGGCTCGTGTTTGCACAAGCAGCTCCTGACCTACATTCGCTGTGTCCCAGCCAATCTCCGGCGATACTTTGGCTTCTGGCAAACACAATCTGCACAAAGAAAGGAAACGTGACGGGGAGGAGGGGGCGGCAGGCGGAGGGGGAAGGGGGGGCGGCGGGAGTCACGGTGAGCGCCGCCCTTCAAGCACGTGCCGGCGCTTCTCCAGCGAAGATCGTCTATCGCGCGAAGACCTCCACCGCTCGACTGAGAACACGCGGCGCTGTTCTATGGGTAGAAAACGTGCTCTCAGCTCGAGCAGCTTTGACTACACTTAAAAGCACGTGGACTAAAGCTGAATATTGGTTTGGGGTTTATTCTATTATTATTATTTTACTTCTCACCTAATATTTATATTTTAATCTGTTGCAACATGCGGCTGCATTTATAAGCAATTAATACAGCTACATATATAAAAAACGTTATTTATCAGAGCTATTTCTTATATTTTGTAAATTTTGTAATATATTGTATTATTGACTTATTTCAGCCTCTTACTGTTATTGTCATGGAGCAACTGTAACCCACATAATTTTCTTAGGGAATATTAATGTATTCTGATTCTGAAACTAACACGGGCATTAAAGCCACTCAAACGGGTACAAGGACATGAATTTCATGCAAATCAAAAATAATGACAGGTTCATTAATTATCTTAAATGTTACTGACCAAAACAATGAAATGAGGATCACTTTAAAGTAATGTAAAAACTAAGTAATAGTGTTAAATAAATACAATATTAACAAAAGCACATTTGCTTCTCCTTTCCATTAAAACTTAAAGTTGTTACCCCAATATTCTATTCTATTTACATTGCATACAGGTGCTGCTGATCCACTTCTACACTGCAGTCATTGAATCTGTCTTGTGCAACTCAATCAGGGTCTTATTCAGTGCAGCCGCAAAACAGTGTAGAAATATACAAAGAAAAAATTACAATTACAGCTAACAGGAAGGAAGTGTGAGCTGCTCCCTTCTCTTCACCCTTTAGGACTTGTACTCAAAAAACCAGGAAGTGGGCAGTGAGCATCATCACATATTCTTCACTTCACATCCTGGAAACAAGCTTTTTAAACTCCTCCACTCCAGCTGGCACTACGGATCTCCCATACCACGGCAACCAAACACAGAAACAGCCTGTTTCCCACTACCACCATCCTTATCAACAGCTTACATTTATTCTTCGTTATTCCAAGACGATTATTGCATTCTGCTTCAAATCCACAATTACTGGATTTTACCCATCCTCAACATCACAGCCAACTCCATGCACATTGTGCTGTTTCACTAGTTTTTTACACTGCACTTCATATAAATTGGTTGTTATATCTGATCTGTGTGAGGTTTGTGTTAACCCTGCTGAACACTGTAATAAGTTTGTTTGTATACATTATGTAATACAATATCCAGTCTGTAATAGATCGTCTTATATGTATATAATCTACCTGCCAGGATTTACTTTGTGCACATTGATAACACCGTATAATATGGCCCATGTGTAAGGGTGTAATTTCACTACAATTATATAATTTCAGTGTATTTCACCTGAAATTGCAATGTAACTATATTAACCCAAAAATTCTTAAGTAAAATTAATTATGAACTTTTTAAAATACTCACAGTATATTTTGTCTAGTTTTTATGTAAAATACTTGAAGTTACACCCTGCTTATAATTGCTTGCAGTATGAATTTGAATTGCTACCCCCCTTGTCTACCTGTGAGTAAAATTAGGCACGCACTTCTTAACATTACTTACAATATATTTACTTCTTCTTTCCCGTAAAATACCTAAAAGTTACACCCTACTTCAAATAGCTTGCAGTATAATTACTTCGTCTTTCTTTCCTTTAAAAGTTACTTGGATACTTAATGAACTGTCAGCCCTTGTTCTAATGTATAGAACTGTAAAGTAAAATTACTTGTGCACTACTTAAACTTGCAATATATATACTGGTTTCTTGTAAAATACCTGAAAATTCCATACTACGTAACACTGCGTACAGTATAAATACTTCTTTCCTGTAAAATACTTTAAGTTACACCCTTATTTTAGTGGATCTTCTTGTAAGTATTAGTGGCTAAATATAACTGTATCATAATTTCAAGACTGAGAATCCGTTTAATTCTCAAAGAATTACACAGTGACATCTTCATTTTCTACACTGCACCACCAAATCCCGGAACCAAATCCTTGTGTGTGCGGCAACCTCGGCGAAAACAAATTTGAGTCTCATCCTGAGGTCTGAAGACGATGCCCGAGTGAGACCTCTTCTCCTCTTTCGCCGTCTCTCCCTCGCTTCACCCTCTTATCGCCGAGCCCAGGCAGCTCATTAGCATAAAATGTGTGTCAGTAGGGCAGCGCGAGCTCACATGCAACGCGCACATGCTGCAGAGCTTTAACCGGCATTCCAGTGTCGAACGAGCCCGATGTGCCGTCTCCACGCGGGGCTCTCGGCCAATGAGAAAGTGAGAAAGAGTAAAGAAGAGTGGGGGGTGTGGAGGGAGGAGTGGGGGTGAAATGTTGTCAGAGAGCGTGACACAGAGAGGGAGGAAGAGAAAAGAGAGAGAGAGAGAGAGAGAGAGATCCCTGATGCACACCAACAAACAGGAGGGACACACAAAAGGAGAGCAGGGAGGGAAGAAAAAAATGGTCACATTTCTCAAGCACCTGAAAACGTGCTGGTTATTTTCGGACGCGTGTTGCTTATTGATGAGTGTGGGAGTGTTTAAACTACTTCTACTGTGATCATGTTTTCATGGTGACTGTACATGGCAAGCAGCTGAACGCGTTGGGACCACTGTAATTCAGAGAACACCCTTTTACACAGAGATCCGTCTGACATCACACTGTGCAGACAGAGAGTCGAGCTTCCCCGTGCGTCTGTTCACCTCGAGAGAACATCGGGATCAATTAGAGACCTGATCTGAATTGCTTTTAAATAGTTTCTTTATTACTTTTGTTATTTCTTCTTCTTCTTTTGGGCTGGCCGGGTTTTCTCAGGAACCCCAATGCCCTGTGCACGCTGCTTTTGGTCTGAGCTTTGGGATACACTCTACATGCCCTGGCAGTTCATGACTCTTTCACCCGTATCAACAAAACTCTTCGGTGACAAGAAGTGGCAGTCAGTTCAGCAGTAAACGCCTACTGTAATACGGAACAAACGAACAACACCGATCGACTGGGAAACATGGAAAACAGTCCAGGTGGTAAGTAAGCTTTAAATTGTGTGGTCGATGTGTGAAAGCTGCTGGCAAGCAGCGCTGTCAGGTTTACTTTGAGGGTAATGGTGCAGGTGAGCACAGATGCCAGTGAGCTGCATTAGATCAAATATTGCTAATATTTAAGTAATATATAAAGTTTTACTGCCATTTAATTATTATAATTTTTATTTTTTTTTAATTGTCTGTTTGAGTCATGTCAGATCACTGCAGTTATTGGACATGTCTGATGCTTTGGGATTTGTATCCAGTTTAATTGCATCTTATGCTCCTTCTATATGAATGTGTGATATCCAGAAAACTATTTAAGCTATAGGCAGTTGGAGTTTCTGTGCACTGTACTCTTGCCTATGACTGTAATTCAGCTGTGCAATCTCTGGCGTGTTGCCAGGTGCTTCTGGGCTGCGCAAGTCTGAGGATTTTGAGTGAGTGAGCTGAGCTCAGAGAGGGAAGTCCTCTCCTCCAGTCTTTGCGGCGGACTTCCGATTCTCTGCATGTAAACAAACTCACGTGAAGCGCGACCCTGAACGCCCTCTGACCGGGCACGTTGTCATCCCACAGCCTTCCCCACGTTTGGTCGCCCCACCATTAGAGGCTTATCTGCAGACAGATAAGGAACAATAACGTGCTGACCCACCCGCGTTGCGTCCGCGTTTTTTTGGATCTTAAAGTTCTTGCTCCCAAAACCACTTCTGGATGTTTTCATCCAATGGGAGGTTGTCAACTAACAAACATGTGATTCATTAGAAGTTTGCTGGTCACAATCGTGGCACTTTCCCCCAAACACAAGTGAGGAGGCGATGTCAGGGAGGAGTCACGCCCACTGCTCCACAACCATGAAATCTGTGCCAAATTCTCCTTCCACACTGGCTCCAAGAGCCGCGCTTGGAGTAAACATGTAGTTCTGCCAGCCCCTGAATCACGATCTAAATGTAGCGAGAGCTGATGATGAATGAACAGATCATATCTGACTCATGAAATCGATAAGAGTTAAACCGCCTATTTACTCCGTGGCTCACTGGCTGAGAGCGCCATTGTTATAGGCGAACAGATAGATAAAAAAGCAATAAAGCAGTCACGCTCTATTGATATAACGCTTTAAGCCATTACAGCAACTTCACGCTGCACCTAGATCTCACGATATAATTTAAATCTAAACATCACGGACATAGGTCTTTGGTCGACTGTGGCCATGGCCGTGCACCCTGGGTAAAAAACAACACATAAAAAACCCGTTCGTGATGTTGCGAATCATGCACCTGATTTTAATACGCAGCCACCCCGCCTCGAGCTGACAGCACGTGTACACAGCCTCAGTATCCACGTGCCGCGCATGATTCCAAGTACACTGCTCCTCTCACGGTTGTTCCTCTCTGTCGCGCGCACTGTGCGCGCGCTCAGCTCACACGGGGATTCCTCTTTATTCGTTGGTAGATTGGTCAGTGGGTCAGAGGGGTTTAACCAGCCTTCTGTCTCATATTAGTTACTATAGCTGATTTTAAATGTTCATTAGTAATTAAAAGGAGCGTCCTTTTTTGGGGGGTAGCCTATCACAGGACGTGGGATGTGAAAGAACACACTAACCTACATTTGCCAGCATCAACTAGTTTTTTGGGTGACAAGGCCAAGCCGTTTCAATTACACTCTGGTATTTCTGTTTGGGCGGTGTAATGGAACAAAATAAGACGATAAATACCAGACTGAAGTCATTATCATAGGGGCACTGAGCAGTTGTCACATGAACTAAGGCTAACCTTCACAATGTTGTCAAGGAAATGATAAAAAGGTCACTTCAACATGGACTGTTGATTGTTTTTCTTTTCATTCAGAATAAATAAAGTTGTTTAGATTGGTGCTTTGATGGGGTGTTGTTGGTAATGACAGCACACAAACCCTTTCTGCAATAGAAAGACCAAAGCATGTGAAAGGTTATTTATTTCTAAGGGTTACAGTAAAATCAGATGACACAATAAAACCTGTTCTGACTTCCTTTCACATTGTTTCAATATTATATGGATATTTATTTTAAAGCTGTCTCTATCAATAGTACCTAGTCAACCTTTCTGGATGATTTTCAGTCCATCCATCCATTTTCTTCCGCTTATCCAATTCAGGGTCATGGTTGGGTTGGAGCCTATCCCACCTGTCACACGGAGGGAGGTGAGAGGTGGGGTACAGCCTGCACAGGTTGCCATTCTATAGCAATTCTAACACTCAGAGACAGATAACCATTCATGTTGACAAAATCAGTAAACCTAGACTCTCCAGTTAACCTGACGTACATGTCTTTGCATGGTGGGAGGGAGCTGCAGCACATGTGAGAACCCAAGCAGGCAAGAGGTGAAAATGCAAACTCCACACAGAAAGGCCACAGCTGGCCGGTGGATTCAAACTCAGGGCCTTCTTGCTGTGAGGCAACCATGGCACCACCATGCTGCCCATATTCAGTTTCACAGCAGTCAAATGGAAGATGAGTACTTTAATAAGTGTTCATCGTGTAATTGGGATATAATGTCATGGTATCAACCCGCTTCAGGGTGCCGTGACGTGTTCAACCTCACTCCTTTCAACTGAAAAAGTACCAGAAAGATTGTGGGTGCAGTAGTTGAATGACTAAGCTAATCAGTAGCAGTAAGAATCTGCAATAGGAGTGGTTAATGGTATGACTCTGTGATGAGAATGAATGCAGAGAAACACTGCAGCTGTTCATGACCAGCTCTCATGAACCCTGTAGTCTTCATGGAGTTTTCCTCTCCTTGATCTCAAAGCGTGATTATTGACCAACTTACAAAAAAATGCAACATGTTTAAGCAGATGAATGCATATGTTGGGCACTAGCAGGAAAATGAAACCAGATTCATTGTGTTAGATTAAAAAGATGTCACTCCTGAGAATAAATGCTTTTTTCTAGGCTACATTTGCATTGCTCAGCCCCGAGGATCTACATGTAATCCTTTGAACTTGAGAACTCCTTAAACAAAGTTCAAATTGGGTCAGCCTCTTCCATTATGTTAATTAAAAAAAATCTTCTCAACTGCTTCTAATGTGAAAAAAAACCTGCCCGCTGTTCCTTCTAAGAACTATCCTCCATGACAAACGCTTCATAAATGAGCAGATGACACGAAGCCAGTAGTTGCACGTGGAGGGAGGCTTACTGCCCATGCACAGAGGTAAACGTTCACATGACAGAGGACAGTCAAGTTGCAAATGGAGCATGATTTCCTCATTTTCTATGGGCGTCCGTGCATGCCCAGGGGGAGGGAACACACGAGATGGGAAGTCAGAGAGGACTGGCAAAAAAGAAAGAAAGAAAAAAAAAAAAGGAGGCGGTTGTATTGTTTATTCCGTAGTTCTTGTGGCTCTATGTGTATCCGCAAGTCACATGTTGTAACCTGTGCCTGAGGACAGCGGGGGTGACATTCCCGGAGCTCATTCCGTAGCCCAGTCAAGCCATATTCCAGGAAATCGTTACAAGCGTTCAGAATATGGAATGTTTTTCTACTCGACGAGCGGGGCGGGGTTGTGACTTCTGAGCGTAGAAAGTGGGTGTGGAAGAGCCAGTGTGTCTGCAGCATGTCACCCTGCCCTCCGCAGGTGAGCCACATGCCCAGAAAACTACCTCTCTCACACATCATGCAGAAAAACTTAACAAGCAACATTTGCGTGCGCAGGGAAGTAACCGCCTGCCCAGAGCTGCCACCCCACACACGTCCACACACATACACGCATACCCTGTTGGAGCAGTCAGTGTTGACACGTGTAAGCGGTGGAATTAAGGAGGCACTTAGAGCTAAACAGCAATCCAGCACGTGTTTTCTCAAGAAGAGAAAGCAAAAGAGACAGGGCACACTTTTCTCAAATGATTCCAGGTCCTTGAGAGGAAATGTGCACAGAATTACAGAGCAGACATTCTAATTATATTTACACCGCTTTGGATAATACTGCCACACACAGAGCAGGCATTTTTGACTTTGACTACATTAACCTTTTGGGTGGTATATTCACAGACCTGATACATTACAAGTAGCTTGATACTGACCCACAAGGTATGATCACAATCATAATGTGAGAATATCTGATGCAGTGTCTGGGTGAAGAATTGTGCGTGCAGGAAATGTTACAGTTGGCAGGTCTTCTTGGATACTTGACACAGTGATCTGATAAAAAATGAACAAGTGGTTCAAACTGTGAGCTAAATACGGGGGGGTGTACCAAAGTAAGCCTAAATCCATAAATTCTTTAAATTATTTGAAGAGATAATCACTCACTTATATTACCATAAATTAAAACAATTATGGTAGCTTTAAAGGTAGGGAAGATTGCTTGGTGGGTTTTTTCCTCCCTCTAGCCTGATTCATCTGAACACGCACACACAAAAAGCACAATGTCAGCCTTTGAAATTGTGTTAAAGTGTGAAAACAGTGACCGGCAACAACGTGACTGTTGCCCTCTGCGCAGTTTCTAGTGACTCAGTGGAATTCATTAACTTGTTCCGTTCCCCGCTTGCTCTCCTCCGTATCTCTAGCCACAGCATTAAAAGCCTTCTCCACTCCAAACGTGATCTGCCCTAGCGCTTGTTATGGCACTGCTGCTGTTGTTGTCTACACGGGACTGCGCAAAGAGCCTTGTGAGCCAGGCGGGAACTGTGTCAAGAGTCCATGTGAGCTCCTGGTCAGGTGGCTGGCGGATAGATGGGTCTGCAGGCCCGGAGCCGGAAAGGGGAGGGAGGAAGGGAGGAGGATAAGAGAAAAAGGGAGGGGGGAAAGGCGGAGGGAGTGTAGAAAGGACTCAGTTCTGAAAGCAAGCATGCAGGGAGCTGGCTGGCTCAGCCTGCACGTGAGGGGCAGTCTTTCATCTTGCGGGGAGGAACACTGTCTGCAAAGGAAAGGGCGGGGGTGGTGGTGGTGACGGAGGGGTTTGGGTGTTGTGTTTAGAAGTAATAGGGCATTTCCAACTTGATCTGATATCCATAAACAAAGGCCTGTTTGTGAACTCTCTGTGGTTCTCATTGTGAACATACAGTGACTTACTGTCATAATATGATATGATGTATTTAATGGTGTTCCCTATTCCAGAAGGTTTGGTGTGTGTGATGTGATATATCGTAGGCTATTTTATTAGTTTATGATTGTTTGTGACAGTTGAGAGATGTAGATCTTTAACTAGATGGCATGCTGTGTCTATTTCAGTTACTACCTCTCCTATTTTTCCATCACTCATCAGTAAAAGCATTGTCAAGCAGGTTACTTGAAGGTATGATTCGGCAGGACTTGGGCATTTTTTCCCTTATCTCATTCTTATCAGATTAAAAACTGAAAAGACTGCACAAAAATATCCCGGTCAGAGTTGTTGTTCCTCAAGCTGTCACTTTTCTTTCTTTCTTTTTTTTTCTTCTCTTTTCTAAATTGTTCATCGGATCAAATTTCTGTTGTCCCAACAAGGTCAGGGTTTTGTGTCTGTGTTTGCAAAAGTCTGCCAAGTAAGCTCAGATGAAAGCAGATGATTGCTCAACACTTCAACTCTCTACTAGTTTGTGCCTGTGCACTGAGTTTTGGACCCTCTGTGCTCTTTCAGGTGGTGTTATCTTGTACGCTGGCTCGTCTGGAAGTGCCAGTCCGAGTCCTGGCAGCCCGTCAAGTGGATACCAGACCCAGTCGCCCTCCTCCCACTCGCAGCCTTCATCCCCGGAGGGTGTCTCCTTTCAGGAGATCGGAGCCTTGAAGCAAAGAGGGGAGCCAGGGGGAGGAACACCTTCCCCGAAAATGGTCTTTCAGTTTCCCGAAGTTAACAGTGCTCCAGTTGCGCAAATTATGACGGTGTCATCACCGACCTACAACCATCCCACCGTTGCCAAAAGGCCTTGTGGCTTCACTGGCACGTTCACCAGTAAGTACCTACTCGCCACCCTCCTCCCTGTTCTCCTCCTTCCTTGGCCATCAGCAGTTTTTCATTGTGTTTCTTCACCTGACAACCGTTGTGACTTCCTCTTTCACAGAAACCGGAGGTATGGTGCTTCTGTGTAAGGTGTGCGGGGACATCGCATCTGGGTTCCATTATGGCGTGCATGCCTGCGAGGGCTGCAAGGTGAGACCAAAGAAAGGTTATATTATGCCACGTCTTTCCTTTTCATTGTGTACAAAAAACACAATGACACAAAAGTCACCCTTCACAGCCTCTATTCTTCATACCCTCCTTCCGCAGGGTTTCTTCAGACGCAGCATTCAGCAGAATATCCACTACAAGATGTGTGTGAAGAATGAAAACTGTCTCATCATGCGCATGAACCGTAATCGGTGCCAGCACTGTCGCTTCAAGAAGTGTCTCTCCGTGGGCATGTCCAGAGATGGTGAGAGATCATGTCATTGCATGAAGATATTTAGACATAAGTAAATTCTGATGGATTTATTCCCACCAGTATTTTACACTGGCTTAAACAGTGAATCGTTTTAATCCGCTTTGTACAAGATGCGAAAACAAAGTCCAAATTCATTTCTGTCACAGCTTACAACAAAGGCATAATCCCACTGTCAAAGCCACTTGCCTTACTCCTCATCAAAAAGTTGAATTTTCTACTTATCTCCTTTCCACTACTTCCTCCTCTTGTCTTTGTCCTCCTCTGCCTCCCTTTCTCCTTGCGCTGCTCTCTGATTAATGGCAAGAGGAGCTGGAGAGTCCCAGTAGTCATCAGTCATGTAGAAACTGTGAAAAATACTAGTTTATTTTAGGAAACTGGGGCACAAAGTTGTTGATTACCCTTCCCGTTCGCAGTCACGTACGCTCTTTCCCGACACGGGCATTTCAAATCATTTGAGATTTAATGTTATTCTGTCCAGTTAATCACAAAAACATACACTGCTTCAATTTGAATATTAAACATATGATTGCAGGTAATCAGCTTTTGTGTGTTATTTTCACCTTCAGGAGTTAAATCTCCAGGGGAAGATGGCTAAACTAGGTGATAATAAATCACGTTTTTTTCTTTTTCTTTCTGGTGCAAACATTTTTAGCTGACCCCCCCCCCCCCCCAAAAAAAGCCAGAAGCGAGAAATCAACTGCTAATTCATCAGATTTGAAACATTTATATTTTGTGAATAAGCACACAAAACACCGTAAATGAAAAATACGATAATAACAACATAACGTTCATGGGAAAGGTAGCTCCACCCACTTTCTGGTTTTCGGCTGATGTCTGCGACTCGCCAGCATGAAATTGATTTTTGATCAGCCGCCTTCGACCCTTTGTCTTTTCGGCTCTCTCACCTGCCTTTCTGTACCTCTGACCTTTCCACTCATCACCCACTGTGTCACTCTGCTAATGACACCACGTTTGGTGGTATTGACCCAGTGACCTACTTCTAGAGGAAAAAAAGAGAGAGCCTGCGCTTCACTGAAAGGCAGAAAGAGAAGGACTCGTGGGGGAGGAGGAGGTGGTGTAGCATACAGTGTACTATAAATAGGACTGTCAGTGGAGGTAGGGCATCGAGGTGGGGGGAAGGGAGGAATGTAAAGGCTGAAGAGGATGAAAAGATGGAGGCTTCTGGGTCTGTAGTATGGTGTAACAGCTGTGATGGAGAAAGAATAGTCAGAGACAGATGAGAGATCTTGGGATTAGTAATACATCTAGATTAGAGTTTGAGAGCCACATGTAGGATATTTGTTTGAATGTGAACATTTTACGCATACAAGTGTCAGTGCTGTAAGATGCTAACAGAGATGCTCGTTTCTGTCTGCTTTTGTCCTCAGCTGTGCGTTTTGGGCGTATTCCCAAGCGGGAGAAGCAGAGGCTTTTGGATGAGATGCAGAGCTACATGAACAGTCTCAATGAATCGGCTTCCATGGAAATGGAGGTGTCACCTCCTCCCGACGCGCCGTGCAGTCCACAGAACCAGACGAGTGAAGGAGCCGGCTCCATAATGCAGTCTTACCACGGTAACGAGAAACCACTCAAGATGGCTGCTGGCAACGGCAACCTTGGCGCTTCCTCTTTCCAGAACAGCGCGGCGCAGGAGCCTGCCCTGTTGCACGCAACTGCCCAGACGCAGCACGCAGTTCAGGTGGAGCAGGCGAACCTGACAGCTAACTACCACGTCCCCCCTAACTTCCCCGTCCCACCTACAGGCAGCGAAAGCACCACCAACGCAAACGTCGACAACGCCAAGTACACGTTCTCCTCCAATCAGAACCAGTGTCCTGTCAGCGGTAACATGTCGTCTCAGGGCTACACAGCCAATCAGAACAGTTTCCCAGCCAGAGAGTCCTCAAACCAAAACCAGTGTCCCTGGAAGCTGAACGGAGGAGCCAAGGTTCTGGTGAGTCTCCCTCTCCTTTTGACTCTATGAAAGCCTTTTTAAATTCCAGTCAATAAAATGCCCATAATGCTTCTCTTTCTCTGTCTTCTGCAGGCATGCCCACTTAATTCATGTCCTGTGGCTCCGGCCAGTCGCTCCAGTCAGGAAGTGTGGGAGTCTTTCTCCCAGTGCTTCACCCCTGCTGTTAAAGAAGTGGTGGAGTTTGCAAAGAGCATCCCAGGCTTCCAGAATCTCAGCCAGCATGATCAGGTCATGCTGCTCAAATCTGGTACTTTCCAGGTATGCCTCTTTGAATACGATTTGTGTCTTTGGGGCTTTTCTTTTTACGTTTCTTTTTCCCTCGATGCTGAACTGCTCTTGTTTTGCTGACAGGTTCTCATGGTGAGGTTCTGCTCACTGTTTGACCCCAAAGAGAGGACGGTGACCTTCCTCAACGGACATACATACTCACTGGCATCCTTGAGAGCCCTTGGTATGGGCTCATTATTGGATTCCATGTTTGATTTCAGTGAGAAGCTAGGATCTTTGGGTCTGGAACCAGATGAGATGGCACTTTTTATGGCTGTCGTGCTCGTATCTGCTGGTAAGAGTCACGCAGCTATGTGCATACAAGCTCATACTTCTCACACAAACACATTTCTTATGTCTAATGCTACTTTGTTTGCTCCTTTTTTCTTTTTTTAGATCGCTCTGGTATAGTGGAGGTTGGCGCAGTAGAGCAATTGCAGGAGAATCTAATAAAAGCTCTGCGTTCACTCATCACCAGTCGCCGCCCAGACGACAGCACGCTCTTCCCAAAGTTGCTGCTTCGTCTGCCGGACCTGCGCACCCTGAATAACCAACACTCTGACAAGCTTTTAGCTTTCCGCATAGACCCTTAAGTTCAGACAGCTTAATGGGGTAACTGCCTTTGGGAACCGCCTTACTCCATATGCAGGCCTGGCTTGCTACTTTCCCTACACCGGCCGCTGCATGATGGACGGCAATTTTGAGAGATCTCCCAGGTCTGATGTTCCAAGAGAGCCGGGGAAATATGAGTGAAGAACGCAGGCAGAGCAGAAGGTGGTGGAAGCTGATGAACATAAACCGATCTGTGCTCCAGTTGCTTCCAATTGGACTGCTAGAAAACTGTTAAAACTGTAGAGTTCTTCCTTGAGTTTTTCAAGACAAAATCAAACCACCGTCGCTTCTCCCTCTTGGAGTTTGTTTTTGATGTAAAGACCAAAAAAAGAAGGGCGAGCCCGTTGATCCTCACCAGACTTTTTTTTTTGTTATCTCACAAAGCTAACGGAAAGGAAGCACATACTTTTTTGCCCTGAAGAAGAAAAAAAAAAGGACAGACATTCACCAATAATGATCTCTTACTGTAAATTCCTGCCACAAATGTAAAGGCACTTTTCATACATTGAGAAACCTCTGAAATCAATATATATATATATATATATATCTCAATAGAAATGTTTAACACAGTTTGTGTTTGCCCTGTTGAAATGACATAAGCTATTTTCACATCATGTTATCATGTGAGGAATCTTTATAGAAAAAAAATCACCCATTTGTGATTGAGAGATGTATACCATTTTTACGAAAATGAGACTGAGGTGCAATGTATTTGTACGCGGTGATCAGGGAGAAATTATTGGTCATTTTAGACCATGTCTGATGGCTTATATGATAAGATGTTCTGTTGTAAATTTTGTACAGGGCCGTTATTCTCGGTTTGTACCGGCGTTTGTTTGCAGATTCTTGGATATGTAAATGAAATTAGTATGGAGATTATTGTATGATGTCACACATGATTGATTTCTCTACAGGACGCAGCGTCTGAACGATGTGCTCAGAGTATAAACTTTTTATTTGAATATATAGCGTTGAAATAAATGTATTGTCAACGGACAGCATCGGCCTGTGAATATTTTGTAAATGTTTTATGGTTACGCCATAGATTACCATTATTAAATAATGTTATATAGCATCTTCTCCTTGTTCTCATCTCTTTTCATTTTCCTCCTTAATGCGATGCCGAGACATACCATACAGCCGTAGCCTAGCAACAGATGCAATGAGCCAATCGTGCTTCAGGTCTGAGAGCCACTGGGGGCTTTTATAATAACAAGAAACACCACTTGATTTTTGAGTGTGTGTGATAACAAGTGAATGTAATTCCAAAGACTTATGGGAATACTAGGTGTTATTCTTTGCTGAGAGAACACAGCGACCTTTTGCAGAGACGAGATGATAAGCAAACTGAAAGAGATAAACTGGATTCTGGTGAAGGATGAATGCAAATGTAGGACTAACAAGGCAGTTGGATCAAAATGCTCTTCATGAGTAAAGTCTTGTTACCAGACACGAGGAGAAATCATATTGATATAAACATTTAGGAGCAAGTTCCATAAACTGCAGCTCTGCCTTTAATAAGGCTCCATAATGTGCACAGTCACTGGCATTGCTTGTTTTAAAAGGAAATGATTTAGACAAGTGCGTCACACCCAGAATCATGCATCACAATAGCACAGCTTCAATTATATTTCTAGGTCTGACAGGCTTTTGACTGACTCTTGTATTTTTGAAACAAACATACTAAAGAAGCTGTGACTGCTTATAAGAATATAGCAGTCACGGATCCAACAGTAGTTCCACATTAGGTGAAAAAAATTAGCAATAGTACACATTTTCCTCGGTGCCAAAAAATGAAAAATGAGTACGAACCAGAAGCTATCTATCTATTTATCTACGAACGCACCTGCACTTTTACTGTCATTGATCCATCAGAAAGAAATACTGGAAGTCTGCAATGAGGAGAGCCTATAGTCCCTAGGGGTGCTTTGTTCCAGTCATGCCCATAAATCATGTTGGTCTACGCCTGCCGCCTACTGGACAGCACAGTAACGGCAGGAGCACGTTTTAGCCTCCCACTACAAGTGTTACAAGTTGTAACACATCTGTCATATGATAATCGTACAAAAATACTGAATGGGCTGCAAGACCATCACCAAAAAGCTTGGTGAGAAGGTGACAACTGTTGGTGTGGTTATTTGGAAATGGAAGAAATATAAATTCGCCCTTCAATCCCCCTCAGTCTGAAGCTCCATTCAAGATCTGGGGTGAGGATGATCAAGAGCAAAGTGGTGCATCAGCCCAAAGGAGGAACGAGGACCTTGCTAAAAATCGGAAAGCAGTTGGGACTGCAGTCACCAAGAATACCATTTGTAACACTACATTTTAATGCATTCAAATCCTGCAGCGTCCGCCAGGTCCCCTCAAGAAGTACAGATCCGTCTTAAGAAAATATAGCGGTCAGGTGAAACCAAAATCAAGCTCAACACCATCATACTTTCATTTTTACCAGGCAGATTAATCAAATTGAAAGTGGGCTGTTGTTTTCCTTTCCTTTTTCACTTTGTTATTATGTAATGGAATTAAAGGGCCCACAGAAACCCTTCCACCTACAACTTCACAAAATGATGACTTTAGTCTGCTGATAAAATCGGTGCTTCCTAATCATACTTAGTAAACCCTGCAGGAAAACCGTATTTTCGTTTTACTTCCTTACTGTCAATTTCAATTTACAAACATCTCTGCAAGCAGTAATCACAGCCGAGATTTCCTTTTAAATGTTCCCAGTTGTTTCAGTAATAGCAAATCATGCAAGGCCAACAACATTAGAAGTCTGGAGGTTTAGGTTGAGCCTAGACTAGACTACATCCTCTCACATCACGATTTGAAACAAACGGAACATACTGTCTTACCCCCCTCTCTCTCTTTCTGGTTGACTTTTCTCTGGGGAATAAAAACAGAAAGCTTGTAAAAGTCTGGTATTTACTTTGTCAGTGATGCAGGTCTGGCCGCCACATGGGACATATTTCTCTTGGCTTCTTTCGCCATCTAGTGGTCACAGGAAACTTTGACGTTAGAATTTGTATGGAGTGAATCTGGGATTGTTGCCCCCAAGCGGCGGACAGACTGTCCTCTGTTGTGTCTTTGTAAACGACCATCTCTCTGTCTCTCTCTCTTTTTTTTTAGCATTGTGTTATTGTGCTCTGCTTTAGGGAATAGCAAAATCAGAACAGTTTTATTATCATGATTTTTTCCCCAAACATTTATGACATTACAATGCAAAAAAATATGAAACAAATTCATCACCATCAATCATCATTGGCTGCAGTCAAATAAGCTCCATCACTCTTAATATATAGTATATAGTGTACCTCCAACCTTTCTATTATTATATGTTTTCAAATGCTCCAGCTACCCATCTCACAGGCCCACCTTCGGACTGATGGCACTCCCTTTCACTTACAAACTGCCGAGAAGAATCTGCCTTGCTCTCATAATACTAGACTGAATCCAACTTCTTTTCTTTTTATTTTTTTTCTTTGTTTTATTTTTGTTGTTGTTCCTGCCTGCTAATGTAGCAATCAGAATTATTGTCTGACGGCCAAAAAAAAAATGCCATCTGAGATGTTCTGAGAGAGGCGGAGGTGGAGACCTGACCTGACACATAGACACGGACACAAACATGCATTCTCACCCTCACGCTCACACTTTCCGAACATGAAGACACACTCACGCTCCCCATACACACACTATACTCCCTGGTGCCGGCACCTACACCCCCAGAGGGGCAATCAACCTCCAGACTCCAGACAAGATGGTCCGCTTTCCTCTAGGGTGGAGACAACAGACCGACTTGGTCCACGCAGCAGCAGAGCAGCCCACCAGCCTGCATGCGTTTGCCATCACCTGTCCAGTTTGACTCGTCTCCCAAAACAAACAATCAGAATTTTAGAAATCTTTCCCCAGAACTCACCTTATCACATGACCATAAACATGAATTCAATTTCTTTGTTTAAACTTGCGTCTCCAACAGTTTGCAGTAGGCCTTGGCGCAAGTCTCAAGCGTCTGGAGGGAGTCCAATAAAACAGATGCGTAATCTGAAACTGAATAACACATGTCCTGACAAAACAAGTTTTACCTTAATGTGACATGACACAGTGCTTTGCATAGGTCTTCATTTACCCCTAACTACTTTTGCTAAGAAAATGGGAAGGTGATGCTGTCATATATTGAAACAAATGCAGAAACGCATGGACATTTAGTATATAAGACTAAAACAGAGTTAGCAAAGTACTAATGAGCTTGAAAGTCAATATTTTAGGTCTGTTTTTATTCACAATTTATTCACACAGCCTGAAGTCTCTTAGACAAGCTTTCTAAAATAGGTAGTCTTCAGGAATAATCCCGTGGGCTTCTTGGACAACATTTAAAGCTCTTCTTTAGGTGTTTTCTGCTTTCTGTTCTCTGTCAAAATGAACAGAACAGAAGCGGCCTGGTCAAAGGCCCGACTCAAACCTGATAGAAATGCTTTGTAAGACCTTGAACACTTCGTTCATGCTTGAAAAAGATTTAATGTTGCTGAAATTAAACAGTTCTGTAAAGAAGAGTTCTTACTGCCACATTCATTCATTCATTTCATTTATTTGTTCATTTTCAGGCACAACAAATACCTATATTGAACATAAAATGCACAAAACAAAAAACAAAAATTGCCTGAAAAAGGAGTGGGATGAAGAAAACTTATTAAATCCCACCCCTATACTCACTCATCAACAAAAAAAACAAACTTCCCGCAGCTACGCCCATCATTGCATACAGACCCATCAACAGCCCCGGGCACATGTCTTAATAACAAACAGATATTACGTTTAGGGAGAAATTACTTTTTCCACACAGGGTCAGACTGGTTTGGATAATTTTTAAAAATGAAATCACCATTGAAAAAGTGCATGTTATATTTACTAGGGTTAATTTTGTCTGGCTCCTTATTGATCTTGAAGGAGAGGTCAGAGGTCAAATGTGACATATCTTAAATCTTTAAATAGCACTTTCTATATGTTGACAACACACTTCTAAGAATGATACTTTCTAAGCTATGAGGCTGTCACAGGGCCGAGTGGCCTGTACTGAACAGGACTCAGGTGCAGAAACCCAGAGCAGAGACAGCAGATGATGTAACAATTTATTAGGCTAAAGTGCAAAAAAGAAAACGTAGCAAAGACAAAAAAACAATAAGACGTGGAGTTTGACGAGGCGTGGCCTGGGGAACGTGGCTAGGGCGAGGGAATGAGGCCTGAGATGCGGAGTGGAGCTGAGCAGGGAACAGTCACACTGAAGAGAGAAGACAGAGGAGTTAGGGAGGTAGTGGAGGCAGCTCTGAAGTGGCTAGTTGTAAGAGTAGCAATTCTTACTTGCAGTAGGGGACATGGAGTGTTGAGAGGGGGGTGATGAGAATCCAGGGGAGGCTGAGTGGCGTGGAAAGGCTGGTCTGAGATCCGGGGCTTCAGATGGAGTGTGATGGCAGGAGGGCAGGCAGGTGAGGCACAGAGAGATTTTCAGAAGGATTGCTTGGTATCTTGAGTTCGGAGGTGGAGCGTGAGCCAAGGTGAATACAGCAACTGCAGCACAAGAGAGTCGTGTTAACAAGATAGATCACAGCAAGAACTTGAAGTATAAGGCCTGTTACCAACATGTGTTGATGACAAACTGGCGGTGAATGAACTAGTGATGTGACGTTCTGTATCGAGGCTTCGGAGCGTGTGTCGAGTAATGGAGGGGGCGTTTCCGCGAAGCGCGTATCGAGGCTTGCTTCATTTATGGGAGGAGCTGAAAATGATGACGTCCGAAGCCTCGCTACCCGGCTGTACCACGTGACTGGTTCATGAAGTGGTTCGAACTTTGCCGCGAGATATGACAGCGATATAAACCCCTCAGACTTCATTCAAAAATGTGGGTGTTTGATGGAGAGTTGCGGTTAGTGAGAGTTTGGAGACCGTATGGAGGTTTATGAGAGTGAGGAAAGTCAGGAGAGAATGGAGCCAGCTAAGAAGAGGAGGATGTCCTCCCCTGTGTGGGAACATTTTGATCTTATTCCTCCCAACAAGGTATGTAAATTTCTACAGAAGATGTATTTTCATGATACTGATGGTGCAATACAATTTATGTTGAGCTGTCTTGACTTTTGTACAAGGTGAAGTGTTTGCTATGTGCCAGGGAGCTGGGATATAACAGCAACACCTCATCCATGCTTAGGCACTACAGAGCTTTGCATGAGAATAAGGGGAACACCGATCGTGGAGCAAGACCAGGTGAGCCATCAAATGCAATGATAATATAGGATGCAGTAATGTTACTAAATGATATAACAATATTATACAACTGTTATAAGTTACGTGTGTGATATTTATATTTGTGCTTTATCTTTATTGTCTTTCCTCAGGAGAACAATCTCAAATAGATGAAGACCTGGTCAGCATGGTGATTGAGGACTCCCAGCCATTTAGCATTGTGGAGGACAAAGGATTCAAAAGATTTGTTAAATCATTAAATCCTAGCTATGTTCTCCCCACTAAAAAGGTCATAAAAGCAGTGAAAATTTAGTTTTTACAGAATAAAATGTGAACAGGCAGGACTGAGGCTCAAAGCCTCAGTGTGTAGCTGTCCATACCTCAACGTTACAAAAGCACAACCACTGTCCACACCCCAACCACACCTCACCTCACAGTAAATGATCATTTCCATTTCAAGCATTTCCAAATAATCATTTCCCATACTGCCACTATAAATATACACAGTATACTGCCATCACTACAATATACATGTTTTACACACTCCTTTTGTTGTTGACATTTACAGGCTGTGTGCAAAATGCCACACTCTTCAAATTCATGCCAGCTATTATTTTTACGTCCAGTAGGTGTCCTGCTAGAGCAAATGAAGCTTCATGAAGCTTCGCGTTGGGGTGAACCAATTGGATGAAAAGCTTCAGTGCTTCATGGGGCTTCATCTGCCCATCACTAGAATGAACATCAACGTGTGGTTTAAATCCCTCTGGCTTGATTGTCTGCAATAGGCTCCAGGTGTGCAGGAGCTGGAGTTGGCCCTGCCCAGGGGCGGATCCCAGGTCAGTTCAGGAGCCTTATGAAAATTCCAGCCACCCACCGCAGACCATGACAGAGGTATCATTAAGTTGACCTTGGCAACGTTGGTGTAAGACAGATTTTAATGGGTTGTCAAAATGACCCCCTCTACACCCGACAAAGTGTTCTCAGAATTCATTCAAAACTTTCTGAGCTGTTGTGTTTACAGGCAGAATGACATCTACACAAAGCAGACACCAAAAACCAGTTCTTGGAAGCACGTTATAAAATCTTGCCAAGAGCAGTTCAAAGTATTGTAGAGAGGCCTTGAGGTAACAGTTTTTTAAATTTTAATATTTATCTATTTATTTTTATAAAGATCTGTATTTATTTAAAGTGTACACATTCAGGGACTTTTTGTTGCAGCATTTTCTAGATCCTGCATGATTTCCTCCTTATGGGAGACAAAGTAATCTCATCCTACTGACTGACGATATTTAGTTTGTGGCTGGAAACAAACTTCCAGTTGTGCATTTGAGAAAATATTGAATATCAATATAAACATTTTAATAAAGTATAAATGATTACCCACACAACTGTGCTTATTAAAGAGGGGAACAGTACAATACATCTGAGTAAAAGCAGATTAGAGGTGATCACTTGCCGGTAAATCTCAGTGTATTCTCCATAATGTTCTTAACTCCATGCTAATTAGTGCCGTGTGTCTGTTACTAAAGCAGTGTCTTACATAAAAACATGATGTAATTTGTTTACCCAACCTGTTTGCTAAAAATAAGCAAAGAAAGAAAAGCTACTTCCAACTGTACCCTACTGTACTTTTACACCCACGCAGACAAAGATGTCACCAGACTGATGGACCCACATTAATTGATTGGTAGTTTTTGATGGGTATAATATATCTCAATTTTCCAAAAAATCTGTAAATATGTGTTTTTTAAAAATACATTTTTCTGTCATATCAACATTGCTGCACTGTTCTCTTTGTATTTTTTATACCTCAAAATGGATTAAAATAATAATGTAATCTCATCTGTAGCTCAGACATGTAAATCCCTCTGCTTGCTTTACACAATTATGAGTAATTGACCCTGAATACTGTTCAGAACAATTGTGTCCACCCCCCCTGTTAAGCAACAGCAGTGGCACACTCTGGTGGGATCTGAGGGTTATGGGCCTACCTGGACGTTGCTAGAACGACCTCTTTAGGGCTGGGACAGGGGTGGTGTGGGATCAGGGTTAGAGGCAGATTAACTACATGGCAGCCTATAAAGCTCCAGTGTAATCCGCACACTGCAGACAAAATCAGAGCAACAACTACTGCGCAAACAACCTTTTTTTTCCCCCACTCACAACAGCTTTTGGAGCCACAGAAGCGACATCGAACGAAAGAAGAAGCCTAGGAACTGTACATATTTGGGATTTAACAGCTTCACATCATTAAATAAACAAACAAACCCATTTCACCAAGGATTTCAGAAGAGTGTTCCTTCATCAGAACCATAAAGGCGAAAAAAGGGAAAAACATGAAAAAGGGAAAGGTATGTTTTCATCTTTCCTGATTTAAAATAAAGCTGTAACAAAATGCCTTCATTAAAGTGACAGATTTGTTTACATATGAGACGTGTTATTGTGAAAGATTGTTAGAATTATTCATATTTTTTTAGAGGTATGCTCTAAAAAAGCTTACAAACTCGATCAAAATCCAACAAGATCAGAGAAACAGTTTAACAGTATGTCTATGAACATACATACATACAGTTTATGTATATAATCCTTTGAGTTAATCAAACGTGGGGGCTTTTATAGTCAGATCTGCAATGAAAAGTATCTCCTGTACTATTTTGTTTTTTATTTAAATGTGCATATAAAGCAATAGCTTTAGAATAGCTGGCACATGTGTCTAACACTGTACTGTGGCTGTAAACGCAGTTATTGTTCATTCATATACTAATTATGATTGCGTACCAGCAGGTGAGCAATGACAATGAGCCTCCCAGCTATCAAGAGGCAACAGCAGGTGAGTAAAGTATCCTGCTGGTTACAGATATGCGAACACTGGCTGTCCTCTAGTTTAGACCTGTAGTAGTCAAAGCTGCGTGGTAACAAGTGAAACAATGTGAATGAAAAATAATGTTAGTTTTTGTTTAGCTTCATTTTAAATGCAAATAATAATATTTTCATGACATTGCACTTAGTTATTAAAAATGATGTAGGTAATCAGAGCAATGCTACAATGTGATGTCATGAAGTTCAGCTTTGAAACGCCTCCACCCCTTTTTCAGGCTATGCTGAGATGGAGGCCCAGTTCGCCTGGGATGATAAGACCATCCGGCGGACTTTCATCAGGAAGGTACTGGAAGCAAAATAAACCCCAAACAAAACCCCATGAAAACATAAATTAATAAAAGGAAATGCCACATCGCTCTGACACAGCGTTTGTCCACCTGCAGGTCTACGCCATTCTCATGGTTCAGCTGTTTGTGACTGTGGGCGTTGTTGGTCTCTTCACATTTTGGTAAGTACGTCTGTATTTATTTGCTCAACTTTACTGTCATTTTCTAATAAAGCTTTTTCTACTTTATTCTATGAAGCACCAGTTTACTTTCTTTTTGGTTGCTGTTTTGATTTCAGTGAACCAGTGAGGTTTTTTATTCAGACTCATCCTGGCTTGTACTCGGCATCCTAGTAAGTAAAAAAACAAAACAAAAACGAAAACAACACAGATGAAAACTCATCTCACACTCACATAAATTTCATGTACATTTTGAAATTGTCTCTGATCCTTTTTTTCTTTTAGTCTCATGTTTTTTGCCACCTACATTGCACTGTCCTGCTGTGGAGACCTGAGGTAAACCGTCTTTGTAGAAATAAACAGCACAAAATGTCATTGTTACGCTGATGACCTGCAGCTCTATGTTCCTTTAACCATTGGAAATTGTGCTGAAGTCTCTAAACTAGAATGTTGTTTATGTGCAATTAAGGGCTGGTTATCGGATAATTTCTTGCTCCTAAATATTGATAAGACAGAGTTGACGGTCATTGGGCCACACAAATTTCAGCACTTGTCCCAAAATTTCATCTTGAAAATTGATGACAGTGCCATAAATTGCAGGAACAAGGTAAAAAACTTGGGTGTGTGGTTCGACATGGTGCTCTCCTTTGAATCTCATGTAAAAGAGATAACAAAGATCGCCTTTTATTATTTGAGGAACATCGCCAGAATCAGACAAGTTTTGTCAAGCGACTCTGCAGAGGTTCTTGTCCATGCATTTGTGTCTTCCCCTATTGATTATTGCAATGCTCTTCTTTCTGGCCTATCAAAGAAAAGTTTTAGAGGTCTACAGATGGTGCAAAATGCAGCTGCTCGCATTTTAACAAGAACTGGGAAATTTGAGCACATTAGCCCTGTTCTGAGATCTCTGCATTGGCTACCTTGTCAGGTTCGAGCAGATTTTAAGGTCCTGCTGCTCACCTACAAGGCTTTAAACGGATTGGCACCTTCATACCTCTCCGACCTTTTACACCTTTATGTTCCATCTCGTGCTCTCCGATCTCAGGACTCTGGCCTTCTGAAGGTTCCTAGAGCCAGAAAAAAGACTATTGGAGAGGGTGCTTTTTCTTTTCGTGCCCCGTTTCTGTGGAACAACCTCCCCCAAGATATTCGGCAGGCATGCTCTGTGGTTGTTGAAGACACATTTGTTCACCTTATCCTACATGTCTTAATTCTATGGCTTTTAGTTTTTAATTTTTTATTGTTTTTAACTTGTATTGTGTCTCTTACCTGTATTGCTATGTATCACTTTTATTTTATTTATCCCTTTAGTTGTACAGCACTTTGTTTGAAAACGCTTTATAAATAAAGTTATTACTATTATTAAAAATTCAAGAAACAACTGAAAAGATGCTCTTTTGCAAAAACTCTATAAAATGTGTCTCTGTGTGCATAAATAACAAATCTACTGTCTTTTCTGTCATAACAGGAGGCAGTTTCCTTGGAATATAATTCTTTTAGTTCTCTTTGTGAGTAACATGCAGTGTAAAATACAAACCTTATACAATAATAAAGCCGTCACTCAGCCTCAGCCTCTAAGCTATTTTTATCAACTTTTCCCTACAGACTCTGAGCATGGCCTTCATGATGGGATTTCTGTCAAGGTAAATACACCTGCGGATGTAAGAACCATCCGTGTCTTTTCAAGCTGAAAGAGAAAATGTATATGTTTGTGCTTCCTCCAGCTTTTACAACACCAAGTCGGTGGTGCTGTGCCTGGGAATCACAGCTCTGGTGTGTCTTTCTGTCACCATCTTCAGCTTCCAGAGCAAGGTGCGAACTGCTTCAAACTAGAACTTCAAACTGCTTTGAACAAAAAAAGACAATAAAAGACACATCTTCTTCTTCTCTTGCAGATTGATGTCACCTCTTGTCAGGGAGTCCTGTTTTCTTTGTGTATGGTCATGCTCATCTGTGCCATCGCCATCTCTGTTGTCGTCCCTTTTGGATACGTGAGTTTAAACATGTACATCCTTCTAGAAGGAAACCAAATTAGCTGCAATTAATGAGTTAAACAAAAGTACTTGGGTTAATGCATCAGGTACTGCATTAATGGAAGAAGGATTAGCCTCAGATAATCTTGCACTGTGTCTTGCTTAAATTAGCATCCCTGCTAGCCTTCTTAAAAGTGTTTTGTAATGCATTTTATCTCACAGGTACCTTGGTTACATGCCACCTATGCTGTAATAGGAGCCATCCTCTTTACTCTGGTGAGAATCACACAGCCTACCCCCGTCTTAGTTTCCAGCTAAGTTTTCAAATGATTACCTCGTGCTCACCTGCTCTGCTTGTTTTCTCCATTTGTGCCTTTCTCTGCCACAGTTCTTGGCGTTCGACACTCAGATGCTCTTAGGAAACAAGCGCTACGCCATCAGTCCAGAGGAATACATCTTTGCCACGCTCAGCCTCTACCTGGACATTATCTACCTCTTCAGCTTCCTGTTACAGCTCACGGGAGAAGGCCGGGAGTGAAGCCTGTTTTACACGTTTCTCCTGCATACTAAAGATGTTTATCAGCTGAACTATTTGAACACTTGACTTGGATTTACCTCTCGACAGAACGACATGACTTCAAGGCTCATTGCAGCAACCTGTTTGCTCTTTCTTTAAGTGATGTGTTATCGATCTAACCTTTGTTTAACCTTCAAGTCTCTTCAGTTCATAATCTTCTTATCAATGGAGACCCTGAAATCCCAGCTTGAAATCCCATAGACTACACCGTCCAACTACTGCTAGGTGTTACCTTGGGAATCTATAAGTGTGTGTGTGTGTGTGTGTGTGTGTTTTGAATTGCACTATGGACTCTTAAGTGGATAAAAGCAGGTACAAACAGAGTTGGATGCATCACTCTGTTTATTCAGCCTTGAGCCAATAATGGAGTTGAGTTTATTTTAATCATTTGTTTCACATCCAATATGTAGATGCACTTTTATACTAGTGTATACTAGTGTATTATCAGTATGTACTGTATGTGTGTAAGCTCAGACTGGGCATTGGTATTTCGGAAGTAGCAGCTACTGTATGAGTCAACAGACTTTAAGATGTAAAGAAAGCAAACAGCAACCACAAAGGGAAAATGTATTTAGAGTAAGTCAGAGTAAGAGAGTACATTTGGCTGTTAGAGATCTGTTTACACTGGTGTTGAGAATTTACCGTGGCCTTTCAGCTGTTATAGAAAATAGTTTTAGATTAATAAGTTATTAATGGGAACGCTGGAAACTGTGTGTAATGAATAAAAAACACTATACATTTCTTTGCAAAGAACACGGGCTATGGACTTGTAAGTGGCAATGTAATTAAAGTAACACATGAAACCTATAAAAATTGTTAATTTTAATGTTACAGAATTAAACAATAATAACATTTCTTTGTATTGTATGTTTCTACAGAGCAAACTACACCATCCTTGTGGGGTTTGGAGTTGTGTGTACACTGACCAGTATTAGATACACCAACCTAATGGCACAGATTCAACAAGGTGGAGGAAACATTCCTCAGAGATTTTAGTTCATACTGGCATCAATGGTCTCTGATCAGTGGTTGTTCATCAATGGTCATAACATGCATATTAATGATCAAGAAACTGACCTTACAGCCCATTTTTCATCAGTGGTGCTAGTTTCAGTCATTGTGTAAAGGTTAGGGAAACCTGCAGTCAGCTGAGCCTGAAGAAGTCACTTGGACTGAGTGATGTGGTGACTGTTCAGGCCATCTGAGTACAGTGAACTTATTGTCACTTGAGATTATCTGTGCTTCGTGGCATACTGCACTAACCCTCTTGGATCAGCCATCAAGATTGGCACACTGCTCATAAAGAGATGGAAATGGAAATTGCTATCCTATTAAATCAACTTTCTTTTCCATGTGTCAGAACATCAGGAGGTTGACTCGACCATATCTACGTTCCTAAATGCAGTTGTTGCCATGTTATTGGTTAAGTACTTATTTAAGCAGGTGGACTTTAGCTTCCTGCAAAAACGAATTCAATTTAAAGATTAAGAAAATAAGACTAATGATACTGCAAGATCAGGCATCCATAATATGTAATATACACCCCTAATTTAGCAAAAATTTAACAGCCAATAATAAATCACTCACAAAAACATTGAAACAAGACTTTTATTAAAAAAGAAAACTGACATATTCAAATTCAAAGAGAAAACCAAGAAAGAAGTAAAATCTCAATCAATTAAAAAAAAAACAACAACAACAAAAGAAAAACAAAAACACAAGTTACAGACAATTTAGCAACTCTGGCACAGGAAGACAAAAGTAGCCAAATGGCATTTGCAAAATAACCAAATATCAAAACCTCTTTCCTCTAACAAAACTGTACAAAATGAGTTCTTGTATAAATAAGAAAACTATTCACAAACAGATAGTGAAATGCGCCAATCTGAATTTTCAAAAAGCTTGTGATCCACACAATACAGTTTATACAGTGTAGAGCTGTGTTTGTGGATCAAAAATGTTACTTTAAGACAGCATTTCTTGCTAAAATGATCGAATATTTATCTAGTTAAACTGCTCACTACTGCAACATTATAGTAAACTGTAGTATTACACAACAGTATGACTCAATTGTTTAAAAAGAAAAAAATTGCGACACTGGTATTAACCAAACTGAAATAAAATGAAACATTTTGAAAATCCAGATGTGACGTTATTAAACCAGCTGTTTGGAAATCCTGTTTTAGCAGCAAAATGGTTTGAAACTATGAAATAAGCCGTCAAATTGACATTAGGATGGATACAAATAGCATTTACAAATCTATGCGGACTAAAAATGCAAGTGCAATGAGTATTTTTTATTTTATTTCAAATATTGTGTACTTTCCATGTAGTCTTAGTATTCCTATATTTGTTATGTCATTTAAAAGGCCAGTTCCTTTAGTTTCCTGTCCTGTCAGCTCTGCTTTAAAAAAATAAATAAACACTGCATTGTAACAAGTGGTCATTTCATAGTTTCAAAATCTTGTTTTGTATTAAAAGTGATGGCTAATATATGGAATAGCATTTCTCAGAACATTTTCCTTCATGGTGCGCTGAATCTGAAAACTTGCAAGTCACTGTGTTTTCTGGACAGGTTATAATTCATACTAAAAAATTAAAAATCACAAAAACACACAAGAAGAAAGGGAAAAAAACGGTGAAAGAAGTGCAAGGAAAGACAGGCTATTTACAAAATCTGCTTGTGTCTGAAAATGTTCGTGTTTGCACCAATCGTAAAATCTGTGCTCCGTTTTTCTTAATGTCCATTGAGTCAAGAGCCCGACCGATATAGGATTCTAAGACCGATACTAGTACCGATAGCTGGTGATTCAAATATCGGCTGATACTTTTTTTTTCTTTCAACATAAATTTTTTGGTTTGTAGATTTGTTTTTGTGTCCTTACTAAGACAATATGACAATGCTATCTAAAAATAATGTTTTCTTATCACAAGTTGTGGATTCCTTGTTTATGCTGCTCGGATCAGCCGGTTGTTGTTTTGCAGAATTCCAAACATGTGCCCTCTGGTGGACAAACCATGCAGTGTCAACACATAACATGGTGGAAAGGTGTTTCTCTCGTCTCATCTTCGCTTAGCGGGCTTTATAAATGTTGACACCGACATATCGGCAATCAGCTAATAATATCGGCAGGCGATATATCGGTCGGGCTGTAGCTGAGTTCGGTAAAGTCTGCTCGCATGCTGTCCTGCACTCATTATGTAAGCTAAGGGGAACTAGGGTTAAGCAGCTGGATTTGTTCTTTTCAAAAACACTTTCTAAGACAGAGCTGAAAAAGTCCTCAAACTGTAGTCATAATTTGGAATATTGAGTGTACGTTAACACTCTTATTGCATTCTTTCTCTTTCTTAGAGTCAATAAAAGGCATTTTATACCATTACACAAAACATACGAGCATCTTGGGAGATTGGAGACAGCGGTGGGTGGCTAAAACATCTTTGGTTGCAGAAATGTACAACAGAAAAATTGCAAAAAAACAATGTAAGCCTTGGGGAAGATGTTATCTCGTTCGTCTTTTCACTGGATTCAAACATGAATGGTTAAAGAACAGGAAGAAAAGCTCCTGGTAATTCTACGCCTAACTCAACTGACTCAAAGTTCAAACAACCCTGCTGCCATTTCCACAGTATATACAAACTCATGTCAAATCTATGTGAAACCGGGCAGTTCGTCCAGAGGAAAAACATTAAGGCTTAGCTAGAAAGAGTTTTTGCAGACTTTTTTTTTTTTTATCACTCACAAAGTCATTCAGACTTGCTGTCTCACTAAAGGCTGTAAGAATCATCTTTAATGGCACTTCCATGGTCTAGTGAGCAGTCCTTTGTAAAACCATTATTTCTATTATCTACATATGTACAGTTTTTGATATCCGTATAAATTAAAGTTCAACATGTTTGGATGTACGTGGTGACAGCTTAACTCGGTGTGCTGACTTAAAAAGCTGAAAACAGCCCAGGTTTGTGTGTTTATGAGCTTGTCCGAGCCCGATGCAGCAGCATCAGTAGAAGTGATTTGGATCAGCACTAAGTAAAGTCACTGTTTGGTTCAGCTCTCCATTCTGGAAGGCTTTCTGCTAAAGAGGCCAGACGCAATGTCGGGACAGACGACGCGAGGTTTGGAACGGAAATTCATGTGAAAAGAAAACAACGTGCACAAGAAAACAGCGTCAACAAAACAAACAAAAAAAACCGACTCCATAAAAAGCTAAAAATCTACAGCTAAAATCTAATCTACTTGTAAGATTAACTCATCAAAAAATAAGGCAAATTAGCTCAAAGACTTTCAAGTGAAAGACAAAAGAGAGAGAGAGAAAAAACAGAAGACACTTAACTTTCTACAAACTAAAAAACAAAAATCACTGACAAAGAATCAAACTCAGGTGACAGCAGCATTGAAAAAAAAAAAAAGACTTACAGCTCCCTTTCCTCTCAAACTAATTATTCTCAGGGATTTTGTTAGTCTTCCATTCGATATCCCTCATTGCTTTCACTAAGCTACGTCTTAATTTAGTCACTGCATTTGCTCTTTGTTTTCACATAATCTCTCCTTTGTAATGCGGGCACACGTCACCACTTCAGGCAGAGGATGAATTCAATGATACCTGATGGTTCGCCACCACAAAACCGCTTAAAACCACTTCTCATGGACGAGGATGTAGTAAAGTATTAACTATTAACAGTAGGTGCAGGTTTTTTTTGTAAGCATATGTGGACTGAGAGTGATCCAATCATAAAAAAATAATTAAAAATTAAATTCATGAGCCAAACACTGGAGCTCAGCTAGGGGGGAGGGGGGGGGGAGCTCTTTCATGTTTTCATTGACTACAGTATTAAATAACTCCTTTTGTATAAACGTATGCCTCGCTGATCTAGAACCTCTAAAAAATAGAACTATAATTCAAATATAAATATAAATAATTGATTGTCTTTTGTTCTCTTATGAAAGAATGATTTAAAGTTAAACGAAAAAACAAGAAAGAGAAGAATTAATTTGACTAAACTATAAACAGTCGATGTTTGTCATCATCTGTGCGTGATGAGAAATCTCTGCAGCAGTTACAGGAAGAAGTAGCTTTAAACGGTTTGCCTCCCACAGTCAGAGCGACTCGACACACCAGACCAGCGGAAGTGTTTGTAAGGTTTTTTTTGCTTTTTTTAAAATCTGTACAAATTGCCCCCCTCCCCGCACACCCCCGAACCCCAACCCGTCCCGCTGCTGCAAATAGAATGTCAAACAACAACAGACATCAGGAAATAAAAATAAACCTTTGCATATTTTACAAAAAAAACAAAAAATCAAAAAGACACATTGTGTTTCAACTCTTCCTTGAATCACTCTGAAACATCCAGAATGCTCAGTTAAAAATAAGAATTTGCTATATTACGTACACAAAAATAATGCTCTGTCTTTTCCTCCTCTTTTAATTTTTTTTTTCCAAAGAGTTTTTTAAACTTCTTTTTTTGTTACGTTCCTTTTTTTTTCAGTTATCAAAATAGATCAAAGCTTCTCTTGAAGAAGATTCCCACCTTTGGTTGATCAGCTCTTGAGGATGTGAGCTGAAAAGTCTGATGATGTTAAGTGTTGTCCTTTTTCTTTAAACCCCCCCAAAAAAGAACAAAACAAAAAACACAGAAATAGACAAACAACAGACAAACACACACACGCACGCACACAAACAAACACACTCACAGGCATACACGTGTTCCTTTTGTCATCCATGTTCAAGTCGGGTTGCTTGGTGATGGTATGGAGCACAGATCTCTTCCAGCTGAATCCTGTTCGGTTGGATTCATTTCGCAGCCTCGGCCCCACCCTGCCGGGAGCTGCAAAACACACGACTCAGCGTTGACACTCTAAACCCACTCGCGCACTTGCACTGATCATAGTTTAGAAAACATTGCATGAGATGCTTTTAGACCATAGCAGACATAATTAGCTAAAGTCTTCCTCTTAAAATCATATTATGCAATATCAAATCATTCCTTCCTACTCCTTATTTTGAGTTTTTTCAGCCGATGGATACACACGGCGTGACCGTCTACCTCTACGATCACTGAAAGCACGAACCACACCTGATTCCGGTTTGGCTGCTATTGAGTTTAAGGTTGCGTCACTGTGCATACCTGGACCGCTTCCAGCACTGCAGTGACCTTTAGATGCCTGACTGGAAGTCTGTGCTTAGCAACCGCTGACCTCAAACTTACCTCAGAGCAAACATAAACTTGGTGTCAGATAAAGCCGATGGTGATGACAGTTGGCTCCCGCTGAGGCAGTTTTCAAACCTTGGAGTGATTTATCACCTCGGGAAAATGATCTGTCATCTGTTTTCTCCTTTTCTTTCTTTTCACAATCACCGGTTGATGCACCAATGAAGTACCCCAGAGTGAGACGACCACTCGGTGCAAACAGCCTCAGCCGTGCTGCGGCCTGGCGTGAAAATGTTTTTTAGTCACAGCAGCACAATCTTCACTCACCGCATGCCCTGTGTTTTCAACCTCTTTACCATGAGGGTTGCAATTTTGACGCAGCAGAGAAGATCTGGTAACCACTGCGGATAGTTTAAAGTGGGAAGAATGGGGACTTCCAGGGTGGGATCTAAACATGGCAGCAGCAGCCCTGGATGTGGTGCACATGTCCAGGCAAGGATATGACAAACAGCATACAGGCTTATAGCTCATGAAAGTTAGAAATCCAGTATCTAATATCAGATTATAATCTTTCATAAGAGCAACTAAAAAAAAAGGATTTACAATAAAATAATGTCCAGCTTCGGAAAAGCATGTTCATTTATACACTCTGTGCTTAGTTCAGGCTCCTTCCCCTCGGCTTACTGCATCAACGCGATGTGGCATAGAGGCGATCAGCTTGTAGCACTGCCACAAACAATTACATTTAAAATATTTGATATTTTGCTCTTCAAAGGCTCAATAACTGAGAAACGTTTAACCACATATGTAGGTGGAGTGTACAGAGAATTTCTCAGTTTTAAAGTCCCTATACAAAGAACAACACTCATAAACATGCCCCCATCCAGAAGCCACAATGACCATCATGTCTTTATTGTGACCGTGGTTCAGAGGGCTGGGAAGTTCATCTTGCAACCGGAAAGTTGCCGGTTTGATCCCTAGCTCTGTCTGTCTTGGTTGTTGTGTCCTTGGGCAAGATACTTCACCTACCGCCTACTGGTGATGGCCAGAGGGGCCGATGGCGCGATATGGCAGTCTCGCCCCAGGGCAGCTGTGGCTACAACTGTAACTTGCCTCCACCAGTGTGTGAATGTGAGAATGAATGAATAGTGGAATTGTACAGCGCTTTGAGAGTCTCAAAAAGCGCTATATAAATGTAATCCATTATTATTATTATTTTTCTAGAGTTTTTGATTTGTGGAAACCTCCTTAAAAAAAGTTATTTTAACTTAGTAATATTTTCACCATTGTAATCATCTGTGTCCCTTTTAACCACGACTTGTGTTTTCATTCATGCTCATTACAATTTTGCTAATTAAGCAATTTACAAACGTCTACATATTTGTAATTTGCAGGAAGGAGCGACCTTATCTACCTTAGCTTTACTTGGTGTGTTGGTATGAGTAGTTTGTGTGTTCTGTAGGAGTCTCCATTGCAACCTGCTGCTGCTGGCCACCGTTTTCCTGGGGTAAAAGAAAAGAAAAGAAAAGTCAGGTTTAGCAACTTAATAATTCATGACAACCACACAGATGTTAGCATAAAGGAGACAGACGATATTTTAAAACTCCCTTCCTAATCACATTAAATGCATCTTATCCTTTTGTGTGCATGCACAAAGAGCAAATATTGGATTTAAACTCACAGCCTCCCCCTTTCATGTGCTTTCTGTTGTACTTCATTCATAAATCATCCATTTTCTCATTCACAAGGTCACCTAAGAGGCCACCACTGCTATCACTGAGCTCCATTCAGCAAATGGCTTAAAAACACCCCACAGGTTCAGAGGCCCTACTGCAGAGCACTCTGCCTGGATCTGCCACAATACAGCCCTGGAACACACAGACTGCGCAGTGATGGCCAAAGTAAATAAAGAAAGACATAAAGAAATTGCCAAAGCTTGCCCGGTTAGGTAATAGTCTTAAATCTGAGGTTCGCATATGGCTGCATTCAGGTTATCAAAGGTTACACATGGACTCAGCCCAATGTTGGGCGGAAACAGAAGCAGACACTCCATTTATACAGGTTCTCCCAGCTGGAAATATTCTCTTTGGTTCAAGCAGCAAACACATGTGCTGACCTGGAATAATCAGTCATTCAACAGATAATCAACACGATGGAAGAATTTTTGCTGCTTCTTAAAAGCACTTTTAAGTGGTGCTGTTTACCTAATAAAGCAACAAAATGACAGATGCTTTTCAATATTTCATTATTTGACAATTTTTAATGAATCAAATATCTGGCAGATTTATGAATGAATAAGGAAAATGAGCAGTTGCAACCTAAACTAGGCACATTTGTTTCACAGATTAAAAAGAAGGCAGGACAGCACTGCTAAGTCATTTTGATCTCAAAAACATCAACAAAATGACTTCACAGACACAGGGACGTACGCCGCAGTTAAAGGTTTAGCTGGTAAATTCGCGATCACTTTAAAAGGGCTCTCGGGATATCGAGTGAATTCAATCAGCCAGCTGGCACCTTTGAACAACCACCTCCATTTCTTTAGCCACGTTCAATTATTAGTTACACAGCATGTCCCACAAAGGAGTTTTCATTTTGAGCCAGCCACCTCATGGAAAAACAAAACATCATTAAGACATTAGGAAACGTTTCATACCTCTACTGGGACGCTGGAAGGAGGCACTGGGGTGTACTGGGGGATGTAGGTCCCCTGCATAGTTGTATTGGCCGGAATATACTGTAGGGAAGACAGGGAGGAAAACGAAATCTGTGACTGTGTGTTTAGTATTTCACGCAAATAATTACACTTGTAAATGTCGTTAGTGACGGGGACAGTTGTTTGTGTGTCTGTTGGTACTGACTGTGCCTGTGCTGCCCAGAGACAGGTGGCTTAGTTGCTGGGTGAGAGGTCCCATCATGGATGTGGGCTGGATGGACATGGCATGTTCCATTGTTGGGGTAATAACTGTACCCTGCGAACGCACAGAGACACACACCTAAATGCAGTCCCAGAGTGTGACATGTATGACCTAGAAACTACATTTTGTTAAAATGCAGAGGTTAATATTCATCATATTTTATTAATAACACTGGTACACGTTTAATTTTTTTTTTTTTAAACTGTAGATATCTACTGATGAAACAAAAGCCCTTTCAGGTGTGCATTCCTCTTTAAGCTTTCCACATGGCTTCGGCACGCACCCTGATCCCTTTTCCATAAAAGCTGACCCAGCAGAAGATATTTTTCCTTTCATTTGGTTAATGCAAATCATAGCTGCCACTGGTCAAGTTCAGATAGTGGCAGCAATGCAGCTGATGCTGGGCAGCTACAGATACACTGTCCAGTTTAACATGCAGCGTAATTACAACCACAAAAAAGTATTGAGACTAATTCATGAATGGCGTTCCCTAAAGCAGGTCAATGCTTAAAGCGTACGCTTAAAGATCACAACTATCAGGGATCCAATAAATATTACAGCTTCCTGTGTGACCACTGAGGCCGCTTGTTCCTGTTGATTTCCATGTAACAGAAAGAACTATGTTCTTTTTCATTGCTGTGACACTTTGATTTGTATATCCTGCTTCAAGCGCTTTTTGCATTTACACTTTTGTTTATGCTTTTTTGCCCTGTGGGCCAAGTGAAAAGACCAGAAAGCATTGACCAGAAGGGATACTCACAGCTGGCTGCATGAGGTATGACTGATGGTGCATCCAGGACGGGTTGTGTACCTGTAGAGGCGGGAGTACATCGCAAAATTACTTTTCGATATTTTTCATCTGGTGCTGTCACAGTCCCCTCAGAGCCCTTAATGTGTAAGCTGGCACAAAAAGGTCACAAGAACAGAGACAGGACCTGGATGAAAGCAGCCGTTCTGCATGTTAACTTACATAACGTGACCTTAATGAGGGATTCGGTACAGAAAAGCAACAGAAAAATACATGATTCACTTTCATGCAGATTTTAAAAGCCAGCAGGGCTAAAAATGAACAAACAAAACTACTAATAATTTGAATATAAACAGAGTGAAAAGTCCCACCTGGTATGATGAGACAGGAGAATGCATGTAGGGAGAGAGGGAAGTCTGAGCAATCATTCGATTTGGAGCCAGACTGTAAGGTGAGGAGTAGAAGCTGCCAAACACACAGAGCAACAAGAAGAAAACATGAAGGAAACTGCAACATGTCCACAATTTCCAGCTAATTTAGCAACATATCTGAGTTCCTGCAATGTCCAGCAGAGGGCAGCCTTTTACCAGTCTCTGATTGCTATGTTTATTTTCCTGGAGGGCTGGGACTGTTTTTAGTCAGTCCGTGCATACCACTCACCCATTTTGTAAGGCTGTGGGGTCATATGCAAGCGTCATTCCTCCCTGGGAAAACAAAAAAGGGATTCAGAACCAGTGAGGTCATGCAAACACCGGTGCAGTACGTACTAAAACAGTCTGCTAGCACAGAGTGTGGACGATTAAATTCAAAACTTTCCAGTATGTACTTGATGTGATTTTTCTCCAGAATTTTAGAGGAGAGAAAAAAAGACGTTACCGTATCTCCGTCTCTAGCCCAAGGTCTTCCATTTTGGAGATATTTGCTCTGGTTCTGCCTCTTCTTCTGACCTCCGTCTGCAAACTTACATAATAAGGGCTCTGTGGGCACTGAGAAAGCAACAGGTCAAACAAGAGAGTGAATTCACTGATCACAGTGGAGAAGAAAACACACTCAGCTCCAGCACTTACAACAGTATCAGGTTTCTATAATACAAAAAAAACATTCCACGCACCGGGTATTCCTGGTGGAGTCTTGATGAATTTGCCATTGAAATGCTGAATTATGGCCTCGCACTTCTCCGTGGATTCCATCCTGAAAAACCAGACAGAGTTAAAATTAATCCCTCTCGAGAAGCGCTGTTTGCATTCGGTTGGTCCGTGCCAGAGCTGCACAAATTACACGTAATTGATAACAGAAAATGTGCTCAAGACACGATGGGCCACCATGCGAGGCCACAGTCTGACCTGGCAAATCCGACGCCGCGGCTGGTCCCATTAGCATCTCGGAGGATGCGGGTGGAAATGACCTGGCCAAAAGACTTGAGCATGCTCTCCAGCTCTTGCTCATCCATAGACACGGGCAGGTTGGAGATGTAGAGGTTGGTGGGGTCCTGCTCCTGTTGCTATACAGAAAGTGAGAAATGAGAATCCATTCGCTCGTGCATCTTCTTAAGCTTTGAATGAGGAAACGCGGCGCCGACTTTTTATTATTTATCTCAAAGCGACCGTGTCGGTGCAGACGCCGCTGCTTTAATCAAGTATTTACAGTTGCTTAAAGCGTGAAGTTCTCCCGGCTTCAATTTAAAAATATATATATTATAGCACACTTTCCTGGCACTCTTGCAAATAGAAAAATGTTGTCACTTTCAAAAATCTTTTTTTCCACACGGCACAAATTTTTGTGTAGGCAGCAGTGCGACCCGTCTTTCCATCAACACCTGCCACTGCACTTGGCAAATTGATTAAATTACATTTGCGTGTCAAGCATAATTTAGTAACAGAACCTGCTGAAATGTTTTTAAGCAATTAGTGACAGACCAATAAAGGGAAACCCTGAATAATCTCTCACCACTTTCTATATGTCACTGCCACAGCTGAGGAGGATTTGAAAAACCTTGCGTGCACGCTAAAAAAAAAAAAAAAACACTCTGACATTTGCAAAGCATTAATTTGTGCACAGGGGTAGCGAGTCGTGTTTTTTTTTATAATTTTGACTAATGAAGAGATCTTGATCTGTGAGTAAATTAAGAGGAGAGATCATTTGGTGGCACTACTTGAAAGCGAAACCTTGTGTGACTATGCAGAAGCAGACAGGAAGCCAGGCATGAAGTTAAAGAGTTCACAGAGCAACAGGAGCCTGGCAACCATGAAAAAAAAAAAAGAGGCTGGGCTAAAAAACAGGGGAAGGAAAAAAAAAACGGAGAGCGAAGAAAGAGGGAGGAAATTAATAACTCAAAAGGCTGATATTTTGTTACGGAAGGAGGAAACTTGCAGGGTAGGACCTACCCAGGCCTCTGCAGTCATTTGGGCAATTAGAAAGGAGAATGACAGAAAAAGAGTGAAACTAGAAAAGAAGACAGATGGGTGTCTTCTGACTAGCAGGCTGCTCTCTATACCATTTTATCTCCTCTTTTCAGTGCCTGCTGCATGCAATCAAACAGCTCTGCACACCACAAATAATAAAAGCTTTTTAAATTTGGATGGAGAAGAAGCTATCAGAAGCTGTCAGCGAGCGAGGCAAATCGAGTTACAACTGTTTAGACTGGACTGATCCAAGCAACAACCAGGAGAGGACAGCCAGTACCTCAGATACTTGCCAAGCTGTTCGGGCACATTTGACAGAGGTGGCGATCTGACAATGAAGAATTCCTGAGAACATTTATGGAATTAAAGTATGTCAACAGCTATCTTAAATGTTTTATAGCCTACATGAGTATCTCCTACTCTCAGCCATCTGGTGGAGAGATAACCTATTTTCTGTGATTGCCGTCATTCCTGCTAACACAGCTATTATGCAACAGAGGAGCAAACCGCAGGGGTCATAGGCCAGCTGACAGTAATGGAATTCAAAGCCATATGACAAAACAAACACAAACAAAAAACTCCACCCCTTTTCCCTTTTTTTGTTTTCCTTTTAGCTCGGCCGGCGCACGCGGCAGACGGTTTGATATTCTAACAATTTTCCTCCTGCTGTATTAAAATGTTGCCGCGCGCAGCTCAGGCGCATGAATGGGATTTGCTGAGGTGTCACCGTGTATTGTCTGTGCCAGGCCTTCACCGAGCTATGTCTGTTAAGGTGTGTCTGCGCGTTAGCTCGCTTGGGTGTTTGTGTGTCGAGCAGCGTGTGGGTGATGACGTCTGAGTTCAAACAGGGAGGTGCTGAGAAGTAAAAAAGAAAAAAAACAAAAAAAACAAACAGAGGGGGTGGGGTGGAGGGGGCTCTATTTTTAACTTTGCCATTGTTTCGCTGCCCCTACACACGCAGCTCCTCTGGGCTTGCAGCCTGGAGGCTGGGGTGGCCCGTTCAGGGACTTAGCACACACTCTAAGGACATCTAGTTCAAGGTGTGGTTCATTGTGTTTGTGAATAACACTGCAGCAGCCATGGTGAAGCTGCTGGCAGGTGAACCTGCCCTTGATATTGATAATACCATTGACTATAGCTCTTTTTTTTTTTGCTGACCTGAAATACCCACTGACTCTGAGACGGCGGTGTATATTTAGGTTTATATAGTGGTTATCAACACCTCTCACTGAGCACATGCTGTCTGGGTGAGTCAGGTTATGGTGTCCAGTTGCACTTGTCAAGTACAAAGATACGCAGGATTGTATGGCACTCTTACAGAAGCAGCTCAGTGAACTTAGACTCAGGTTTTAGTTGCACTGGACTGTTTCAGGTCAGCTGGCAGTGTGTATCCGTTACAGTTCTCCAGCGCTGCTCTGAGGGAGACCCTGGTGTTACATTGCTGCAGGTCTGTTTGGGTGCAAGATAGAGGGAGGAGGTAGGGACGCCGGCGTGGAGTGTACTAAGTGCTGGTGTCTGCCCCAGGCCCAGGCCCAGGCGATGGACAATGCCAGTCCATTGTGCCTGTCCCATTGACAGCGGGTGTAGTGGCACCCTCCCCCCCGGGTTCCTTCAATGGGGAGCCTCAGAGCCAGAGGGATCAGCTTAATGGGCCGACAAGAGTAGCTTTGACTTCAGACACTTGGACAAAGAGTTCAGAACAAGTGCTACAACAGAGTTCAGAACAAGTGCTACAACAGGAGCAGGTTTGTAACATACACAGCACAGAAATGAAGTACGTGAGGGGGAAGGAGACAGGAGGTAGTGCGGAGGACAGTGAAGAAAGAGGCAAAATGAGGATTTGAGAGGAGACCGAACAGAGCGGAGGAACAAGCAATAAAAAATATGATCAGCAAACTGTTTCTGCAGGTCTGGGCTGTGCATCACTGGGACATCTCAGTACACACACACCTCCCTATAGACAAGAGTTTACTTTGAACCCTTTCCAACAGCACAGTCGCTGCCAATTAGGCCACTGCATGTAACAGTTTTTAACCTTTTACATGATAGTGTGTGTACGTGCGCAGCAATGGGGCCATGACTCTTGAGCTGATGGCTCTCTGAAGATCAATACGGGTACAAGACGGGGTGATGGGCTAAACAAGGCATGTTTAAATCTAATGGTGGCTGGTAAACTTGGAAGCAACAAGTGGTAGATGGATACAAGATAGTTGGCTAATTCTTACCTTAGCCATCTGAGCCTGGACCCCAGTGGATTTCAGAGTTGTAACAGCTTTCTGTGCTGCTGCTGGACTGTCAAAATCCACAAAGCCATAGCCTGTAAAACAGACAAACTGATGGTAAAAATGCTGTAGCATCAGGAAGTACATGAAAAGATGCCATGCGCTTGCTGAATACAGCACTCTACAAAAGTGTTGAGCCACATTTCTTTACATTTTGCTGGAAAAATGGGAAATGAGTGCAGTGATTCATTGAAATGTGCAAGCAATTCTAACAAGCTTGAAAGTCAGTATTTGGTTTGACCACGTTTATTCTTACAAGCTGAATCTGATACGCAAGCTTAAGTAGTCTTCTGTAATAGTTCTTCAGGCTTCTTGAAGGACATCTTCTTTGGATGTCGGCTGCCTTTTGCTTCATTCTCTGTCAAGATCATCCCACAGTGGTTTAATAACGCTGAGGTGTGGGCTCTGGGGAGGCCAATCCATGACTGATAGTGTTCCACTGAGTGTTTTCCATCTAGGCGCGCCTCTACTGCTTTTACAGCGTGTTTGAGATCATTGTCATTAAAACTGAAGCCGTTGCCAATCAGTTGCTTTTCAGATGGTATTGCATGGTGGTTCATAATATGTCTGTACATTCCTGCATTCACAATTCCATCAATATTGACAAGGTCCCCAAGACTACTGGCCTAAAAGCAGCTGCAAACCACGACAGAGCCTCCACCGTGTTTTACAGTGGGCTCCAAAAACTCACTGTTGTACCTCTTTCCTGACCTTGTCTGTACATTATGATGACAATTTGAACCAAACATTTCAAATTTGGATTTATCGTTCCATGAAACTGGTTTGCACTGATTTTCAGTCCAGTTCTGTGTAATGTGGCATACCTCAGCCTTTCCTCCATGTTTCCCTTCCTTAAGAATGGAAGCTTTTCGATAGCCATCCTTCCATTGAGAACATTTGTCTTCAAACTAAAAGATGCACTTTTTGAAACATGTTGGTAGCAGTGTTTTTTATTTGTAAGGTGAACATTCTCCATTTGTGGTTTACATTGCACTTTTTCAAGTTTCGCTACATCTCCAAGAGCAAAGGGTTTGCAGCCAAGTACATGCCTTCTGTGCAAACTATTGGTGACTGTGGCAGTCTGCTACTGACCAAAGCAATCCGGTGAGGTTTTAGGTGGAGCATCCTCTTTGCAACAGATTTTGCTTGTCAGCAGTCAGCAAACTCCAGCAAGCACATGTCAACTGATCTGGAGTCTTTAGAGCTATGTGACTGAGGCCTTATGAGCGATCGTGGCTCAAGAGTTGGGAGTTCGCCTTGTAATCGGAAGGTTGCCGGTTCGAGCCCCGGCTTGGACAGTCTCGGTCGTTGTGTCCTTGGGCAAGACACTTCACCCGTTGCCTACTGGTGGTGGTCAGAGGGCCCGGTGGCACCAGTGTCCGGCAGCCTCGCCTCTGTCAGTGCGCCCCAGGGTGGCTGTGGCTACAATGTAGCTTGCCATCACCAGTGTGTGAATGGATATGTAAAGCGCTTTGGGGTCCTTAGGGACTAGTAAAGCGCTATATAAATACAGGCCATTTACCATTTACATGGATGTTCCATCTAATTCTGGGCCATACAGGAAAACAGTGTTTTCCTAACCCTTTGACAAATGGCATGCTTCGCCACAGCCAAAGAATGACTGAAAATGACATTCAAAAAAATATGTATATATAATAATAATAAAAATAAAAAAAAACATGACAACCCAGTCTTTGAAAAGATTATTAGAGTTTACCTTTACATTTGTTGGTAGTTTTGTCCAAGATGGCCTTGGTCGACACAATTTTGCCATACCTTCAGGGAAGAGACAAGAACACAGAATACAGGATGAATGAGTGGACAAGGTTACAACGAGGCAACAAGAGGAATCTGCTCCTACCACATGCATGCCAATATTTATAAATTTCCCCTGGCTGCCAGACTACAGGTGTAAACACGAATACAAAATCCTTTGTGCAACCATTTGTGTGCATTTAATGATCTTAAGAGGCACTGAAAACTTCGTCTGACTCCTCCCTCGTGTCTCTGTTCAGGCCGCCATACAGTAACTCTGTTCCCCGACTTTGTTTTCGAAGACAGGGGACGGCACCCCAGGGCCAAAAACAATTTGTTCCCGGCCTGTCTTTACCAGACACACACACACACAGACTAACACACTAACACCTCTCTTCTAAATACAGCTCTGCTTTAGGGTATTTTTGACTTAAATACAGCTTAAACGTCTTGTCACTTGCAACATCAGACTCTCAAACTGGGATATTAATTTTCAGGAAAATGCATTCTCATCCACCCATCTACAAACAAAAGAAGGAATATAGCGTGCGAAACACAAGTTCATGTCTTAACCTGTCATTTCGGTTCACAGCTGTCAACGGAGACGTACAACAAAGGTCAGTCAGTAAAAGATGAAAATCAGTTTCTGCATACATCCAGCCACATAAATATTGATAGTAGGAAAATCACCTTAAAGGCAGCAAATGAGAAGTGTTATGCAACATGCTGAGACTAATGGAATGCAGTGTTGTAAGACGGTGCATCAGCACTACAGTATAATAGACCTGCCCTTGTCTGGTGAATTTACCCAGTGAGAGAGGCTGGTGCTCCTCTGTTTGGGCAACATGGCGTCTGGGCGGAATGTACACTGTAACCTGATGCTTCACCCCTCCAGTTCGCCTTCCTTCCTTCCCACCACGTCCCGCTCTCTCTCTCTGTTTTTCCACCCTCACATGGTAGCACACTGCTGGGTCCTACACTCCGGCCTTGTTTCAGTGCACGTTTAACCACATGACTCAGACCAAGTTTGATGGTCACAACAGAGACGTGGGTAATGACTGGCAATTCAATTTAAAGACATCGCTACTCCTCCACTTTTGTCCTAAATGCAAAGACCAGAAGTTATATAGGAGCAACGTTTATGGCTCCACTCCAGTTACCGCGGTGGGGCATGACTGAATGTTTGCATTGACCTTATTAGCTTATGTCTGTGTGTTAAGTTTGATATTCAAATAAACGTATATATTCATTTCGATTATGATGAATTAAAATAATCTAGAAGCTCCGCTGCACAGTTTATAGTGGTAGAAAAGCTCCTTATTGCAGGCATTAATAATTCATCAGCCATTACCAAATAAACACAGGCTATGTTTATACTGTCCCAGTGTCATCTAACAGCTGCAAAGTGGTTGTTAGGCATGAATGTACACACACCCCTGATATAATGTAACCCATTCAAGCCCAAATGAAGTTTTACAGTTGGACCTCTGGCTTTCACATATGGACACAGTTGATTTTATGGTGGATTTTTGTTAGTATACAAAGCTGAACTGGTGCTGTGCTGTTTACAGCCATTCGAGAAACTGCAGAATGTGTCCAGTGACATTTTCATGTAATTATACTTCAAGTATTTCTATGTTGTGCTGTGTTTTACCTAGGGCTGCTCGATTATGGCAAAAATGATAATCACGATTATTTTCACTGAAATTGAGATCACGATTATTTGACGATATTTATTTAACCCTTTAAGACCTACTATAGAACCAAGTCCACCAGAGCTTATATTATTTTTTTACATGCTGTAGTGCCATTTGTGGGAGCATTTCAAGTTGCTATACATCAATACAACTGTTATAGCCCATATTTTAATAATATGTATGCATTAAGTCCATAGTAATTACATAAATTGCAAAAAAGTGCAATAAACTACAAAAAAAATTGAAAATCGCTTTTGTTTTGTTTACATATATTTCTACTTGGAGAAATTTAAGAGGTTTATCCCTCAAAACTTTAAATACAATAAAGTTGCAAAAAATAGTTTCCCACCACAGGAAATTTATTTTGAGTGTCTTCATAGTTTTATTTTGGAGATACAGCAATTTTTATATACTGCAGGAAAAACAAAAAACAATCCTATGATGCAAATTTGCAAAGAAAACAGCATGTGCATCATTTCACTGTGGGAAGTGTTAGGAACAGCTGATAGGAACGGCAAAGCGTGTTTCTGGAGTATTATGTTTTTGTTCCTGCAAGCGCTTTTTATGCAATTTTTGCAAAGCTATATGTGGAAGGAAACCGTGACCGAGGACAAGCTGATGGCATCAGATGTAAGTACAACTCCTCCGGTTTCATATGCAAAACAAATTATTGCGCTAGCTTACACGGTTCAGGTTCTACAGGGATTTAAAAATAGTTACGCAAAACGGAGCATGCAGCTCTGACCGGCTTTAAAGGGTTAACAATGACTTTAAAAAAATTATATAAAAAAGTGTGCAACACCACTGAAGTTTTTTTTTTTTAAACTCTTTTCAACCAACGGCAGTCACTCTCCAAATAACTTCTGCTTAGCTTTCCGAGCTTCCCTCGGGTCCTCTTAATCAGCGGTCTCCAACCTTTTTTGAGCCACGGACCGGTTTATGCCCGACAATATTTTCACGGACCGGCCTTTAAGGTGTCGCGGATAAATGAGGGAGGGGCTAATAATCGGCTCAGTCATTTTTAATGATCGTTGAAAGCCCAGATCGTAATCGTGATTAAAATTCGATTAATTGAGCAGCCCTAGTTTTACCTCTACATCACTTTATTCTGAATGCAAATGCCGTACTCTGTACTACAGGACGCTTTGGTTACTTTGAGGCTCCTGTGCAGTTCAACATTTCATTCCTGAACAAATATTCTGATTGCATTTTTTCTACTACTACGATGTTAATGAAGGTGGATAATCACGTTAAGGTAAAGCACCCTTCTGCCATGAAAGCAGCAACCCCACCCACCTGGAGTTCAACCCTTGTGTTTATGAGAGGCAGCCAGTCAAAGGAAGTTGACCTACTGTAATAGGAGGGTGGCCAGCCCAAATCAGCTGATGGCTCAACTTCTGCAAAACACTTTGCAACCCACCTCCGCCTAATCTCCTCCTTTTCATGTTATTCATGCTCTTGCTGACTTAATCAATGTCACGTGCATTGTCAATGAAGCCTGCTATGTTACGTGAAGCATTTGTGGTGGTGCTGCTGCTTTCCCTGCATTACACAGAACAGTCCCACACCGCCAAATAAAAGAAAAATGGCTGCAGAAGTCATAATAATCCTATTTTGACAAACACGGACCTAACAGAACTGCAAGTTTCAGACAGCAGACAACCTCAGGGACTGCGCTAAGGATTTCTTTGAAATTTGAATCACACCAGGCTAATCTAGCAAGGTCCATGAATAGAAACAAGGAGCTGGAAATTTGAAATAACCAGTCACCTTTAACTAAAACAGACTTGAAAGCCACTGGTTTCTTTTTATAGCGGTGTCTTTTCACTGATATAAAGCCTCGGAAGTAAAGATGCCGTACACACATGCGCGCACATCCTTCTGAGACAAATTTCATTAAGTTTATCCACTACTCTTTTTACAGAAAGCACTTTGTCACCTGTCACCTGATTATGTCAGAACAGTAAGCGTCTGATTATTTAGGAAAAAGCAAAAATGTTTGGCATTTACAAGCAAAGAGCAAAATTTAGATGAGAGATATAAGTGAAGTCTAGGTGAGAATCAAGTCTAAATATTTTTTATTATCAATGTGGATTATATGTCGGTACTCGAGGTATGAATATTGTCCGACTGAAACAACTTTAAGGTGAAATAAATGTGAGTTTGATCTTGAATTGTACTTAACTATCATTTATCTAGAAACCAAAGGTCTTTAGTGGCATTGCTGTGAGTTCATTAGGCACAATGAAACTACTATGTTTGTTGTATGGACAATAGAAATGTGCTTAAAAAAAACTGGTTGACCTGATGTTAGGTATCTCTATTTTTTCTGGTTTCGATCTGATGCCTTTAAACTAAAGAAATCTAAAAAACTCACTTAAGACTTACTGATCACTGAGTTATAATTAGAACCAAAGATAAAAATAAAAGCTGTCATTTATGACTTCCCCAACAACAATGCTATGAGTTTAAAAGGTCAACGGGCACTGACTGTGTGACCCTGCGCTTACCTCGGCTCCTTTGCAGGAGAACACCAACCAAGCACACTATGGAGCCCAAAGGGGCCTAAAAGACAGCCCTAACCCATATATGGTCATCTGACATTCTTTCCCAGCAGGCCATGCTACTTTTTTCCCCGCTCATTTAAGTTTCTCCTTCAACAGTAGCCCTCCCACCCTCCTCTAAAGTCTCCGTCCTCTTTCCACTTCTCTGCCAATCCACAATGGCTTCTCTGTAAATCTCTTTAACACTCAAACTTCCTGTGTTTCACATCTGCACATTTCTGATCTTCTTAGATTGCTCACACACACGACAATTCATGAGTGTGTGTATGTGTGGTCACAAGCCAAGTAAATTCTCCCTGTGGATTTTAATACTTCTGATACTTTTCTCTGTATGGGCAGGATGATTAAAATCAAAGTTTTAAAGATGGATGGTCTGTGATGTTGGAAATATTACCGGGCATTTTTAAATTAGAAGTTGTGTAAGCTTCTTCACAGGGATATGCTTTTACTGTGAAAGAGCCCTGATGGATGTGGGGCTGAAGTTCACTTCTGTGACGTACAGCACTCACTTGCAGCAGCCAAAAACCAGTTTGGGTGTTTAACTGCATGCTTGTCTGTAAAGCTAACTACACTGGCTAGGCTGTTTGTTTCCAGGTGTACAAGTCTGGCTTCACTGAGTTTAAATGAGGAAATATTGTAAGTTTCTTTTCTTTATCTCAGCACCTATCCCATCAAGATTAATTCAACTGACTTTAGTTGTGATAAGACTCACCCCTATCACAACTAACATAAGACAGGCATTTTTAAGTGCTTCATAGACCCAAACTAAGGTTACACCTTGGTATATATGAGCGCACCACCATAACTCCAACAGTCAGAATATGTTGGTTTAGGTTAGGATAAACTTAGCTTAGCAGCTAACCTGATTCTGTTTAAAGGCCAGAAGTAGCAGCACCTCAAAGGCCCCAATCAGCATTCAATACACATGTGTGTCCACTAGCACCGACAGATAAGTCTCGGTTTCTTCATTGTTATGAGAGGAACATGTGCAATGAAGAAAATTCAACCTGAAAGGCGTGCACCACGCATTCACTGTCAGCACGCACACACGTGGCCAATGGGACGGACTGTTACATACATGAGATTAAGTCTGGGGCTTCATCTACCACTGCAAGACTTAGATGCAAACACAGCATGTCAGCTAAAGGAATCAGAGAAACGTTGCAGGATGTTCTCTAATGTGTTTGCAGCTTCTTATCTCACACAAAGCAGCAAAAGTCCTTTATCACTGCACCCGTTCAAACACAGCATCTACACCTAATGTAAGCCCCACACCAACCTAAGGAAAACTCTCAACTGAACTGTGTAGACGTTGTATTGCAAGTCATACTGTCATCTAATCATCACACAGTAGAACAGTGTTATTGCATATCACAGATTGTAGTAGGTCTTCTGTCTACATACAGAAACAAACAAGAATTTGCATAGTGCATCTAGTTTACGATGGCTACAGTGAAAATTAGACTCTGGAAAAAATGTGAAGTTGTTTGCCAAAAAGTCTCCATTGTGTAACCATTTTTAGTTCTCTGTGTGTGTAAAATCAAAGGCTGTATTTAAAAGATGGAGGTAGCCTCCACATCTGGAAAAGGAAGCCAGTGAAGAAGTGCTTTCTTTCTAAGGTCCAGCAGGTGGCTGCAAAAAGAAGTCTGGTTGTTTAACACCCCGTGGCTGTCAAATAGCACTTTCCTGATGGGCTTATGGTCTCCGTCAGCAGTTTCCATTTATACTGAAAACAGCACAATGTTCCTTTTGTCTTTTTTTTTGGTCAACAGTAGGATTGTGAAGGTGGTTTTAGTGCCTCAGCTTCACAGTCAGATCTATCTAGGACTCGTGACTGGTTACAAAAAGCTAGAACGGCACACTCGGCTCGAAACTTGAAACAGAACTTAGCTTATCAATCAGTGATGTCACTGTGGTCACGTCTAATCCTTTATATACAGTGTTTTTGGTAGGCGAGGATTTCATAGATGGAATAAAGGCAAGCTAGATTGTTCCTTCATCCAGTGTTCATGTTTTCCAAAGCTAACCCCAGCCGACCTATAGTTTTATGTTCCACTTGACGATAGATAGATGGTAACTCAAAAAATGAGAAAGAGGATGATTTTATAACTTTATAAAAATTCGACTTGCTGTGCTACGTACAAAATAACCAAAAGTTTAAAAATGACTTACGGTTGGCAGAGCTTGACCAGATCTTGGTCCGTGGTCCCCGGATGGAGGCCGCGAATATACAGATTGGTTTTGCTCAGCTGTTCCCCTCCACCGCCACTGCTGTTGCTACTACTGTTGGTGTTGGGACTGGGGGGTGCCATCTGGTGGCCGGAGGACACATAGGTCTGCTGCAGCAAGAAAGAAACATACCGATTATTTTACTGTGCACAAACATTTATAGGAAAAAACATCGCTGATATTCTCAAACGCCAGCAGAAACTACACAAGTACGCTGAAGTTTTTATTAAAAGTGTGAAAATTCAAAGGCGTGTTTAGAGATGTGGAGAAATGGAAAGTAATCCTGCATGAAACAGATGATTATGTGGGAGCTGCGAAAAGTGATATCACACAGCCCTCATGTCAACACTCACCAATAGCGCTTTCTGAGGGGAATGTGGGGCCTCTTGGCCGACTGCTCCACACATAGGGAAAAGGGGCCTCTTATGCTTTCTCAATGTTGGGTAACCTTTTTTTTTTTAACTTCTAGAACCACACAAAACAATCCTGTGGTGCAAAAACCAAAGACCTAAAGATCTCAGACCAACATTTAGTTAGTCTCATGATGCAGAAATAAATAATAGCCTTGATGTTAACAATGTCTACTTTGTAGTGCGACTCGCTGCCTCGTGTTACCTCAAATGAAAAAAAGCAGATACGTCAAAAACGAGACACTGACAACGCTGCATTTATTTTCGCTCCCGAAACTCGCTGAAGTCTTCACTTTAACAGTGTAATCTTTTCCCCTCTCAAACAGTCATTAAGGTTAAAGGGTTAACAAGATCCCGGGCGGCTAGATGCAAAAACAGGGATCAGCTTAATCCACGATAATTATGAGTCTGAGAACCCCATCGGCTGATGTCTGATGACAGATATGTGGTTACAGAAATGACTCGAATCTAAACAGAAACAAGGAGAATTTAAAGAGATTAATAAACTTGGAGTTTATCACTTTATTAAAAAATATGAACAAACATGCTCATGAGCCAAACATTTGACATTTACTTCCGCTATTATCTTATTTTGGTTTGTTTTCTACAAGGATTCGGTGGCAGTGAATTCTGCTTGTAAACTAATGGATGACTCACAGCTAGGACCATGAAACGGATGTTGCGCAACAAAAAGTGCATCATCTAATCTCTCTGTGGGACCGTGGCTCTCCTTGGAGATATCAAACAAAAAGATTGTGTAACTGTGCAGATGCTTTCATTTTAATGGAATAAATATGATGTTATTATCGCTTTGCCAGTGAAGAAAGAAAAGAAAAAACTTCTCCTTTCGGGAATAGATCTGGTAGCTTTTTTCCAAACATGACTGGGGAAATAAACACAGAGCGCACCAGCTTCACCAGAACAGGCGAAACTGGCTGTCTGCAGTGAGAAAATGACTTCAATCGCATTCATTTAACAGTCCAATTTCTTTAACTTGCTGTTGTATAGGAACGAATTAGATCAAGCATGCTTTCTAAATAAGCTTAGCAGGGTGCTTCTGTGAAGCTGGGCAGGAGGACAATGGGTTTATTTCACGACAGAGGAATAAAAAAGGCTCGCCGATCAATCTGGTCGTGTTTAAAAAAGGCCCAGCAGGACGACACGGTCGCACCGGGATCACCGACAGCATCGCTCAATTCTGCTAATTAGACAGTATCCATAAGGGCGTGAGGTCCCTTTAAGACAGGCTTTCTGACCTGTGACCCCCTACTCCACCACCAACTTAAGCTTGAATGTAGACTTTTTTCATGACAGGTAGATGAGATGGAAGCACAGCCTCCCTTTTGTCCATTTTCGTTGTATCTTTTATTCCAGGGATATTCAAACATGTTCACAAGTGTGTTAGACTTCTGCCTACAGGAGTCGTCCTATATCATCACAGTGAAATTCTTGATGAATATGTTTTGCAGGCAGCTAATTTGTGAATGAAAGAAGAGGACAGCAGAGGCCTATAATCTCATTCAAACTCTCTTTACCAAAAAGCCAAGTCTCATTCAGTGAGCGTATCACTGCAACAACACCCCTTAAATCACCGGTCTGCAGTCACACGGCTAACTACGCACACATACCGCTGAAGCGTTGTTAAGGCTAAAAATGTGCACAGAGAGCTGCATAAAAGTTCATATTAACAATTGGACAGAGACGACTGACGCTCAGAAGCAAATCTCTGTCAGGCTTTCAGAAATTTCTCTTTATTGCAAAAAGCTTTAAATTCACGGTGCTGTAACTATGCTGTTGATGCTCGGTCACGTTATAGTGGTGACGTGTAATCTTTCTCTCGGGTCCTACATTAAAGTGTGCGGGTACATTGTTATAGAAGCAAAAAATATTAAACTGAAAAATAAAAAAGTTTAAAAAAAAGTCTCCACCCCCAACGGTTGGTAATTAGCTTTCACGTTATTGCAGTAATCATATTTTGTAGTCCTGACGCTGCATTTCTCCTTCTCTGTGAGACTGGAAATATAAATAGATTATTTTAAGGACCAAAGATAAAAATCAAGAACATTTCTATAAATAAAACCATTTCCTCTATTTTTATGCAAACCTGTATGAAGACTCTGACGCTGGAAGGAAGTGTCTATTTTAAATATAGCATACTGCAAGCATTTAACCCTGCCTTTAATCTTTCACAATATCAAAGACGTACCCCCGCATTTTATGTGTTGTATTAAACTCTCAGAGGCGATTCACGCACAGGAACAGCTCACTGGCTTAAGTGAGACATCTTACCTAATTGAATCGCATGTCTAACGGTTTAATTGTATCAGAAATATCCTCCACCAACACCCTGAAGACATTTGACACGAGGTGTCACATGAGTGCACCTTCTTCAACCGTCCTTTAAGTCTCACGCCACCTCTGCTTTTATTTTATTTTTTAAAATCTCAGCCTCTCAAGCTGACTCACACAAGTCCATGGACTTCCTGGTTGTGGGGGGGGGGGGTGCCCACCTCCCCATGTCCTGCTGGCAAGAAAGAGCCATGACTGCCTGTGTATGGCAGCCGACTTCTATGCTAATGCACAGATTAACTAAATGAGGACACAGCTTCCAGCGTGTATAGAATTACACTGCTGAGCTGCCGCTTTACATCCGCCTCTCTTTAGGACCGACCAGAGCAATGAGTCATGGGAATTCAAAACCTACGATCCTTCTGAAGCATTAACAAACCTTCCGGAAGAGTTATCCGATGTGTGTAACCACATCTTTTCTTCTTTGCCATGTTGATAAAAACCATACAACCAAAAATGTAACACTTCATTATACACCCAACGGAACGCTCCGTCCCAGAAAACAAAAGTGCTAATAATCATAAAAACATAAAGCAGGTATCTTTAAAAAGGTTAAACAGTCTGTACGTGTTAGCGGAGGATAAGAACAGGACTGTACGTCTCATAAAGTGGTGAGTGACAGTATGGCAGTAGGCAGGAAATGCTGTGTGTCTGCTCCTGATCTTATCACACAGCCTTCTAAATGAGGAGCTCTGCATTCCAACCAGGTGACAGGGACACCAAACTCACGTCCAGACTCGTTCCTGAATCCTCCTTCCTTTCAGTCTGCAACGCTCCCCTTCCTTTTGTCTCTTTGTAGGCACCTATTAATCTTGGAATTGTCTGTCTCTTATTGTCGCTGATCACACCTATGTGCGCACGCACAGGCCAAATGCACATGCCTGCGTGGCTTTCAAGCCGGGTCAGGTGGCAAAGGATGGAGAGCTTGCAAACGGATACTCTCAAACACTGGGCCAGAGCTCAGCTAGAGATCTAACAAAATGTGAGACAGAGAGAGAGCGTCTGGCATCGGCGCAGGCCTCGGCATTGGATTTCTGACAGCTGTGCTTTCTCCTGTCTCCCTCTCTACCTGTTCACCTTGGCCGGTTCATGCGGCTGGCACTCTGGCCAGGGACTGATCCAAAACATCTGACACATTAAACAAAGAGACAGATAAACATATACCTGGCATGCGACCAGGAGGACAAAGGTGGCTGTACAGAAAAGTTCAAAGAAAAAAAAACAAAACTCGCTGCAGCAAAACAGCTGGTTTTTTTACGCACAACCGTGTGGAGTCGTTTCTGATACCTTTTTCAGTAGTGTCTGATATAAAGGATTGGCTGATTTCAATACAATATAAATAATCCTGATTCATATTCCTCAATCTGCGTCAGAACACACGTGCATTCCTGTTTAAATAAAAAGGTTTCCAGTTGAAACGCATTCATTTAATTGATTATTGGTACCCACTAAAATCGTGGTATCGTGACATCCCTAATCCCTGCCAATATTTACTTTAATCTTTGTCTTTATCCTTCATTTAGGGATGGGCAAGTCATATACTGTGGGTTTTTAAGAGATTATTTGCCTGAAAACAGCTGCCTACTGCTTGCTGAAAATAGGATTAATGAAAGCAACAAGACTCCACAACAAAGTAAATGTGTGGGCTGTAAAAAGTACCCAAATAATAATAAGTATCATTTTAAAAAACCAGCCACCCAATATGTTTTTTCCCCTCATTCAGACTTCAAAAAACAATTGATCAATGGAAACTAAAGCCTTTGGGTGTAGCTATTTTCTAGCATTAGCATGTCGGTGTTTGAGCAGCAACGATGTTAAAGTTAATATGCATTAAAGTGTTTGTGTCGGGGCACACAGTGTAGAACTTTGTGTCAGTGAGACGGTTACACAGATGACTGGCAGCCAAGCAAACCGCAGTTTTCAGGCCCTCATTTAATGTGATTGCATGGAACGTATTTATGAAGCAGCGAGACATGTACCCAAAAAATTTAAATACAAATTGAGCCATGTTTGTGTGCGATGAAACTGTGAATTAAGCTTGAGACAGCCACCTGCTTTCTACCTCCTAGACATCAGCTGTTTTCAGTTCCTGTCACAGTGACAGGAAAATATGACATGAACGAGGACATGAATCATGTTTGACACAGCGCACAGTTGTAATGTATCAAAATGAATCCTAATGAACATTTAGTTCGCTCTACCTTCTTTCTAGTAAAAAAGAAAAGAAAACCCCAACACAGCTGTGTGGCAAAAATATTTCTTTGCACTGTGATTTCATGCTCTCAGTCCAGGTGTGCACAGTTGTGGCTAGCAAAATCTTCACAGTGGTTCTGCTCACTGCTGAGATCACCCATGTTTATTAAGATAACAGCTAATCCACCTTAAAGAGAAAAAAAAAGCTTGTATCACCTCTTTTTCATACTACATGCTATAAATAGTCAGGTCATTCCTTAAGCTGCAAATTAAAACAAATGAGGTGTGTAAGGCATATATTATTCTAATTTTATTTTCTAAATTACCTTGCCTGCAGTATAGGGGGGCAAATACTGCTCATTTACAACAAATAAACACTGAACAGTGTATATGGGTGCTATAAAGTGCTTGACTCAATAAGCTAAACACAAGCTCGCTATGCTGCACCAATTAACTTACTGTTTAAAGATGTTCTAATTATCATATGAAAGCATGATTACATGTCACTTTGTTATCCCGACTAACCCCAATCACTGTTTCCTTTATTTCTCCCAGAGTTACTGAGGCTTTCCATTTATTCTTTAACTCTAAGGCATTATTTTTATTTACTTTTTTACAATTACACTGTACAACAGCCATCAAACAAAGAGCTCGCTTAATGGAAAGGACTTTTTATTCACTATAATACACAAATACAGTTTAACAATTTAGTTTGGCTTAGATTTTTTAAATATTTTAGAAATCTTTCAATAAAAAATGTAAAACTAGATATTTTATTTAATTTATTACGCAAATAATAAACTGAAGTCATGTTGTTATAGCCACATTTGAGCTAGCGTACTGGAGTCAGTCAGAAATTAATGAAGTGTAACATTCAACCACTAAAACTAATTCTTCTGTTTAGGAATGTAAGTAAATAAATGTAATACGTCATCCTAATATAACAATAATAATGATCTTTACATTTTTTTCTGCTCTTTGCTTGTAAAACAGTACATGGATCCATGGATAACAGCAATAATTAGATTTTAGCATTGAAAAAAATAATTTTATTTCAAAGAACTTGGAGATATTGGTGCATTAAATATTACAGCAATGTAAAAATGGCAGCTGTGGCATAAACCTTCCATCGGATGCTGGTCTGCATATGTTTTATTGCTTTAGTGCATTTAGTGCAATCATTTGGGGAATTTTGAGCAGGTCAACTATTTTCCGCGTGCGACTAAAACCTCCACAGTCACGTTAAGGAGAGAACACGCCGTACCAAACAAAATCAAACTTCTTAAATGACCCAGTTTACTCTGAGCACGATGTTACAGTGAGAGAGGTTTTCTTTAAACATCAGTGCTGCAAAGTAAAATCAGTTGCCAGCACAGGCATTTAATAAACATCTGTCTGGAAGTCTTAGCATAACTTTCTGACATCAACTCTTATCAAGGAGTAACGTGACAAAACTAAACATGCCCACTTAAATGTTGCTGGTTTACATAATGCTTGAATTCAGGAATGAATACTTGTGAAAGCGTTTGGAGTTCATGTGTAAAAGGATCAAACTACCGAGTCAGAAATGGATTCGAGACTTCACATCTGCTTATTTTCCATCAATGGCCTTTTTAGAGCAAACCTTTCTATCTGTGTGTGAATTTAATGCTCCAGTCAATGTGCTTTATTGATTTCTTTGATTTCTTTTCATATACATAGCTGTGCTTTGACTTAGCAGAGTCAATGTTGAGGCATCCACAGCTTTAAATCACAGCACTAAGCTGACATCTGTTGAAAAGGTCTCCAGCCAAGAGGGAAACAAAAATGTGAATGACAAGTACAAAGAAAAAAAAAACCACGCCATTCGATGCCGCCCTGACTGAGTCTCACGATACCTTAAGAAGCGACGAGCCGCCTCCTGTTATGTTTCCATGCAGGAAGCTTTACACGGAAACCGACCAAATTTGATTTGAGAACATTAATTCTATTTATTTGAAGGAGGAAATGAGGTGCTGAGTCAGGGGAGGAGCAGCAGCCTTTAAGCACGACAGTAACCGAATGGCATTTAGCAGTCGCTAAGTCAGTCTCAGTAATCACCGTGCTCACACAAAGAGCGCTTTTCTCACCCCTGTGAATGGGTTTATTTCTCATTCTGTTTTTTATTCGATGCACTTGTATAGCTCAGGTACGGCAAAATGTGAGCAAGGGACCAAAAGAATGAAAGGAGGTGCGCGGAAACAAAACACAGGAACTTGACCCCTCTGTGAACTTTGGCTCCCCAACATAGAGGAGCTTGATACTACTAAAGCAACTGAGGGGTAAATGTTTTGCCTATGCCTTAAGCTTCTTTTACATGTTGCTTTATGCCTTTTCACCTTAATTATTCCTTTGAGAAGTCTGAAACTAATCATTATGCACTGAAAACACAGATAAGCAAATTCAAATCAACTGAGTATCACACGTTTAATTCAGATGCAAATATATTAACTAAAAGAAGTGCTGATACTTATATTTGAAAACAAATTTGACTAATATTTAATGCTGATGTGTATTTTATGTGTATTTCATGAAAATCTAAGTAGAGATGAGAGCAACACTCGTGAAGCGTGCTAGGACTGTACATGTCGCATGAGTTGACCACAGGAGAACATTTCCCTGTTGTCAGCACACGTTTCATCTGAGTCAGGCACAACTAGTAAATAAATAACTACACATAACAAAATTTTATACAATTATTTAATGGTGCAAGCGTCAGAAAGAAAAAAAATATCATCAATCAATCAATTTACGAGACTAATGGATGTTTAATATCATCAGTTATCGGTGTCCGTCTTAAAAAGCCAACATGGGTTGGACTTCTCCAGAGTATTCCAGCTCTTTATCAAATCATCTTTGCACCCTTTTTTTGAAAACAACACTTAATGCAACAGATAAACAAAGGCACCCGGCAAAGGCAGATGTCATATTTAGCTTTCATTATACTCGGACACGGTCAGCAAGTAGAGACCCGACAACCAAACAGACAAGCCTGTGTGTCACAAAAAATTGGTGGACATGCAGGCATCCACATGGACTTTCGCACCCACTGTCTGATGATGAAATTTAAGTCACTTTGAGCCAAGTGGACCGTAGCGGACTCGCAGAAGCAAAAGATATAATCAAGGCCTTTTATTTGGAGTCTGCAAGGGAAAATCAGCTGACATTTATGATCTGGTGAAAGCTTGTGTTAAACTTACAATTTCCTGATTACCAGCATTGTAAGTGATGTGGGGGGTTTGTGGCTCAAGAGTTGGGAGTTCGCCTTGTAATCGGAAGGTTGCCGGTTCGAGCCCCGGCTTGGACAGTCTCGGTCGTTGTGTCCTTGAGCAAGACACTTCACCCGTTGCCTACTGGTGGTCAGAGGGCCCGGTGGCGCCAGTGTCCGGCAGCCTCGCCTCTGTCAGTGCGCCCCAGGGCGGCTGTGGCTACAATGTAGCTTGCCATCACCAGTGTGTGAATGTGTGTGTGAATGGATATGTAAAGCGCTTTGGGGTCCTTAGGGACTATTAAAGCGCTATATAAATACAGGCCATTTACCAATAAAATTAAGAAAATCAGATTAAAAAACACCAATCATATAGTTTTTGAAACATCAACACACATGAGAAAATTTAGTCTTAATTTGCCAGTGCACATTTTGAAACATCTGAATTCTTTTGAGAAAGAAAGTGGAAAATCTAAATAGTGTTGGCAATTCCCACAAGAATTTAGCACATCACCAAAATATCTGCTTATGCACGCAATGAATTAAATACTGCCACATGATCTGTTGTGTACATGTATGTCACTAGAAGACCAAATTAAATAAATGAAACTGAAAGTGCTGACATGCACACACTCCACTGCTCACACTTGTGTACTTCCTTAAAATTTTTTTGACAGTATCTCTTAGTCCCCAGTGGTGTTAAAAAAATGTAAAAAATAAAGTGGGTGTTGATAGTTTAGAGAATGAACCATTTGTCAGAAACAATATAAAACCCAACCTAGTAACAGCAGTGAATTTAAAAGTCTATTCAGTAACAACCCAGTGCCACTGCATCAAAAACAAATCGCTAATTGAGTTTGAGCCTGCACAACCCAAACATTTTAAGCTATTTGCCCCAGACAAGCGCAAGTGTTGACATCAGATCTGGTAGGATGAGCAGTCCGCGATCACAGAGAGACAATATGTCAATACACATTTTCAAAATGCCATTCGGGGTTCAGGAGCTCACAGCAACACGCTCAGTGAAATGCAGGAATATCAGCAGGAGATGAAAAACCACTGTTACTCTACTGGATGGAGAGAAAAAAAATCACAACACGATGCCTTCACGTTCAAAGGAAAAGCTTTTACCGTCACTTAGAAGTCATTAGGGTCCACAGGGAGAGGTCTGCGTGACTAAACAAAAACACCACTCTGGAATATGGATTATAGGAAGCGAAAAGTTCTCGAAAAGTAGCTTTGCTACTTCACTGTATCGAGACACTTTTGCTCATTTTTAAATGGCTTCTGTTACGGTGTATAGTGTACTACTCGAAGCAGAGTAGTCAGGCTACATTTGCCCTCACGTAGTGGTTACAAAAAGTGACAATGTCAACAGTGAACGCAACAGAGAGAGCGCGATTCATAATTCTGGGAATGTAGTCATCGGGGTCTGGTGGGATTTTTCAAGGGGTGGGGCATATTCCGCTTTCTGATGGGAAACGAGGGAAAGAGGGGGAAAAAACTTTGCTAACTTACGCGGCGGCGGAGACAATGAAGACCTGATTTAACACCAGATACTTGTGTCCGGAGCTCTCTCACGGAGGAAGAGGCAGAATTCATTTTGTAACATGTTCCCTCTCAGCCTGCGTTTCTCCCTACCCCCACTTCCACAAACACCATCCAGGCACTGACGCGCTATCCCAGCACCGTACAGTAAACCACAAAAGTTGCTCCCCACCACTGACTTTTCTCAAATGAGTGAGCAGAGCCATAATCGACATCCCCCGCTTGTAGTACCCGCACACAAATACTACTAAATAAAACAGCCAGGCGTCCAGAGTGACAGGGACCGAGCGGTAGAAGGAAATTTCCCACCTTGACACACACCACGGAGCGGGCCTGCTCTTTAAGCTGAATATTTGACTCCACGAAGTCTGAAGTTAAATTCAGCTCGTTTAGCTTCTCAAGGACACTGCAGCTCACTGTCACAAACCCTCTCTCTCTCTCTATCTCGCTCTCTCTCTCTCTCTCTCTCTTTTTTGGTCGCGACAGACGCAGGCGTGTTGCCCTGCAGGGCGAACAAGCCGAAAATTGGGGAAAATCCCGAAAGCGTTTACCTTTTTGCTGTTTCTGCTGTTATAGCCGTTGTATGGGTTGATTCCTGCCCTTGGCGATACGGAGAGCAGCATTTTTCTCGGCGCTATGTCCGGAGCGGCGAGCACAGCCCAGGCTGCCAGCTGACGTCAGCAGCTGGGGAAGTGAGAGCCTGGAGTCCCGCTGCTCGACGGCGAGTGGTGCTGCTGCTGCGGCAGGACAGCCCCCCCTCACCTCCCCCGACCTCCCCCACCTGCCCCTCACTGCTGGCCCCTGAGATTGTATTGTATTGTATTGTATCTTTATTTGTTTCAGACATATAAAACAAAAAACAATATATACACACTACATATATTTTCATTTACAGATACGAATATATATGTAGATATACACACACACACACGTATGTGTTCAGATAAACAAAAAATATATAATGAAATAAAACAAAATCGTCTGACATAATGTAACAATGTTTGGTCTGAAAAGGAGTAGGAAGAAGTATGAACATACTTATTAATTCCTACCCCTGCTCAACATCTTATTGATCCCACATAATTCACCTAATTCCCATCATCACATACTCCACACGATACACGAGGAGAACCTATATAAACTTGGCTACCGTGATTGATATAATTTGGATATAATTTGATATTTTTATACATACAATGGGTGATCATCTTTATCGGTATCATATTCTTCCAAAATCAGTTTTCGAAGTATTTTCATGAACTTACTAATTCCTGAGCATTGCTGTAGATCTATAGTAAAACTATTCCACAGTTTTACCCCATAAATAGTGACACAAAAGGTTTTAACCTTTGACCGTGCTTTAAGAATCCTTAGATTCAATTTCCCCCTCAATTCATAGTCTCCTTCTCTGTCATAGAACATCCTCTGTATATTTCCTGGTAACATATTGTATCTGGCCTTGTACATAATTTTTGCAGTTTTATATTTTATAAGATCCATAAACTTCAGTATTTTTAATTTCAAAAACATGATGTTAGTATGGTCTCTAAATCCTGCTTTATTAATCATCCTGATTGCTTTTTTTTGAATTTTACATATTGGTTGAAGTGCAGTTTTATATGTGTTTCCCCAAATTTCCACACAGTATTCCAAATATGGCAATATAAGTGAACAATAAAGTACCCGGAGTGATTTGGAAGGCAAAAAATATTTAACTTTACTTAGTACGGAGATGCTTCTTGACAGTTTGGCTTGTATATGCTTTATGTGAGGTTTCCAGCAGATTTTGTTATCTATTATCACACCCAGAAATTTTGTATCCGAAACTTGCTCTATTTCAACATTGTTTACTAATAATTTTGCTCCTGCATCTTTTTTACAATTTCCGAATAACATAAATGTAGTTTTTTCCAAATTTAATGATAGCTTATTTCTATCAAACCATGTTTTCAGTTTAATCATTTCTTGTGTGACAATTTCCAAAAGCTGCTGTAAGTTCTCTCCAGTACAAAAAATATTTGTATCATCTGCAAATAGAATAAACTGTAGTATATCTGATGTTCTGCATATATCATTGATATAGAGGATAAACAGCTTTGGTCCCAATACTGACCCCTGCGGAACTCCACAAACAATGTCCATACACTCTGATTGATATTCCCCAATTTTCACAAATTGCTGCCTGTCTCTCAAATAACTCTTTACCCATTCTAACACCACTCCTCTAATGCCGTAGTACTCCAGTTTATCAAGTAATATGTCATGATTAATTGTGTCAAAAGCTTTTTTTAGGTCAATGAATACACTAACTATACATTGTCTTTTATCTATATTGTTGGTGATATTTTCGATCAGTTCCATTAATGCCAATGATGTTGATCTATTTGATCTGAAACCATACTGACTATCCATTATTATTTTGTGTTTATCTATAAATTTGTCAAGTCTATTACTAAAGACTTTTTCCAGTATTTTTGAAAATTGAGAAAGTAGAGAGACAGGCCTATAATTTGTGAATTGGTGTCTGTCACCATTTTTAAACAGTGGTGTTACTTTAGCTGTTTTCATTTGTTTTGGGAATGTACCAGTTTGTAAGGACAAATTGCAAATGTGTGTTAAGGGTTTGGAAATGCCCTCTATCACTCTCTTAACGATTTCCATATCAATGTCGTCAGAGTCTGTAGAGTTTTTTGTTTGTGATTTCCCAACAATATCAATGATTTCCATTTCTTCCACCACCGTTAAGAACATTGAATGAGGATTGCGGTCAATGAGTCTAGTTTCTTTCTCTACAGAATCTGTTATATCAGGAATTGTTTCAGCCAAGTCTGGCCCAACACTTACAAAGAATTTGTTGAAATCATTTACCACATCGCTCATATTAGTAATGTTTATTGTGTTTTGCTGTTTAACCTTCCTGTAATTGCTGTTATACACTATAAAAACAGGTAGATGATCACTGATGTCATTAATTAGGAGACCACTTATGGTTCTATTTTCTATTTCATTAGTAAATATATTGTCTATTAGGGTTGCCGACTGTGCTGTAATCCTGCTGGGCTTAGTGATCACTGGAAAAAGTCCCAAGCTATACATTGTATTAATAAATTCCTCTGTCGCTCTCTGCTTGTTTGGATTTAGTAGATCTATGTTAAAATCCCCACAAATGAACATGACTTTTTGATTTGTCCTAATGAATGTTTTATCTACCCACTCCTTAAAAATTTCAATATTAGAACCTGGTGTTCTATATATACAGCTTACAATGACATTTTTCTCTTTTCCCATACTAATTTCTATTGTTACACACTCTAATATATTATCTACCGCCATCGTCATTTTTTCTACCACCTTGTATTTTAAATTTTTATCCACAAACAAGGCCACACCACCGCCATTCTTATTCTTTCTATTTGTAAGATTTAATTCATATCCATCTATTACAAAGTCCTCTCCTTTCTGTTTATTAATCCATGTTTCAGATACTGCAATCACACTGAATGGATGTGTAAATTTGCTTAAATATTCCCTTATTTTGTGAAAATTTGCATATAAACTTCTACTATTAAAGTGGATTATAGATATTTTGCCGTCGACCTTGACAGTTTTGTTGAATTGTTCTTCAGTATGATAGTAGCAGGTATTTTTGATGTTAAAAAAGTTCAGTTCTGGATCAATGTCCTGCTCTGTGAAGTGTGTTTTGTATTCCGTGTTTACTGGTGAATTTATCTCCTGATTAGCAATCCTTTGTGGTAGCAATGTATAATTCCCAGATAATGAATTAATTGATTGTTTCATCCTTGAATACGTTACGCTTTAGCTTCCGTTGTTGTCTTCTATTACCTGCTTTGATGACTGTAGATTGTTTGTCCCGCTCCTTGCCTTTGTAGTCAAGTGACCTGTTAATATTTTTCCAGATCCTGGATGCATTTGATGACCAGCACCTTGGCTTCCTCCGGTGTACCGTTGAGCTTTATAAATATTTTACAGTTTGCAGTCCAGGTGTTCTGAATTTTACCCAGTTTCTTTAGGTATCGTGCTTTCTTCGCTATGTCAGCATTGGATTTGATCCTTCGGGGGTCCTTCACGCGCGCCTTTAGGGGTCCGCACAGAAGAAGGGCTTTACCTCAGATTCATTCACTCAGCAGGGGGATTTCGAGTAAAAATCACCAGACAAGAAGAGTCTCAAAAAATTAGCTTTGTCGGAGCAGAACACTTAAACAAAAAACCCATCAAAGTTACAGTGTGCTTTTGTCTGAAGGTCCTCGATTCACTCTTGACTTCACAGGCATTCACCTTCAGAATTCTCATTCACTTTTAAAAGCATTGACTTATAATAAGGGTTCTCGATCTTTTGATGACTGGGTGGTAATTAAGGAAGCCAGCAAATGACTGAGGCCAGATAGGAAATGCACTATGCATCTTTCATCTGTGAATTATTGACAAAGTTAAAAACATCCTGTCTCAGAGTGATCCTGACAAACTAGTCCATGCATGTGTTAGCCATCACTTGATCCAAAACCCTAAGTGGGACTATGAGAGAGCACATTTCTGCTACATTAGTTTCTTCTCATGGACTCCTTGTTAAATCCAGGACTGAATTTAAAATGAATCCTGAATGATAATATCCCAATGATAGCTTTAAGACCTTGCAAAACCATGTCATCCCAACAGAGCACTTCTCGCTCAGTCTGCAGCCTTAGCTAGACTTTCTGAAAGTAGAATGGGAGGCAGAGTCTTCAGCTATCGGGGCCCTCTCCCGTGCAACAGCTCCCAGTTTGGTATCAGGAGAGAGACACCCTCTCTGCTTTTAAGTGTTGGTTTCAAGTTTTCCTCTTTTGATGATGCTTATAGTTAGGACTGGATCAGGTGAAGCTTAACCAGGCTGCAGAGGGGCACACATGGTGCACTGAGCATTTCTTGTTCTCATCTCACCTCTTTTCCCTCTGTGTTTTTATATTATTATCTTTTGTCTACCCTCTCCTTTAGTTTGTAGTTTTTCTGTTACACACATCTTCCAGAAATATCTACTTTCACCTATTTTTAGCCTATATATAATTTATACTACATTATTCTCCTCATTTTAACAACAGAGACAAAAATCTAAACTTTAAGTTTTGCGAGAGGTGCCATACAGAAGACAATAAAAGCGTAGTAGAAAAGCAGATGCCATCATTTATTTATCTTAGATGTAAGAAATTCATAACACCTCCACATCCTTTTAACCCACCTGAAGGGTTGGCTATTTCCCGTGGGTGTTTTTTGTGCTGTCTCTCTGTGCTCTCTTTTCCCTCACCCCCTTAACCAATTGTGGACGATGGCTGACCCTGATTCTGGTTCTGCTGGAGGTTTCTTCCTGTTTAAAGGGAGTTTTTTCTTCCCACTGTCACCAAGTGCTTGGTCATATGGGGACATCTGATTTTTGAGGTTTTCTCTTTAATATTGTAGGGTCTTTTTCTTTCACTATAAAGCACCTTGTGGTGTGATTTGGCACTATAAACATGAAACTAAATTGAACTGAACTGAAGCATATTTAATTTGCTGCTCCTCTTTCCTTTGTATGTGTGGCTTTCTCTCTCTATTTGTTTGTTGTTGTTGTTGTTGTTGTTTACTGATAACAAATGCATTTTAAACTTTCTTAAGTACATTTGCAGTACAGCAACTCCTATGAACTGAGAATGGTTAATATTTCCTCATTAAATACTGAATGCAAACAATCAGCCAGTTCACATAAGTCAGTCTTTTCTGGATATCATTATAAAGATGACAAGACATACTGTTTTATAGTTACAGCTCTCTGCTTTCCATTAACATGTTCTCATCACTCCAATCAGTTTTATCCGTGCCGTTCTCCTGCTGCATGCCTTCAGATGCCATTTATTATTATCTTACTTTGCCCAAGAAGGAAAGAACCATTTGTGATAACTCCAGACTGCTGATGCTTATAACACAGATCCCCCAGAGTAGCTGGAGCTTCGAGGATCATTGCATGATTTAACATGCCCCCATTTAGAGCATCTTGTTTGAAAATGTCTAAACGTGTAAAATCTGCTCCTAAAAACCATTTTTAAAAAAGTGTATCTGTCTTTTTTCCCCTATGATTAATATCCAAGCAACATGTCTTTTGAAGACATACAGAGCCTTAAAACCTTCAGTCTGGCACAAGAGAAAAATAAATGAATACATTTTAATACAGACTTATAATGTCATTACTAAGGTTCTCCTTCGCTAGTGCCACCTCCATTGTAGTCATTAGTTCATCAGAAGCAAGATGAAAATAATTTCATGGGCCAGGGAAGCAAAAAATAATCAAGTATGTTGTGTACAACTTGAGACCTTCCTGTTTTGGTCATCTGGAGGGAAAGAGACATATTTAGACATATAGTCAGTTTCTTGCTTGTGCCGTCACTGACCCAATGACTTGTGACCAAACAGAAACAAAGCTATTGTTTGTATTGTTTGTGTAACTCAATTAAGTATCTAGGACTCACCACTAGTAGAAACTATTGTGCAACACTTAAATTGTGCTGCTTAGAACTTTTAGTTCTGGTGTTTTAAATGGTCGGAAATAAACTTTTGTGCGAGGCAATGATGTGGTTTTGTCACAGTGAAATGGGTCAAATGCAACACTGTGTTGTTTGTTCTGAAGGTCACAGACAAATACTATCAAAGAGCAGACACACATGAGGTGCTAACCCTAAAAATTTGACATCAGAGTGTGAATGAGCATTGTCCTAAAGTTACCTTTAACATGTTATCCATAGCTGCCTAGTCACTGACTCTGGTTTCTTATCTACTACTACTATATTTGAATGGCTTTTCACTTTCTCTTGTTGCCAGCAATTGGCTGGAAGACATATTCCAACACAGATGGCAATTGAAACCTGATTCCTAAATTGCAGTGGCATTCAGTATAACCAGCACTGACACAAAAAACCCAGCCCTGCTGCTACTTTTAATCTCACACTGCAGCCATCAATTATGAAATTAGCAATCTATTAGTTTCATTTCAGTGTTTTGGACAGTACATCAATATCGAGTCATGAATGATTTATGAGTCAATGTATTTTTTCAAGCATGGGGACTCTTTGCAAAATCTCTCACCAGAAGAAGAGTGATTTGTGTTTTTTCCAGCATGTACACACCAAAGCACAATTTCTGCTGCTGATACAAACACCAGAGATGACTTTTAAGAGCAATGCATGTGTTCGACATATAAAACAGGCTACAACTGGTAGGCAGAACTGACTTTCCCTTAGGATTGTGTGCCTTCTGTTCAATAAAGCTGTAGCTGTTAGTCTCCAAATTCTCTGTGTATTTTGCTTATAATTAGCTTTGTTTAAGGTAAAGTTAAAAACCACAAAAAAGTTTCCTCTGCTATCAATTTGCCTTTTGTAGATTTTACAAAATAGCTCTACAGATTGCAGACTTTGTAGAAATGGCACATCCCTGTATAGTCTAGTGAGCAAAAGGCTTTCCTTCCTCCACAGACGGCCCACTCTGCCAGCTGTGAGCACTGCATGTCCTCTGTGTGGACAATAAAATGACAAGTGCAGCGGTATGGTCAATATTTCTAAGAAATGAACCATAAGCACTTTGTGTTAGTCCGTGTATCTCTGGCTTCAGCAGCCTGTGTGTGTCTGTTCATTCATTTCCCTTTAGGAACACACCAGCAAGACTGCTGCACCAGCAGCAGAACCTCAGTCTGTTACAACCAGCCGCTTTGACGACATGAACATTGTTTGGACATCAACAGGCTAGTTGCTAAGTAACCCAGCCCCCTCCACCCCAAGTGTTATAGCCTGTGAATCCATACTTATTACCTCAAGAGTAGCTAAGCGGTTCACATGTGCACACGGGCATGTGTTTATGCTTATGTGTGCATGCAGGCGTATGTGTGGGATAACCGTAATGCTTTATATTAGAGACAAAAAAAAAAAGAAAGAGGTGGTGCATTGCCTGTTTCTTTTCCTTAAAAAAAACCTTTAATTTATCGTGGCCTCAAAGTGGGAGTGAAACTATGTTTTGAAGCATGGGTCAGAGTTCTTTTCATAAAATGAAAGCTGCATCTGGTACAGACTTGCATTAAAAATGTTCTCATTTTTTTTAATTTGTCTTCTAAAATAAATCAGCCTTAGCAGATAATTTTTATTTGCAAGTTTATTATGAAATGCAGCCATATAGCCACAGCTATTTTGCAGTGTGGAAGCCATTCAGGACAAAGGCAACTGTTTAGGAAATTCCACCCTGTGGTTTGCTATAGAGAGCATGAATGCAGTGGGGGTGAACCCCTGTCATCAAAGTGGGTTGTTGTTTGGGAGGAAGGGAGCCTGTGTGTGGTGGAAAGTGGATATGAATGCTGTGAAAGGGTTCAGGTAGTTCATGTGTGAGGAAGGGTCTGGGTCACTGAGATTGTCAATGTGGGGTTCAAGGTCAAAATGGCTGAGAGTGGTAGAAAGGCAGAAAGTCACTGCAGAATTTCTAGAAGTGGGCAAAAAGAAGAAAAAGACAAAGGTGTCATTCGAAAATGACCAATGAGCACTATGTGGTTAAGGGTGAAAATGAGAAGCAGCCAGTCTTTCTTTCTTTAAAATCTTCACCTCTGACAGAGCAATCCCTTCACCCAACACCTGCTCCACACAAAGAAACAGCTTACTGCATATTGAAGCAATCTCTGCAGATATGTGCAGCTCGAGTTTCATAAGCTATGGCTTTTATTATTTATGTTAATTCATGTGTTTGGTTTTCATGTAACATAAACCATTCACACAGCAGCAGCAGCAGCAGCGAGAGAAATACACTGGTAGTCACGAAATAAACTCTTTTTAATTACAGTAAACAATAAAAAGTGCACTATCTCACAAAATAGCTTTTTGCCATTTTAATTAAAACCTTAATGAATTTAATTACACATGTGCGTGTTGCTTGTTCTCAGTGCGGGTTAAGCAGCGGATGAATGGCTACAGCTCTGTTGTAGTGAATAAAAGCCATAAAAAAGATGCATTATCAGAGGCACAGACAAACAAATGGATGCATTCGCTTGCTTCACGTGAGAGTAGCTACTTAACACGTCTGCCGAACAGACCACACACACACCCCTAACACTCATCAAACAATCAGTCAGGCATTCCCTGTGGCTGGAATGTGTTTTTGAGGGAGAGTGTGAAAAAGGAAGTTTTGAGGGGCGAGGCGGCTTGAGGGGAATGGATGATGACTTTTAGGTTTCAGCGTAAGATATTGTTTGTGCGCACATGTCCATTAATTATCTTTTTATAATGATAATTAATCTATTAGCACAGTGAGTAAAATTGTGCAAGCATCCCGGACATCCTGATTCTTCTGAGGCACTATTTCAGATTGTATTTGAGACAAACGGGAGCAGTTTACAGCTCCTATTTCATTAATTCAAATAGGAAATGAGAAAACTATTAAGACAACTGACCTCAACAATCTTCACCCTAATGTCAACTCTATCACTGACCTAATATTAGCATAAAACCTACCTGTTTAGGACCAAAAAGCTCTCCAGAGAGTGATCCATACAGCAGAACGCTGCTGCAGGATTGCTCTCCCCCTGCTTCAGGACACCTACACCAGGAGATGCCGGACTAGAGCAGCGCAGATACTGAAGGACCCGTCCCATCCTGGCAACAAACTGTTCCAACTTCTGCAATCTGGTAGAAGGTTCCGCATCTTCCGGACAAGGACAGAGAGACTCAAGAGGAGCTTCTATCCCCAAGCCATCCGTGCCCTAAACACACACACCCGCCCTCTCACATCATCTATAATTGACTGAGACAGGACTCTCTTCCAGACACTAAACCAAGGCACAATGTACATTTCAATTCCTTTAATTTTAAATATGTTTATATTGTCTATCCTGTAAAATAGTCAGATGTCTATTCATATTAATGTACAGAATTCACCTGCTTGCTGCTATTACTGCACATTCACCCAATGTATATACTACATATATAAAAAAACACCCAGCACGCCCCTGCGGGCGGTTTATCCTTCAAGCTCGGGTCCTCTACCAGAGGCCTGGGAGCTTGAGGGTCCTGCGCAGTATCTTAGCTGTTCCCAGGACTGCGCTCTTCTGGACAGAGATCTCCGATGTTATTCCCGGGATCTGCTGGAGCCACTCGCCTATATACGTATATATATATATATATATATATACACGTCTATATTTTTTTAAATTCTGGATTCCTTTTCCTCTCGAGTTCATGATTACTTGTTTTGTTTTGCTGATTGTTGTTGTGAAAGACTTTCTGAGCCTTATCTAAAAAGGTACTATATAAAAAATGTACTTACTTGCTTACTTACTTAATACAAATAAAAAGTATAGATTTTTTAATAATTAGCCATATTGCTTGATTGGTACACATCAGTTTAACAACATTTCAAAACTCACCATCTGAGGATGTAATTAACAGATTATCACTGAGAACCTATTTGGTGTTAACATGCATAAACATTGGGCTCACTGTCATGACACCACAATCTAAATGTTGCACGATTTATTTTTGTTTCTCTTGATTTGATTTTTTTTTAACCCCAAGTCCCAGCTGCAAGTAATGTGAACAGATTCTGAGTGTAAAGAGGCAGAAAGAAAGCCTGATGATGGAGTGGGAGGAAAGGAGAGAAGGGGATGAGGGAAGGGGGAAGGGGAGAGATTGAGCTAAGCGGATGGGGGAAGGGCTGTTTGTGCATGCCTCAAATTCCTTAGGTGTTATCAGCGTTGCCCGCTCCATAATTGTTTCTTTCGAGGAGGGGAAAAAAAATACACAGACTGTACAACATTGTAGAACTTCCTCTCGTAGGTTAGAGGACATAAAACAAGGGGTAGTTTTTGACTTAGCTACACTTGTATCACTGTAGACTAACATTAAAAGGGCGGGTCTGACTTTTAATGCATAGCACGGAATAGAAAGGGGAAATGGGCTAGATTCTTCTAATCAAGTTAATTGCATTTTGATTGTGTATTGCAAAAATCTTCACAGTTTTGAAGTATTTAAAACTTAAAAATACATTCAAATAATACTGCATAATCTTGTCTTCTCTGGTTGTTTACAGAAATCAGGCCATATTTCACTGCTCAGCTTTGGAATTCTACGTACACTTGTCAAATTAAAAGCCCTTGTCCCACCTACAAACAAGAACACTCACATTATTTTGATTGTGTCATTTTGTCAGCTCAAACAGGCTTTCATGCATGAAGAAAATGAGCTGCTCCCTGTGTATAAGCAGATGAAGTGAATGAGACAGAAAATTTCTTTAAATATCTTTTTTCTCTCTCTCTTCCTTAAAATGAAGACACTGTAGTGTTGGGACACATGCGCATGCACGCGCACACACAAACATGCACAGACGCACACGTGCACAAGATGTGATTCTAGGAACTTTGATTGATGAGGTAATCCATCTGGCTCCAAGGCAAGGGAGGGGAGGGAGAGAGCATCAGTGAAGGGAGGAGGGACGGGTGAGTAGAAGATGAGTGATGATCTACTTCAGAGACTGATGCATCCCTGTCTCCATTTGCGTGTGCGCGTATGAAGGAAAGTTAAAAAACGCTCCAAGTTTTAAAAAACACAAAACAGATATTGACGTGAAATCCTAAAATCAATCCATACTTTATTCATCAGTTTTGGAAAAAATAATAATCCAACATCTTAACATTAACATGCTGGAGGGGAGCAAGTACAGACTGCCTCCTCCGCGCTGCGCTTCACCCTGGCTTTCACCACAGCTGCAGTAAACTGGGCGTAGGTGCACCAAGAGCCTTAGTTTGAGGATGAAAGAATGACGCACAAAATTCTTGCTCCTTGCTCATGACACAGAGCAGATGAATGGCGTTTTCACTTACTTCATCAATAAAATGTGCAACGGAAAAAGACATACCAGAAGCCCAGCACAGCTCTCAGAGAGTTCTCCACAGGTTAGTGTTTCCATTAATACGGTAATTCAGTGTCACTCACATCAGATACATTTTGTAAGGAGAAGAGATGTTTTCCCACTGCACAGTGTGGACACTTTACTTCACATGCACAGTTGCAGTTGCTTCATCCATCCAACTATCCTTTGAAGGGTGGCTGGGAAATTAAAGCATGTCAAAAACATCAACCAAGAAAAGCTACAGGCTATGATGGCTTTACTGGCAACTAGACCAAGAGAAACAAGTGCTTCCAATCCTGATATAGCCTATCATGTGCAGGACTCAGAAGCATGGTGTTTTACAATATGATGGTGGTAATGGTAAATGGTAAATGGCCTGTATTTGTATAGCGCTTTTACTAGTCCCCCCTAGGGACCCCAAAGCACTTTACACATCCAGTCATCCACCCATTCACACACTGGTGGAGGCCAGTTGTAGCCACGGCTGCTCTGGGGCAGACTGACAGAGGCGAGGCTGCCATATCGCGCCATCGGCCCTTCTGGCCAACACCAGTAGGCGGTAGGTGAAGGACACAACGATCGAGACTGTCCGAGCCGAACCTTCCGATTACAAGGCAAACTCCCAACTCTTGAGCCACGATCACACGATCGGTGCAGAGATACAGAATATACTGGAGCTACAGGTAGAAAGGGAAGTGCTGAGCAAAATGTCATTATGGTGAAAGATGCGTGGGTGTATATATGCACAGCATCGGAGTCACTTTAGGATTGCTGCAGGGATAAATATTACTGTTAGCTGTTAGAGCAGATCTCTAATGTGTTTCTCCATTTGTTTCGCTGTCACACATATAATGCATTAAAACTGATTAGAGGAGAAAAAGTGAAGATCCCCAGAGATGGATCTAAATCTGACAAGTAACACATGAGACTTCTACAAGGTCAAGAGAAGGGTTAGAGGGAATTATGGAAAGAAATCATGAGCGATGTGTTAATAGCAGCATATTCTTGATTACTTTTTCCTATTTTACTGTTGTTTTTAGATTTCATTCATTAATTCCTGCTCAAAAATAGTTAAACCAAAAACAGTAATTTAGTCTAGTCGTTGCTTTTACCACACACAGGGCTGAGGGTAACATGAAAGTGATGTCTGTGAGCGCTGTGGACTCTACAGGCAAGCATGCCACCTGTGTTATGCTTCCATCTGCTGGTATAAATTGAAAAACAGCAACTGATACCTCAACATTTCCCCCATAAAGAGCCTTTTTGAGAGCAAAGGAAGCAGTGTTACGGGTCAACACGCTTGCTATAATTTTGCAATGTGTGGGTTATATGTTTACATGCACAAACAATGCTGCAAGTAGGTGATGTGACAGCTCACTCCAAGACTGATTTTCCCTTGTTTCATTAGTTTCACTTGAGTATGTTTTCCAGAGCTGATTAACAAGAAAGAGCAAAAAAAGAAGAGAAAAGGGAAACACAAAAGTGAATTAAAACATGATCACCTTTTAGAGAACTTTAGAAAACTGAACAAAATCATTATACAGCAACTAATATCTCAAGAGTTTAAGTATAGTCTAATTAAAAATGAGGACAAAATCATCTTTTTGCTGCGCCCTTTCCCTCTCACCCCATCAATCCTCCTCTGTCACACTAACTCTGCACGTCGTCCTTCACTATATCCAGGAATCTCTGTGGTTTTTCTCTTTTCTTTCTGCTTGGCAGATCCATATATATCTACTCCAAAATATCCACTATCCCTACTCTCTACATCTCCAAAGCATCCCAACCTCACCTTGATGCACTCATTCCTTTCTTTCTTTCTTTCTTTCTTTCTTTCTTTCTTTCTTTCTTTCTTTCTTTCTTTCTTTCTTTCTTTCTTTCTTTCGTCCGGGGAGCCCAGTGGCTGTGAAAATACATTCACAAAAAAAAATTCAAAAAGGGTTCAGACAAACATTTGCACTGTTACTAAGCTCCATAAACTGGGAAAAATGTGCCATCGTGGGACAAGGTGGTCGCAGAATGATGTAAAATGGCTGTATTTATCACACGTACATGTCTGAGGTTTGTGTGTGTGAATTTTCTAAAGACTACATGTTTTTTTTGTAAATATATCTCAAGTCTTTTTCCCTCTCTGTCCTTCCATGCTTTTTCAGTGAATGTCTGGTTTTAGTTATGTAAGCACTGCACAAAAGCATTTGGTATGAGGACATCTTTGGACTCAAACACAGCATTAGATAAGGTAAGAACTGGTAGTGTGGCGCTGTTATACTGTTAGCTATGCTGCATGCACTAAATAAAGCATTTAAACAGCTATAAGAGGACGATCTGGGTGAAAAATGTGGAATTCCTGATTGAATTAACACCAAATAATAGCTTGTTTAACACTAACTGTAAATGAAAATTTCAGTTTTATTTAAAAACAAACCTCGTTGCTCATAACTCTTCCTGAAAGGTTTGGCTTCAGCAAATATAATGACCCTGAAATCAAGAAAAGACTGAGGTTAAAAGCACAAGTGGTATTAACATTCTCTCTTTCAGAAACATCTCGGTCAAGTGTTTTGCTGGATATTCTTTGTGGTCACGCTTGCAACTCATTTATTTTCTTATCCTTGTAAGAGTCTTGGGGGGACTGCTGACACAGAACAGAATACTTAAAGCTATGCGTCACTTTGGTAGTATTTTAAATACAGTCTTCTTCTCTCTTTTTTTTTTCCACTGACACAAAAGACCTTTTGTTCTTTGGCTTTAGATAATCTTGCACTGTAGACCCTCTAGGTGTCAGTGCTGCACAGCATTTCACAGATAGATTCTAGAGGTCACTTGATATTGTTGCTCTAAACTGGTGCACACACACTGGGGATGCGTAAGTAAAAGCCAGATTCATTTGTGCTGTCAGGAGCATGCACAACCTATAAAAACATAGTTATTATTAAGGCTCAGTCTAAAGACTCCACACCTGGTCTTGTGTTTCTTCCAATTCTGCATGATTGTGCCACTTTTTTTTGTAAATGAATTTTACACTGTAGTTGGGATTAAATTAAATATGTAAAAAGTCACAGAATTTAAAACCAAAATACAGTCACAACAAACATAATCAGGGTTAACGAGAATAAAACTTTGACTCATCAGATATCAGCGTCAGTAGGACTGTGACCACGAATGACTTGTTTTAATAAAGAGGAAGTAAACCATTACAAGCTGTTTGCATGATTTTTTAAAAAAAACAAACAATGAAGTTAGAAGGGTTCTTAATAGAGGCTGCAGGCCTTACTTTATATATTTTAAAGAGCAGTTCAACATATGTCAGACAATAATCCCAGCAATCTGTTTGTAAATGAAGAACATTTGTGTTAAGACAAAGTCTGCTCTCTGCTGAGCCACAAATGTTGAAATGATTCACTGCTTAAGTCTAAATTAATCTAAGCCATCTATAATTCACCTTATACAGTCACACTGCCATTTATTGTATGTAGTCTTTCTGTGTATTCATCAGATGTTATCATCGACGATTATATAAACCAGGTAATCTAATCCCAAACCTTTAGCTTAGGCTTTTTCTCTGGCATTATAGTCCCAGCTCCCCGGAGTGCTCTTCAGTAAAATAAAATATGTGTTTCAGGGTGTTGCTTTTGTTAAATGATCCAAGTAAACCTATTGCCTAACATGTTCAAGTAAGCAGTTTGTACTTGATGAATGTAAAGCGATGGTAATGATCCAAAATATCATCAGTTCTCCGAACATTTCTCGATGTGCTGGAGTATCAGTGGAGAAAGCAGCAGCCTCAAAATAGACAGGATGAGCTTCTCCATATCTTGAAAACCTTAAATTAAGACAAAGCCAAGGAAACCCTCGTGTCCGCCGCCTGGCTGTCGTTTTGGATAGAGGTTCTTGTAGGCTGGTTTAGCATCCCAACAACATCAGCTGTCATCATTCAGGGTAAAAAAAAAAATCCCCACACATTTTTTGATGTACAGATGGGTGTTTCCCTCCATACTAGGCAGTTCACAGCTTACAAAACCGTTAGTGTGTCAGCTTTGTCTACGATTGGTTACTTTTTGGTTACCTTTTTTAAATAGTAAAATGGTTGCTGTGGTAATTATGCCTCTGCACACTATTTTCTAACACATTACGTGACTTTCTCCTCATTATCACAGTAAGAAGCTTTTTCATGGGTACTGTTGAACCCTGTTGAAGGCAGAAAGCAAGCATCAGATACCAGTCATGGCCACACACATCACTAAAAAGTATGGCTCTGATTCTTGAGTAAAGCATTCTTCCACTAAAACGTCATTCCATTTCAAGGATCATGTCCTTCAAAGTCGTGATTTCAAGACTATGTGCATCATAATAGGTTTATGGGGTCATGTGGGGTCTTCTTCAAATGTCGTTAAACTTAGTTCTGTGAAGGCTGCATCCAGAAGGTAGCTGGCTTGGGGGTCTGAAAATCTGCAAGTCATTGGGCCCTATCAAGATGCAAATTGTTTGCTGTGCTTAGCAAATTTATTAGACCACCAGTCATAAAAATATGAAAGCACAAATATTAGAAATCTGTCAGAAACTTGTTTAAAACTAAAGATTTTTATTGGGCAAATAGCAAACTGACTTAATGTTGTTAATCAACATAACATTCAAACGCCAAAACTACATATCCTGTTCAGTAATGAAACTGACTTAATGTTGTTAATCAACATAACATTCAAACACCTAAACTACATATCCTGTTCAGTGATGAAACTGACTTAATGTTGTTAATCAACCAAAACATTCAAACACCTAAACTACATATCCTGTTCAGTAATGAAACTGACTTAATGTTGTTAATCAACCAAAACATTCAAACACCTAAACTACATATCCTGTTCAGTGATGAATTTGGCATCTTAAATGAAATAATACTATTCTGCTTTTCATCTTTTTTGTAAAACAGTACATTTGAATTTTCGTGGATAACGACAATAATTAAAGTTTAGCATTAAAAATGTCATTTTGAATTAAGGAGCCTACATGCTGGTGGATTAAGCATTACAGAAACATAAAAATGATTTAGGTAATTAGCAGTACTGACAAATTTAGGGCAGCCGCGGCATAAAGCTTCAACTGGGTGGCTTGTTCAATACATTTGTTAAGGATTGACCGCAACTTCCAATATTATTGCGAAAATTCAGATCAAATCAACGTCAAATCCCGATGAAGTTGCAAAGTACTTGAAAATAACGACAATACTGGAACGATCGGGTGTTTTTTTATGTCACAATCTAAATGTCAAATCCGTTTAATAAGGTGGACTGAGAATCCCTACCGTGGTAGCAACTGCAGTTTGCGAGTTTACATGAGTGAGCCTAATTTGAAGGAGGTGAATGGTGGTGGTGGGGGTGTCGGGTGGTGCTGGAGGGAGAGGGGAGAGGGGAGGGCCAGCTGAGCCCCCTGATGTTGCGACGTCACTCAGACCGCTGACTGACTGGGCTCCGGGCTTCAGGCTCAATCTGTGGCCAGCAGCAGCAGAGGTGGCGGGGAGGAGAGGAACATTTGATCCACTTCTTATTCCCCCCCTGTGACTTCTTCTCCATCGGGGCAGGGAGAACAAAAGGCGGACAGCTGCATGATTACAGGCGCCAGCGAGCTCCTTCATCTCGCCTACAAGCCGGGCTAGCTTGATGCTCAATTCAGCCTGCTAGCCTTTGTGGCAGGGCTCTCCATGCATCCGAGGACCCCTTAGGCAACCCGGGCTGGGAGAAAGCCTCGGCTTTTTGCCTGGACAAGTCTGGAAGACTTATTCTCCGAGTGTGGGCAGACAGCAAGCAGCAGCCCTGTCAGCACTCACTGCGCACCCAGACAGCGGATTTCCAGCAAGGAGCATCCCCGCCGGGGCACACGGTTACACGTCGTCGCCTGTCTGCTCTGCAACCTCCAGCTTTTGACAGGAGCAAGAAGCGATTGATGAGTAATATTCTTCCAAGATAGGCTACAATGTTGCGCATCGCGGCCAACATGCTGGCAACAGGATTGCTTTTCTTGGGATTCATACACAATTTGGAAGTAATCGCTCCAGCCAGGGCCATTGATGGTAAGCAGAGCTGATTGAATGTTACCCAGAGTGTTGTGCCAATTGCTCAAAAGATCTATAGCCGTTAGGTGATGTGTGCACAGTGATTAGTGCGGGATTTATTTTGCTCTGATCCTGCGTTGCAATGAGAGTACACTGCACCCGTTGGAAGGGGGACTGCCTGCCCCCACTGAGCGGAGCAACGTGGAGGGGATGAAACCTAGGCGAGACAATTAAAGCGGTCTTTTGTTACTGTGTCCCGGTGAAGCGTGTGAATGTTGCAATGTCACAGCACCCCACCTCCAAACCCTCCATCAGCACCCCGCCACCCTTCACTTGATTCAGGCGCTCGCATCCCAGCATAGGCCCCGATAAGAGCTCAAAGCTCATGTTTACGTGTCGATACCTTCATTAGAAAAATGTGTCGACCTGCAGTCTGAGGCGTTTTTTTTTTTAGCTATGATAGTACTACGTCTCATTAAAAAAGAAGAGAGCTGTGAGCACCTCTGCCGAGCTGTAATCGAGCCTATCTGATGTGTCTCGACTTCAGTCAGTTCACGTTCAACAGTTTTCCCCGAGAGCGCTGATGCGATGACAGCAGCCGAGCTACCCCTCAGTCAAACCGCACTGCCACACTTTTGTCCCATCCGTGGCTGGATCGTGCTTTATTAAGAGCAGAGGACCCGTTCGTGTCCATCACTGCACACTTGGTTTTTTTCTGCATCTTTAAGCTCCGAGGATGTGCTGCCATCAACAGGCATGCGTAACGCTGTGCACTGTTGCTGTGTGTCGGTGCCATTATTCAGTTTGTTGCGTATCTGTGCCCCCGAAATGCCGACAGTCATATTGTGATCTGCAGGTAGACAGTGAGCAGCTCTAAACGCCTCTGCTGTACCCCCCCCCCCCCCGGACTTTATGAACACACACACACACACACACACACACACACACACACACTGGAACAACTTCTGGAAACTATTAAGCTTCACAGTCCCACTCAGGGTTCCTGTTTTTGTGTAAGACAGGAAACAAGTATTCATTCAAAGACAAAGATTTGCTGACAGACTTCTTAAAATCTCTGCAGGTGGAAAGTAAATCTATAAGCTTGTTCTTCAAACACAGCTTTTTAAAATTTAATTTCATGTAATTTTTGAGGGGGATGTCACCAGGGTCAGCAGGGCTAATCGGAGGTCCTGAATTCACAGTGTCATTAAATTCAGCAAGACTTGGATTCAAATCCCAAGCTGCATTTTGAGATTATTCATCGAGCCACAAATGGCTCCCTGTGTCTTTTTGAAGTCATCTCATCTCACTTGGCAGCCCAGTGCGGTGAGGTTCTTAAGGAGCACAATCCCCCGCATAAAAACACCACCTTGGAGATCGATAGCCTGCAATCACCTGTAAGTTGAGAGAGACTTGAGAGCCTGCATTTAAGCGTTTAAAACAAACAGCTTCTGCCTCAATTCACAGTGATTGTTTTAGCAAAATCTTCTTCCCTCTGAGTCTTTTTTTTCCTTCCCTTCATTTGATGAGTCAGACCAGTGCAGTGGAACAGAGGAGATCACCAAACCTGAGTTTTTCCTAAAAATCCACTGAGATGCAGAGCCTGCTGTGCTCGACGGCATCTGTGAGCAAAGATTCTAATTTGTTTACAGATGAGGTGTTTCATTACAATTTATTGGTTAGACTGACTGTGAGATTTACCAAATAGTCTCTAATTGTAACTCATGCATTTGGAAGATTTCTTCACTACATTGCCTTCTTTCTAACGTAGTTAAATGGCTTTTATTTTTTAGGGCCCCTTCAGTTACACATGCTACTAGTAAACCCCCCCTCCCCCCCCGACTTGACATCAAAGTCTTCTTCCTTTTTTTCCATAAAGGTTTTTCTTTCTTTTTTTCTCATACACTGTAGTCAGTGTAAAAGGCTCTGGGTACCAACAAACCCCAAGTTTAATTGGGTCTAAATTGCTCTGTTTCCCAGAAGAGACCTCCATGAACAGTCTCAGCTTGTTCAGAGAGCTCTGCTAATTGGAGGCCCAGTGGAAAGGGCCCTAATGAAAGAATTCCCATCACTTCGGTCTATGAAAGTGATTTCACTCTAGAAAGAGATCACTGGCCTCTTACAAATAGACAGTGTGCCCCCAAACCCCGCCCCAGGCTTTCAACGATAAATATTTTGTTCAGAAAATGACAAAGCAGAAGCGGTGCCTTAAGATCAGTCTCTTCAACTTTTGATAATTTCTTTTACTGCTTTTCTTCCTTGATGATGAAAGTGGCACGGGTTCCTTCCTTCTTAATGAACTCACGATGCAGCGATTATCCTGGCAGTTCCCCTCTGTGCATCTCTGTGCTGCAACATTTGGTGGAGGCCTAAGAACTGCCCCGGCATTTGGCTGATAGCCGGGTGCTACTCCCATGACAATGACAGCATAGGGCCAAAAGGCTTATTGTTTACAACTGTATAGAATACAGAGTAGGTTTGTGAGAGCTTCACAGCTGTTGACCTTATCTTACCCTAAAACATTTAAGCGCAGCAGCTAATGCAAACAGCAGATGAGACATATATAGAAGTCTTATATAAATTTCTAGGTCAGATCAGTTCATTTGTTTCTGAAAATACTTTCAAAGCTACTCCAGCTGGATGAATGAGGAGCTTAACCAGGGGAAAACAATCAGGTGGTTACATAAAGCTCATTCACATCATTGCATCACTTACAAAATCTTGCCGTTTTTTTTTTTTTTATCTTTAACTCTTATAGATGCTAGTAGACCATGACCAGAACAATGGTAGCTGGTCACATTTAGGGGTGGGGGATATAGCCTCATAATTCTATTGTGATATTCTGAGGACATCTGTAATAACAATATTTTTAAAGATATATAGAAAAAAAAATACTGAAGAACATTTTATTGGTGATTGTAGCTCGCAGGCAGCAGCATTTATTAGTGCAAACAAAATGAAGGTCATTCGCCGTCCTTCGTTTCAAATAAGCTGCTGTAGTTGATGCTAGGCGACCTGATTCAGAGTATAAATGCAATGCCATGAGGTGCCAGCAGCAGCAGTATTAAATGTGAGCACAGAAGTAGCCTAGGTAATGTGTTCCCTAGAATTTTTAAGTAGTGTAACAATAAAGCAATATCAATGCTAAGCAGCATACTGATAAAATAGTGCAATTTCACTATAACCAAGCACAAAATAGTTGGACAGATTGTGATGAGAGGTCCATCGTAGTGGTTTCAATACAATGGAGGTGAGGTATAGCAGACACCTATGGCTGCAGATGCCTGTGTGCAAACATGCCATTCAGAGTGATGATGCCCATTGTGCATTAGAGTCTATTTGACTGACTTGTTTTGGAGCCAGCCTCAAGTGGCTGTTAGAGGAACTGCAGTTTTTGGCACTTTGACAGGTTCTTTTTCCAGCTGCAGAGGTTTTGCCAACACTAGTCTTTATTTAAAGTTAATGTAGCCGTCTCCTGAAGCTCACTTATACTCAATAGGTAAATATAGACTACAATGCTACCAGCTGGTTGTGTACAAAATCTTCATAATTAGGCGGTACACTGTCAAAATCTTTGAAATTGCAACGTCTTTCTAGCCACTCGGCTCTGGGTACACGTACACTTTTTAGAGCAGTCCTGTGACCCACTTTAGGCTTGTGACCCACTGATTGAGATATGCTATCTATATGGAGCTATTTAAGGACTGAAGATGCTGCACAGAGGCGACAGAGCGGAAAGTTGCTCTTGGGATGTAATGATCATGACATTTCTTTACATTCGCAACACGTTAGCCAGCAAATGACTTAACAACCGTCACCGTACTGTATGTGAAGGTGATGATATTTTAAGAAACTGCGTATGAATTGAAGCTTAGTTAAAATACCAGTCCATCTCATGTCAGGATCCTTTGATTTGTACCTCAGATGAAATATAATCCCTGGAAAATGTTAGTCTTATTCACAGGTCACCTCTCTTTAGAAACAATAGCAGAAATACTCCTGCATTAAGACCAAAAGCGAGTACAAAGTAATACTACAAAACCTTCTAATGACAGTTAGAAGAAGAGAAGGATGAGCGCGCTTCAACGTGTTTCAGGAGAGAACAGAATTTTGGGGCAGTAGCGATGAGCTGCAGAGAGCTCCATAGTTGACCTAACATAGTGTTCAGGATTGTGAGTCAGTGTCCAGTTGAAATTTGGCTCCGGTGTTTGCAACCACCTGCAAATATTCCTAATCGTATTTGATGTGAAGGCTAGGCTCAGGCTATGCAGCCTGTTATTTATTTATAAATTCACATATCTGCTTATTTACTGCACTTGTTTTGTTTTTTTAGGAGCAAAGTGGTGAAACACAGATGTTTATTCTGCTTTTATGTTTTTTTGCTATCTGGTCTTAAGATTTACACCCGTGTGCAAGCCTGTTTGGCTATTCACCAACTCCTAAGGGAACAATTTGTCTGTTTCTGCAGATAAATTCTCGACCGCGTCCAGTAGTTAGTTGGCAGTTTTCTGAGGTTTGTTTTTTGTAATCTGCAGTTTTTTGCCAAGCAGGTAGGTTGATTTGTAGAGCTTTAGGAAACAGCACAGTGAGAGCGACCCAAATCAGTAAAGTCTCAGTCTGCAACATCAAAAACAAAGAAAATCTGATTTTCAATTTTTCAATCTGAGTCAAAGTGAGGAGGACTTTTTTTCTGGGGCAAAGAAGACCACTCTGATGTTGGATCTGCTTTGAGTAGTAGCTTTAAATCCAAAGATGGCCTGTAGATAAAAGTATAGCTATGACAAAGACAGTCATTTCACTCTTGTGTTATACTTGTAGTCTCATGTGTAAAACTCATCAGTACACCTTCCCCCGATATGTACCAGGGCAAAGACAATTAACTTCACATCTACTGCCGCAGCTACTTTGTCAAATTATTGATTTTTCCATACCAGACTTGAAAGAGTTTTAGTTTTCATTTCCTGCAGTATTGATACGCTGATTTGAACTGCACTTCCTTGCTCTCTTCTCTCCCCACCGTCGAGTTCGCACGCACACAGACACACATTGCAGTGCCCACACAGCCCAGCCGCCTCTCACTGACTTACTGCCTTGCTGTCTTCTTCATTTTTCTCATCCTCTCAGGTTAAACAGCATTTTTTTTAATAGTATTAGAAAGTGTACTTTAAATCAAACGCAGCTTTTGGCCGTATTATAGCCTTAATATTTTTCTCTTTTAATAAAACTCTAAACCTGCAGCGCTCTTAATGTTGTGGCACTGATTCCCCCTGGTACTTGTTTGAAATACTATTATTGCATCGAAGTATGTAACTCCTTTATTATTGCAACACTTAGTGGAAAGCCGTGTTATCTGCTGCTAGATGCGAGCACATGTAGGAGTGGGCTACGTAAGTAATCAGGCTGCCTTGAAAATTCAACAAAATAAAATATTAGTCTAAGTGTGTGTGTGTGTGAGAGAGAAACAGTTTTCATAAGAAGTGGATGACTAACCTTTCATAACAACCCAATTGTCATGATAAAACAACAAAAAAACCCAAAAATGATGACACAAAGGTGCTTAAATATTGTGTAATGAGTCCAGTTTGAAGGGTTTTGCCAGATTTGCAAAGAAGCTGTCGTGCTTTATAGGTGTGTAATGTGCATTATTCATCAACGTCAACAACAACCACGTCATGCTGATGCGAGGCAGTGCCATGGTCAGGCTGTAGGATTTGCTGGGACCCTTTTATCACCGATAGCAAACATGAGGTAAACTCACTCCTCGGGCGTCAGTCTGAAAGGATGTCTGTTATATTAATGACTCAAGCTGTGACCTTCTCTCATTTTCTTTTCTCTTTACCAAGTTTCAGATTTCGTAAAGCACGAGGGAGGCAATGTGATAGATTGTCCCAGCATAAGGCAGAATTTGTGAATTTATTTATTTTATCAGTTTGCTAGATAAATTGCTTTATTTTCCTGTTGTAAACATTGTTGAATTTCAGCTCCAGCCCCAGGGGAAATGTCTTTTTTATTTGTTCGAAATGTTCCCAGTCTTGGTTGCACCAGCAGATATAACCAATATGTAGTCTTTTTTTTTCTTTTTTTTAGCACTAGGCCTCTAACAAATATATTTATTAACATCCATTAAGGCCTTTCCTAGAAACATTGTTTTTCACTGACATCCATTTATTCCGGGATAGAGTGGACACGCATCCAGAGGTCTACACAAACAGACCTCATCCTTTTCTCCAGCCTTTGCTGATACATCACAGTTTGTATCTAGGCTCCACAATGTAATAAGAGTCCTCCGGCTTCATGCCAGCAAACTCTTCCTAACTCGGGTTCAAACAATGAGCGCTGAGCCACAGGCCCAGACGCACCAGCACCGAGGTTATAATTCATAGCACTGTGATTTAGATTCATTTACAAACTTCTAATGCAAAATGTAAATAACAATAACCTCAACATAGGCCTAATTGCAAAAAAAAAGAGCAGACAGTAGCCTTGACTCTGAGGTAAAAAAATATTTTTAAAAAAATCTCCTGACCTGGTCTGTAGTGGAGAAACAAGCCTGAGGAAATATAGCAGTCAACTGGGAGATTATTTATGTAGCAATTCCTGGCAAACATTTTACACATTTACAGTTAGGTCCATATGTTTTTGGGCAGTGACATATTTTTTTTTCATGCTCTTGTCTCGGTACACTATCACTGTGTATTTTAAAGAGAACAATATGTGATTGAAGTGCAGAGTTTAAGCTATTCTTGAAGTGAGGCCGCAAAACTGACGAGCAGATCTGGAGTTGATCCCAAGTGTTGAAATTGCATTTCATAGCTTCTTACTGGAACTTTCAATATGATGTCCAGTAAGAGAACCAAAGTGAAACTATCATAGAGACAGCAAAAACGAATCAACAGTGGCCAGCTCAGCAGCACCAAAAGGCCTGAAAGACCACAGAAGACAAGTGCATGAAGAATTAACTCCATGGTTTAAAAAAAAAACAACCCCAACTTCAAATCTAACTAAATTAACACTCTAAACTGTGCATTGTCAAAGTCTGCATTCAAGACATTCCTTCGTGAATGAAGGTTTTAGAACAAGGTGCAAACCACTGGTTATTCTCAAGAATAAGAAGGCCAGATTAGACTTTGACAGAAAATATCCAGAAGAGCTTGCACAGATCTCCTAAAAAATAATCTTTGTACAGATGAAACCAGAATGAACTTGGAAGAAAGGATGGGAAGAAAAAAATATGAAGAATGAGAGAAAAGGTTCATGATCTAAAGCACGCCCTAACATCAGACACGGGGGAGGCAATCAGAAAAGGAAGATAAAAAATAGAAGCGCTCTGTGGTATCTAAAGAAATACATGCTAAACAGGCGCTCCTCAGTGGGATTAAAAAAAAAAAACAAGTCAAAAAAGCAGAAAACTTGCAGAGACACTCTGTTAGTAAGAATTAAAAAAAAATTGATAAAATTTGTAAAAGCACAGCAAGAAACAAACTTGACCTACATGTATCGACTAAAGAGTTTTAGCAGGGTCTGATGAGGACCTTGATGAAGGAGGCAATGTTAGAGCATGGGCATGCATGGCTGCCGATGGAAGCGGGTCACTAGTGTTCATTAATGACGTGAGTGCTGATAGAAGTAGGAGGATGAACTGTTAAGTGAACAGGGCTTAAGTCTCTGCTTAGATTTAGGCAAACTCTAAAAGACTGATCACATGTTGTTTCCCAATGCAAAGCAAGAAAAGCACGAGAGAACAGGCCTTAGTGACTGTGTCTAAAAAAAATAGCTGTAATTCCCTAACAGCTAATTACTAAACCCCTTGAATTAAAGCTGAAAATCTGCACTTCAATCACGCCTTGATTGTTGGATTTAGGATCCATTGTTGTGGTGTGCAAAGGCAAAAATACAAATCCAAAAACCTGTGGAGCTAACTTTATGAGCCACACTGCAAATGCTGCACGCAGTTTTTAAGCAACTGGCTTCTTGCATAAGATTTCCCACATTCAGATGTATGTGTGTAGGCAATGTGGTCTCTCTGATTATGTGCATTGTGTGCTTCTGGGAAAAGAATGGGTCGCTGTTTGGTCTGCTGTTATTAGCCTACACACACTAAACTAGTTGGAATATATTTGGTAAATATCCCTGAAGACATTTCCTTATTTATATGAGGTATTTTGGAGTGTGTGCAATTGCATTTTTAAATATATGAACTGGCTGAAGGAGTGATTTGGCTTTCAGATTAAGATTAGGATTATATCACTCGCTCACAGTCTTTTCTCAATGTGCCAAAGGCCAAGAAACCCACCTTACAGCACTCAGAAAATGTTCTTATTAACAGAGATTTTTGAGCGACTGTGTTGCCACATGACAGAGTCAGGCTAGTGGTTTTCCTTCTGTGTCCATTTTTAGGCATAGTTAGGTTAACAGCTGCTGTCTGCTTAAATACCACAGACATGTATTTACAGCGATATCAATTTCTTACATTTTCATGCAGACTTGTTTGAATTCCCAAATTTCCCCAAAAAGGAAATTTCAGCAACCTTTAGATTTAAATCTGTTACTTTTTATGCAAGAGGATTTCTTCCGACTTTGCTTTTTGATCGTCAGTGTCTCGTTGGAGTCCCAGCCAAGGTTGCTTTAGCACATGGAGGTGAAAAAACATTCTGGAGAATCAGGTCTTGTTGCATAGAGCTCATGCGTCACACTGAGACTTGAAATTTGTACTGGTCTTACGAAAAGGCACTAAAGAATTTCATATAATCTTCTTTAATATGTTCCCCTCGGCAGCATGCTAAGCAGGCTTAATTGTCATTTCCCCCCCTCTGCCGCTGCATACGGCGTGTGCTTCGGTGCTAGTGCGGCAAAGGGATTTGTCTAAACTGACTAAGTTGATAATGATGCATCACACCTTGTGGTTTTCTGCTTCGTCCCTTTTTCTTCTTCTTTAGAAAAAAAAGATTAACCCTTATGATGAAGCGAAGGAGTTCATGACCTCCTCCCCCCCTGAGTTCTAACAGTGACTGTAGTAGCACAAATAGCAGTCATGGTTGATTACCACACCGGGGCTGAGACATGGTGAAATCTCAGCCAGACATCCAAATAGCTTTTCATTTGATTACTCTGCTTCAACTAATAGGTTCTTGTTCACAATACCACAAAGGCTTGCTGAAATTTGTGGAGTTTTTTTTTTCTTCTCAGATTTGACCTGTAAAAATCACAGTCACATTCAGGAGTGTGTTGCCCTGTAAATGAAGCCTCATTTGCCTTTGCAGCTAGCACCAGACTTGAACATATTCCTCGTGATGGCTCTCCTGAGCCTGATGCATGCATGACACACACTTTCATGCATACAAACGTACACGTGGCACAAAATTTACATCCATCCAGAAGGCGGTTGAGTAAGTCTGCACGCACAAGCCAAACTTTGACTTGGATTGTAGATTTTTTTTAAAGGCCTCATTACCTTAATGTAGGTGACAAGTACAGTGGGGGAGATAATTATTTGATCCCCTGCTGAATTTGTAAGTTTGCTCACTTACAAAGAAATGAACACTGTGATTTTTATGGTAGTTTAATTTTACTGGAAAGAGAGAATGTCAATTAAAAATCCAGAGAAAACACATTACGAAAAAGTTCTTTGCATGTCATTGAATGAAATAAGCATTTGAGGCCCTTGCAAAACATGACTTTGTACTTAGTGGAGAAATCCTTGTTGGCAAGCACAGAGGTTAATTTAGTTAGTCTGTAGTTTTGCCCACTCCTCTTTACAGAAACTCTTTAGGTTTCTTGGCTGCTGCTTCATCAGTTGAAGCTTCACCTCTATCCACAGGTTTTCTATAGGATTTAAGTCTGGAGACCTTTTTTTCATCATGCCTTTGTTGTCTTGGTGTTATGTTTTTGGTTGATGGTGGAATGCGCTGGAAGACCCATCTACAACCCATTTTGTTTAAGAGGCACAGCTGGAGCCTTTATCTCTTGTTTTGTAACACAGGAACTTTTTCCCTCCCTCTTTCTTCTCCTCCTCTTCCATTACAAAATTCTGAAGTGTTTATGGCTCAGCTGTGGAGGTGGATGAAGAGTTGGCAGACTGCAGCCAAAGAGGCTGATATGCTCATCCCTCAATTTTGGCACTTAGCAGAACCTCCTCAGTTCAGCCCATAGGCCAAGTAAATAAACCCATATCCCATTTCTTTTTCGCTCAACCTCAGTGTTTTCTATATCTATACAAGTTTGTCAGATGCCATTTCTTGAGAGTGAGAAGCGTGTTGCCATGAATCCACTGTGAAATTTTCTATTTATTTTTTGTTGAATTCTGTCAAGACATTTAGCTCCAAGTCGATATCAAACCGGCTGGGTTGGGTTCTTTCCTCAGTGGGTGACTCAGTAAAGATCAAATCCAACTCAAAGTTTTCCAGAGTCTGTGTCAGGGTCAGGACTTGCAGCACACAACTCAAGATGTTAAACTTCCTTGGTTAAATATTAGAAAACATAATGATGACACATATTTTGAGAAGCAAAAATGTTTAAATTAGTGACAGCATCTTAACCTTTGAGAAACTATTGAAGTGTTTCATTTGTGCGAGTACATGCTGTCTTCTGTAGACTAAACTTGGCGTTTGTTTCCCATTAGACATTTCAAAACTCTCTGTAAGTGTTTAAAATGACTTCACTGTGTGTTTACTTCAGCCAGCACGCCCTCCTGGTACTTTTATGCCCCCTGGCAGCTTTCTTAGTTTCAGTTGAATTAGTTTTCTTTTGTATAAAGATTTTATATGATACTTTTCCTGCTTAGTCTCAGTGTATGTGGATGGCATGAGTGACTTAGGTTCGGAAAAGTCAGGGGAAAAACCCAACTCTTATTTCATAAAGACAGTCAGATTCCAGTCTTGTGAGATGAAGCTTGGGTAGCAGGTCTAACAGTCAAATAACAATTGTTTTATTGTATACTTTAAAACAGTTTGCTGTTAGTTATTTTATGGCTCACCTGGTGGTATGGCCACATGCATTGCAATATATTTATAGCTTTAGAGGTTTGCTATTTTTTAAAAAAAAAAAGGTGAATTTCTGATTTACCATTTTTTCCCCAACTTGTGCAAGCAGGATAACATGTATCAACAGCTCAGTCCAAAGAAATCTGGTATAAAGAAATGTGCTCAGTGTCATTTTTTCCCCTCAAACACAGTATCACCATCCCATCAGCCTCATCAGCTTCAGCTGTGCTAACACACTAAGCCAGTGGTTCCCAAACTTATTTTGCTAGGCCCCCCTTTGTTTTACAAGAAAAATGTCCCCCCCCCCCCCCCGGGGAGAAACACAAAAAACACATCCTCCAACCACACACACCCATATTTTGCTCAATTGCGGTTTATTTCACACCTCAAACATTTAGTAAACAATTAAGCAAATACAAGTAAACTGCAATAAATTACAGGTAGTAATAAAATAAACTACTAACTCTAACGCTACGTCCGCACCTACACGGGTATTTTTGAAAACACAGCTGTTTCGTCCACATGTAAACGGCGTTTCGAATCACCGAAAACTGAGATTTTTTAAAACTCCTTTTTTTGCTTTTACGTGTGGACGAGGAATACAGAGTTTGTCAAAGGTATGTGCCTTTTTTCACGTCACGCTGTGCGCCACGTTATTGTTTACATGAGATGAATTGCAGAATGGGAGATGGAGACAAAATACTGTTAATCTGACTATCTGCAGGTTTTACACCAGTTACTGTCCCTCTATTTACAAAGGCAGAGGCGTTGCGGTGTGATTATTTTACATGTAGTTGCTTTTTTCCTGTGTAATAATATTCAACATTGCTATCAATACATTTTTCAAAAAATGCCTCTCTGTGCAAAATGGGTTTAAAAACATAAGCAGCTGTGGGATACTGTTTGTCCGTGATTTGAACCGGGGGAACAAATCGTGGCAGGATCAGCCTGATATTATTTGTATCCTGCTGTAACTTTACTGTATAAAGAGCCAACATCTCCAAAATGTCAGGAGTAGTTATTTATTACAAGAAGTGTTCGTGAACTAAAAATCAAGAATGTGGGATACTGTTTGTCCGTGATTTGAAGAGCCCAACGCCTGATCCCAGTAAGGGAAAACCAATTCTGCAGGGGAGACCTACCTGGCACTTGTGCAGGTGAAACCAAAGGGAAGATATGCTTCACCATATTTTCTAGTCTTTGGCTTGGAAGGAAGTTGGTTTGGAAACATATTCAGCGATGCTTCATCTCCTGCTTTGCGTTTGTGTGGGCGGCCTGTGCTAGCAGTGTCCAAGCCTTGTTTTTTTGTTTTTTCCCCTTTTCATACCGCGCCCCCCTGCAATGGCTCTGCCCCCCCCCTTCCAGGGGGCGGGCCCCACACTTTGGGAAGGTCTGCACTAAGCTAAGATGGTGTGCATAGTAAATATTTTACCTACTTAACATCAGCATGTAAGGCTGGCCAAGAAAGCTGATTCTTAGTAAGCTCAGAGTTTGGCCTCAGAAGGTTCTATAACCTATATTAATACTAACTAGAAAGCGAAAATTTCTGAAGAAATTTTAAGTGTGCCTATGCCGCCGCCAATGAGTGTAGTTTGCCATTCAAACGGCTACAGAGAGCAAAACTCAGCAGAGCAGCCATTCTCCACCATGAACTATGATAAAACCCAAACACCGCTCGCACCTCACAGATGACAGCTTACAGTTTTGTGTAAAGATGAGGTGACTTCGTACAGCCCCGATTTGTAGACGCTGTGCGCAGAGGTTCATAAGCAGACCCGACAATGTTTGCATGAACACGCTGTGAAGCATTACGTTATGGACCACTTTTCACACATAGTTGCTGTACCCAAACAGCTGGCTGTAGCTTTTCCTCTCACAGCCCGACACATACAAAAAAACAAAAAGCAGAGAGAGCACAGACTTTACACCTGAGAGGCGTGATTGCAGATGCCCCTGAGGTGGGTCCACCTCCCCTGCAGCGGCACTGCAGACCACGCCCTGCCACACACATCAAACACGTAAAATAAATATTTATGCACTTTTGCATTCACTTTTTGTTTTTTGTTATTTTTACACAGTGTTCTGAATGATTAACATAGTCTACAGCCAATCTTGTGTATTATTATACAAACTTTGGTTGTAAGATTCAGATCACTATTTAATAAAAGCTAAATATTTTATATGAGAGTAAGAAAGAAAAGTATATCTTTGTGTCCCCCTCTCCCTGTTAATGCCCTACCTGGCCCCAGGTAGTTCAATTCAACCAGGCGTTCAATTTGTGGCTCGGACTGTTCCGTTTATTCAGATGCTGGGGCAAACACCACTCCAACTCTGCTGCTGGCCCTTTGCACATCACAGTAAACACTGCGTGATTATCAACATAGTAAAATACAACAACATATATATAAAAAAAACACATTAAGCAAAAATAATCATGTTTTTACAAAATTCCACGGTCTCAGGAATGAGTATGACACAAAACTAACATAGCAGGATTACCAGCAAACTGCAGCTGAAAAGCTAATGCTTCATCTTAGTCAATTACTAAAATGAATCAGTAACATCAGTAAGCATGGACGCGGTTCAGTTGTGAGTTGGTAATATCCATTTTAAAGTTAGTGCTTAGCATCTCTTATAACACTAAATAAAGAGAATAGACAAGTCAAATACTCAAATATAAACATAATACAACATAGTTAACATAATCAAATATAAAGATCAGAAATATATAATACACTTCAAACTGCTCACACTATGCAACTAAATAGCATTAGTGCGAGGTTAAGCAACCGTCAGTACACAGGAACTACTTCCGGTAGTTATACAAAATAAAAGCGTCCCCCATTATAATCCGCTATAATGCTCTTATTGTGAAGGGCAAGCGGGACGCCATACTTCCGGTCAAACTACGTTCGCTAGCTAGCCGCGGCTAGCAGCAACATCGTGAGAAATCTCTTGCTAATATGGGATGTTTTGACAAAACGAGCAGATATTTGACGATTACACACCTACATTCTCACCTGAAAATATCTTAAAAGTTTACTTTGTGACCTAGAAACACGAATAAGAGCAATATATTAAACGAAATGGTGGCCGCCATTGTTTCACTCGGTAGAGGCGTGCTTTGCATTGTGGGATTTTGAGTTTTAAGGCAAATTTGCACTAAAATGTAAATATTTACAAAACTATAAAAGTTATGAACACCAAAAGTCATAGCATAGTAGTCCAGACCCAGCCGCACAAAATGATGTAAAATATGTAACCCTTGTGTCAAAACTGTGCGGCACATAAGCGTGGGAAAATTTTCAGGTTAAGCAACCGTCAGTACACAGGAACTACTTCCGGTAGTTATACAAAATAAAAGCGTCCCCCATTATAATCCGCTATAATGCTCTTATTGTGAAGGGCAAGCGGGACGCCATACTTCCGGTCAAACTACGTTCGCTAGCTAGCCGCGGCTAGCAGCAACATCGTGAGAAATCTCTTGCTAATATGGGATGTTTTGACAAAACGAGCAGATATTTGACGATTACACACCTACATTCTCACCTGAAAATATCTTAAAAGTTTACTTTGTGACCTAGAAACACGAATAAGAGCAATATATTAAACGAAATGGTGGCCGCCATTGTTTCACTCGGTAGAGGCGTGCTTTGCATTGTGGGATTTTGAGTTTTAAGGCAAATTTGCACTAAAATGTAAATATTTACAAAACTATAAAAGTTATGAACACCAAAAGTCATAGCATAGTAGTCCAGACCCAGCCGCACAAAATGATGTAAAATATGTAACCCTTGTGTCAAAACTGTGCGGCACATAAGCGTGGGAAAATTTTCACTAAAATATTAATATTTAAAAAACTATAGAAGTAATAACCACCAAAAGTCATAGCAACTCATTCCAGCTCCAGCCGCACACAATGATATATCATATGTGAACCTTGTCTCAAAACTGTGGGGCAAGTTACGGTCCAAAATTTCAGGCGGAAAAAGAATAATAATAATAATAATAATAAATCCGAGCAATAGTAATAAGTGTGCCTTTTGGCATAGGCACACTTAATAATAATACTAATCTGTATTCTATCTACTGTTGGTCTTATCACAGTGGTGGGTTTACTACACTGAAATTCTCATTTTTTGATTTCTAACTCCACTCTTTGATACATTGTCACTATCCATTTTAAGGAAAGTACTCCTGTGATGTGATTAGCAGTTTCAGGACTGAACCTGAGGACTAGCTGGTGGTTAGTAACTACTGAGGAGGTGCCCCAGGAACTAAATACCTTCACATCTCTTTCTTCCCCCGTTTAATTTGAAGCTATCTAAGATCTACTAATTGGAATGCTGAAATGATGCAATAGCTTCCCAATGGTCAGGATGTATGTCGTATCTTGTGGACCTTTATTTTCTGTGAATTTGTCAGTAAGATTAGAAAAGTACTATACATTCACCAGCCTTTTCTTTGCTTCCTCAATTACTTGTTAACTTAAATCAGTACTCAACCAATAATGTGGCAGAAGATCTATACATTGAGGCAAGTAGATTTAGTCAAGGCGACCATCTCTGATATTCGAATTGAGCATCAGCATGAGGAAACCCAAGGGAATTAAGTCACCTTTGTTGGTGGCAGATGTGACTGATCTCACAGTTTTAGAAACTGCTGATCTATTGGGATTTTCCTGCACAACCACAGTATGTAGAAGAGCATGTCTGAAAACACGAGACATTCAATTTTGAAGCAGAGAGGCTAAAGCAGCAAAAGACAGCAAAAGAGGAAAAATGTTGCCTGATCTGACAAATCCTGATTTCATTTGGACAATAAAGTCAGAATTGGTCAAAAGCAACATGAAAGCACTGATTCATCATGAATTGGTAGCAATAGTGCACTTTGGTGATGGTGTAATAGTGTGGGGGACATCATATTGGCACACTCTCCGCCCCAACTGATCATTGTTTAAACAACAGAGCCGACATGAGTGTTGTCCATGCCTTCGTGACCATAGAGCACCTTTGGGATGTGATGGAATGGGACATTAGCTTAATGGATGTGTAGCCACCAAAGTGCAGGAGCAGCGTGATGCTATCATGTCAATATGGACCAACATCTCTAAGAAATGTTTTCAGGACCTTGTTGAATCTAGGCCATGATGAATTAAGGCAGTTTTAAAAGCAAAATGGGTCTAAACCAATGCTAGCAAGGTATAACTTGCTAGCATTGGTTTAACCAATGCTAGCAAGGGGCGATCGTGGCTCAAGAGTTGGGAGTTCGCCTTGTAATCGGAAGGTTGCCGGTTCGAGCCCCGGCTCGGGCAGTCTTGGTCGTTGTGTCCTTGGGCAAGACACTTCACCCATTGCCTACTGGTGGTGGTCCGAGGGCCCGGTGGCGGCAGTGTCCGGCAGCCTCGCCTCTGTCAGTGCGCCCCAGGGTGGCTGTGGCTACAATGTAGCTTGCCATCACCAGTGTGTGAATGGGTGGATGACTGGATATGTAAAGCGCTTTGGGGTCCTTAGGGACTAGTAAAGCGCTATATAAATACAGGCCATTTACCATTTACCTAATGAAGTGGCCAGTGATTGTACAAATATTAGTCCATAATGTCTATACCAGTGTTTACACTGGTTTTCAAAAATGAGGTACATTTATACACTAGTCCCAGCATAACTACGTCACTTGGGGTTCTTCATAGGCTGATGAAGTATCTAAATAGTTAAAAAAGAACCACAATGGTCTCTAGTTTCTACAGTGTAGACAGAACAAAAGTAGGTGCCAAATGCAACAGTTAGAGCCCTTAAACAGTTCCTGTATTCTTAAGGACCCTTTAAACAACTAACTTTGAAACTTCCTGCTGTTCAGAGTCCTTTCAGCCCCACTGTTGACAGTACTTTAAGTCTGCCTTCATCTCAACCGCTGCTGAGCAGTGTGTGATGAGGCCATAGTCTCAGTGTCTGCTGGAGCTTTGTCCTGGTTGATCTCAGAGGGCAGACTTCCAACTTATTTATAGCTCTGCTGTGGGTGTCTGAGGAAATGCTGCAGTGACTGGGGGCAAGGCTTGTGTTTGCCTTAGTATAGGTCTCTTCCTCCCAAGCAGACAGAGCTCATCTTAGAGGGCTCGCGGGCAGCGGCGGGGTGCAGAGGGCAGTGGGTTATAAACCGTCCCAAATGGCGACAATTCAAAACATTTTCCCGCAGCCTCCGCTTTAGTAAGCACACAGGCAGCTCATTGATAGCAAGTGTTACATTCCTCCATCCCATCTCAATATCCCTGCCCAGCTCAGTGTGCTCTCTGATCTTCAGGCCTGTCCTGAAAGCTGAGATCACTTCCCCCAAGGAGTTGTAGCTCACTGCCCACTCTCCATTTCCTCTCGCATTGATGCCGTACATCTAATTTGTTCTCTTATATCATCATTCGGCCTATCCATCTGTTGACCTCATTTATTTGCTTTTCAGTTAAAGCTGTCCTTGGATCCCTTTAAACCCCGACTTTTAACCATATTAATTCAGATCGTGCCAGCAGCAGACTGCTTTCACAGCTAACAGTAAAGTGGTTGTCACTGGCAGCTGTCTTCTATCTTCTATGACTAAACAGTTTTACCTCAGTTCACATGCAAGTAAACCTGCATATTCAAAATACGATTGATTCTTTTTCTTGATCTCGCCAAAATTAAGTATTTTGTCATTACTTGTCATTGCCTGCTATTTAGATTGGGTAGCCCAGGACTTACTTTAATGGTTTCCCTTTGCCCATCCCAGACTGAGCTTCACTTTTCCTTAGCTAACCTCTTGACCTACTTCTTATTTTCCCTGATATGATTCTGTCAGCAGCCGCTTGCAGCTGAGCCTGAGGTGCTTGTTAACTCCCCCCACAGCCATTTTGAAAGCGGAGTTCACAGCAGAGCGTGTCAGCATCTACATAAACAATAGACAATAGACAGATACACCACAACTGCTGCCTGCTCTGGCTGGTGCTGATATCCCTAAACAAACAAACAAAAAAACATGATCGCACACACCGAAGAAGAGGGAAGAGAAGCAAAGAGGAAACCCTTTAACACAAGCTTGGTTGCATTTCATGAATAATTCAAAACCTTGTGACTTCTGAGAGAGAGAGAAAAAAAAAGGCGACCCTTTACACACTCATACACACACACACACACACACACACACACACACACACACACACACACACACGGTGATCACAGCGGTACAGAGCGGAGGATAAGTGGGGAGCGTGTGAATGTGCGCAGCAATATGTCAGGTTGAATTCATGGTTTTTAGGTTGAGCCCCATTTGAAGATTCCTTTCACTGCTGGAGTTGAAGAGTAGCTTTACATGTAGATGCCGTCATCCTGTTTATCCTTCTTCATCCCATAAGCCACTCCTATGCTATCCTACACTCCCCCACGTCCTGTTCGTCATGCTCTCTAGCTGACTAAGTTGTAGCTCTGGTAAAAATGCCCATTTCTGGCCTCGCATTCTGACCCAAAGAGGCTGACTCGTCTGCACAATGGCGTTACATAATCGTCTATACAACACACTTTTTAAGATAACACTGAAAATGTAAATCATCAGTCGTGCCGCGGGACTGAGGTGGGTGGATCGCTTCAGTGAGGCGATGCTGTCAAAGATGTTGGAAGAATCACCCTCAGACCACTATATTCGAAATAATGACAGGAAGAAATAAAGGAGTCTATTAGAAAAACAAACTTTGAACTCAAATGATGGAAAAACACCAGCCTCGTGATGGATATTTAAACACTGAATATCCACAAAAACAGACAAATTTTAAAGTGTCGGTTTGTTCCATTTAAATGCCATGAAAGACTTTTGCAAAATGGTAAAAACAACACTTCTCGGTCATGTATATTAAGCTAAATCTTAGTATATTATTTACCGTATGGTCCCATCTTACTACAATGCATAAAATCGCCATCTGTGTGTTTGTTTCTTTGTTCACAAACTCCTCCTAGACCATCAGGAGCTGAGCAACCAAACCTGGCATGCAGGTTTATCTTTGGTCCTTGAAGGTTGTTATCTATATCAGATCTTACAGTGCCATCAATTTGCCTAGCAACAGTTTGAAAATGGCCTGTTTTTAGAGTTTATGCACCCGTAACATCTTATAAAATTATCATCTGATGTAAGATCTAATTTAAACCCAGAAAAGCTGAGTTATGCATGCATATTGTTGATACTCTAATGCCATCACTTTGCCTGGCAAACACCTAACAATGTGCTAAAATAACCCGTTTTTACCCTTTAGACACCTACAGCACCTTGCGAAAGCATCCTATCATTTTAATTTCACAACAGTAACATCTCATTTATATCCTCAAAAGCTGAATGATACATGCTTAGCAACCACCTAGCAACGGGCTAAAATGACCCATTTGTAGCATATAAACAACATCTACTGTCTCTATTTTTGTACTTTTCTCAGTGTGATAAAGTGCCAACAGCACAAACAAGCCAAACAATACTCTAACATGGGCATTACTAGTTAGTTAACAAAAATGTCTGTAATTCTACCTTTTTTATTACCATGTTAAGCAGTTTATTATATCTTTAAATATAACTAGAAAATTATATTTCGTTTGTAACATAATAAAAAAACCGTTTTAGTTAAACGTACTATTAAAATGAATTAATTTTTTGGGGGGGAATCAAGTAATTATATTAGTTACCAGTATGCCAGTAACTGTAATATAATTAGAGGAATATGTTGTTTGGTTCAAAGTCATCTTAGTCTCTCCGTCTTCAGCGTGGTCTGGTATGTCTTAGCTTAGCACTGTGGCTTGGGTTGTGCAGCTGCAAGCATAGACTGTATATAAAAGTCTAGTTTATGTATACAGTCTTTGTTCAGAAGAGGAGACTTCAGCCTTCTGGTATCAACAAAGTAATCTTAGCTAAGCTAGCCGGTTGCCTGCTAACAGCTTGCGTTCACATATCTGCTGGGATTTTTGAACCTTGTGAAGCGAGTACTTATAAGATGTTGCTGCATGTGGTCATAATGGCAAATGTTAAGCTAGCTGCTGACAGACAGTAAATACCATAGACTCTGATAAACATCCACAGATCGTAGGCTGCTGTCTGTAAAACCACAAAAAAGCATCACTTCTGTATGATTTCCTTACAGTTAGGTAGAGCAACTGAAACGTACACATGTTAAGTAATGTAGGAATTACTCTTTCTGATGACGAATGATTTAAAAAGAAACAATTTAGCAATTTATTTTGCAGTGATTACCTTATGGGAACTTATCAAACACTGGCAATAATAAATAACATCTGCTCTGTATAAAACACAGCTTTACAAGAGGACGTGAACAAAGAGTGCTCGGGACAATGTGAAGAGCAGTCCATGTCAGAGTATTCATTAATCCCTGCCTTTATTTACACTTCAGTGACAGCTGAATACACGTTGAATGAAATATGGTTAAAAAGCTTAGGTCAGTGTTTACGTTTTCCTACTAAGTTTGTAAAATCTTGGAGACCGAGATTATTTCTTCCATTTGTTTTAACGTATTTTCAAAGCCACAGACTTTGTACTCCATCGTCTGTTTTTTGGTCACCGCTCAACAGTAAGTCCTGCTCGTCCAAAACCAAAGCTGAATGACTCAGCTTTGTTGCTTCTCTGTGTGTATATGTGTTGTTAAAGTGTTCATGTGCTGCACAGAGAGGACTTGAATTAATGTGGCTTTGAATATGCGCTGCCATTTGGCTGTGGCTAGAGTGGGCAGTTTTTCCTCGCCCTGGAAGTTTGGACTGAAGGGGGGTAATAGAGGGAGGGTAATTCAGTGAACAGGATGTTCTTTGATATCCTCCAGACGAGCTGCTTCTCTGCCACCGGCTTGCAAATACTGACCTGGATATTTAGGTGCAGCAAGTTTATGCAAAGCTGCTTCCAGGCTTGCTTCAGTGCTCATTTTGCTTTTCTTGTGTGTGTATCCATTCTCTATTGCCCTCCGTCATGTAACAACGTTCCAAAACCTAATTAGGGCCAGTGTGAGCTTCTATTGACTCACAACAGACACCGCTTCCTAATGAGACCTCAGGAATAAAGATCATTGACAAAAAAGAAGAGCTGCTTTTATTTTTCTCCCAGAAATCCTTTTAGTCTTACTTTCTTTTTCTATCTCTTTTTAGCCCCAAGGACCTGCAGCCCAAAGCAGTTTGTGTGCAAAGATGGGGTAACGTGCATCTCAAAGGGCTGGCGCTGCGATCGGGAGAAGGACTGCCCGGACGGCTCTGACGAAGAGCCTGATGTTTGTAAGTCTTTCAAAAAATAATGAGTTTAAAGGCTCAAATATGCTGTATCCAAATAAATCATCAGGTTATTGAGCATGCTGCATCTCACTTATTCAGCAGAATAAACTATCTGGCAGTTAATCATTCAGAGACAGATAACTGTTGTCCTGAGAAGAGACATTAAAGACTAGTTATGTTGCTTCTCTTTCTTGTTGTATAATAGAGTCCAGAGTGAATCATTCTGTGCTCAGGTTACTGCTTATCACATTTGATAAGAATAAGGGTGTGTTTGAGGCAGGTTAAGACAGGGAGCATTTTCACTAAATCAGTTAAAAATGCAGTGTTATGCAGACCTTACATTTTATTCAATCTCAAATTAAAAATGCGAGCTCACTTGGTCTAAAGAACATCTTCAGCTTCTCTGTGCAGAATACATTCTTTTGGCAATGTGTGAATTATGCACGTAACCAACGGTCACCAAGTGTGAAATTGGCTTGGAAATTGATCAGAACCTGCATGGGTAGATTTGTAAAATGTATCTTCCTCTGTATCCGGGGTATGCCAATATAATACTGCAGCGTTTGTTCTCTCAAACACGCTCTAACAGCAGTTGTTGACTAAAAGACCGAGATTGATGCACTTTTCGATTTATTTGGCTAACCACCGCCAGACGAGAGAAAACAATGGGATGTTCTATCAGCAAATGAGAGGAGGTCGTTCTGCCGTTGAGTAGCTCTGTCACGGCCAATTAGAAGATCTACAAAGTTTGTTTTTCCCTGGTAAATGTGATTTTCCACTAACACTCAGACCCACAGAGGACACAGTCGTGACACGAAACCAAACAGAAAGTGCTAAAAAAACAAGAAAAAAAAGAAAAAAAAAAGACAGCTCTTGTTTCAAAGTCCTCAACTAGATGTTGAGATGCTTTGAGGCCGAATCCCTGGGGTGAGGATGAAAGTAGCAGTGTCTTTTTGGTCATCCTCTGAGACTAAAATGCCTGTAGTTATCTAAGAGGACAGAGGGCTCCGGGTGGGTTGGGGAGTGGTATGTGTCTGTGTATGTGTGTGTTTTTGGAGGGGCTGACCTGGGAGAGAGAGAGAGCAACTGTGTGGACAGAGAACTGTAGCTGCAGTCTAGACGCATGAGGCTGTATGAGAGCAGGTCTGGAAGTCATTAGAGACTCGCCCAGAGCAATGGAGAAACCTGCTGTTTTTCACAACCTGCCTAGGCCAAACACACACACACACACACACACACACACACACACACACACACACACACCCTCCCCGCTTCTCATCTTGGCCTTTCTTCTTCTGTGTCTATCTGGGACAGGAAGAAGTGATTTGATCCTCTGTTTCTTGCTACTCCATCTATCGTATGCCAAACCTCTCAACAGCAGCAGTCATAGGACCTATTGCCTCCAGGGACCCGATTTTATACAGTCAGGGAGGAAAACTCTAGAAGTGAAGCAACGTCAGAAAATAAACAGGTGGTTAAACCATCTGGCACAGGAGGCTTTAATTGGGATCGTGAATTTCTTTTATGCTCAGTTAATGCTATCCTTGCCGTAATCAAAATATACCAGCAATCAGGTTTTCCAAATCTCAAGAAAACACCCAAACCAACAATGAACGGATGCTATCGGCATGTAGTCACAAACAAACATAATTATTAGCCACATGTAACATTAAGAGGTTAGGACTAATGTCTCACAGCAAGAAGGTCCCGGGCTTGAATTCACAAGCTGCTCGGGCCGTCCTGGGTGTCCATATTCTCCCAGTGCCGGCGTGGGTTTCGCCAGAGGCTCTCGGTCTTCCTCCCACAGTCAAAAGCCATGCAGGTTATGTTAATTGGTAATTCTAAATTGGCCGTAGGTGTGAACATGAACACGAAAGGTTGTCTGTCAGTATGTGTTATAGTCGTACGACAGGCTGGTGACCCGTGCTCTCACCCCATGGCACCTGGGAAAGGCTCCAGCTTCACCATGACCCTGAAATGGATAAGTGATAACAAACAAATTGTTTTTCCTCCGTTTATGAAATTTGACAAAAGCATGGGAGCTTAAATATGCTGTGAGTCTGTAACCCCAATAGGCATGGAAGCAATACTGGGCTTTGCAGCTGATGTTGATACAAGCCACATTTTCCTCCTTCACACACACATTCATACAGCGCTTTATTCTGTGCCTTTAAATACTTTCTATTTAACTATCACGCGCACACATTGACACTCCGATAGATGCCTCGGGGGCAATTTGAGTTCAGTATCTTGCCTTAGGATACATCAATCTTTAGACTGGATGAGCTGGGGCTCAAACTGCAGATCTTCCGAAGCCACAGGCAATATATGAGCTAGTTTTACGTTAAGATGGTCAAAATTTTTAAGTAAGAGTAAAAATAAGGATGAGCGACACTGCGAAGGTCTTGCCTAACTCTGAAACTCGTCTGCTTAGTTGTGATGCATACTCTACATGTGCCGCATACAACACTGAGAGTCTGAGCCGCTCCCCTGCTGGATGGTCTCTGCGATGAAGCAATTTTTAATTTGCTGCAGTACATTAAATTTTAAATGACGGCATAACGGCCAACATAACCTAACCACCTAAAAAGCTGCTCTAAACCAGAGTTTTCAGAGAATATGACAAGAGATAATAATGGACAGCAAAAACATCATATACTGACAAACCTGCGTTTTTATTGTTTTGATTAAAAGTGCTCTTTGTTGAGGGCCTTTTGCAGATGCTTCTGGTTGAAAGATGCATGAGGTAGTTTATTTATTCACTCATGTGGACGGAGCTTCACAGTGGGCTTTGTTGAGGTGTTGGCTATTGCCAGTGAAGTCAGCCACTGTCCAGTGCAGCTGCTTTGCCCTGCTGCGTAACCCCTACAATGCTGTTCTTTGTACTCCGGGGCGCTGGGTCAGACTGGCATAGAGGGATACTGAATGAGTAAAACAAAAATAAAATGGTCTTCTGGGCGTGAGGCCTTTATATAGAACTTTGAACTACATTTCTAGTCAATGAACAGTTAAAAGCCAAAAGATGAATATTAGTGTGGTCCGCAGCCTTCAGGTTAGGGCTGCTCAATTAATCGAATTTTAATCACGATTACGATCTGGGCTTTCAACGATCATTAAAAATGACTGAGCCGATTATTAGCCCCTCCCTCGTTTATCCGCGACACCTTAAAGGCCGGTCCGTGAAAATATTGTCGGGCATAAACCGGTCCGTGGTGCAAAAAAGGTTGGAGACCGCTGATTAAGAGGACCCGAGGGAAGCTCGGAAAGCTAAGCAGAAGTTATTTGGAGAGGAGAGTGACTGCCGCTGGTTGAAAAGAGAGGTAAAAAAAAAAAAACTTCAGTGGTGTTGCACACTATTTTATATTATTTTTTTAAAGTCATTGTTAACCCTTTAAAGCCGGTCAGAGCAGCACGCTCCGTTTTGTGTAACTATTTTTAAATCCCTGTAGAACCTGAACCGCTAAGCTAGCGCAATAATTTGTTTTGCATATGAAACCAGAGGAGTTGTACTTACAACTTATGCCATCAGCTTGTCCTCGGTCACGGTTTCCTTCCACATAAAGCTTTGCAAATATTGCATAAAAAGCGCTTGCAGGAACAAAAACATAATATTCCAGAAACACGCTTCGCTGATCCGATCAGCTGTTCGTAACACTTCCCACAGTGAAACAGGCGTCAGCGCGAACTATCACATGTCCGCAATTTCCTGACCGAAACCGGAAGTGACGTCATTTTCGCGGAAATGTAGTTTTTTTTACTTGTAGGCCTTAAAGGCCTATACTGGTCATGTTTGACTTTTCTGAATAGTTTCTGGGATGCTTAGAACTCGAATTGCACTGCTGGAAATAGTTTATTTTGATGCACTGCTGTTTTCTTTGAAAATTTGCATCATAGGATTGTTTTTTTGTTTTTCCTGCAGTATATAAAAATTGGTGTATCTCCAAAATAAAACTATGAACACACTCAAAATAAGTTTCCTGTTGTTGTAAACTATTTTTTGCAACTTTTTTGTATTTAAAGTTTTGAGGGATAAACCTCTTAAATTTCTCCAAGTAGAAATATATGTAAAAAAACAAACAAAAACGATTTTCAATTTTTTTTTGTAGTTTATTGCACTTTTTTGCAATTAATGTAGTTACTATGGACTTAATGCATACATATTATTAAAATATGGGCTATAACAGTTGTATAGCAACTTGAAATGCTCCCATAAATGGCACTACAACATGTAAAAAAATAATATAAGCTCTGGCGGACTTGGTTCTATAGTAGGTCTTAAAGGGTTAAATAAATATCGTCAAATAATCGTGATCTCAATTTCAGTGAAAATAATCGTGATTATGATTTTTGCCATAATCGAGCAGCCCTACTTCAGGTAGGGTGTCAATTCCTGCCTCGATAACACAGGAAGAGCGTGATGCTGAAATGATGGCCCTCCCTGTAGCCTCTAAGTGCATTTTTAGACTGACATTTCCTGTCTAGTCTGCAATTAGCTTTTTAGGAGATGAAACATATTTGTAACAGCCACTTTTAGAGTGGGAAAACAACTGATGTAGTGGAGCATCTCACTGATGCCTATCAGAAGAAATGAAAGACTGTCATGAAAATAAAATCTAGTAAGTTTCATCTTTAACCTTGGAAGGTAAAAGCGGTTATAATCTGCTGATATACAGTTGACTGTTGTATAAGACAGCAGTTATAAAAGGAGCAACAACCAAGGTCATATTAAAGCCATTAAATTAGATAATCCTAGGTTAGTATAAGTGTCTGTTGTTCCTACAAGGATTAAGGTATAAGTACTTCCCCTTTTTTACACACATTTTTACCTCTCATAATAACAATTTTAATTATTAACTAAAGAAGATGAGGAAAATAGGTTTCAAAGACCATGGATCCATGCCAAATGAGTGCAGCAACATAATTAGACAACACTTTAACCGACTCAGTAAATCTGATTCTCGCAGTTGGAGGAAATTTAAGTTGTAATGCAGACACGCGTGACAAAGAGGACTCATAGTAGTAATAGTTAAAAAAAGGTGTAAACGTGACATCTGGAATCTCTTATTGTTTGTGTGTTACTGTACCTATAAATGCATTCAACAGATAGAGAGTATCACTAGAGCTGATCTGAAGAGCACTTGTAGCATTTATATTCGTAGGTTTCATTTATATGGAGCTTTTTTCACGCTTTTACTATGCAATCAAATAGAAAATGTTTGCAATTATAAAAACTGAGCAGAAGCTAAAATTCAAAAAACTGTATAAATGTATTTACTGTTATTAAAACAAATCTAAACATTTTGTTTTTCAAGTTTAAAAGTTGTTAATGAATCTAAAACATGCAGTTCAGTGGAATCTGAAGGATTTCAGTCATGGCTCTTAGCCATAGGTATGTAGTTAATAGGTAATTCTAACACAATTATTTTGCATCATGACCAGGTATCTTACCTGACTACAGCTGCTAGATTTAATTGACATTACACGTCTCTGCTTGACACGTTGCTGCTAGTCTAGTCTGTGTGTATGCGCAGTAAACTGTTACCATGGTTGAGACTCACTGATAGACTTGCTTTGCATCTTTTAGTGTAGGTTATGCCTGTGAAATTAACCTCAAAAGCAAGCAAACCCCTTTGCTTGGATTTGCAAGCAGAACTTTTGGATTCACATTTTATTGCCTAGTCTAAGATAACTCTTGTTTCATTGCATTACAAAAGACTCCAGTGTAACTCCTGAGGGAAATTTCCTGCTCCTTACCTTTTATATATTCTACTGATGTCGTTTTCCCTGCCATATGCCCCATAGGTTTCTCAAAATTCACTGATATTATTCTGCAAAATAACATTGTGTGTTATATTTAAAGTTTCCTATATTTAAGAATAAACTCTGCAAGGATTCAAACCATTCCCTTTTCAGTTATTTTTAAAAATATTTCCAATATGTATGGCTACATTCGTATTATCTTTCAAGGGTTGTGTAAAAGTTCAAATTAATAAGTCTTATATTTGATTTTTAAGCAGTCCATAGGTGTAAAAAAAAAATCTAAAAATGTGCAATACATGATGCATATCAAAAAATGTAAACATCTTATAGTTATAGGTAAAATGACCCAAATGCTCCAAAAACAGGCAAAAGGTAACTGAACACCATTTTCTTACAGGCAGCAAAAAGTCCAAAAAACAAAGTTGATAAATCCACGTTTCCAAAGGAAACGGCAAACGTAATCTCTGTAAAGGCAGAGTGGTTACAATGAGGGAAAAAAAGACACAAAGTAACAGGGGAAAACTAAACACGGGTGGACATAATCAAGGTAAAGAGCGGACAGTAAATATATCTAAAGAAAAGACACCAGAGACAAACCCTGTAATGTAAAAACAGGAAGTAACAAATTGAACACAGAGGGTAAAGTCACAGACAGGATACAGGGACACTAAAATCCCAATGGCCACAACAAAACGTGTACATAGCCATTCGTTCGTCTATTTCCCCCCCTGCTTATTCATGTCGTACTGTAACATAGGTATGTTTTGAAAACATAATGCCGAAGATATTTTTTCTTATATTTCGGGTACAGTTACACAAACTGCAGGAAAAAAAAATACTTCCCCTTATAAAACCTCAGTGCAAGGTGCACTTCTGCAAAGTTTTTCAAGGTGGTTGGCAAGAGTAGGTGGTTTGAAGCATCTTGTTTTGTTGATTTAAGCTCCTTTATTTTCTTCAGTCTCTTTATGTAGACTGACTCTGTGATGCTGAGATCAGGGCTCTGTGGGGGCCTTACCATCTGTTGCAAGCCTCCTTGTGTTGCTGCAGTAGACAGTTCTTTATGACAGGCTCATTCTCTTGCTGCAGAAGGATTTTTGAACCCATTATTTGACTTCCTGATGGTATTTCATGATGGCTAAGATCTGCCCGAATCATTAGAGAAATCACTAACTCCGACCTAAACCCCAGCTGCATTTGCACAAATTCTGCCTCTAACGTGAGTAAATGGCATCATCCTTTCCTGCTTTTTACATTAAGACTTGCTGTCATTTATTTCAGTGCAGTTCCTTTTTTTTATGTGTAAAATAGAAACCTGTGGGTCTGTTTTCACCTCCGCGGAACGTATATTGTGCATTTACTGTAATGACTATATTGAAGGATGTGGCGAGCCAGATGTGACCCACCGACTAAGGGGCCGTTTTTAGATGAGGGGTTGAGGCTGGGGCAGCGAAAAAGGGCAAAGCTGGCGCCCGAAGCAGAGCCCTGCCTATGTTTAGCCAAAAAAAGCATGTCAGGCGTTTCAATTTTTAAAACGCTATTATGTAATCTGAGCTGCCCCAAAAAAGGTGCGGCAGGCCATAGGCACCATAAAGCGAAAGCAAGCCTAAAAAGAAATATACAGCATGCTTTTCAGCTCAAAGAAAATCAGTAAATTGAAGAAAAAACAAAAAAACAAAACTCTGCATTTTGAATGTACAGACAGATGCTGAACACCTGGCTTTGCCTTGTGGCTCATCTTTCTCACCACCTGTGTCTGATTAGTGGCAGCAGCGAACGACTGCAGCCTGTATCCTGTAGTGTGCATTATTGAACACACAGCTTGTCTCCTGCAGCATTTGTTTAACTTCACACTCCTCTTACAATGAGGATTACTCTCATCCCGACCCCTCAACCCCCGACCCTTGTGTTTCATTTATCTATTTCTCAAGGTGATAATTAGTCTGTAACAAATTTAAAAATAACTGTTCGGTTTGGGGTTTGGGGCTCGGTGCTCGATTTGTGACGATTAAAGTCAGCCTGCTGCTCTCTGGGTAAGAGGTCTGAGCCAAAGTGGACTGGAATGCCTTTCAGATATTTAGTCATTCTGGGCCAGCAGTAAGTCTTTGAGGAAAATGTGAACAAAACTGAGAGTTAAGCCTCACACCATGGTGAGGAAAGAAGTCTTTTCAATCTGAGAAAAAGAGGCGCCGCGTAAAAACCTTATTTTAGTCAGCGACGGGTCTGTTCCTCTTCTTTCAAAACTCCAAGAGAAAGAGTGAAGGGTAGGGAAAGAGCGTCTCGTTTGCTGTGCGAGAGAAAGACGTGTTAAACTCCTTTCTGTACTTTTAAAGCTGAAGTAGAGCAAGTGTGTTTTGGATCAATGCCCCCACATATTTAAATTTCACACCACACCAGATTTGTTTGGGTTTTTTTTGGTTTTTGCCTGTATCGTTGACTTTTTCTCTCTCATAACCAATACCGGAGTTTGTCCACTCTGTCTAGCTGGTTGGGGTATTCTGATGATGTTGTCCTGTTTGAATCTTTCAATTTACTGCGCTGACAGCACTGTTTGCTTAGTGGTTGCTCTGCCCCGAGGAGCAGTGGTGCTCGTGTGTTTGGAGAAGGCTCAGTTTGTTGTGCTTTCGAGAGCTAGATTTAGCCTTCCTGCTTTGCTTGTCCCCTTGCCAGCCACCCTAGAAGCCCACCCCCCCACAAGAAGGAAGGAAAATGCAGTCTTGATATCTTAGAATGAAAAGAGTGAGCAAAGAGCCAGAGAGCTAAGATCCAACCATTAAACAGCAGGGTGGGGGGAGAGGACACACAGTCAAGCTACATATTACTGAAATAAACTTTTATGATGTAAATTTTTGTAAAAAAAAAAAAAAAAAAAAAAGCACAGCTAATACTCAGATGTGGTTGCCTGTACAAAGAAAATTCAGATAGCCTAACTGAAAATTGTCCCACTGTGGTACTTGTGAGTCACCCACAGGTGCGCTTCGAGTGGCAGGTTAATGTGTTGTTTGCCACCTGCGGAGCAAAGTGTTTATAGGATGGCTGTCAGAAAGAGGGGAAAAAACAGCTGTGAAGTGCAGCATTGTTCCCTTTGCCGCTCGGCTGCCTGCCGTTGCTGTGCCTGCTCTTTTGCTGCCCATCATCTTTTTTTTTGACAGGACTGCGTTGAGTAGCCACATCATAATACAGACCCCCCCTCGCTGTCCCCTCTCTGTCCTCTCTTAGCCTTAGCGAAGGCTGTGCTGTTGCTGTGTTAATTTTTGGTGTCCTAGTTGTTTGGGGTTTTGTTTTCCTTTGGCAGGGCAGGCAAGGGGGGTGTGGGGTAGGGGAGGGTCGAGGGTCAGGATCTGGGCGCTTCATCCAAGAATATGTCATGTGGCTCAAGAGCATCACCAGTGAGGGCCCGTGAGGACATGGTCATGAGTTTACATTTACAGTATATGTGACGCCTTTGATTAGATTCTTCTTTTCTGTACAATTTGCTTTTACGTTCTCATTTTTAAACGTCTGAAGTATTTCAAATGTAATAAAAGGCAGTGGGGTAGAATTGGTTTTCTCTGCAGTGAGCCTCATTCTGGCTCGCATAAAGCTCCTTTTATGTTTTATTGTAGCACCGGCAGGATCTCGTTATTTGTATTTGTGTTTTTATTGGTGCATTAAGAATCCATTTGACTAGCAATATGGGGGGAAAGTGTGAACTACTCAGTGGAAAACCCTTGCAGCCAAACAGACTTTGGGCTCTGGGACAGCCTAATCCAGACCCAGATCATGACTCCCTCTCAATCAGCTTGTCTCCTTTCTACTGGTGGAGAGGGAATGCAGATGAGGAAGCAGTTTCCAGGATGAATCATTCAGCATTCATCTTGTGAAAGAAAAAAAAATCTTAAACTTGCAAAATTATGAGAGAGTCCTAAATGACACATACAACATTCTCCTCATAAATCACAAAGCGCCAGCTGCCCTGTCATCACTTTGCTCCTGTGCCCCGTGGCCCTTACCCTTTACTGTTACCCCAGCTCTCCCTCCATGTGGCTGTACCACAGCTCAGGTCAGGCTTCGCACGTGACACTGCTTACAGCACTGTGGCTCAGCCTGTTTTGTAGGGGGTCACAGCCGATTTGTATGATCCAAACAATGGCCTTAGTTCTTTGTTCACCATCCCACTACCATTGCCCCCCTCTGCCCTCATTCCCTTGGACTGGAAAAGTCCATGTGATCTACCTCAGTGTGTAGCGGCTTAGAGACTCCACTGGTACAAGGTGTATGAAATCCTGTATGCCTCAGCCTGCTTTTGATTGGTGCTTAAAGAAGAAAAGCTTTGTTTGGCTCCAGCTGTGACCGCCAGGTGCTTATACTGATTCTGCAGATTAAAAAAGGGGTAAATCATAAAATAGATGGTTACTTCAGCTCTCATATTGCATTGCAGTTTTAAATTTTTAAGGCATATGGAAGAAATGACATCTGTCCTGTATCTGCTGATGCCTCCGTGACGTCTGTAGTGGAGAAACTAGGTCTTGGAACAAATTCTGATTCTCCACAGGAAAAGAATAGTCAAACTCCCCAAACGCAGTTTTTAACCACCGTCAGCATCACAATGCAGGCACTAAGATACTTTTTCTTTTTCGTGGACCCCCGTATTGAGATAGAGAATAGTTGAATCTGTACCCAGTAGCCCTGTGCAGGTCTTTCAGTGAACTAGTGAATGAGCTCTGTACAAAAATAGAGCAGAGGAAACTTCTTAAAGGAAAAAAGGTTCGGGCCTGCTAACTTGGCTCACTCACTGTAGAGGAATGTTGATTAAAAAACCCTGTTTAATTCAAATTAGAAATGCCTTTTCTACCGCGGCACCTTCGCCTGGTGCCAGCTTGAAGAAGAATTGAGCCTTGTGGGTTTCTGGCCACTTCCTGTGGATGAGGTGTTTCACATGGCCTTCTGTGTCTTCTCTCTCTCGCTCTCTCTTTTTATTTCTGTCTGCCTCTCTGTCTCACTCTCTCTCTCTGCCTCCGTCACGTTACCTCGCCTTTGGAGGACAAATCATTTTTTATGTGCTGTTTAAAGAAGGAAAGTGAGTAGGCATAACAACGTGGAAGAAAGGCAGAGCCAACAGTTTAACTTTTCACATATACAGAAAAAGCATCTGTAGCATATAGGCAAGCAGTCTGGTTGAAGTCGGTGCGTTAAGCGAGGAACAAAACTTAATTCCTACCACTTGTATATGTCATAACACTAAACACAAGAAATAAATTTTTTTTTCCCATTTTTAGGTTATTGTTTTATTAATGAACGAAACTTAAAGGATCAGTTTGAAACTTCTTTCTTGGCATGAGTTGATGGGAAATTTGATCCCGGTCTTGAGTGTGTTTGTGCTAAATGCAGAGCTGGGACAGAGCTTCGCATGAAGATTTGAAGCAGAGGGAAATTTTTACAGTAGTCAAGCTGTCTCAAAAAATGTCCATCCATCCATCCATTCACTTCCGCTTATCCTTTTCAGGGTCGCGGGGGGCGCTGGAGCCTATCCCAGCTGTCATAGGGCGAGAGGCGGGGTACACCCTGGACAGGTCGCCAGTCTGTCGCAAGGCTAACACACAGGGACAGACAACCATTCGCACTCACATTCATTTGCACATTCACACCTAGTGACAATTTGGGTTATCCAATTAACCTATCCCCACAAGCTGCATGTCTCGAAATATCACTAATCTTAACTGGAAAGTAGTTTAAGCAACTCGGCTGGAGCTTCATTCTGGTATTGATTTTCTCATTTAACTCTTGGAAAGAAGGAAAAAATGCTTTCTAAATGCCAAACTATCCCTTGAGTAGAACCGTCTCACCATCTATCACATTTCAAACACAAGTATGAAATCTAATTAAAGCATTTGTTCTCAGCTATAGCCTAATTCTGCTGCAAACTGGATGTTATTACTGTGATGATAAAAGTTACAAGAGCTGCCGAAAGTTGTGGATTATTGCTTCAAAATATGCTGAAAGGAGTTTGGAGATACCAGCCAAAGTTCTGGGCACACATAGAGGGTTTGTACCGGGGTTATGCTGAGTCATTTAGTCTGTGGGGGGAAAAAAAGTCTGGTCAGAGTTACAAAACAGCAAACTCAATCCCCAAAAAAGGAAAAAGGGGTTCCTTAGCAAAGGGGTTTGTCAGCATATGTTCTTTCTATATCCAGTTAAAGTTTTATGAATTTACTTTTCAAAGGTCAACATGTTTTCCTTCCCAGAAATCCCAAAGTTCTTTCCTTAGCACACACTCACATCGGGACTACATGCCAGAGCTCTGGTGTGATTATTGTTGCTGTTTTGCCTTTTGGAGAGAGCTGTGTGCACACTGCAGATTCAGTGAAGGCAGTCATTTGGCTAGTCCAAGCTAGGATAGTGGTGTGTTTTTATAGTTCCTCCTACTTTTCTTTAGTGGCCATCTTTTGCTGCCTCAGTGGTGCTTTGGATGCTTGCTGTGTCTTTCTGCCAGTTAAGTTGGCAAGCAGGAAAAATGCATGGTCATCCACGATAAAGAAGTACTAGAGGAAAAAACATTAGATTTTTTTAAATGTAATCTTTCCTGTTTGCATTACACAGAGGAGACACTTAATGTTTCACAAAACAACAGCCAGTGTAAGAACAGGATCTTATGTAGCGAGGTTTCCCAACTCTAAAACCTCAGATATTACAACATGCAGCTCTGATTAAATCATCAATTACTCAGCACAGTGACTGGGTCAGGTGTACTCTACAGTGTATCTAGACAAAAGGTATTCTTTAAAGGTTATAAGATATAATAGTACCTATATAGGTTGATTCACTGAAAGCCAGACTATGGATTCTTTATTCTTGTAGATGTTTTGTGTTGAATCCAACAGCAGTGGTACTCTCCACAGACATTTAGGAATGGATAGCTTAACTCAGGAGGTGGCAGAGAAGGATTTTGTGTTCCTTCGGTCTGACAAATGTAGTGCCCGAGGACTTTGTCAGAAAGTCTGTCATCTACTGCTAGAACAAAAGGGCAGTATTTTTGTGAAGACTGATTTTAAAGCATTCCTGCTTTACTGCACGGTTTATAGTCGAGAGAAAATTGATGAAAGAGATAAAGGGACAAGGCTTATGATGAAGATCCAGAGGGTAAGATTATTCTTGGGCTGTGCTGTATGAGCCTCTGTGGCTTGAGACAAAGCTGCTTTCAACAAGTGTTTGCAATGGCACAGCTGAAGGTGTTTTCACAGATGAGGTGATACAGTACAATTTTGATATCCATCACACTTGTGTTTATTCCTGCCGTGAGTGGTTCGTTCTTATTGGAAACCCAAGCAGAGTGACTTCTCTTATTTAGTTTAACTATGTAGGCACTAAATATACAAGTGATACCAATTATAAATGGAACCAATTAATCTTTCTTTGGGTTATATTCCTATGTTGAATAAACTAAAGTAGATCTATCTATATACGTACAGATTATTCAGTACAAATCATTCATGCAGACAACTAATCAGCCAATCACATTGCACCATCTCAAAGCATTAAGGCATGAATACATGAGCAAGATGACCCGCTGTAGTTAAAATTGAGCATCATAATGGGAAAGAAACGTGATTTGAGTGACTTCGAACACGGCACGATTGTTGATGCCAGATGGGCCGGTCTGAATTATTTCTGCTGTGATTTTCCCACACAGCCATCTCTCAGGTGCGTTGCTGATGTCAAAAGACAGAGGAGAATGGCCAGACTGCTTCCAGCTCATAGAAAGCCAATAGTAACTCAAATAATCACTTGTTACAACCAAGATATGCAGAACAGCATCTCTGAATGCACAACAGGTCGAACCCCGAAGCAGCAGAGACATCACTTGGTTCTATTCCTGCCAACTGAGAACAGGAAACTGCGGCTACAGTTCACAAGTTTACCCAAACAGTAGAAGATTGGTAAAAATGTCATTTGGTCTCATGAGTCTCAGTTTCTGCTGCGACACTCAGATGGTAGTGTGAAAATTTGGCATATACAACGTAAACTCATGGAGCCATCCTGCCTTGTATAAACATTTGAGGCTGCCAATCTGTTATATTGGTATCGGGGCTATTTTCTTGGCACACTTTGGGTCCCTTAGTAGCAACTGAGCATCATTTAAACACCAAAGCCTACCTGAGGATTGCTGATGATGATGTTCATCAATTTAAGACCACAGTGTATCCATTTTCTGATGCTTGCGTCCAGCGGGATGTGTCACTAAGCTCAAATTATGTCAAATTGATTTCTTGAACATCACAATGAGTTAATTTTGCTCAAATGGCCTCATGATTCACCAGATCTGTTTAGTAGGGCAACATTTAGGATGTGGTGGAACAGGAGACTCTCATCATAGATATGCAAATTTACAGCAACTGCATGAATCTATCATGTCGATACGGACCAAAATCTCAGGAATGTTTCCAACGCTTTGCTAAGTCTATGACTAACCTAAGAAGCCTGAACCAAAAATCCAAATTTTCTGAAAATGGAGCATTTATTGAAGCTTCCGACAAATGTTATATATAAAAAGAAATCATATTTGCTACATCCCAGATTTTGTCTGCAATTTATTGCTATTTATATAAATTAATTCATAGAATATGTATTAGTGGGAACCTTCTGAAAAGTACTGTCAACTTTGAAATTGTTTGGATGAGAGGTTATTAAATTCAGAGTTTAACATTTACAAAGTGTACTTGTACTGCATCTGCATCCATCTGTGGCATTTACTTCCACAAACTGTGACACCAGAAATTTGACTTCCTGTATGCAGAAGGATTTTCAGCCACCACTGGAAATTGGAGCAAACTGCAGCGAGCGCTAAACTTTGGGAACAAAAATTCAAAGAAGGATGTTAGTAAAACACATTGTTACAGAAAAAGGAGAATGAAACCGACATGTGGAAATAGTAAAGACTAAGCTGGCATTAACAACTACAACTTAACATTGTCAGTCAACCGTGTTTGTGTTTGTCTTCCCTCAGGTCCACACAGCACGGTATCACGATGCCCTCCCAATGAATACCAGTGTGGGGGAACAGAGCTGTGCATCCACATGAGCAAACTGTGCAATGGGGTCTCAGACTGCACTGATGGCTGGGATGAAGGACCACACTGCAGAGGTATCACTTAAGCCACATTTTTATACACCCCCCCCCCCCAAAAAAAAAAAAAAAAATCCCTACACACACAGATGAGGATAAAAACTTAGCTCCCTATGAAAGCTTTTGTCTTTGGAACGCATAAATTATTTCTATTTGCACACAATAACCGAATTACTTCAGAAAAAAAAAGAAAGATTACTAAGGTCCGTATTATTAGCCTCCTGAAAAACTGACCTTTTTATGGAAAGCTGAGGGTTATCTTCCAGTTTACACACAGTATAAATAGGTCATTAAGACTTGAGCACTGACCCTGGCAGTTTCTGGTTTTTGTAAAGTGAAATAATGAAAGTGTCCAAAATTAAACTTTTTTTTTTTTTTGGATGTTTGGAAAACTATGTTGAAAACTTCTTGTTCTTAACTACATACAATTTTCATAGGGAAGCTCATAATTCTGCCCTCGTCTATGATATGCAATATGGTTGTATAAGACTGTGTAGGTTAATATTACAGATGTGGATCTGTGTGAAACTAATGGTGTCTGACTGTCTTTTTACTTATTTATTGTACAGTCTTCACCCATGATATGTGCACGCCGTGAAGCACCGCTGACATCGCAGCAACATGTTGATTTACCACATTCATGTTATAACATTGGATTGTGCTGCCATCTGCGTATGTTCCCACCGGTTCTGTGTGCTGTATTTTGCGGCTGTGTGTATTTTTAGAGCTTTAAAGTCTTTATGATTTGAATTAGGGAAGCAGTCATTTTGAAACCAGAAACTGGGAAGTAATTTATGATGACTCCAAGGAATGTGACATTTCTTTTTTAAGAATTTGCTGATTGAGCTCAAAAGAGCTTCAAAAAATAGAATTTAATTGTGCAAAACACTTTTACATTATTGGAGGAAAGGGTAAAGATCTAAAAGGAACTCAACCTGGGGACTTTAACTTAAAGGTCAGCAGAGGAACAGAATTGATGATGGACTATCAATCAGACTGCTTTATGTGGCGCTGGTCAAAAGTCAGCACACATCACAAACCCAGCATCACTCACCTGTCCTCTGGAGTGTCTTTAATAATCGTAGCTGTCAATAATGGTAGAGTTTTACTGCGGAGGACACACACCGAAACCTGCCATTCTCACATCCAGCCTGTACAAAAATCCCACTCCTGCTGGATGAAAATATTTAATTGATATTTCAATATTCGTTTCAAAGCTGTGAGATTTGGCTTCTTAGATTCTGAACTAAATATCTAACCTCGTCGTCTTGCTCACCACCTCGCTCACCTAAGAGTCCGTCTGTCATTCTTTTCCTTTATTCTTTTCTGGGTGTCCCCAATACTCTTAGTTAAAAATGAGCTGGGATTAAATATTTATTGAAGAAACACAGAAAGAGCCACTGGGAGAGGCATCAAATTTTCATGCGCTTTCAGGTTGGCTAGACTTCGTTACGGGGTGTGTGTGTGTGTGTGTGTGTGTGTGTGTGTGTGTGTGTGTGTGTGTGTGTGTGTGTGTGGGTGTGTAGGTGTGTGTGTGTGTTCACCTCATAACTGTGATGAAACTCTGTCAACATATGGGATGCCCCTGTATCCAGGGGTACCTTCTGCACTATTAAAAAAAAGAAAGAAGAAGAAAGAAATCATTTTGGGGCCTGTGACTTGGGGTTAAAGTTAAACTTAAGGGTTAAAGTTGGAATTGCATCTTTATTTGATGACTTTTTAAGCTTTTTTTTGAGACATCAGGTGTTACATTTAAGAGTCATCTGACTGATTTTAAGGTTGCATTCTGCATTTTATGTAATTCAAAATAAATATTTTGCCGTGTCTGTCACCGTAGGTTGTTTACATTGTTGCCCATGTTGGTTTTCTAAACTAATCTCAGTTGCTCGGCGCTCAGACTTGTTTTGGAAAATTCCGAGCATGTCTGTAATTTCAACTGTGGCTGTCCCAGCAAGTCTCTTGAGAGCAGGAGAAAGACTGGTGTATTCATAGGATTGTCAGCAGGACAGTGGTTACACGGGGGAATTCATCCCTTTCTCATGTAGGGGTCTGGGGTAACATCTTTAAAAATGCACAAACCAAAAAAATCTGCTGATTTGTGTGGTTTCTTCTCTGTTTCCCGCTTAGTGCTTACAGATGAAGTTTATTTTTTATTTAAGAAATTCATTCGGTCAGTAGTTCAGAGGTTTGCACAGCACTGCGACAGACTCGTGGGATTTTGTCTCAGAAATGCGACACTTTGACTGCGCCTCTTCTCTTTCTAGAGGTGTTTTTTTTTAGTGTGAAGAGTCTTCCAGTGTTTCTGGGAAAAGTGAATCACTTGTGACTGATAGATCTCAGCTTGGTTTGACATGGCTGTGCGTTTGTTTGACTATGACTCATGTCTAGATTTATATCTCATGGCGTGTTCCCTGCTCTTTTGAAAGCTCTCCTGATGTTATGTTTGTACTCTTTTATCTCAGACGTGTACGTAGCCTTGGAGATGGTCTGTGATAACACTGAGACATTGATTTTGAATGCTAGGTGGGAATATTTGGTTATTTTCTTTTATGTCTCTTCTCTTACTCACTTAGAACTAAAACAATCAAACTTAAGATCACTAGAATATATATGTTATACTTTAGTGATTTGAAGCATTACCTTTGAGTTGACCTGAAGATTAAGAGTTCCAGAGAAATAACTTTAGTGAAATGGGTTACATTTCTCCCAATTTAGAGTTTACTTTGCAGCTACCCCTGTAATCATTAGTATCAGTTCGCCACTTGCACTTGGCACTGCTGTTAAATTTACTTTCTACTTTTGAATTACCCAAGGGTAATGTGACAAACCATAAAGTCCAAACAGCATATAGGCACAGATGCCTCATACCAACAGTAAAGCACAGTAGTGGATGGATGGCGATTTGGGCTTGCTGTGCAGCCACAGGACCTGGGCACATTGAAATCATTGAGTTGGGCATGAACTCCTCTGTGTACCAAAGTATTCTGGAGTCAAATGCTTTGTGAAAGCTTAAACTTCCCCAAAATGGGTCATACAACAAGTCAATGATCTGAAGCACAGCAACATATCTACAACAGAATAGCTGAAAAAGCAAACAATGAAGTTAAAATCTACCCAAAGTCCAGATTTCAACTTGACTGAAATACTGTGGCGGGTCCTTAAACGAATGCCTCCAAACCTCAATGAACTGAAGCAATGGTGGAAAGAAGAATGGCCCAGTATTTCTTCACTATGATGTGAGAAACGGATGAAGTCATATAGGAAACAACTCTTCCAAATTATTGCTGCCAAGCTACTTAAACATGGAGTGTGCTTAGTTTTTCACAGGACTGCACAGAGTCGTGCGAAAACCTTTTTCATATGACTGTATACGTATGTTTGAGTTTTGTCTCTGTAAGTTTAAAACATTTCTCGTCATATTAGGGCGAGGCTGGTACATTAGTTGTTACTAGATGTTCGATACATTCGTTTGACCAAGTCTCATGATTCCTCCGTTGAGCTGAACAGTCAAAGTTTGATCCTGAAAACTCCTTAATGCAACAGCAGAATTATAATGGGAACCATTTGTACCATTTACACAAACACAGTCATATTTTGAATAAACCCCCCTGTATCTATTTTTCTACTGAGAACCACTTGTTGTTGACTCTTTTTTTATCTTACTTCCAGTTATTGTTGATTTGATTTATTTTTGAGGGTTTTTTTTGGGTTGTTTTTGTTTTCAGGGACATGTTGAGGCACAGAGCAGCCAAGGAAACTGTAGATCACGTCTGTCAGTTCTAGTGTCTTAACTGATGATATAACTGAGCTGACTATAAATTTTTCATGCCCATTATTTATGTTCTTCACAGTCGGGAGGAAGCCACAGAGGGTGAAATTGAACAATTTAGCAATGCACATCAAGATTTTATGCAGTTAAGCACCCTGCTGAGCTCTAAAAAGAAAGCGTACGATAGCAGATTCAGCAGCACCTGTGCCTGATACCTACAGGCATTCTCTGTCATGGATCGCTGTGTGGCAGGCAGGATGAGGACCCAATCGCAAAACTCACACACACGGGGATGAACTCAAAAAACACAGCTTTATTGCTGGCCACGAGAAACAATACAAAATAAACTAAACTGGGAAAACTAAAGCACAAGGAGAGAGAAACAGGGAAATCCACACAGCATGAGGGTACGACGCGACACTGACACAGAGAAACACAGGGCTTAAATACACAGACGGCAGTAATCAAGGGATGAGAGACAGAAGGGGAACACACCTGGGAGAAATCACAGCTGACGAGACAGGGGAAACGTAACTGAGCACACTCACATATGACACAAACCTTCACAATAAAACAGGAAACTCAGACACATGGAACCAGGCAAGACATTGACCTAACCAGACAGATTCACAAACAGATGGGGTGACACCATAGACAGAGACAGACTCAAAGGCAGACCAAATATAACACACAGAACTCAAACAATAATAATCATCATCATCATAAACTAGAAAATGATAACTAAAAGCGCTGGGTCACTGACCCAGGACCATGACATTCTCTAAGCTCTGTGTCTTCTGATAGACAGTACTGAGCGAGATGAACGGAAGCTGAGTGATCACAGTATAATATCTGAGTGTATAGTGATATGTTGAAGGGATTATTGCATAATTATTACAAATCCCTTTCCCCGTTAAAACCACCGAGGAAGCATTTTCAGTGCAGTAGCAATATAAGTAACAGGAGACGAACATGATTAAAAGCTGTCGTTTGTTTTTAGTGTTCATTTATTCATCATTCCTCTCTTCCGTTGCTCTCTTTCTTTTTATTTCAGAGTATATCACCAACTGCTCTCACATGGGCTGTAAGGAACATTGTGCCGTTACTCCGGCAGGGCCTGCTTGTTACTGTAAGACTGGCTATGAGATCAGCCCAGATGGAAAGACATGCAAAGGTGAGTTCCTATAAATTCCGATAGTCAAGTATGGACTGCAAGTGTCTAATCATCGTGTCACGGCAGAAAAACAGTCTGTGATTCATCTTTCTGTCCTATGCGCACATTTTTTTTAGTAATAAACATGTTGTTTACAAAGCCAAACCAAAGTTTATTCAGGTTTTATAGAAGCCAAACTGAGTGCGGGTGGGTTGGGTGCTGAGAAACATGTGGAGCATTTCCTGCAAAAGTCTGTCTTGAAAATGTTGCATTTTGGCAGGTTTTTGGAGGACTTACTGGCAATGATGAGCAACACTTGTAAATCCCATTTATATCATGGTTATTTTTGCAACAAACCTGGTGTCTATCTACAAATACTCACACCTTTAAGAAATTAGAAGCCAGTGGGAACATGAAAAACAAATGAGAGATGTATTTGCCAGCTTAAGGAAACTGAAAGTAAATATTAATCAGCATTTTTTCTTAAAATTATACAGTCAAGTTTTTATCCTTTTATGTTGTCCTTTCATTTCTGAGCTGTTGATGCTATTTGGTGTATTTACTGACTAATAACACCATCTGCGGTTTCTTGGATTCAGACTTTGATGAGTGCAGCCTGTACGGGACCTGCAGTCAGAACTGCACTAACACCGAAGGATCCTACACCTGTTCCTGTGTGGAAGGCTACCTGTCTCAGCCAGACAACCGCTCCTGCAAGGCCAAGAATGGCGAGTACAGTCAGGCAGCAGTAGAACTGTAGAGTGAAGCAGGTTGTCTCAGTGCATATTGATGATCTCCTCGTGTTCCTTCTGTTTACTCTTAGTTATGTCCGTCTTTCTTTCCAGTGCCAGTAGAGCGTCTTCCTGTCCTGTTGATCGCCAATTCCCAGAACATAAACGCCACCTTTCTGAGCGGCACCACAGTCAACAATCTGCTGTCTACCAGCACCAAACAAACCACCGCCATGGACTTCCTTTATGCTGAGGAAAAGGTCTGCTGGATCCATGTGGGAGACTCCCCCTCGTCCACAAACCTCAAATGTGCCTTCATCCCCAATCTGAAGAGCTTCACGGACGAGAGAATCATCAATATCTCCTTCAGCCTGCACCGTAAGTACAGCGCAGCATCACAGCTAAACCATTTAATGTTTATAATGTTTTCAAATTACGCTTTAAATGCTTTTCAAATTATTCAATGAGCTACAGAACTTGCTCCAAAAACTCAGCACAGTATTATCTGCATAGTCCAGAGCGTGCACCAGAAAATGGTCTTCTATAGCCTTCTCTCACACTTTACTCACACTTTAATATGGGAATGTATTATTTATGTGTTTGTATTGTAATTCTGTTTCTGACAGCAATTCAACGTAAAAATGTTTTGCTGTAATTGCTCAGTGTAATTAGCTCAGTGAGGCACACTTTACACCACCTGTGGCTACATAGCAATCTGCCAAACCACTTGGGATCTTTTAAGCTTTGGCTTTTCAGTTTTCTTCTGTAGGCCTTTTGCATAGTCAAAAACACAGGCGTGCACTACACTCCAGAAATGATAATTAGACTTTTTCTCTTGGTTTATATGAAGAGGAGGAGGGACGTTTCAGCATTTTTGTAGCTTTGCATAGAAAAGTGCTTCCGTTATACATGCAGGTCTTATTAAAATGAATTGTTGATGTAATGCGTGCATTAGCTGTGACATAGCAGATATCCATTACTACTTACTACTTACTACTTCTCCTGCAGCAAGGTGGACATTGTTATCTGGGAGTGATTTAGGCGTCTTTCTGTGTGATGAACATACACCCATGTTTTTGTCAGATAGACAAATAAACATCCATCCACTTTTTCAGATGGCAGTTTGACAGAGCTTGTCGTACACCTTGGGGCAATTTAATCCGATTAGTACGGTCCCACCAAAGTCAGCCACAGGTTCTCTTAGTTCTGGTCTCAAGCCCAGATAAACGGGAACACTTGTGTCACAAAGTGAACCCGGCATAAAAATTTTTGCCAAATTAAACATGTGACTCATTTGTAAGATTTCCATACCGGATCAGCTGAGGGCCCAGTTAAATTCTTGTCTGGTCCTGTTGGCCAGCAGGGTGCTGGTGGAAACTGCCCGGCAAAGACAAAGAAAGAGGAGAGGAGGAAGGAATGTTCGGGGCAGCGAGAGAGATGTCTGCTAGAAGAAGAAGAATAAAATGTTTTCAAATGGGGGTTTTTTGGTCATTTTTTTTTAAAGGTTAAAGAACATGAAAGTGTATATCAGAGGGGTAAATAAATACTTAAAACACAATGTAAATAGGGTAACAAAAAAATGTCCGGAAACTGGGCCAAAAGCTGGGCTGAGCTTCTCTCGGCTCTGTGCACAGTCAGTCATAGATATTATGGCAACACATTAGAAGCAGCTGTATTTTTCCATGGCTTAAGTCTCCTTTCAAAAAACACTGTAGAGTCCTTACTTGTGTAAAAATGAAACTAAAAGTCAAAACCTGAGGAGAGTCACTGAATACAGACATGAGAACTTGCATGTTCCTGAGTGTAGACACCCTGCAGGTCAAGCAGTCACACCGTCTTTCTTACCGTCTTTTTCCCCTTTATCGCTCCTTTGCTTCGCACCCTGTTTCTAGTCATACTGTGGCTTGGTTTCGGGCAGCTTGTCTTCAATGAGTCAGAAGAAAACAGAGCGACAAAAACAGAAATCTCATCTTGAGAAAGCCACCTGCGATGCCTCATTACAACATCTTTTGGGAAGTTGGTCGACAGGTGGTTTGTAATCATTCGTAGCTGCAAACATTAATCGGGGGACTTGGCCCTGAATCAGTACAACGCCGAATTTCTCCCTCACTTTGCCGTTCCGTTTATTTTCGGAAAATAAACTGCGTGCTTCTCCCCACAATCTTTTACCGTCACCTTAAGGGAAGGCTAAAATGAAAGCGAGCCTATTTTGCGAGTGCACCAGAGAAAGTCGAAGAAGTACGCGACGTCTCATTTGTACTTTATAATTGCTGAGCGGCGCCAACAGAGCTGTAACTCGATGAAGGAATGAGAAGTATTGAAGAACCGGCTGGGAGAGATGGGAGGGCGTGCAGGACTTTTGATGAGCTTAGCGAGCAGACCTCTGGATATTGGTTCTGATGAGAACTGGAGGGGATCTGACACACTAAGTAGCTCCTTACAGCAGCAGGGGAAATGAGGAGTTTTAAAATTCAACAGAAGGAAGATAATGTGCTCACGAAGGTCGTGACAAAATCGAATCGGTTTATGGGAAATAGGGGAACGCCCTCAGTCCGCTGACTGAATTTGAGCGGAAAATGAGAAAGAGGGTGCACATTAAAGACAGTCTTCCTTGTGTGAACTTTCACATATTTTCACTTTACTTTTGATTTCGGGACTTCAAGCAGCCCTATTGAATAATGTAGCATGTAGATTTGTTCTTCTCCTTTTCCTCCCCTCACATCTGCTTGGAGTGCAACCACTTGTCTCTCACTCTCTCCACATTCCTTTTCCATGTGACTAAAAGAATGAAGTAACATGACAGAAATGACTTGCTCAGCGCCGACCGTCATAGAAAGTTTAGAAGCAGAATAGTGACAGACAGGCGAGCTCTGGTTTCCACATGCACACACAATGTGGTGCAGCTGTCTTTTGGAAATGTGCTAGTTGTAAACCAGATGATACTAGACAAGCTTAGAGCAGGAAAAATGGGGGATTTTATCATCAGAGTAGAAAAAACTAAATAAAAAAGCATTTCTCTGTGTGTGTTCGCTATTGCTACATTCGTCATGAGCTCATTACTGCACATCAGTACATCATAACGCCCATCTCAAAATTACAGAAAGTGCCACATCATTACAGAGCTTGCCTTTAAGGATACAGTATTTGAGAGTAGTAATAATAATAATTATGATCAAAGTCATTCAAAAACAAGAATTATCACAGTTGCTATAATTGTGCAGCTGTAACCAGAACCTTACAACCGACTTGCCAATTTAAGAACCAGAAGCATTTTTTATTTATTTATTTATTTTTCCATAAAGGAAATTCCATCAGCCTCAGCTGGTTTCCTCACGCCTGTCCTCCACGCACATGCACGCCCACACACTGCAGTGTTCGTTTGTAGGCACAGACACATGTGTGCGCACCCACGCACTGACAAGATGGAGCACTGGCTGCATTGAAGAGCAAGGACAGGATATGCATGACAGATGATGCAGGATTAGAGATGCTGTAAATGTGGAAGCAATCGAAGGGCGCTGCTTTTTCTGTATCCTTGTCACCGTATTGTGGTTTCTGTGTCATTGTTGTTGATGGAAAATGCATTTCGGTTGCTAATGAGGCAAATCAAAATATGCTGAATTAAAGCAAGCATATCCGAGGCACAAAAGGGTTGCTGGGTATGAGCTACATAATATGGAAAGATGTGTAGATCTTTATGCTATAATGACTTTAAAAACAAACATTTATGGCTGTGTACTTTGAGCCGTGTAAAGAATAAACAGTACAAACGGGCAAGAGTTTTTGTCATCCGTTCCACATGATGATTTGAAGGGACTGCCCATCAGACTTCATCTTTTGTACAGGCTGGAAGGAGGAAGGAGCAGATTTACACTTACAGTTAACGTCAAAGGAGCCAGCAGGCTCCAGTAACAGGGATTAACATAGGAAATGACGCACATGTGATCAGAGTGACTCATGACCTCACTATTTCACAGATGAGTTGTCCAGATGTGTCTCCACCCGCGAACACTGTCACTCTCTTTAGCCACATTGCCTTTTTTATTTTTATTTATTTTTTTTTGTACTCACAAATTTCTGAAATAAACAAATTTAAAATCAGGCAAACTTTTAATGGGATGACAGAACAAGTCTATAGCCATGATGCAGCACGTTTAAAGTGTGCTATAATAATTAGCATTCCTATACACAAAGCACAAACTAAAGCATATAACAAATATGCATATTGATAATCATACTACTTCAAAAGTACTACAAAGTAATGCTGCTACTGCTTCACCCTGCTTCACCCACAAACATCTGCCTCCTGCTCAGCTTGAGGAAAAATCATGGGATTTTGCAGTGTAGGATCCATCTTTCTGGCACATTAATGTCCGCACTAAATTTCATGGCGTTAATCCCTGTTACTGGAGCCTTCCAAATAAGATTTACATTTTTAGAACCTTTGTTCCTGTTTGATGTACGATGATGGAGGTCAGAGGATTGTTTAAAAAGGAAAGTTGCAAAAATACCTCCTTAACATTTGATGATTTTTTTCCCCCGTTTATCTCAGCACTTTCTTATTTAATAAACTGTATGTTGTTCTGCACCATTTATTCTACACCGTGGCTCTGCAGAAAACAACTATCCTTTTAATATACAGGCCGAAAAAACACTCAGAAAGCTGAGTAAACTTTACTGTGAGCAAAATGTTAATAAAAGGAGCTGCCAAAAAAGATGACAAACAAAAAAACCCTAAAAGCTAACTAAACTAACAAAGCTGAATTAAGGCTTAAATAGAAATCACAGAGAAGCTGAGAGCATGAGCTATAGAACACTTTTCCTTGACCTCAATGGGAAATGTCACAAGGTGAAGGAAAGGTGTGTAGGAGACGTGATAAGGCTAAGTCTACTCAGCCTAGGTTCCTTAACAGCACGATGTCAGATATCTGCTGTGTCGAAACTACAACATCCAGCAGATGGACTACAACATGCACGCCTTACCTGACCCTTTTGTTTTGCTTCTGTCCGGTAAAGGATCTACTACGAGCCATCTGAATGTTTCAATATGTAACTACCAAGAAGCAGCGGCGTGGCATTCAGAGATCAGCTGCGCGTTTATCAGCCTGTTCAAAATTCAAACCATATCAATAGGTTACGGCACGAAATGGAAAATGCATTTATAATTAACATGCAGGTGATCTGCGCAACTTTGTCAATTATCTATGAATGGTGGGATGGCATTATCCTCTTTCATGAAGGATGGTCCAGTGTATCCTCTGCTAAAGGATGTTATAAAGGAAGCACAGACAGAAGCACCTTTCCTTAGTATTTATTTACAGTTCCTCTTATTATGACTGCGACACAGATACTTCCACGTCTACTCTCTCAGTTAGAAACCTTTCTAAAGGAAACTGACTTGACAAAACTTGTGGTACACACAAAATCTGTCAAGGAGACATGGTAACATGAAAAACAAATACCAAACATATTTCCCTTTTTTAGGGAACACAGAAAGACGTGACAGAGGGAAGGATTGATTGATTGATTGATTGATTGATTGATTGATTGAATCTTTATTTTGAACATGTTGAAAAAGTATAAAAAAAAAAAATAGAATTAAAAGAGACAAATGAACAAAGCAAACAAAAGGAAAACGAGCAACCACAACTCCAAATAACGTCCATGTTCAAAAAGGAGCAGGAAGAAGCATAAGCTTATTTAATCCCACCCCTTTTCCACTATCTAGTATCAATAGACTACAGAAATACCTCCTTGTAATTACATTATATGTTATGTGTAATTTTTTATTTTTTTTTATTTTTTATTTTTTAATATATACACATATATGTTTCTATCTATCCATACCTACGTATATACACACATACGCACATATACACATTTTCAATAACCCCATTAACACCTGAAGGATACACAACCTACAATTTTATATATATTTAATATATATATATATATATATATACATACATATACACATACATACATATACACATACCAACAAACCCGTGCATGCGCACACACATGAAAATATTAGACAAGAACACCCTATCAAATCTCTACCTTTTCCCTGTACCCTGTAAAAACCATATCCTTAAACCGCTTTTTAAACTGCGCCATGCTTGGACATTGCTTCATATCTTTACTTAGTCTGTTCCACAGCTTCACTCCACACACAGAGATGCAAAAACTTTTTAATGTTGTACGGATACGAGGATGTTTTAAATTTAATTCCCCCCTCAAATTGTATCCCCGTTCCCTTTTAGAAAACATTTTTAGAATATTGTCAGGAAGCAGGTTATTTATTGCTTTATATATAATTTGTGCTGTGAGAAAATGAACCAGATCTGTGAATTTTAGAATTTTTGATTTTAAGAATAGTGGATTTGTATGATCTCTGTAACCAGTTTTATGGATTATCCTTATGGCCCTTTTTTGTAATATAAAGATTGATGATAGCGAACATTTGTAAGTATTGCCCCAAACCTCTGCACAGTAATTCAAATACGGTGCAATCAGGGAACAATAGAGAATGTGGAGTGATTTGTGGTCCAGAATGTGTTTTACTTTACTCAAGATTGAGACACTTCTTGAAATTTTGAAAGGACAGACGGAAACAACAAGGACACTAAGCAAGCAAATATGAAACTGAAGCGAAATACAAATCAAGTATCCAGAGCTAACGCTAGAGCAGCAGGACAGTCTAAACTGGTACCCAAGAGCTCAAATGAAATCAAACAGAGATAAGTTTACATTTACTAAAAATCAGCCTTTGATGCTTCATGCTATGCACAGGAGGGCTGATCCCGGAGCTGCCAGTAAGCCCCCCTCATCTCAGCTTGTACTCTAAGAGCCAAAGTACCTGCTACCCTTGCACAACCAGCTACAGTACGCTGCTTAGGACAGACACTGGCCTGAAATCTCCTTAAAGGGTCATGTGCTGTTAAAAGGCAAGCCAGTCAGCACATTTTTAAGTCTTTCCATTCAACACTTGGTTAGCTTTAAGTTTCCCTCGCTCCCTTTCTGCTCCTTTACCCGCCTCACTCATTTTAGTTTGCACATTTTTTCTTATTTAACACGGGGACTGGGTTGTGCAGTATGAGGGACTGGTGTTAAAGCTTCAAACATTTCAAATTGACAGCCATGAAGTCTCAAAGCCATATCCGCCGCTTTAAACGCGATGATACTGATAGAAGCACGCTAATGCGTCCTTCTGTTAGCGGCGTAGTACAATGCTGGGCCCCGTGACCGCCCTACTACGTGCGCAGTTGCTTGTGTAAAACGTTGTTGAGCTCCTAGAAATAAATTTTAACTCCATTAGCTAGTCATGCACTTGTTTTTCTTAGACCAATGGGGAGCAGCCTACGAACAAGAAAACACGAAGAAAATGAGTTGTTTAGAGAAAGGAAGGCTAAATGAATAAGGCAGCTGTTTCTGTTTTTTCAATTATACGGTGCTGTTTTTTATAGCATAGTTTCAGACAGACAGAGCTGCAGTTAATGAATCCAGACTGTTTTCCCACCTCTGGGGAACAGACAAAGGGGAGGAATGGGGGATGATGCATGGAGGAGGAGAGAGAGGAGAATGGGAGGAGATAGAAAAGTCTGTGGCTTTGCTGAGGCCATTTCTGCTCAGCAGAGGTGTAGGAAAACCTTTTTTTTTCATGGTTTTCAGTAATCTTGCACAATCTCCTCTTTTCTCCCTCAGTTGTTTACCCAGGGTTTAATCTGGGAATCGGTGTTGTGAGGCAGCTGGAAGCATTTAAACAGAGAACTCTGTGTTAAAAATTAAGAGCACCTTTGGGACTTACGGCCGCTGATTCCATAAACCTCAGAAATGCTGCTGCACAATTGCCAAGTTTCCCTAGTGGAAATCAGATCTCTCCCTCGCCATCTTTCTTCTCTTCTCACTTTTTTTTGTCTTTCTCTTTCTCTGTACTGCTGCATTTTTCTTTTATCCCTTTTCCACTTTTGTTCAGGCTCAAAATATTTGAAGGTGGTCCGTTTGCCTTCCTTTTGTTTTTTTAAGCTCTTCACAAAAAATGTGAGTTATGTTTTTTTTAAACAAGAGTTTAAACAGATTTATTGGTTCATTGCTGGTGAATTTTCACTATGGGCACTTTTACTGCATTCTTATACTAAGGAATCTGCTCCATCATTTCCCGAACCCAAACGTTTCTTTCCTGGTTGAAAAAAATTGATCCTCAGGTTTCCCCTAAAGTCAGCACGGGGACCTGATCACTCTGGTAAACATACTGCCATGTTACACCACCACCCAAACCTCCGAGCGCTGCGTGGCCAAGGACCCCTACAGTATGACTTTAGCCCTACATACGAAGTGTTTGCGTAGAGTGTGTTAGGATAGTTCTGTGGAGAGCTGAGCCAAAGCAGCTGTGAAAATACAGGCTTTGTGATATGTGAAGCCTGCCTCACCAGGATTTCTCTTACTTTCTCCCTAGTATATGCATAGTTTGTATCTGCCATGCCAAAATGAATATTTACAGGTACGTTTGCTGGTGCTGGAAGAAGTATTCAGCTGTTTTGCATAAGTAAAGGTAAAAAAGTAGCAAAGGGTTATGTTCACAGCTTGTTTCTGTGGCATCTCAAGAGACTAAGAGCAAAGAAAAATCATTTTATGTTGGTCGGTTGCATGAAGATGGCTGATTTCATAGTCAGTCATCTGTCATATGTTCCCCCTGCACAGACTGCATAATATTTGGCCTCCATGGAGCCTGACTTTCAGATTTTTGAAAGTGATGAGCAATAGGTCTCCAGGCTTTCAAGATGTCTTTGACAGAGAATCACAAACTAGTATTTCTGCACCAACAAGTAGATTCCCAAATTTGTAGAAGACTTGGCACATTTCGACATGCAGTCCAGTATGTCCTAAAAAAGGATCTGAGGAAAGTGGACAAGTAGAGGACAAAAAAAGAAAAGTGTAGGGGCTTAAGAAAAACTATCTACATAATATGAGGAGTAACTTAGTCATTAGGAAACAGACACCTGACACAGGACCTGAGAGATTGCAATTTCTTTAAGTATTTTTTAGGAATAGTTCTCCAGGTTTCTTAAAGGACATTCAAAGCTCTTCTTTGGATGCCGGCTGCCTTTTCTGTTCTGTTCTCTATCAAGATGATCCCACATTGCTTTGATATTGAGGTCTGAGCCCTGGGGAGGCCTATGACCCGTGGCTGATAGTGATCTATTGTGTTTGGAATCATTTCTTGCTAATCAGATGTTTTCCTTTTTCCACATTGACAATTCCATTGATTTTGACAAGATTCCTAACACCACAGGTTGAAATCCAGACCTAAACCATGACAGAGCCTGCAAAATGTTTTACAGATGGCTTTAGACACTCAGTGTTGCACCTCTCTGCTGAACCCATCTTTAAATATAGATTCATCACTCCATAAGAACTGTTGCCGTTGATTTTTCAGCCCAGTTTTTTGTGCAATTTGGACAACTTTTCAGCCTTTTTGCTCATTTTCCTTTCCTTAGGAATGGCCTTTTCACAGCCATCCTTCCACTGAGAGCATTTCTAATTAAGCTTTGGCAAACAGTAGATGGATCAACTAGATTTTATTTTGGCTGCTTGTTTGTGTCATTGTTACAATTTTTTTCTTTTTTGCTGTCTTTAATATATTTTTATGTCTGTGAAGACTTTTGAACCTTTTGCGTTATACAGATAAAATTCACTTGACTAACGCCAACAAACTCAGTTACTAAACTGCTTCCGCAAACACAGATAACTGCTAATTAGTGCTGTGTAACATCCAAATAAAATACTGTAATTTCCCTCAACAAAAATGAAGCACAGACTTTGCAGATTGGCTGTTAGTACGATTACCCACACAGCAAGCCTTATCATTTGTCAGGTAATTGCATAAAGACACCAGCACAAACAGAGAAGTCCAGTTCAGTGACTTGAGTAAGCAGCCTAGCAGTCATTTAGGGGCAAGTTCAGCCTGTGTCGACGCCCACCTGTCATAAAGCATCCCCACGTCTAATAATGCTTAACTTTAAGGCTTAATTTAATCCAAACAGGTATGTAACCAATAAAACCCCTATGTAATAAAGATGAAAATCAGACAAAGCAAAGAAATGTAATGTGAGAATATTTTAGAACTGTGTAATGCCATCTGGCACTGGTGATGTCATTTCCTGCAAGATGTTTGCAGTAATGACCAGGGAGTTCCGATGCAGGACTGAGGTTCTGGCTACAGCTTCCTCCGAATGTCCAAATGTCAACACACAGACACACACACGCACACATACCTGCCTTACTTTGAGTATGACTTAAGAGCTTGCTGTAAACTTGGCATGAATCAAATATAAACACCAGAAAAATTAAACACACATGGTGATGAGAAGCACTTTACTGTGAGGAAAAAGTATTTGTTAAGCCACATCTTTTAAAACAGTATTGGAAATCGACTTTATTCATTTACCAGCAGTTCAAAAGGAAAGAGACTAATCATGTTTTACAACTTTATATGATGTATACTTTGTTAAAAGTATAGAATTAACAGTAAAAAAGTTACAGCACTCATATGAAAAGGAGTATAGTCTGCAATATATAAAATATATTATTGGATTATTCCTTACTTAATTATTTCTGGTCTGAGCTTTGAGCTTTTTTCCAACCTGCCAGATAAATGAAGGTATTTGAAAAATATATCCATTTCAGCATTAAGAGTACGTATAAAAATGCAAAATATAAAGAACTTATGCGTAATTCTCTTGCCCTTGTGCTTCACCAATGCACTGTACTTAAATTGGTAACAGTGAGAGTAACAGGTAGTGATAATTCCAGGCCTTTAATATCCTCCCATCTCCATTCATCTTCAACAAAAGCTTTCTGTCTTTGATTGTTGGCTCTGACTCATTGCGGCCGTGCTGCTGTTTGATTAAGAAGGGGGTCTGTTAATGTAACGTTTCTTTTTACTCTATTTTCTCCTTCCTCAGACCCCTCCCCTCTTCACCGCATTCGGCACAGTTTTGATAGGGGAAGGGACGTTACAGTCTTTATGTCGGTCTGAATTTGAGCTTCGGTAGGCTTTAAATGTTCCATAAACTTTGCGTGTGGTGCTGTGCTGTGCGCTGTACGTGTTTGATTTTTGTCCCGTATGTGGGGAGTGGAGCCTGGGGAAAATAAACCCAGTGAAAAACCACACAGAGCCGTCAGCTCTGAGGTACCACTATGGCAACATCACATAACCCGAAGCAACAAACAGGCTCTCTCATATTTTGCTGAAGTGATTTTAAGTGACAGACACAGTACTTAGACTCTGGCTAATTGGCGTTAGCTGTTGTCTTGTTTGTCAGTCAGGGAAAGCGATCCGAATGCGAACCTGACGTCCTGGACTGTGTGCGAATGTGTGCATGAGAGAGAGTGTCTGCAGCACACTGCTGCAGACGAGCCAAACCTCTTACCCATCTCCTAGAAATAAAAACAACATCATCGCACGCCACGAGTTCCATACTAGTCACTGAATCATTACAAGTACAGTTTTTGCTTCACCTTGCTCCCTCTGTGTCCCATCTTCTCCCCCACCCCACTTCCAACTTTTCTATCCAGATGTGGAGCAGATGGCCATTGACTGGCTGACCGGAAACTTCTACTTTGTGGACGACGTGGATGACAGGATCTTCGTGTGTGACAAGAATGGGCAGACATGTGTTACCCTCCTGGATCAGGAGCTGTACAACCCCAAAGGCATCGCTCTGGACCCCACCATGGGGTGAGTGTGGTCACTTTCTTAAAGTACGGAGGGAAGGACATCACACAAACTTTGTCCAGCAACTGCGTTGTGTCATCCATCGCTGTTATTCAACTTTAAAATATGTGGAAATAGAGGGGAAAAAAACAGGATAAATTGGATGTTTGGAAGCTGGAGTAATTGAGCGCAGATGTTGGCGGTATGCTGACTGTATAAGGTTTTGAGAGGAAAAGCACGTTTTTGTTTTCGGCTCTTTTGTTTATGACCAAACTTTCCAGCTGAATTCCTGAAAGTGCGTCTGTCTCTGCGGCGCGTGGTCGTGATTCTGAGAGATCGTTCTTCGGAGAAAACTGCGCGAATGCAAGAATGTGCGTTCGCGTGCACGTATTTGCTTGTAGTTTTCCTCCCACACGGCTTTCTCTGCTGTAATTGGTTCGTTCAGGAACAGGTAGAGCTGCTGGAGCTGGCTTTTCTTTTGGTAATCGGCAGTGTCATTAGAGGGAGAAAACAGCAATAACAAACACTGGCACAGCAAAAAAAGTCTTAGTTGTGCTTTTAATCTGCAGGCTGATTTACTTTGAGTGACATACAAGTAAAAGACAAAATTTTATAAATAAATAAATAACATCGTTCTATTTTTCCTGCCTTCATCTACTCATTAGCAGTTGCTCCGTTTCTCTGTTATGAAAGGATTTTGAGAGGTCTACTTTAGAGAAGGACTCACAGCTCGCTTGTGTAACACATGTTTTTCACAGTAGACGCTGTTTGTTAACACGTTTACAGAGACTGTGAGCAGGATTTGATGATTTGATGTCATAAACAAGTTATTTTATTTTATTTTTTTATATTTCTGCTCTGGCAACAATGAAAACTTATGGTCTAACAAACTGGTTTTGGAAGGAAAAAATGTTATCAGATCTCAAATATCCATCAAAAAGCCCAAAATAAAGTTTTCAGTATTTTTTCCAACCAGAAGTTAAAGTCTGTCAATCAGCAGCATCTCTGGGAGCGGGCTATAAGGTGCTCCCGACACCTCCTGAAATATGTTTGGTCTCCCTGGCACCCCCCACCCTACTCCCACCCAAAAAGCCACTGGACTAGAGTGCTGTTAATCTTACAGTACCCAACAGTAATAGGTGAGAGCACAGATAGGACCAGTAGGAATGTAACCGAGTACATTTACTCAACTACTTTCTCAGGCTTTATGTACTTGTAGTTCATTTACAGGTGACGTCTTGCTTGTAAATGAGACATCTAGTCTGTGTGGGATTACCTGTATAAATAAAGGTTATAATAGGCTATAATTTTTAGTTACTGAAAAAGTCAGAATACTTTTTCTATTTTAAAAAGTATCTATTACAAGATTATGTTTGCATATTAAATCGGCAATATGACACAGGGCTGCATATAGCCTTGAAAACTGTGCTTTGCAGACCAATTTGCATCTTTGGTGCCCCCTGTGCCCCCCTTGTACTCCATTTAGAAAAATCATGAAAACACCCCTGCTATCAGTCCGTTTCTTCTCACTTCTTTCTATAGGAAGGTGTTCTTCACAGACTACGGACAGATCCCCAAGGTGGAGCGCTGTGACATGGATGGCCAGAACCGCACCAAGTTGGTGGACAGTAAGATCGTCTTCCCCCACGGCATCACGCTGGACCTTGTCAGCAGGCTGGTGTACTGGGCTGATGCCTATCTAGACTATATTGAGGTGGTGGACTATGAAGGCAAGAACCGGCACACCATCATTCAGGGACTGCTGGTAAGAAAATAATCTCATTATTATCTCTCTTTAGCTGTAAGAAATTCCCCATAACGCCGTCTAACATGCTCTGGAGCTCTATACACGATACGTTACCCCAGTGTGCGCCTTTAATGCGTTTTTAGCCAGTGAGTGATTAGCAGGGAGAAGATGGTGGACATTTGGCTTTTCATTAAATAAGCTGATTAATCGTGTCCAATATTGAGGCTGTTGATGTTGCTGCGCTGTTGAAGCACATTGGCTTTTAAACCTGTTACCATGGCTTTTACTGTGATCTGTGGGGGAAGTAACAGCTTTCATTTACTCACTGAACCTAAGGGCACAGACATGCACACACACACACACTTAAACCGCCACCTCTTGTAATATATGTGTGTGTGCGCACCTGTGATAGACCATTAGTACATGCACATCCTTCACTTACAGGATAAAAAGAACCGTGGTTATGGATGGTGCTGAGTCAGGGCTGTTTTACCAAGTCGGTGTATGTGTTTGCTGAGACTTAGCACACACTCTCTTAAAGGTGCAAGCTGCGTAAAAAGTAACGTTCAGATCACACACTCTGGCCAACACAATCCGTCAGTCTGGTTTGTGTTGTCTACATGTGGAAGCTAAGGTGACCTAATGCACTATTGTTAATTGTTGCCTGAATCCAGATTATGATAGGAAGCAGTATGTAAATGTAATCTTTAAGGTAGTCTGTGTTTATCAGCGATATCCACAATGACAGGCCTCAGTTCCATGTCAGATTTCGTGTTGTTCCGGTGTTTTTGTATTTCCTGCTGACTTTGTCAGCTAAAGGCAAGTGCTGTGTGAGCAATCATCATGTTTGAGAGCTCTGGACTATTTTCGGTCTCGGTCACACTTTGCACCATGCTGACCACGGGAAATTCTACTTTTTGGACAAGTGGCTTTTTAAAATTGTATATTGGGGCACCTCAAACAGCTTGACCACTGTTCTACACATGTGCGCATGGTTTATTAAACTAAAGGTGACATAGCAACACAGCATTTGTTTAATGGTAAAAGAGTTTTTTAAAAATCTAACCATCGGAAATGTCACCAAGAAGATCACAAAGAGGAGAGAACTGTTTTGTTTTGGTGGTAAGTTGCCATGGAATGAGGAAAATAATAGCTACCAAATTGTCCCCATACAGAGAAAATAAAAGACTCGCTCAAGGAAAATGTCACAAAGCAAGGAGTGACAGATCCATTGTTGTATATTGGCGATGCAGGGGAGTGCACTACTAAAAAAACAGCTCTTGGATTGCATTTATTTGTTCAAATTTATGAAAGTTAAACCCCTTTTTATGAGGTTACACACAAAGGCAATACTAAAGTGTTTCTGCGTAGACGTCACGAGGGCTTAGATGATTTTTTACAGTCTCTGCAGACTAATAAAGCGCTTGTAGGTTTATTTTTTTGTAAAGACTGTTAGTCAGAGAGACTTTGTTTATGGAAAACTTATTTTGTATGAGTATTTGTACATGTAAGTTTAACAACAAGAGACGAAACACATGAAATACTGAAAAAAATAAAGCGTTTTTTGTGCTTTCCTCTCCCTCTGATTTGTGTTGTTTTTAGATTGAGCATCTGTATGGGCTGACTGTATTTGAAAACTATCTCTACGCCACCAACTCAGACAACGCTAACATGCAGCCCAAGACCAGTGTGATCAGGGTGAACCGCTTCAACAGCACAGACTACCAGGTGGTGACCAGGGTGGACAAGGGAGGAGCTCTGCACGTCTACCACCAGAGACGGCAGCCCCCAGGTAGACATGCCCGCACATATACATCATTCCTAGGTGGATATTTTATTATGAGACTCATTTTTTCCCTCTTTCTTGGTTTCTAGTGCGCAGCCACGCATGCGAGGAGGACCAGTTTGGGAAGGCTGGAGGTTGCTCCGACATCTGTCTGTTGGGGAATGGCCAAAAGACGCGGACTTGCCGCTGTCGCTCTGGATTTAGCTTGGGTAGCGATGGCAAATCTTGCAAAAGTGAGTGGGAATGAACGGTGACTGAGCTCCAGCGATTGTAAATCAACACATCCATCAAAAGTTATCTGCGTGTCAAACATTCACTGTAGCAGTATTCCCAGACGAGGGTGGGCTCCTGAATTTCCCAGTGGGTGTATGGGGGGCATAGCTCAAGTAATTTGAAATGTTACTAAGAAAGAAACAAGTTTGTTGAATTGTGTCGTGCATAAGATTGTTACATGTAGAAATGCCATTTTTTTAAGAATTTGGACGGTCTTTTTAGACTTTCTACATGTGCCCTATGAGAAGGTATTATAAAGGCCTTTCTATGAGAAGAGCTGCTTTAAGTGTATTTTGGTCTCAACTGTTGCCTTGGCTCGGATCCATGTAGATTCAGTTTGAAGTCACCAGATTAACAGATGTCTCGAGCAGTTGCTGTCTGTCTGTGTTCATTCTCCTGTAGATTTAATCCTGCTATCTCACTGTTTGAGTTTAAGCACAACTCTCTCCCTCTACCTCAGTGACTCTATATCAAATGATCTGCGAACCAAGTTGTACAAGTCATTTATCGATGTATGAAACGATCTCTTCTGCTGTCCTGCATATGCAGTCTTTCTGTTCTCAAGTTATTTGCAGAGTTGAGTTTTCTGAAAGTAACGCCGGCACTGAGCTCCAGCATTTGTTTTATGTATTTTAACAGCATTGCTGGCTCTTTGCTGGCCGCTCCACAAAGCTGTCAGTGTGATTCAGCTTATTCTGAGAAGTGTTTTACTATCCACCAATAACAGCTTTATATTGATCTGCCTACTGAGAAAAGAACGTCCTTGAAAATAGCAATATTGATTGACCCAAAGGGCACCCATCTTCTTCTTTCGCTGTCTCATTAAAAATCACTTAATTTTCATTTTTGGGCTTTTGTTGAACTTGCATTTTTTTAACATTAATAATCCATATAAATTATTCAGAAATAACTGTGTCAGCATATGAGTTGGCCTCTAATTTTGATTCCTTTAAAAAAAATAAAGTAAAGAACAGTAAATGATGGTCTAAGTTGAAGTGTTTTACCTTTATTCCCTTGTTTTGCCACAGAACCAGAGCACGAGCTCTTCCTGGTCTATGGTAAAGGTCGCCCGGGGGTCATCAGAGGCATGGACATGAATGCTAAGGTGCCAGATGAGTACATGATCCCGATCGAGAATCTAATGAACCCGAGAGCGCTGGATTTTCACGCCGAGACCGAGTTCATTTACTTTGCTGACGCCACCAGCTACATGATTGGGCGCCAGAAGATTGATGGAACGGAGAGGGATACCATTCTGAAGGAAGGTACGGCAACAGCAGCTGATTGGAGAGACCAAAACGACATGCCAAGATTATGAGCTAGTTCGATGATTTTCCATAATAATCTCAAAAACGCATTTCTTAAAATAAAATTTGTAGCCATATTGTAAAAGACTGTTTTTGTTGATCTGGCTTAAAATTATTTGAGATAAAAAAGTGCTTTACAATATGACTCTTCTATTCAGTCCAGTTTATAACAAGTAGCAACTACAGCCTCTTTCAGTACCTTACTTATAAAGCATGTGATATGCTGTGTAGAAAAACTTCACAGCCACTGTTTGTGTTTGTCTAAGCGATCCACACGGTGGAGGGTATAGCTGTGGACTGGATGGCTGACAACTTGTACTGGACAGATGACGGGCCCAAGAAAACTATCAGTGTGGCTCGACTGGAAAAGGCTTCACGCACCCGGAAAACACTGATTGAAGGGAAAATGACTCACCCTCGTGCCATTGTAGTGGATCCGCTTCATGGGTAATATGGATAAAGAGATGAAGGGAGGAATAGAGTGCAGAGAGAACAGATATCAGTAAAGAGCAGTAGAGGAAATGATGGTAATAAGGTACAAGTGAAAGCAGATAAGAGATAATAATAATAATAGGTGATCGTTACATCTGGTTGTCTGTCTGATGACTCAAGTAAAAAAATACCCACCCTGCTGCTCCCCTGTCAGTAAAACCAAAGCAACATTTCTGTCTGCTCTCTTTGTTTGCTTTTATCTTTATCTGTTGCTTTTCCTTGTAAGCAGTATCTTTGTATCATCCAGCCGAAGCCCTTTGATCATTTTTCACCCAGTGCTGCTGACCATTTTCCCCTCGAATTGGCGAGTCCTTTCTGATTACACCTATCACACCTTATTTACTAAAACAGATGGAGCATTTTGTATATTAGTTTCATTAGCTGCATTTCATTTGCATGCAGCCATATTGCTCTTTCAAATAATTCTTTATAATGGTGTACATGGATGTGTCTTATTGATAAGACCTCCTGTGCTCTTTCCTGAGAAATACATGCTCATAAACCCACGCAAAGACACGCACACACATTGGATTGCTAGTGACAGGGTGATGTGTGTCCACACACTTCCCTGGGGAAAGGCACTCACTTCTACTAATGCCTGTAATCAATCAGGCTCAGCAAGGAGGAGGAGAAACTAGCAGAAACCACTAGAAAGAGGAAAAGGCAAGGGAACTATAGAATGCCACTGTTAATGTCAGTCATATTATGGCAAGAAGGGACGTTTCTAATGTCGTACAATAGTGTAGACATCAGTGGTTGACAGGACCTAGAGTACCTGATGACAAACACCGGCATGCCTGTGGGCATATCAGCTGAGACACACTGCTGAGCATTCCCCACTGGTTGGTTTGATGAGTACTGGGTGCTTTAGGGCAGCTAGATAAAATGTCACTGCTTTTGTTAATCCTAAGTGATTCTTTACGATGCACCAATAATATTTACCTTTTCCTGTCTTGCTATCACTTGTACCCATAACAGTTCCCTTGTTATTCCTCAGGTGGATGTATTGGACAGATTGGGAAGAGGATCCTAAGGAAAGCAAGCGTGGAAAGATCGAGCGGGCGTGGATGGATGGCTCAAACAGAAATGTGTTTCTGACCAGTAAAACAGTGCTGTGGCCCAACGGCCTGAGCCTGGACATCCCCCAGGGAATCCTCTACTGGGTGGATGCCTACTACGACCGCATAGAGATGGTCTACCTTAACAGTTCCGGACGCAAGGTCAGAATTAAAATGGTTTAAGAATTGAAGGTTAAAACTGTTTTACTGGAGTCTGGTAACTTCAGACAGGAGTTAAAAACGGGTGTCAGTGCACTAATAAGGAATGCGCTTTAAAGCAGTGGAATAATGTGGGTGGTCTATCACTGTGTAGTACAAACAATGTGGCCTTGAGTTTTGTTAACACTGGTTTCTCCTTGTGTCTGAACTGATATTTTGATTTCACTGAGCTGTGGTGCTATTGGTGCTGTTTTTATAATGCAGAAACTGGAATGGAATCTAAATATTATGCACACACACACACACACACACACACACACACACACACACACACACACACACACACACACATTAGTGAAACAAGTGCCAGTCAATGTTTAATGTGCATTTTTATATTGCTATTGCCTAGACACTTATGTTACTTAACCCATGTAATAACTAGTAAAAAAACACCAGTCATTGCATCATACTTTATCATCACCATGAGCAAGGTTTGAACTACACTGCTCAAAAAAATTAAAGGGAAAAAAATCATGCTGGATATCTATACTGATGCCGTTGGGTGGACTGAAACATAATGTCCCAAGGGTGTTCGACTGATTTTAGGAGAGGTGAATGTGGGGGCCAGTCAACTCTTGTCACATGAACGCGGGCATTTTCAAGCACCAGAAGGAACCCAGGACCCACTGCACCAGTGTAGGGCCTGACAGTGGGTCCAAGGATTTCATCCTGATGCCTAACTGCAGTCAGGGTGCCACCCTATACCATCACTGAGCCATTATCAAACAGGTCATGTCGTCAACTGTGCAGAAGGTGAACCTGCCGTCATCTATGAAAAGCACAGGGTGGCAGTTGTGGACCTGCCAATTCTGGAATTATAGGGCAAATGCTAATCAGGCTCCATACGGCCCACTATGAGTCTGTCTCTCATTGTCTGTGATGGTTAGACATGCTAACATTTAGACCAGTGGCCTGCTGGAGGTCATATCGTAGTTCTGGCAGTGCTCATCCTATTGACACCGGTCCAGCTGATGGGTTAAAGGCCTTCTACGGCCCTATCCAGCTCTCCTAGAGTAACTGCCTGTCTCTTGGAATCTCCTCCATGTTCTTGAGACTGTCCTGGGAGACACAGCAAACCTTCTTTTCCTCTACTGTAACTGTTATTAATTTCATTAACACCAAACCAGCTGAAACTGACCAACAACCCCATCTGTTACCTAACTGACCATATATATGCAGTAGCGGTTCATTATAAAAACATGCTTTACAGTCTTGCCTCTCTTCTCACATCACCAGACGGTGTATGAAGGTCAGGAGCTGAACCACGCCTTTGGTCTGTGCCACTATAAACACTTTTTGTTCTGGAACGAGTACCGCAGTGGTAGCATTTACAAGTTGGACACCACCACAGGCACTGCCACTCTACTGCGCAACGAGCGACCTCCCATCTTTGAAATTCGAATGTACGATGCTCAGCAGCAGCAAGGTACTGGGAAAAGCGTTATACATAACATCCATCCAAGCATGCTAACTTAAAAAGTATTATTGTCCACAGAGACAGCATCTCATAAGTGCCCATTCATCTACAGGTTCTAATGCATGTCGCGTAAACAATGGAGGCTGCAACAGTCTCTGTCTGGCCATACCAGGAGGGAGGCAGTGTGCCTGTGCAGAAGACCAAGTACTAGACAAAACTGACAACACCAGCTGCAGAGGTTTGTGCATGAACTCATTGTACGTGCTTGTGTGCGTCTGCAGGGTGTTTCTAATGGCACCAGTTTTGCTCCATTACCCACAAGGTTAAGCTTCTTGTATGTCAGACAAGATGAGTCAAGCAGTCTGACTGTATGTTTTCTAAAACTGTTAGTCCTAAAATGTTTGAACAAATGCAGACACACAAGAGCAGGCTACAAGAGCAAGCAACATCTACATACTGTAATGCAATCCAGTGCAAACTGTGCAAAAAACGCTGCCTTTGTGAAGCGTTGTCTTCAAGGTGTTCTTGTTGTTTTGCAAAAAAACCAGAGATTACAGTCTTTGTACAAGTGGTTCCCTTCTGGTTTTCTTGATTGTTATGCAAGCACCAGTCAGCTCAGCCTCAGCCTGTTATGGGTGGGTTTTGACTGATGGATTTCATGAATGTTCATGTAATTGTGCTTTTTCACAAAACCACGCATTTTTCCCTTCTGTGGAATATTTTCAGAATTCGTTGCAAACTCCTGCTACTTTTATGTCCCTCAGGACCTTTGTTTTTATGTTTTGTTTTTACCCCCACATTGTCTTTAACCTCCTTCTTCTCTTCTACAGCAAACCCCTCTTATGTACCTCCTCCTCAGTGCCAGCCTGGAGAGTTTGCCTGTAAGAACAACCGTTGTATCCAAGAGCGCTGGAAGTGCGACGGAGACAACGACTGTCTGGACAACAGCGATGAGGCTCTTGAACTGTGTTGTGAGTTACTGCCCGTACACGCAAACAAAACAGCTGCCCCTCCTTTTGCTACTGAGTCAGATGGTGTCCTGAATTTGTAGTGGAGCCAGAATGAAATGAGAGATTTTGAATTGAGTGGGCGAGAGTTTGTGTGTGTGAATGCCCGTGTATATGCGGGTACACGATTTCTGCGGCTCGGGAAATGCTCTCTGTCTGTCTCTCCGTCTGTCTTTCTGCCTGTGGTCAAAAGTGCAGACAGGTTTCCCTTCCAGACAAAACAACACCCCGTCCAAACCAGCTGGAATATCTACCCTCTCTTGTATTCGTTTTCACCTCACATCTCCGAACTCTCTCACCTTTCCGTTCCCCATCTCCACACACGGCTTCTTGTATTCCTGTTTCTCCCTCGCCCTTCAGTGCGCCCTTTTTTTCCCCCTCTCCAGACCAGCACACTTGCTCCGCAGACAGATTTAAGTGCAAGAACAACCGCTGCATCCCTCTGCGCTGGCTGTGTGACGGGGATAATGACTGCGGGAATGACGAGGATGAGTCCAACACCACCTGTTCAGGTAGACAAAGACTCATTTATTTTGGGTCGTTTCGGAGGTTTTTTTCTATTTATGACGTGAACTCTGCTATTTTGTGTTTTAGCCCGAACCTGCCCGCCCAATCAGTACTCGTGTGCTAGCGGGCGCTGCATCCCCATCTCCTGGACATGTGACCTGGACGACGACTGTGGTGATCGATCAGATGAACCTGCTTCCTGCGGTTAGTCAACTTAATTTCCACCCGACAGCTCGTTGTACAAATTGTTTTGCCATATGAGCGCCACGTGAGCTAGCGCTTTATATCTAAAAGTCTTCCTCTGTCCACAGCCTACCCCACCTGTTTCCCCCTCACTCAGTTTACCTGCAACAATGGGCGCTGCATCAACATTAACTGGCGCTGTGATAATGGTCAGTTTCTCTTCTTTATTATCTCGTCTGCGTGTCTTTTATGTCGACGTACAGTAGCAACTCGTTGTTTGTCTTTGTCCCAGTTATCTGTGCATGTTTGGCCACCAGCCTCATTTTTGCATACGCTCTTCTTTTCATCATCTTTTGCGTTTGCATGTGCGTGTCTGTGTGTGCATGTGTGTGTGTGTGTGTGCAATTGGTTTTGTTGTCACGTGTTGTGCTGTTAGCCCAATCTGCTGTCTTCCATTGGTTCTGTCTTTCAGAAAAGGATTGTGAGGACGGCTCTGATGAGTTGAATTGTCCAAACCTGACCGGTTAGTGCATAGATCAACATGCACCACAAAAGCCTTGATGCTAGCCTCGCTTTAGGACTGACCAGGCAGGATTAGAAACAGTTAGGGCTGCTTTTCTGCTCATTAAACATGGCCACAAGCTGAGACCAAAACTGCTAGCATTGATTAGTCCATTGTGCACAAATTTGACACCAAGTAAACTATTCATTAAAACAAATACATTAAATAATCAAAGTGTACTTTTTGAGGAATTACTGGAAACCTTAACTAAAGAATAAATGCTATTTTCCAGATGACTTCATAGTCAAATTGTTTAACAAATACTGAACATTATGTATTAGGTTGTCTCAAAAGTGCTCAGAATGCTCTGCTTCCAAGCTCAATGTATCAGCGCTGGGTACATTCTCTCATGGTGCATGGTCTGATCTATGCAGTTTCTGTGATTACTTTGACTCTCATCTTTGATGTTCAATTTAATTTGTGTTAAGTTTTTTTTTAATTTTCTCTGTCGTAATTGAGAAAAGATGATATCTATCTATCTATCCACCTGTCTATCTATCATCTGCACTGCATGCCTCACAAAGTGAGTAAGTTAGCGTTGCTTCACTGCATTTGTTTTCCAGATAACGACTGCGGGGACAACAGTGACGAGGCAGGTTGTAGTCACTCCTGCTCCAGCGCTCAGTTCAAGTGTAACAGCGGCCGCTGCATCCCAGATTACTGGACCTGTGACGGAGACAATGACTGCGGAGACTACAGTGACGAGACCCATGCAAACTGCACCAATCAGGGTCTGTATCTAACCTCCATATTGTCTCTTGAAACTTTTCCACTGCTGCAGAATATTGCTTTCCAATCGAATGCACCTTTAACTAGAAAAAGCAGTGTGTTAAAATATCCTTTAAAAAAATCAGTGTGTTAAGAGTCAAGTTTTCTGTTTAGATAAAGCCTTGCTACACTTGTGCGAACAAGTTTTGCCTTGACTTCAACTTGAAGAGGTTTGTTTCATCTCTTTTCTGAACTTCATGTTTCTGTTCACGCAGCACTCCCAAGGATGTTATGTGATGTTATTCAGACACTTGAAGTCGTTTAAATATCAGGCAGGGAAATCTGACACAGTACTTAGCGAAGTTTTATGGTGTATTGCATTTGGAAGGAACAAAAAACAAACATGATTTAAAAAGTAGCTATCGAACGTGACAATTGTACTATACAGAAATAAAATAATACAATAAAAGGACCTGCAGCTGATGGAACAGACTGCATTCTATTACCAACCTCTGTTGTACCCATAAAAATGTATGATAATTGATTTCCCCTGACAAAGAATTTGTATTTATATACTATATAATTAGTATTCATATTTAATAATAAAAGCTTTAGTTGAAGAATGGCTAAGAAGGAGTACTGGCAATAAATGTGAGGAAAGGGGAAAAAGACATTGTGCACTAAAAGTTACGGGCCACTGGCTTACCATAGAAGCTACTTTCGGCTGCTCCCTTATTGACAAGGCGTCGTCACAGCGTTTGCCAGAGTTTTTACGCTGCATGGCCCTTCCAAAGGAATTTGAGTCTCCTCCTGGGACCAAACCGCGGAGGTTTCGCTTGTTAGCCACTACGCTACAGAGCCCCTACGAAGGCTACTGGCTAAAGTAAAGTGTAAAGTGTGCGTGTTAGTCCCCATAGGGAAATAGTTCCTCTGCATTTAACCCATTCACCCAGTGAAGCAGTGGGCAGCCACCAGTGCAGCGCCCGGGGAGCAGTGTGTAGGGACGGTACCTTGCTCAGGGGTACCTCAGGGTAGCCGTTCAGTGGAGTCGAACCCCCGACCTTCCGATCATTGGGCCACCACTACCTACTGAACTATCCCTGCTATCCCTGGCTGATAGTATAGGTTGGATATTTTGCAGTGTTTCTTAGTTGAAACAAACAAGACTGAATGAGTTTACAGAAGTCAAATTTATGTTAAACATTCAAGCTCATGTTCAAGCTGGTGTTTATGAAGCACAGGTAGCTGTTAGTGTCACGGATGGTTCTGCATTAATTTCTTTATTTAATCTCTTTCTTTTGTTTAGTTGATTCAATGGGTTTCGTGTCCGTAAGTCACTCTGTCTGTTAGGTACAACCTTTGACACCCAATAATTCAGATATACCTACTTATACTTATAAGTAACTTCTCTTAAAAGCAGCGAAATAAATCAAATATATTTTGCTGCTGTAACGAACTGCCTGCTGATGTGTAGAAAACAGTGACCTTCTGAATTCACGCTTAAAGCTTTTCTGTCAAATCTGTCCTTCTGCGTGCTAATTTCTAACGGGCACCTCATTAGTTTTAGTTCTCAATCTTTTGAAGTCGCACATTGTTTTTGCTCAAGGCTGCGTGTCCTAATGCGAGAGATGTCGCAAAACGGCGTCACTTTCGAGTGATGTCTTTTTGATGTCTTGTTTTTTGGTTTGTTTTGTGTTTTTTCAGCCACTCGCCCGCCTGGAGGTTGTCATACAGATGAGTTTCAGTGTCGGATGGATGGCCTGTGCATCCCCTTGCGCTGGCGCTGTGATGGGGACACTGACTGCATGGACATGAGCGATGAGAAGAACTGTGAGGGTGTCACGCACATGTGTGATCCAGCTGTCAAGTTTGGCTGCAGGGACTCCGGTGAGGAATCCACACTTCTTAAAATGCACCGACTAATTTCATTCTGCTTCTAATGACATTTTATGCAACGTTCTGACGGACGTTGCTCGTGAAATAACCCTGCCTTCTGTCTGTAGCACGCTGCATCAGCAAAGCCTGGGTTTGTGATGGCGACAGCGATTGTGAGGACAACTCAGATGAGGACAACTGTGAGGCACTGGTGTGTAAGCTCTCTCACCATGTGTGTGCCAACGACTCCACCATCTGCCTGCCCGCGGAGAAACTTTGCGACGGAGCTGACGACTGCCCAGATGGTTCTGATGAGAAACTCTGTGGTAAGGAACAACACCACCCAGGCTATGTCTCATTGCAGGGAACGCAACGCAGCAAGTGAAGGCCTGCATTTAAAATGATCGCTAAAATAAATCAACGGTTAAGTACATCTGTTCCTTTTTATCTACAGACTTGTGTTCGCTGGACAACGGCGAGTGCAGCCATAACTGCACAGTGGCTCCCGGAGAGGGGGTCATTTGTTCCTGTCCTCTGGGCATGGAGTTGGGGGCTGACAACAAGACTTGTCAGATCCAGAGCTTCTGCGCTAAACACCTGAAGTGCAGTCAACGCTGCGAGCAGAACAAGTTCAGTGTCATATGTTCGTGCTACGACGGCTGGGAACTGGAGCCTGACAAGGAGAATTGCAAGAGCACGGGTAAGGGATCATGGAAACAAAAGGCAGATTTAGGGAAGTGAGCAGGGGTGTGTGTGTGTGTGTGTGTGTGTGTGTGTGTGTGTGTGTGTGTGTGTGTGTGTGTGTGTGTGTGTGTGTATAGAATTGAGTTACACAGGAGGGGGAGAAGAAGTGACCCTTACTATACCTCATCACTGCCAAAACAGCAGAATCGAAGGGTGGTTTGGTTTCGGGATGAAGGAAATGAGAGGCAAGCCAAGCAGGAAACTGTGGTTGGAGAGGATGCATATCGCCAGAATATGGTATTCTTTTTGGACAATAGACAGTACACTGGAGACAGGAAAGGGGAACATATTACATTGTTTTAATGAGAGTATATGACATGTAAAAAGATTCATGAAGAAAACCTAGCTAGTGTTTTCTGACTACCAGTTTTAGTTTATGAAAAAGTGATTATTAAATGTCAAAGAAAAAACTAAAGAGCTGATGTGTTTTTAAAAAAAATTATTAAAGTCATTAAAAGTGCAATTTGGGAAAGACAGAAAATACTTAATCACTTTATATCAACTTTGAATTTTGTAATCCACATAAAGAATGTAGCTATCTCCCTGCAGCAACGAGGACACAGATTTATGATGCTGCCTCTCACGGCCAGGTCTTAGAGACTAGCCACCAGCACCCTGTCATTCATCCTGCTGCCCGTATGGCTGCCTGTTAGGTACAGATAACTCCTGTCTTATTTACACTGAGTTTTAATTACCAGGGATTAGAGCCACTTTCATACCCCCTCCTTTGCTGGTCAAGCCACACACGGCAGAGGAACAGGGCTGCAGGGTTTTCCATGCTGCACAGCAGAGCCATTTTGGAGCGTTTTGAGTATCAATCAACGGTGACCAAGCAAAAGTTTTAACCCTTTATGATCTGGTTAGCTCCATATTTTAGGATATTGTTTTTTTCCTCTTTCCACAGATCCTTTCAAACCCTTTATCATTTTCTCCAACCGCCATGAGATCCGCCGCATTGATTTGAATAAGGGAGAGTTCAGCGTGTTAGTTCCTGGGCTCAGAAACACCATAGCCCTGGACTTCCATCTCAACCAGAGTGCCCTCTATTGGACTGACGTCGTGGAGGATAAGATCTATCGTGGGAAGCTGTCTGAGAATGGAGGTGAAGCCTTGTACTGTAACAGGGTTTTATGCCTAAAAGACCTAAAAGCACCACCTCTTTGGTTTGTTTTGACAATCGAGGGTCCGCTAAGTTTCATGCCAGAATGCACGATCTTCATCAGTGAAAAACAATTCTATTTGCAGCTGAAAACATCTGGAAATTGGCCTTCCAATTGCAGTGCAATGATTAGGTTTTCTAGGATTTTATTGAGCTGAAAGGAACACATTGGAATGCAGGGCCCCTTTTCTGTGCTTAAAAGCAGAATAGACTGTAGAGTGTGTACAGCTATGCTGCTGGAGCTGTGGCTTCTGGGTAACAGAACATCAGATACTTCATCACATAAGGTCAGACCGGTCAATCAAGACCTGCTGCATCAGGCAAGCAAGGCGTCATCATGGCTGCAGCAGCAATAATGAGGAAATTATGTGCACAAGTCTCCACTTATATTGTGCATCTTACTGTATGTTTATTTGCTTGTTGTGTGTCATGTTTACTTACACAGTCCATAGGCTACATGCAGCAGTATGTGTATGCTTTCATTGTGGCAGAGAGGATAATGACTCGTGTAATTAGACCCTGATTAGGAGCCCAACGGAAAATGAAAGGGTTAGAAAGGGGCTGGAAAATGTGTCTCTTTGCTCCTGGAAGACACCACACATTTGAGACCTTTTCTGCAATTGTAGCATCACCACCCATGCTGAACAATACTACTGTATTTACCATTTGATTAAAGAAAATCGCAGAGTTAACTTCTTATCCAAATAGCTCCATTGCATTTACATAATTTGTCAAACTAAAACTGGATTAGCAGTTAAGATTAGAAATGTAGTCGTCAGCAAATCCCAGCCTCTGCAGCCTTTAATGCTACATGTTGAGATACTGTGTGAATTTAAAAAATGTAAGCACCCCAGAGGAGTGTTTATTTTATTGAGTAGTGAGATGAAATATGATGTTTGAACATATGCCCTGATTTTTTTCTCTTCTTGTAGCTTTAACCAGCTTTGATGTGGTAATCCAGTACGGGCTGGCGACACCAGAGGGTCTGGCAGTCGACTGGATAGCGGGAAACATTTACTGGGTGGAAAGCAACCTGGATCAGATAGAGGTAGCCAAGTTGGATGGAACCATGAGGACCACGCTACTGGCGGGGGAGGTGGAGCACCCCCGAGCTATTGCTCTTGACCCCCGGGATGGGTAACAGCTGTTTATTCCGCCTCCTCCTCATATCAAGGAGAACACGTTAACATCACGTTACAATGGCTCTAATTGTTTTGGCTGTAACTACGGAGCTTTTTCAGTTATAAACCTTGCTGACTGTTTCATTTCGTGTTATGGTTCTTTAGGATTCTCTTCTGGACAGACTGGGATGCCAGTTTGCCAAGGATTGAAGCTGCATCCATGAGTGGAGAAGGCAGGAAGACTATCCATAAGGAAACGGGCAATGGAGGCTGGCCAAATGGACTCACTGTGGATTATTTAGAGCGTCGCATCCTGTGGATTGATGCCAGGTTGTACAGAGGGAAAAACATGAAAATATTTGCACATAAATGTTCAGTAATACTCCGAAACATAGCTAAAACTTGTGCTTTATGCAGGTCTGATGCCATCTATTCAGCCAAGTATGATGGTTCTGGACTAATTGAGGTTCTGAGGGGCCACGAGTATCTGTCGCATCCGTTTGCTGTCACCATGTACGGTGGAGAAGTTTACTGGACAGACTGGAGGACCAACACGCTGGCCAAGGCAAACAAGTGGACCGGGAGCAACGTCACAGTGGTGCAGAGAACCAATACGCAACCCTTTGACCTTCAAGTGTACCATCCATCCAGACAACCACAGGGTAGGAAACAGACACACACTCATGTATGCACCACCATTCAATCAGTATATGGAAAGATTACAATCTGAAATTATCTACAAGTTTCTGCCTTCAAAGTTGTTAATTGTACATTTTGAGTTACTGACAGTCATAAACTGAATCACCCCACAAGAAAGTTTGTGTAAGTCAAGACCACTACAGTCAGTATTTCCATCTGCAGTCATTTATAGTTGGCCGTTCTGAGACCTCTCTGACCTCCATCTGCTTATAATGAAAGCCTAAGGCATGTGACGAGACACGAAGGCATCGATAAAACTGTCAGAACAGTAATTAGACAGGAACACCATGCAAGGGGGGAGCTGATTTTGGGAGGGGGGCTGCAAAGTGGCTTGCAGAATTCACGGGGAAAAGAAGTTTTACACTATGCTGAATTTTCTTGACCATTAGGAAGTATAATTACATTCGATTTTAAGCACACATTAAAACATTTCATTGACCTTCATACTTTTAAAATAAAACCTTTTCTGTGCTCATGTCTCCGTAGCTCCTAATCCGTGTGCAGCTAAAGACGGCAAAGAGCCCTGCTCTCACCTGTGCCTCATCAACTTCAATCAGACGTTCTCCTGTGCTTGTCCTCACCTCATGAAGCTGGGCCCTGACAAACGCACGTGTTACGGTAAGGCTGAGCTCACGAACACAAATGCAACCACTGTGGAAAATAGACTCGTTGAGTCTTTCTTAGCCTCCACGCAGTCCTGTTCTTTTCTTGTTTCAGCTTGAATGTTACTGTCTAATCCCTGTCCTTGCAGAATTGTTTATTTATAATTTCTTTTATTTTTCTCTTGGAGAAAAAGAGAGAGGATTAAACAGACTTTTTTTTTTTTTTTTTGTTGCTTTGAGGTCTTTTTGCTGTGACAGCTTTGGAGCGTATTGAGGTGTCCGTCTGTAAAATAGTGAAAGCTGGCCTGTTTATTCAGTGTGTGAGTTTAATATTCAAGGCAGCACTTTCTATTATCTTCGGCGGTAATGGAATGGAGAGCCCCATTCTGTCTGATGCAAGCATCAGACACATCCCCCAGCTTCCACCACCGGCTCTGGGATGGCCAATACAGCCCGGCGCTGTCATTACTCTGCCCTCTCCGGCTCTCTTTCCCTCCTTTGCTGTCTATCATTTAAGCCGCACACAGTTAAATGATACTTGACTGTTGAGACCAGTGCAATTGCAATGTATCTTCACTGATTGAATTCGCTCGCTCTACTCTGGCTGTGCTATTGAGTTAGCCAGCCAGACACAATCATTAGTCAAAAGATGCAATTGGATCAACTGTTTGTTCAAGTGGTAGGAATAATGCGTGGATGTACTGATCCATGCTGTAACCATCTATCCGCAGCTCTGACTCATGCATTAGTGTGTACTCGTGCATTTGACTTGAAGCTACATTTAACTCCCGATTACTCACATTGAATACCAAGGGTCCACGTCAACATCTTGTGTCTCCCGCAGAGTCTCGCCAGTTCTTGCTGTACGCTCGGCAGATCGAGATCAGAGGAGTAGACATCGACAACCCGTATTACAACTATATCATCTCCTTCACTGTGCCGGATATCGACAACGTGACTGTGGTGGACTATGATGCTCTGGAGCAGCGTATCTACTGGTCAGATGTCCGTACTCAGACCATCAAGAGGGCGTTCATCAATGGCACTGGAGTTGAAACTGTGGTTTCTGCTGGTATGATGGAGGCAACACGACACATTACAGAACATAATTAAAAGGCTCATTATTTAGAGCCTTACTTTAAGAAACAAATATAGCAGGGTAATTTTATCAGACTGCACCAAGATTTTTGTCCAGTAGTTAAAAATTAATGCTTCTCTCACTTCTAGATTCCTAGTATGCAGATGCTGTTATGTACAAGGGCTCTACACAACAAAACTCATTAGCTTGGGGAATGGCAATCTTTTGCCTGAAATAATAACCTGAGTGGGCACGTTTTGGTGGATGATCTATGCCAGCTAACTCTGTCTTTAAAAAAAAAAACAAGTTAGCTGGAAACAATAAAAGATTCAGGTGATAAAATGTGTCATCAGTTGTCCTGTTAGCCAACAAATGCAGTACTGCATTTTCTAACCTATGGACACGTGTCCATAGAAAACATCTGTTTTTAAAAAAAAAGGCTGATTAATAAGAGTTTGTTCGTGTTCTTCATCTTTCATCAGATTTGCCCAATACTCATGGTCTGGCTGTCGACTGGGTGTCCAGGAACCTGTTCTGGACCAGTTATGATGCCAACAAGAAGCAGATTAATGTTGCCAGACTGGACGGCTCCTTCAAAAATGCTGTCATCCAGGGCTTAGACAAACCCCACTGTCTAGTGCTCCATCCAGTACTGGGGTTGGTCTCGCACACAAATGCACACACACACTCATACTATAAAGCTGTCATGTGTCGCCACGCTGAAGCTTTCAGAAATTGCTCACAGACACCCTCCTGGCTTCACCTATAACTTGCAACAGATACAAGCAGAAGTCTGCACAAAGACACACACAAACAATCATACAAAGTCTGTCTGGCAGGTTCCCCTCTGTGTGCGCTCACAGTAATTCAGTTCCTGACCTCGGAGTGTTTTGTCACTCAGGAAGTGGTTCCAATCCTTCTCCCCTCATGCCGCCTCTCTCTGTCTTTTTTTTCTATTTCTGTTTCAAAAGTTTCTGTGCTCAGAGTATAAATAATTTACAGCAAGTGTCTCTGTTGTTTTGTGTTTCTTTTTCTGTTTCTCATCACTTTCTTCACTGTGTTTATCTTACATCCTGTCCGTTCCTGTCTTGCCTTGCATAAGTTTTTCTTTTTTTGCCAGCTCCATGAACTCAGTCTTTTCTCAGTCCATCAGAGAATAAAAAAGTCCATCTGTATTCATATACTCAGTTTTGATCTGCCGGAATATGTGGGCTTTTGTGTGTTTGAGGTCAGTGAAGAAAATATATTTTCTTAAGACAAGTCTCTGCCTCTGTGTGCATTATTTCCACTGTACTCCTTCCTCTCTGTGAAAGGCTTTAGCCTCCTTAAGAGGAGGAATGTTTCCGATCTGAGCATTGTTGGCGTGAGAGAAAATGAGAAGCAGATGTGAGATCTGTGAGCTCTCCCCTTTTTCTGGCACACAAACACGCTGACCCCACCAAAGGTGGGTGGGGTCAAAGAAAGTTGAGGCGGGGCAAAGAGTTGGGAGGGAAATGTGTGTGCGTGTTTGTGTGTGTGTGTGTGTACACAAACATGACAATATAGGGGTTTATATGCTTCAGATGCTTTATTTAAGGGTAGTTAACAAACAAAGGAAGGGCGTGGTGGCTCTGGCTGGATTTAACAGAAAGTGAATGAGCATAGAAAATGTGCAGTCCAAACAAAGTGGCACACACACGTATATACATGTTACCCTCTATACTCTGCATATGTGCATTTCCTCATGACAGTTTGAGAAGCAGTCATTTATGTGAGTGCATCTGGTGTGGGAGATTAAAGCTGTCAGCGGTTGATCGGGACATTAATTAACTGCTGAACTAAACGCACTGAAATATAGTTTCTTATTTGTCAGGTTTTTGCCAGCTTTATTTCTGCCTCACTCATCGTCATTACAGTCTGTTGATGCGATTTTGGCTTTGAAATGAAAACGGCAGATTGCGTTTTAGAAAAGTCCAAATAAGCTCGCGTGCAGTTCGGTGTTGCTCACAGACCTGATGCTCTCATTTCTTATCGATAACATCACTGTTGTTCATGCTTTGAGTACCTATAGGCTTTATGGTTTTCAGTGGCGTACTACCACGGTTGGTTCAAGTTTAATAGTGATGTAGTAAAATTTCTCTCTCTCTCTCTTCCTGTTGCGCATCATATCTTTGTGGATTCTCTGCGCACCTCCATCAGGAAGCTGTACTGGACAGATGGGGACAACATCAGCATGGCCAACACAGATGGCACCAACCGCAGCGTCCTCTTCACCAACCAGAAAGGCCCTGTTGGTGAGTTAGCGGCTCTTTTCTGTGACTGTATAAGCGACAGCACCCCCTAGTGACAGGGCAGATGATTACAACTCAGAGCTGTCTTTTTTCTTTTCCTTTTTTTTTTTTTCAGGCCTCTCCATTGACTTTAAAGCTGAGCGGCTTTATTGGATCAGCTCGGGAAACAGCACCATCAACCGCTGTAAACTGGACGGCTCTGGACTTGAGGTGCTTGAAGGGGCCAAGGGCAAGCTGACCAAGGCTACTGCTCTGGCCATCATGGGTAGGTACCCAGAGTGCATTAAAACTGCATTATTCATCTTGCGTGATACTACTCTTATCTGGCTGTGTTGCATTGAAAATTGCTCCGGTTAACACGGTTCTTGTAGTGTGAGATCAGGTTTTAATGGAGAACGCTGATCATCCTCATGTGCGCTGTGTCCTGTAGGAGACAAGTTGTGGTGGGCGGACCAAGGAACTGACCAGATAGGAACCTGTGACAAGAAGGACGGTGGAAACTGGAAAGTCCTGAGGAACAGCACTTCTCCCATGATGCACATGAAAATTTATGATGAAACTGTGCAGAAAGGTGCAGAGTTTGGTGCTGCAAGCCAATTTTTCTGGGGGTTTTTTCAGTCTTTTTTTGCTTTGTGAAATTGCTCTGCAAAAAAAATAGGAAGAAGATATGTCCTTGTTTCATTTAAGATCTGCTGTGCAGACTGCATGTAGCCCAGAGCTTATGTGTGTATCTAAAGCACATCTGTTTATGCCTCTGTTACTAGTCTTTGATTTGTTTTATTTGCTCTTTGCTTTTGTATTTCCAGGCACCAATCTTTGCAGTAATAACAACGGAGACTGTTCCCAGCTGTGTCTCCCCACCTCCCCAACCACCAGATCCTGCATGTGCACTGCAGGATACAGCCTGCGCAGAGGGCAGCAGTCTTGTGAGGGTACGATGCTCCCATACCCATGCCATATGCCTGATTTTAGACAATCCTGGATATATGAAGTGATGAATGTGAAGTGATGCCACGCTCAAAAATGAATATTTTATTTGTTTGCTGTAGGTGTCGGCTCTTTCTTGCTGTACTCTGTGCACGAGGGCATACGGGGTATTCCCTTGGACCCATCAGATAAGTCTGATGCCCTTGTACCAGTGTCGGGCACCTCCCTAGCAGTGGGCATAGATTTTCATGCAGGTAAGAAATTCTCTAGTTCTCTAGTTCGGACCAAAACTTCTGGTCTCAGATTTGCTTAAAAACCTTTAAATTAATTAAAAATCCCAGTCTGCAATTAATACAATACAAAATACTACATAGAGTGCACTATACAGGTCATCGGATGTTCAAGATGGGCTTTACATCTTCCAACAACTGCTCACACTGTCAAGGCAATACACCAGACAATTACATCCACGCTCTTTGGTTCTGTCCACCAGTGCAAAAGTTTTGGCGCGAGATATGTGAAGACTTATCAAAGTGTCTGAAATGTAACATTCCAACCTCCCCCTTAGTGTGTTTACTGGGCAGCTTAGATAATGTCACTTCAGAAAAGAATATCGCCCATATGGTTTTCACTGCCCTATGCATAGCCAAGAAAACAGTCCTCATGAACTGGAAAAATAAAAATAATCTTAATTCTAACCAATATAGAAATTATCTATTAGATTACATTAGTCTTGATACAGCCTCTGCCACCACATCAGATCAATTGCTCTGGACTCCTTTTATCAGCTCCATCACCTAGTGGGGGTGGGGGGTCATAGTTTGGTCCCACCTTCACTGTTGTGATTGGTGTGGGGGTAGGGACAGGCTTAGGGCGTCGGGGGGTTCCCCGGAGGCATCTTCCTTGGGGGGCTCAACCCGGGGTAGCGGTCATGTCCGGTTGGGGGCTCTGTTGGCTCTCAGGTGACTGTTTCCTCGCGGCTGCGTGCAGCGGGGCTAGGGGAGGGTCTGTGCTGACGGACGTGGGTTACTGACCTGGTAGCCTGGCTGGCCCTGGGTGGGTCCGGGATGCGCGTGAGGTTCTGGGGGCGCTCCGTCTCTGGGCTGGGGCCCGGGCCGGGCCTCGGGGGCTTGGATCCTGGTTGGTGTGTTGCCGGGGTTGTGGGCGGGTGGGTGCATGGGGGCCTGGCCCTGGAGCAGGGTGCCGCCGGTGCGTCGAACCGCCTGGGGGGCTCTTCAACTGGTGGGGGAGATGGTCACATCTAGCAGGAGCTTTCCTCTCTTCAGGAACTCTCTCTGCAGGAGGGGGAGATACAGGAGAGGTGGAGGAAGATCTCAGCCTGGGCGTTTACTGTCTTATGTAGTCTGGAAGATGAGTGGATGGTGGGGTGGGTGCAGTTTTCTCTGTGGTGGGGTTGGGTGGACTGTCCCGGGCTCTGTGGAGCCGGGAGGCGCTGCTGCACTGGGCCCCGGTCTGGATGGGCCTGGGCCCCCTTTCCCTGGCGGGTCGCGGAGTGTGGGAGTGCCTACTGGGGTCAGCGGGGGAGCTGGCCCCAGGGAGGGGTTACCTGCCCCTCCCTTCCTTCCCTCCCCATCTCCAGCTGCCTCTCTCTTCCCGCTCCACCACAACCACCCACACATGCAGGGCCTTGGAGTAGGGGTATGTCACCAGGGTGCAGAGGAGGCTACCCCCCCCCCTCTGTCCCCTTCTGGCTGCCTCTGCCTCAATTTTATCCCACAACTTAGACATTCACATTATTCACACTCTCATTACACATACATATAGGATCTTGGGGGTGGGCACAATCACGGAGTCCAAATTACCATCAGGGTGTATACCCCACCCCTGGCGTCGTTGCCCACCTCTCAATTTTAAATACACTTAGACATTGAGGGCTATCAGGAGGGACTATGCGCTTACCTGCTGCTCTCTGGCAGGTAGCTCCATGCCCTCCTGGGTTTTAATTGCACCTTAGAACACACATGCATCAACACTACAATGAGCGGGTGGAGGGAGGTTTGGAGTCTTCTCCCACCCCCATTCTCTGCGGCCTGCTGGAGCGGGAGGGCTAGGTGGAGTTGGCCGTCCGACTGCGGTCTGGAGTGTGGGGCCTCCCTGCTGCTACGGAGTCGGGGTGGTCTGCCTCTCCCCACCGCAGGGAAAAGGGTAACACCACCTGGGTCTGGGTGCAGTTCCCCCCTCCAGGGGCAAGAGTACCTAGACCCGGTTTGTAGAGTACGCTTGGGGAGTGTGATCGTGTGTACAGCGTCTCTTTATGTCTGTCTCCACGTTGGTTGAGTGTGGAGTGAGTGCATATGAGAGCATGAGGGTGGGAATGGATGTTTGTGTCTGTGTGTGCCTGTATGTCTGTGTCTATATGTCAGGTTGGGTATCAGACACCACCTCTCTGGGGACACCTCAGGCCCTCCAAGGTTTGGAGGCCTATCTCCACCTACCACCACTTCCCCTGCCAGTGGCGGACTCCCTCAGGTGTCGGTGCGTTGGTGGTTCTTTGTGTCTGGGGGTGGGCGTCCAGGTACACACCGGCTCACTCCTTGGCGGCCGCTTATCGGGGCCTGGAGCCTGGGGCTCGCTCAGGCCCCTTCGGGGGTGGGGTGCCCCCGGCCTCTCGGCCTGGGGCTCGGTCACTCAGGCACAGCTGGCGGCCGGCGGAGCTCACGGGCGCGTCACTGCAACTCCCCCTGGCTTCTGCTCCGCGGCTGCTGAGTGAGCCCTCATCTGGGACTCTCCTCAGCTCTTTCTGGGACAGTGGCGCGGCTGCCCCTCTGTTGGTCTTCCATGGTTTCTTGTGTTCTGGGGGCCTCTGGATGTCTGGAGTTTTGATCTCCTCCATACCTGCTTCACACCCTGGAGGACGGGGCTGTGGCCCCCCCACACTCCCTAGCAGATCGTTACATGGAGAAACCTTTGGAATACAAGCACGCTGATCCACACAGGTATGCACACGGGTGTTCACTGCTCGTAGACCCAAATTACACCTTTCTTGGCTGCTACCTCGAAGCACATCTGTCCTGCGTGCTGCACAACAACATTGAATATTTAGTATTTACTGCTGTTTACACTTAGCTAGATTAATGCGATGGTGTTGTGTTTAGTATGTTGCTTTGTTTCTTTTTTTTTTTTCTTTTTTTTGCTTGTTTTCTATTCTTCTCTCAACAGGTGATCCAGGAGATTTTTATTTTTTTTTCTCCCCCCCTTTCTCACTGTCCCTCTCCCCTTCTGTTTTTCCTTTCCTTCCTCTTTCTTTCTCCCTTTCCTATCTCTCACTCATGTCTGTCCCGTCTGTAACATCTGAAAATAAAATATAATAAATAATAAAAACAAAGATCGACCAAATGGACCAATACGGCAATGCCACGATGATCCATTTGGCAAAGTAAATCCATTGGGTATCCTTGTTGGTCTTCAGACAACAATTCTGATGGCTAAAGAACCAAATGGGACAGGCGGGGGAAAAAAAAAAAAAAAAAAAAAAGAAATTCTCTAGTTCTGCATATTTCGTGTAGCTGAATTCACTGCTCCATAAAATATTTGTTAAAGCTACTAGCTTCCTTTTTTAGTCCAACTCTGTGTTTTACTTGTTCCCACAGACAATGACACGATCTACTGGGTAGACATGGGCCTGAGCACCATCAGCCGGGCCAAGAGAGACCAAACCTGGAGAGAGGACGTGGTCACTAATGGCATCGGCAGGGTAGAGGGCATCGCTGTGGACTGGATTGCTGGTGAGAGAAACTGCATCCCGGCTCATGCGTACTAAATTTAGATAATGACAGTTAGACATACTGATAAAGAGCGTTTTGCTTTTCCTCTCTGCACATTTATCATGCTTGCACATACCGCCTGTCACTGTTAAAAGCAACAGTGTGGACCTGTTGCACTAAGTGAGAAAACAGAAAGTAGATGCAAAAACAGAGAGAAAAAAGTATTATTTCCAGGTCAATGCGGTTTAAAAATTAGGAAATTGTTTCTCCTTCATCCTCCACAGGAAACATCTATTGGACAGATCAAGGCTTCGATGTGATTGAGGTGGCCAGGCTGAATGGTTCCTTCCGCTATGTGGTGATCTCGCAGGGCTTGGACAAACCTCGTGCCATCACTGTCCATCCTGAGAAAGGGTGAGAACAAAGGACTGTGCCAGGTTCCTACTTTAGCTTCTCCTTCTGTGATTTATCTCAGTGTTGATTTCTGCGGTATTTGGTTTTCTGTCTTTGCGTGCTTTGGCGCGAGCAGCTACCTGTTCTGGACAGAGTGGGGCCAGTATCCCCGCATCGAACGCTCTCGCCTGGATGGATCTGAGCGAGCCATCCTCGTCAACGTCAGTATCAGCTGGCCCAATGGCATCTCCATCGACTATGAGGTACACCGCAACAGATCATTTTGTACATTTATATCGCTGACTTGCAGCACAGAGAGTGGGCCTAACATTACTTAATGTGGGAATGCAGGATGGTATGCTGTACTGGTGCGATGCCAGGACTGATAAGATTGAGCGCATCAACCTGGAGACTGGAGAAAACAGGGAAGTGGTGTTGGGCAACAACAACATGGACATGTTCTCTGTGTCTGTGTTTGAGAGCTACATCTATTGGAGTGACAGGTCAGATACACCATTCCTACTCCGTCTTATCCCTCTTTTTGCGAATGGTCCTAATGTTTATTTATAAATATATATATTTATATCAGCAAATGTCAGCTTGTGTTTAATGCTGATAATCTGTCTGGTGTCAACCAGGACGCATGCTAATGGCTCCATAAAGAGAGGCAGCAAGGACAATGCCACAGACTCTGTGTCACTGAGGACTGGTATTGGGGTCCAGCTCAAAGACATCAAGGTTTTCAACAGGGCCAGGCAGAAAGGTAAACAAAGTGTGCTTTAAAGGTGACCTGTTACGCTCATTTCCAGCTCCCCATTTTTATTCTGGCACTCCCTGGAATAGCTTTGCATGAATCGCCTTTTAAAACACTCCTTATTTACTCTTTAAAGGTTTTTATGGAGCACCTCAGTTGATCATATCTTTGAAACTTATTTTAGCTCCTGTGTCCTTAAGCTGCTTCTTTCTAAAACCCAGATTTTCTTATGACTGGCTGTCCTTGCAAACAGGACGCAGTGCTTGGAAATTCATGCTGAGCTGACGTCATCTAAGCCCTGAAGTGGAAAAACAAAGTTATAGATGAAGCATGTGTGAACCCTGAGCTTATCACCTTAGAACACATATGCGTTATTATTATTTAATATACAGCAGTGGAGAGTAAATTTTCCCTATTAAGTTTTAATTTCCTAAATTAAAAATGTGCAATAATGAATACATCGACATTAAATCTGAACAGAAAAGTGGACAAAATCGTGTTTTTGTTTCTTAAAATTTCAAAACTTCTAGATTAATGTGCAAAAGTAGTTTTTGCAACAGTGCAAATACATAAATACTTACAAATCCATAAGGTTTACACTAAAGCGTTGATCAGTCACAGTAAACACAGTGTTACCACCACACAAAAATCCCCAGCATCACTAAAGGGGCAAATTTCACTGACGGATTGGCCAGGCATCCCTGGGCATGTATGAGTGCGCTGTGCACGGGTTTCTCGTGATAGCTGAGAAGCTTGTTGGAACAAAGACCTGGAGTAAAATAGCGCACTGCTTACTTGGAGTTAACATGTCAGAAACTGTTTGATATACTACATTTTTTTGTGACATACTTTTGAGAGCTATCTGCAGACAGCAAAGCTAAGATAACAAACACAGGAAATGCTGGAAAGTCTGTTCTCGACGACATCATTGCTTGGCTGCGCCGCATCGTCTGCCTTCACATGCCGCTACATATATTCTATAAAATGAGTAAAAGTATAATAAGAGTCAGGTGAAAATATATTATCATTCAAATGTATATTTAATTGCATTTTGTTCTCTTTACAGGAACAAATGTGTGCAAGGAAAACAATGGCGGATGTCAGCAGCTTTGCCTTTACCGTGGCAAAGGACAGCGTACGTGTGCCTGCGCCCATGGCATGCTGGCTGAAGACGGCCGCACGTGCCGCGACTACGATGGCTACCTTCTCTACTCGGAGCGCACCATACTGAAGAGCGTTCACCTGTCCGACGAAAACAACCTGAATGCCCCCATAAAACCATTCGAGGACCCCGAGCACATGAAGAACGTCATCGCACTCACTTTTGATTACAGAGGAGGAGGAGGCAAAGGAGCTAACCGTATCTTCTTCAGTGATATTCATTTTGGCAACATCCAGCAGATCAGTGATGACGGGTCTGACCGCAAGACTGTAGTAGAGAGTGAGTTTTCCTGATTCTTAAGTTAGTTTTCTTAATGCTTTGTGCTCCGTCCAAGTAACTAACATGACATGGTGATCTGGCCTAAACCTCCCACCCTACCCCACCCAAGGTTTATGGCTCCTGTCATTTGTCCAGTCATAAGACTCCCTGATAAGAAATCTTCCTGGAGAAGAAATCTGCTGGCTTTTCCCTAAAATACTCATATTTATTCTGTAGATGTAGCCAAAGTAGAAACAAAGGAAAAGCATTTTTTTAGAACAGAGTGAGAAGCAATACAATCAGGCTGAGAGACAGATAGACTTTCATTCACCTTATCTCAGCACAACAGAACACGGGTGCACCGTTAATGTTTTACTTTAATCTCTTTTACAAGGAATGCGTGATATTCCCGCTGTGCATGTAAAGCAACAAATCCCAGAGCAAAGTTCCCGCTCAATTCAAGAGCAACTGTTGTTCAAAGCAATGATGCTGACTGTTGCTGTGAGAGCTCTTGAGTTGACTTTGTTCATGAAGGCAACGCTGACGTCCAGTTTATCTGTAGTCTTTGATCACGTTTTTTTAGCTTGTGTTTTTTTGTCGATCCCAGTTGCCAGCAGTTCCTCGCTGTGCGCAATTAAAATAGTCACGTTATGTCAAGTTAGCTACTCGTAGTAATACTGTCAGGCAGCAGCCATAGCCACATCCCTGCTGTCTCTTTGTCCGTCCCTCTTGAACAGCCTCAGTAGGTCCTGCCTGAACTTTTCAGACATCAGCACATAGAGAATAGGGTTCATCACTGTAGAGGAGGTTGCCATAAAGCGTGCAAACACAGCAAAGGGGCCATAACGTGGTGAGGCTCCAGTGGCTCCTGTGCCTTTATCCGCCAGTAAGGCCAGCGTCATGCCGTAGGACGGCAGCCAGCACAGGGTGAAAGCCAGCACCAGCATAGCTGACGTTTGGGTCACTTTGCTTTGGTAACGCTCCACCTGGGGGGCTCTTCCAGCATGCCGACTCCTCCATAGGAACATGTAGATGCTGCCATATGCCACTGCTATGGTAACTAGTGGTAGAAAGAAGGCCACAAAGAAATGAGACAGTCCATAGATCAGCTGGTCACGGTGGGTCTGGAAAGCAAAGCATGCAAGCCCGTCAAGGGCTTTTTGTGGGGTTCCTACAGAGCGAAAGACTAGCTGTGGAACAGCAAGGCAGCAGGCTGGGACCCAGACCAGTATGGCAGCTACAGAGACTCGGCGAGTAGTGAGAAGGGAATATGCTCTGGCAGGCTTCACCACAGTCAGATAGCGACACACAGCCAGTGTGGCTAGAGTAAAGATGCTGGTTGAAGAGCAGGCTGATCCCAGGAAGCCCAGCAGACGACACATGAAGTCACCAAATGGCCAGTGCTGCATGGCTATAGCAGCTGTGTGGAAGGGAAGCATGGAGAGCAAAAGCAGGTCTGAAACGCTCAGGGCCAGAAGCAGGATGTCTGTCCCCATACCCATCACAGAGTTTTGGGGAGACTGTCCAATACGTCCCACCCCTCTCCTCCATCGCTTACATAAGATTACTATCACTATGGTGTGTCCGCTAACTCCCAGCACCAGAATTAGTGAATCTAGTATTGGGACTAGAACCTGTTCCACATTGTCCAGTCCAGGGTCACTGCTACTGTTACCCAACAGATCCTCTGAGCTTGTAGAGTTCAGCAGCAGCATTGTGTCTTCAGTTTTGTTGGGTCAGTTTGTTCAATCTGGTCATAAAACTTCTGATCATAAATGTAGGAATGATTAAGGACATTCCAGTAGCAGTGTTCTCAGAAATGACAGCGCACAGATTTACAGTTCAAAGTTTAACATGAATCGCCTCAGACTGAATCATGTTAAATACATAAACACATATGACTGTGCTGACTGTATAAAAGTGTACAGTTAAAGCTGCTTCCTCTCGATCTGTTCCACCTCTTATTGGCTTGGTATTGTAGAGGGGAACAAAGTGAGATCAGGCCCCTCCACTGAAGTCAAGACACACCTGATTTCTGAGCTGCTTGCCATTCTTCTGGTTGAACTCCTGTTAAGGGCAAGCGGGTGTTGAGAGGTGAATGCTGTAGATTGTGTGAGTTCAGAGCAGGCAGCTACTCCACATGGCATTCGCCTTCCACAATCAGTATTCCTCATATATCCAGGAAAGGAACTTCCAGAGAAAGTTTGACAGGAAGACAGGATGAAACCAAGTAAGCGGTAGGTGAACTTTGGACTGATTATGATAGAGCAGGACGTGGATGGGCTGTCCAACTCTCTGTGGGAGGGCCTATTGAGGCCCAACATTTTTTTTTTTTCCCATGCTCTATTTAGTTTCTTCCCATTTTGTGGAAAGGCCTCTGCATTGTCTCGACGTGCATTTGCATCACAGCCTGCACAAAAACCTGCGCTGATACAAAAAATAAACAAAGAGCGACACAGTGAGATAGTGTTTGCCTTCAGAATCGGGGTAATTATTGACTCCCGGCCTGATGGCAAACACTACACTGCTATCATACCTACTGTAGATAAACGGCCATAAAATCACTGTCAGCAGAGCTCAAGACCTGTATATTCAGCTTGCCTGTATTGGCACAAGCAGCGCGTGAAAATGTAGAGAATCTTTGGTAGCCCTAGATCAACAGTAATGTGATTTGAGCAGACAGTGGTGGCAGTTTGTGATTTAAAATTCATTAACACCGCTAAAGAAAGAGGAAATGGGGGTGAATAGATTTCACGGCGCTCTCTATCGATTGTTAGGGTGTTGATTTATGAGTGCGAGAAGCGGGGGACAGTTGCCTTGCGTGTTGCGATGCTCCGCTTGATTTTCAGTCGCTTTGCTTCTCTCAGAGTCCCATAGCGTGCGCTGGACGCGCGATGATTCACGTCTGCGGTGTCGCACTGGAGATATTGAGGTGTAGTGTGAACTGTCCCACCTGGTGGTAAACCTCACCGTTGCTTTGGCCTGACATCTGATGGGATGAGATCATATCCAGTCCTAAGAAAAGGCTGCTTTAATCATTAGACCTGCACTGTTCCATTGCAGCAGCTGCAGTAACAAGTAGGGGACTATTACTTATTATTTGGAGCGGTCTCTGACTCCATGAAGCACAAGTTACAGTATTTGTTTGTGTCTGCGTCGCGTGTTTTCTCAATACCGGTGCAGCTGTTCTCCATCTGATGTTGCAGAACTTTGTGTTCCTCCATCTCTGCTGACTTTTGGCTGTCCTCTGGCCTCCTTTCAGCCGTGAAGCTCCCAACTTCTTATTAATTTTAAGGCTGGGAAAGCAGAAAAAAATGACCTCTTGCTTCTCATCTCTTGATGAGGCAGTCCAGTGGAAAGTAATATGCTAGCTGGTAACCGTTATTGTGACCTTTATCCTCCACTATTTGCTGGATAAAAGCCTTGAATCACACAGTGTTCTTAGTCATTAATACTAAGCTGTCATGCCCAGAGCCCTGACTCCGGGTTGCCACACAGCAGTCTGCCAGCTCTGAGCTGCTGCCAAACGGTCTACACTTGGCCTTTTAACACAACCCCGTAGCTGACGTGCTTCTTTTTCTTCTCCCTTTTTCCTCTTCTATCTACTCCGTCCCCCACCTCTGGTCGTTGCCTTCTCTTACTGTCTGTGTGCTCTTCTCTCGACTCCTTCATGCTTTTTCAGATGTGGGCTCGGTGGAGGGGTTGGCATACCATAGAGCCTGGGATATGTTGTACTGGACGAGCTACACTACCTCGACTATTACCCGCCACACTGTGGACCAGAGCCGCTGGGGTGCCGTTGACCGGCATACAGTGGTCACCATGTCAGGAGACGACCACCCGAGGGCCTTCGTTCTCGACGAGTGTCAGAGGTAAGAACTGATTCAGTTGTTCACATCGCCGATTTGCAGGCCATTCTGCTCACGCCAGTTCATTACACCTGTTTGTATCACTGATTATTATGTTGTTTTTCCACAGCCTGATGTTTTGGACCAACTGGAACGAGCAGTCTCCCAGTATCATGCGCGCCACTCTGTCTGGCTCCAACGTCCTTGTGATCATTGGCACGGACATCCGAACCCCCAACGGCCTGGCCATAGACCACCGTGCTGAAAAGCTTTATTTTTCCGACGCCACACTGGACAAGATTGAACGCTGCGAGTATGATGGCAGTAGGCGCTACGTGAGTGACAAAAACACTAAAAATATTTCTAATGCTGCATGGCTGAGCAATGTGACTGTTTAAATAGCAACCGTCAGCTTTTTACTCTTTCACTGGTTTGATAGAAAAAGACTGGGGTTCTCATGACTGTGGTTTTGCTTCCCCCTGCAGGTCGTGCTGAAGAATGAACCGGTCCATCCATTTGGCCTGGCGGTGTATGGAGACTACATCTTTTGGACCGACTGGGTGAGGAGGGCTGTGCTCCGGGCTGAGAAATACACCGGGGCAGATATGAAGGTCCTGCGTGCTGATATTCCTCAACAGCCGATGGGTATTGTCGCGGTGGCCAATGACACTAACAGCTGTAAGTCTTTGCACCAAATGAGGAAATTCAATGTAAAATTGATTTTCATCACAGTCCTCTGTCGTAAGACTACGACTGCTGGACTGTTTCATGTAAATGTGTGAAGCAAATCGATCTTACATAAAGCCTGCAAACCAAACATTGGTTGAGTTGAGCCGGTAAAACATTCAACATCTTTTTCACATTTATGATAAGTGAAGGAATCCTGAATTTTTCTACTATTTATTTATTTTTTATTCCTCTCTGCATTTATCATTGTTCGTATCTTTTTATTTCAATCAAGTCAAGCATTTTTCCACTCTACCGTATCTTTTCCCTCGAGTTCCCTTATTCAGTAAACAGTTTTGCACCAATACCCGCAGCACCGATGCAAGCCGAGAGCCCGCTGTAACAGCCGCAAATCCTATTTAGATAGAGTCACATTGTGCATTCAGCTGAGGCAGAGCCATTGCCGGGTTCACCCAGGTGTTTCTGTCTGCTCGTGATGTGTGTTCGCCTGTGTGTCAGGAGATTGGATGCGAGATCAGAAATTCTCAGGTTTGTGTGCTAACTGTCCTCCTGTTTGCACAGGTGAATTCTCCATGTGTCGTGTTAACAACGGGGGATGTCAGGACCTGTGTTTGCTGACCTCTGAGGGAAGGGTCAACTGCAGCTGTCGGGGCGACAGGAAGCTATTCGAAGACAACACTTGCATAGGTAATTCAAGAATAGGACACGCTTATATGGAGGAAATGTTTATACACAGGAAACAAAGCGAGGACGATTTCAAAATTCGGACACATTTTTTTTTATAGCTCCATAAGTAAACAGAAACACTAAATCAGATCAGTGTGCCTTTAAAACACAACATCCTCGAGATAAATTTGTACACTGATTTTCAAGGTACCTGGCAAACAGGTTGCTCCCATCTTCTTGGAGGACTCATCACACTTCTTCCGTGGATTTAGGCTGTCTTCATCTAATCTTGATAACTGAAGAGAAGGGGGCTGGTCGGGGACTGTCTTTGGTAGAACTTGTTATTGTTTTTGCTGAAGATGGATATTAAAAACTCTTGGCTGAGTGTTTGAGGCCGCGCACTGCCGAATGAGCTGAGACTGAGCAGCATTACTGTAGATGTGTCCCAGATGGTACTGTTGCGTGGTGATGCTGGTGATGATGAGCAGACATTCTTCTCGGGCAGAACTTGATGTGATAAAGTAACAAGCAAAGACAGATATCGGCTCTGTGCCTGCTCTGATTGTCTTGGGTTAGGCGACTCTTCCTAAGTCCCTATTTCTCTCTTTTTGCCTGTCAGCCCTCAACACGACATGTAACAGCATTGATGAGTTTGAGTGTGGAAATGGAGACTGCGTTAACTACACCCTGACTTGTGATGGCATGGCTCACTGCAAGGACAAGTCTGATGAGAAGCAGTCATACTGCGGTGAGTGGAACCTTTTTTTGCGCGTCGAAACACTATCAGCCGTGTTTTTTTCTTGTTGGATTTTGTAGTTAGAATCCATCCTGTCTGGTTTTCAGCCAACCGCGTCTGCAAGAAGGGCTACAGACGCTGTGTGAATGGCCGCTGTGTGGGTCACAGCTCCTGGTGCAACGGGCAGGATGACTGTGGAGACAGCTCAGATGAGCTCTTCTGTAACAGTGAGTCTGCTTTTCCAATTAATCAAACATTTTTGCATTCGCATTTCTTAAAATATTGCTCTCACTAACCGCCGCCTCTCCTCTCGCCAGCCACGCTGTGCTCAGCCGATCAGTTCCAATGCAAAGACGGAAGCTGCATCTCCAACTCCAGCAAGTGCAACCAGAAAGTGGACTGCGAGGACGCTAGTGATGAGATGAACTGCAGTAAGTTAAGATCATCAGATTTGTTCTTAAAAATTAAATGTTGACATTTTTGCTACTCTGAGGCAGTGGTAAAATGTTTTGCTTCTCTCTTTGTTAAGCCGCCACAGACTGTTCCAGTTATTTCCATCTGGGAGTGAAGGGAGTGACATTTCAGAAGTGCGAGTTCACCACACTCTGCTATGCACCTTCTTGGCAGTGTGACGGTGCCAACGACTGTGGAGACTTCTCAGATGAAAGAAATTGCCCTGGTATTTTAATTACATCTGACAGCTAAATCTACTTGGATTGAGTTTTTTTGTTTGTTGTTAGAGTAGAAAGAACTATTTGGATTATGCCACAGGGAACAGGGAAAAACGATGAATGTTTTCATCCATTAAATTGTGTTTTGGGAGGTAATTCTCCTTGAAAAACACAGCAAAGTAAATGTAATTTGTTTTTCCTCTCTTCATGCTGGATTAACTCTTTGATGTTTCCTTTTCAAACTAACCTCTTTTCTGCTGCTCTGCCAGGGAGCGGGAAAACAAAGTGTCCAACGCCCTTCTTCGCCTGCCCCAGCGGACGTTGCATCCCTATGAGCTGGACCTGTGATAAGGAGAACGACTGTGAGAACGGTGCGGACGAGGCTCATTGTGGTAAGTTCGTATACGCTGTACAGGACAACAGACCATTGCTTTGTTTCAATGTCTTTGCTTTGCACTTTACGCGTTCTCACTTCTCCTTTAGACAAGTTCTGCTCAGCCACCCAGTTTGAGTGTGGGAACCACCGCTGCATTCCTAACCGCTGGGTTTGTGATGGAGCGGATGACTGCGGGGACAGCAGTGACGAGGACAGCAAGTGCAGTAAGTGCTGAAGGCATATTTAGACATGGACACATACTGAACTCCTAAAGTTGAGTGAATATTGCAACAGTTTTTAACCTGCAGCACTGATTAAATGTATGAGTCACCCCTAATTTCTGTATACTGTGAACTTTCATAGTCAGTAAGATTTTCTTGCAATTTTTAGTGTTCTTGATCAACAGATCTCCAGGCTTTCAGTTATTTTCAGTTATTTTCAGTCGAGTTCTTGTACCTGAACATTTTCTGAGAATTTCTTTTTGTTTGTTAAGCCACATGACTTGATTTGACTCATGCGTCAAAGTTAAGCATAAAAAGGCACCTAACTCAAGGTATGGATCAGTCTACACATAACAAACAACTTAGCAAAGAACCAATAAGTTGTATCCAAGGAAACTGGAAAAGCAGAGTACAAATGCAGAAGAGGCATTGAGTATCTACAGCAGATGAACAATATCTGAAATCCATGTCCTTAAGAAATAAGAAGAAATCCAGACATAGGAGCTGAGATAGAAAAACACACAATGGAACACTGTTAGTCATGGATTGGCGTCCCCAAAGCTCGGACCTCAAAATGATTTAAACAGTGTGCGACAATCTTTACAGAGAAAGCAACAAAAAGCAGCCATCATCCAAAGAAGAGCTTTGAATGTCCTTCGAGAAGCCTGGAGAACTGAATTGTACCACATGTTTGCATGTGCTTTGCTGCACCTACCTCATATTTTCTTAGCAAAATATAAGGAAATGATGGGTGGTCTTCTGCGCACTAAACAATATGAGTTTAATAAGTGCAAAACATTAGGCTGTGTACAAAAAATTTGATTTTTTTAAATTTTTTTTATATTAAAATAACCATTAATAGACATTCCAATCAGTCACCTCTTTCTATTACAGAGACTAAAACCTGCAGTCCAGAGACGTTCCAATGCCCCGAATCACACAGGTGTATTCCTAAACGCTGGATGTGTGACGGAGATAAAGACTGTCCTGATGGAGCTGACGAGAGCATGAAAGCTGGCTGCTGTGAGTGCAAGCTGAGGGCTGAGTTTGATCAAGATAAATAGATTTTAATAACTCTCATAGACTAAGGAATATCTGTCAGTTTTAATGATCTCACTTGTGCGCCAATTATTTCTGCGCCTCAGACTTCAACAACACATGCAGCAGCAATGAGTTCATGTGCCAGAACCGACAGTGTATACCCAAGCACTTTGTGTGTGACCATGACAACGACTGCAGCGACGGCTCAGACGAGTCCCAGGAGTGCGGTGAGTGGAGCCGTGACCTGTGATTTGAAACACTCTCCCTCCTCCTGAGTGTGTGGGGCTTTTTTTGGGTTTTTTTTTTTTTGAAGTAGCATGTACCGTTTGTCGCTACAGAGTATCCGACGTGTGGACCGAACGAGTTCCGCTGTGCGAACGGACGCTGTCTCATTAAAAATTCATGGGAGTGTGATGGAGACTTCGACTGTCATGACCACTCAGATGAAGCTCCAAAAAATCCCCGGTGCACTGGCCCAGGTTAGACACACAGAGTCTCTCCAGGAGTACTTTATTTATTCAGTTCATGTATTCAGTATATTTATTGAATTAGTGTGATTACAGGACATGTAAAATTCATTTTTAACCACTGAACTTGCAAAAAAACCTCCAAAATAAAAATAAAGGGACAATAATATTATAGCATATATAAAGGAGGTTCCAGGAAAGAAAGGGAACAAGGAGAAGTCACAGTCTTTATATTATAATTAAATACTGTATGCTAACAAGCCTAAAAGAGAATAAGACTCCACTATCTTTATCTTTTTGGCAATTGTAATCCGCTCTCAGTGTTTGCGACTGAAATTAATCCTGAGGCTTTTATATCAGCTACGCCGGCTGACATTTTCTCTTCATTTGTTTCTCATTTCATTGCTTCACTTTGCGGAACAGAGAAGAAGTGCAACGACACCGCGTACATCTGCAATAATGGAAACTGCGTGAACGAGACGTTGCTCTGCGACCATAAAGACGACTGTGGCGACGGCTCTGATGAGCTCAACTGCTTCATTAACGAGTGCCTGAACAGCAAACTGAGTGGCTGCTCCCAGCTCTGTGAAGACCTGAAAATAGGGTTTAAGGTAAGTGAACAGCATGAAATTAGGACTTGAGTTCTTAAGTAATGGATGTGTAAAAAAAAAAAATTGCACGGACTGCTGCTTTACCTGCTCTGTGCTTTGCTCCCCCACAGTGCAGATGCCATCCCGGCTTTCATCTGAAAGATGACAGGAAGACTTGTATTGACATAGATGAATGCACGACCACTTACCCGTGCACGCAGCGGTGCATCAACACGCACGGCAGCTTCCACTGTCTGTGTGTGGAGGGTTTCCAGCTTAGCCCCGAGAACCCCACAATATGCAAATCCACTTCTGGTAAGAAATGTGACAGATTATTGGCATTCAGGGATGTGTTTAAGGGAAAGCCTCTCATAATTTGTCATATCCTCTCTTCACTCCTTGCAGATGAAGAACCCTTCCTCATCTTTGCCAACCGCTATTACCTGAGAAAGCTCAACTTGGACGGCTCTAACTACACCTTAATCAAACAGGTGAGCCCTGCAGTTTCAGTCCTGCTGATGTGATTGGAAAGTGCTGGAGTTTATCTACACAACAGACTAATGCAGTTCCCATGCCTTGACAGGGCTTGAACAATGCTGTCGCTCTAGACTTCGACTATCGCCAGCAGATGATTTATTGGACAGATGTGACCACCCAGGGCAGCATGATTCGACGCATGCACATCAATGGCAGCAATGTTCAGGTCAGCATAGAAGCGTCTTGGCAGAGGAAGAGAAATAAAATGTGCTGCTAATAAATGCTAGAAATGTAAACTATATTCAAAATGATGAATGTGTTCGTGTGTGTGTGTACATTGGATGTGCAGTGAAAGCCAAAGACACGCTTTTAGTTTCAGAAAATAAAAACTGCCTGTTCATTTGTCAGGTTCTTCACCGCACATCACTCAGCAACCCAGACGGCCTGGCAGTCGACTGGGTGGGAGGAAACCTGTACTGGTGTGATAAAGGACGGGATACTATTGAGGTGTCGAAGCTGAATGGAGCTTATCGAACAGTTCTGGTCAACAACGGCTTGAGGGAGCCTCGCGCTCTGGCTGTGGATGTACGCTACGGGTAAGAGTGACACTGCAAAATGTTCCTAAAGTGCTAACAGAGAAGGTTTTTTTTTTTCTTTTTCTTTTTGGAAGAAGAATTTTTAGGTTTCTGTTTGAAGTGAAGGGCTCACTTTACCAATATCTGTTGTAGTCAGTAACCTACATCTGTAGGTTACATGAGGTGAAATGAACATGAGACTCTAAATCAGTTTTTCTCAAACAGGGTAATAATACCTCTTGTGGTGCTTTGGAGAACTGCAGGCAAAATAAGATTTATTTTCAAAAATGTTTTGTACAATTCCTACAATTAGTAACATTTAAAAAAATGTAAGCTTGATAAAGCTCGCTTACTAGATTCATGTGTGTTCCATCCTGATCTTGTTTGATGAAACTCCTGTAGAGCACTTTGTCACTGGTCTCTTGCCTTAAAAAGCACAATTTTAATACATTTCTCATTCTTACTCTCTAGTAAGATAGTCTTCCTGTTTTCAGTGAAAATTTGTATCTAGTTTAACCAGTCAGCTGCTGTAAAAGCTCACAGAAATGTTTTCCATCTTTTTAGTTGTGAATTTTAATCCATAGAAATGAAGTATTTTTCAGTGTCTTCAGACATTAACCATTTTTGATGGTCAGCGCATAATTGTCAGACAAAATATCAAAGGTTGACAAAATAAGAAGGTTGAATGTCTAGGACATCTTGAACCTTGTAAATGTTAAATTCAGATTTGCTATTAATCAGTAAACTTTATAAATATCCTTCACAGGTACTTGTACTGGTCTGACTGGGGTGACAACCCCCACATAGGGAGGATTGGGATGGATGGCACCAACAGGAGCGTCATTGTGGAGGATAAGATCACCTGGCCCAATGGTCTAACTCTGGACTTTATTAATGACCGCATTTACTGGGCTGACGCTCGGGAGGACTACATTGCGTTTGCTAGCCTGGATGGAACAAGCAGACATATAGGTAACATACACATAAACGCACAAGAGCAACTTCAGGTGTTGATTTTGTGGCTAAATTCTCCGTCTTTATGCTTGCACGTTGTAGTTCTGGCCCAGGATATTCCCCACATCTTTGCCATGACTTTATTTGAGGAGTACATCTACTGGACAGACTGGGAAACAAAGTCCATCAACAGAGCTCACAAGACTCTGGGGACCACCAAGACCATGCTGATCAGCACCTTACACAGACCCATGGACATCCACATTTACCACCCATATCGCCAACCTGATGGTAGGACAAAGATACCCGTCATTAACAACCACATGTTAATCTTCATCTGTGCTCTGGTTCTGTCTGATTTGCTCTGTGTTCTCCTTGTTAACATGTCTCTCCTCTTCAGTGGAAGGCCACCCGTGCCAGACAAACAATGGAGGCTGCAGTAACCTGTGCTTGCTCTCTCCTGGAGGCAGTTACAAGTGCGCTTGCCCCACCAACTTTTACCTAGCAGCCGATGGCAAACACTGCTTGTCCAACTGCACCGCCAGTCAGGTAAAAGCATATCTGCCTGTATTAAAACATGATGACACATCACAATACCAGATATTTAAAAAAAATCATCTGTTTTTCTTCTTTTCCTTCAGTTTGTTTGTAAAAACGACAAATGCATCCCATTCTGGTGGAAGTGTGACACTGAAGATGACTGTGGTGACCACTCAGATGAGCCCGCAGACTGTCGTGAGTGATCCGACCGTAGCAGTCGTGACACATTACTGTTGTAGGCTGACGTTTTGATTATGCTGGTTAATAATGCGCCACGTATTCTCCCTGTAGCTGAGTTTAGGTGCAGACCAGGCCAGTTCCAGTGTGGTACGGGCATCTGTACTAACCCGGCCTACATCTGTGACGGAGACAATGACTGCCAGGATAACTCTGATGAAGCCAACTGTGGTACAAACACCTACACATATCTAGAAAGTCTAAATTAGAACTGACAGTCTTTATCCCATGTAATCACTATTTATTGTATTTGTTTGGGGGTTTTTCAGACATCCACGTGTGCCTGCCAAGTCAGTTTAAATGTTCCCACCCCAGTCGATGTATCCCTGGCATCTTCCGCTGCAATGGGCAGGACAACTGTGGAGACGGAGAGGATGAGAAAGACTGCCGTAAGTCATTAGTTCCTCTGCTATTTTCTTAGTGTCTCCCTTTCCTGTTCACTACGGTGTGACTGCCTTTTTATCTTAAACACTTTGGTTCGGAGCAAGCTGTCTCCGTCACTTGTAGCAAATTTGTCCCCAGAGGATGAACCAATCTGATTGCAGAGAGGCCATAACCGTCCTTCTTTTGTCTCACTTAGGCCACTATACTATTAAGCAGATGGGAAATTGCTAAACGCTGTGTCCCTCCCCGGAGGATCTCTGTCCTTTTTGACCTTTCCTTTAGCAACGAAGCCCTTGGGCCAAATTATGTTGCATAATGTAATTGGGATGGCATTTGCTAAGGACATTTCATTTTCCCTAGAGAGAGATTACATGAACTGTTCAGTTGTAGTATCCAGAGGTCAAAATGAGCATTTTAGCACCTTTATAGCAGGATCTCCGTGTTTGCAGTTTGAAGGAGCCGGTAGCAGAACCCAAACACTGCAGCTTTTTAACATGTGAATTCTTCAAATGGAGAGCAGCTTGTCTTTATGTAGTGTGATGAAGTAAATGGGCCCATCTGTTTGCCTCATATGCAGCGGAGGTAACGTGCGCCCCCAACCAGTTCCAGTGTACCATCACGAAGCGCTGCATCCCACGGGTGTGGGTGTGTGACAGGGACAACGACTGCGTGGATGGATCTGATGAGCCTGCCAACTGCAGTAAGACATCTTTCTTTTTATTACAACACCAAAACAATTGCTCTGCTTATGAAGAGCGTCTCCTCCGCATCGAAATGAAATGGCTCAGTAATAGAATCTGACCAATTATACTAATGAGACGCTGTGAATGTCAGCACCAGAGGAAATCTGGATGTGGAGAATATTGCGCTGGAGTTTAAAAGAGAAATTTAAAACTACGGAGTGAAACAGAGCTGCATCTAGACTTTTATCATGTCGTCGTTCACCCTTTTATTGTCGAGTTTGAAGCTGATTAAAACCCAGGCAATTCTTTTTACAGCATCAGTAAAGGAGGCATGACCTGTTTATCCGTTAGGAGGGAGTAAGCCTGTAAAGTCCCATATCTACTTTTGAGGGTCTAATCCAGTCAGTCTCCTCTGTTGCAGCTCAGATGACATGCGGTGTGGATGAGTTCCGCTGCAAGGACTCGGGCCGCTGCATCCCGGCACGATGGAAGTGTGACGGAGAGGATGACTGCGGGGACGCGTCGGATGAACCCAAGGAGGAGTGTGGTAAGGAAAGAGTTTTGGAAGGTGAATAAAGATAAAAGATGCTGGCGATGAGGGGAAACTTGTGCTAAATATGTATTTTGTACAGATGAGCGGACGTGTGAGCCTTACCAGTTCCGCTGTAAAAACAACCGCTGCGTGCCTGGCCGCTGGCAATGCGACTACGACAATGATTGCGGTGATAACTCAGATGAAGACAAGTGTGGTAGGTCACCCCAGCTTTTCTTACTTTTGGATGGGACGGCGCCCACTAACACTCTCACCCACCCTCGACGCACAGTGATTTGTAATATAATTGTTAAGTAATCTGTTCCATTAGAGTGGGTTTTAGTGGTGAGCAGGGTTTCGCTTGTCACTCTGCGTTTGTGTCTTATATTTATACACGCATGGTTGAGATTTAATTTGTTTTTAAGTTAGATGGCTTTACGGCCATTTGCACATCTCACGTTCACATCATCTCATGTCTGTTTTGCATTTTACACTGGCCAGTTGCTGTGAGCCAGAGGTAGGTGTTATCACCAGTTACCCAGCCCTTTGTGTGCCCCCGGCTTTTCTTTTAGTCCTGCCAGTATTTTTTTTTTCCATTTTATTTGTTTATTTTAAAATCCCCGTAGCTCTTTTAGCTCCCGTGTTACACATGCCCGATTCTGTACCCACCGAGCCAACCCTGTGATATGAACTATCTGACTTATTTTATCCACGTACGTCCGGCTCTCAACAGAGCTTCTTGTGTTGTTTTTTTCAGTCTGCTCTATTCCCGCCTTTTCTCTTCTATTTTCCTTTCCTTACACCTCTCCTTGCTCCTTGCTTCGACTCTCCTTGCTCCTTAATCATGCTCACACCCATTCTGAGCGCTTGTCCCTGTGTCCTCAGTGCCTCGCCAGTGCTCCGAGAGCGAGTTTTCCTGCACAAACGGGCGTTGCATTGCAGGGCGCTGGAAATGTGACGGGGACCACGACTGCGCTGATGGCTCAGATGAGGTATCGCTCACATTTTAACTTCTGATGGAACTTTTTGGTTTAAAATCTGACGTGCTATAATGAAAGCAATTCATTTGTTTTCTTTTCAGAATGGCTGTGATGTGAAATGTGACAGAGATCAGTTCCAATGTAAAAACGGCCACTGCATTCCCCTCCGCTGGCGCTGCGATGAAGATCCCGATTGCATGGATGGCAGTGACGAAGAGAGCTGTGACAGTGGCGGTAAGAAGCATGCGTCATCGTACCACCACTGGATATTTCTAACAAAGCTAATTCTTAAAATATCAGCATCTAAGACTGAGCGCTCGCCGCTTTGTTTCAGCTGGTAGACACTGCCCCCAGGATGAGTTCCAGTGCAACAACACCCTTTGTAAACCACTGGGCTGGACGTGTGATGGTGAGGATGACTGTGGAGACAACTCTGATGAGAACCCAGAACAGTGTGGTGAGAACCAGTGCATTCCTCACATTGCTAGAATTACAGAAGACCATTTGATAGCCTGCTCTTATAGAGGTTTTCCTGTTCCTTAATGCTTTTTCTCCTTTGGTCCTTCAGTTAAATTCCAGTGTCCACCCACAAGACAGTTCCGGTGCCATAACGACCGTGTCTGTCTACCTGTATCAAAACGGTGCGATGGTGTGAACAACTGTGGGGACAACAGTGACGAACTCAACTGCTGTAAGTGTGCTTTTTTGAAAATGAGTATTTATTATTGGATTGATAAGGAGGGCAGGGTTTTAGTAACTTACTGTAACGTCAGATAAAAGTTGCGTATTGTTTTGCAATTGGATGTAAGACTTTTGTTATGGTTAATTTTTCACATGTAACATGTTAAAAATAACTTCTCTGTGACCCTTGTTCTCTTCCAAAAGGGAGTACCTCCAAACCAGCGTGCCAAAAGGACGAGTTCGGGTGCTCGAACGGCCGTTGCATCAGCTCAGTTCTGCGCTGCAACTACTTCAACGACTGTGAGGACTATGGCTCTGATGAAGTCAACTGCAGTAAGAAAGGTATGTTGGGCCACAGTGAATTTGTCACATTGGCAGTGTTCACCCTCTGACCGCCTGCTGCCCGTTTCCTTTCCCGCAGACACAGTACTGAATGACTGTCACAGTAATAGGACGGTGTGTGGAGATGGAGATGAAGCTCACTGCGTGGTCAACGGCACCGACTCTTTCTGCTCCTGCAAACCTGGCTTCACATCCAGTGGACGTAACAGATGTCAAGGTACCCTGGCTTCATTTTTCATGTGTCTTTTTACAACTCTAAGGCGTTTTGTGTTTGCGTTGTGTGTCATGTGGTTTTTGGGGTGTTTCACAGATAAGAACGAGTGCAAGGAGTTCGGAGTGTGTTCCCACATCTGCAACAACACTAAGGGTTCCTACAAGTGCAGCTGCCACAAGTACTTCAGCAGAATCAATGACACATGCAAAGCTGATAGTAAGTACTTCTAACCTAATCCAGCAATGTTTTGGGTTCGTTTGTTGTTTTGATTGACAAGCAAGGTTGCTGGTTCGATTCCAGCCAGAGACACAAATCCCATTTGGGGTTGCATCAGGAAATGTAAAACTGCCACATCAAATATGCAGAGTTACTCGCCGTGGCGACCCCTTGTGGCAAGGGAGAAGCAGAAAGTAGCTTCTATATACACACTGTACATTCTTTGTGTTTATTTCAATGCCTTCCTATACCAGAACTCACTTTGCTCTTCATCACCAGCTCAGAGACAAGTCCTCTACATCGCTGATGACAATGAAATCCGCAGCCTGGACCCTTCCATGCCAAACTGGCACTATGAGCAGATCTTCCAGGGTGATGCCAACGTGCGCATTGATGCCATGGACCTGCACGTGAAGACGAATCGCATTTACTGGACCAACTGGCACACGGGACGCATTTCTTCCTACGATTTGCCTTCTTCCTCCTCGTCCCCCAACAGCAACAACAACCGCGACCGACGCCAGAGTGACTCCAGGATCACCAGCCTTGAGGTAACTTTGTGTTTCTTGTGTGTTCTTGCTGCGTGCTTACAGAAATCTGGCATAAACAAAGAAAGAATATTTGTCCAGTTTTATAGATTCTTGTTGCAGTCTCAATTTCTTGTTTGTTTTCAGATTCCTGATCTGAAAATGCCCCGGGGCATCGCTGTGGACTGGGTGGCAGGGAACTTGTACTGGACTGACTCTGGTAGAGATGTGATCGAGGTGGCCCAGATAAGTGGAGGACGCCACCGCAAAACCCTGATCTCAGGCATGATTGATGAGCCTCATGCAATTGTAGTTGACCCCCAGAGAGGGTAAGTGGTTTGTGGGAGGCGTAATATGCAGTCATATCGGAGAAAGGAGTTTGAGGAATGCACACTGTGTTTTAATTGTGTTGACATCAGAGAAATTACTTTTCATTCATTAGGAAAATGTACTGGGCCGACTGGGGCAACCACCCCAAGATTGAAACAGCTGCTATGGATGGAACCATGAGAGAGACTCTGGTTGAAGAAAACATTCAATGGCCAACCGGTAAACCACACAGCTATACAAAAGCAACACTTTCTTTTCATCTTGCCTGCAGTTAGTATCAAGTTTGAGTATTTCCTCTTTTAAACTTTCTCTAATTTACTGTGTGTGCATAGGCCTGGCGGTGGACTACTTTAACGAGCGTCTGTACTGGGCTGACGCTAAACTCTCAGTGATTTGCAGCGTGAAGCTGAACGGCAGTGACGCCATCGTGGCTGTAAACAGCATTAAAAACAGTTGCGTGGCATCTATTTGCATTCTACAGCTCCTCTTGTAATCACTTCTGATCGATCCGTCTTTATTAGTCAGGAATCCGTTCCAATTACACCTTTGTTTCCACTCAGAGCTCCATCAGCCCTTCAGCATCGATGTGTTTGAGGACTACATCTATGGCGTCACCTACATCAACAATTACGTCTTCCGGGTGAACAAATTTGGCAAAGGCCCCATCGAGAACCTGACAACCGGAATAAATCACGCCACAGATATCGCCCTGTATCACCGTTACAAACAACCTGAAAGTGAGTGTGAGGAAAAAAGAAAAGAGCAAAAGTTCAAACAGCAGCAGCAGTGTTTAATCAGTTAGTGCACTGAAGCAGCTGTCGCCCCCATTTTTAATTCTTGTTCTCACGCTCTCTTTCTATCAGTGACTAATCCCTGCGACAGGAAGAAATGCGAGTGGCTGTGCCTGCTAAGCCCCAGCGGACCTGTGTGCACTTGTCCCAACGGACGTACGCTGGACAACGGCACATGTGTAGAGCTTCCTACTCCCACGCTGTCTCCTATCTGTGAGTCCACAGACAGAAAGTACACACTCGCATACACAGAATGTACGCAGGCACTGCCTTGTATATGTATGTATATGCATGCTACTGAAGGATTTTGTCGCCTACAGCTCCTCCTAGCGGTCCCTGCTTAATCCAGTGTATGAACGGCGGCAGCTGTTTCCTAAATGCCCACAAGCAGCCCAAGTGCCGCTGCCAGCCTAATTATGGAGGAGATCGATGCGAGATTGACCAATGCAGGGACTACTGCAAGAATGGAGGCACATGCACACCTTCCCCTACAGGTTAGATATGAAAACGTAGCTTACTTTGCTATATTTATAATGCCCGATATTGCAGTTAACAGCTGGGTTAAAATATTGCTTTATAGGCTACCTTCATGGTTCTGTTGGCCCAGTAAAATATTGCACACTTTTCTCCATTCTCCACCCATCCTTCCCTTCATTTCTCTTCATGTATCTGTCCTCCCACAGGCTCTCCTACCTGTCGTTGCCTGACAGGCTTTACAGGACCAAATTGTAACCTGCACACTTGTAAGAATTACTGCCGGAATAAAGGCAATTGTACGGTCAGCGCTGGAAACCAGCCAACTTGTAACTGCCCCTCTGGCTTCCTTGGCGACCAGTGCCAGTACAGTGAGTGTTTGCGTTGTCTGTGTGACGCGACAAGTTTCAAACTGTTAAAACTGAAATAAAGAAAAAGAACAGTTGAAATGAGCCTTTATGATGTGGCCAGGAATTAATGCACCTACGTTATTTGTGTGCGCCCGTGTGTGCAGGAACCTGCGAAGCCCATTGTCTGAACGCAGGAACGTGTCTGGAGAGCGAAAGCGGCACCAAACTGTGCCGCTGCCAGCCCCAGTACACTGGTAGCACATGTGAGATTGACAGGTGTCACTACTGTCGGGATGGCGAGTGCGTCCGCAGCAATACTTTGACATCGGTGGTGAACTTCACCTGTCGGTAAGAGCACTTATAATTTGCCTCAGATTAACGGAAAAGAAACATAAATGCGTGAAGCTGTCACATTTTGCTCAATTTCTTTCTCTCCATAGCTGCACAGATGGCCGAGTCCAGCCCAGCTGTTACACGTGCGATACGAACGAGTACTGTGCAAATGGCCAGTGCTCTATAGACTCCAATACTCGCCTTCCAAAGTGCATGTGAGGAGTGCATTCATTCATATTTGTTGTCTATCAGTCTTGGTTAAATCCTTTGCATTGTTTCATAGTGTGCATGAATATTTCTGTTTGCATATATCTCTGTCATTATAATACTGCATAGATTACATATTTTTTATTGTGTCATCTTGTATTGGTGTCTGTGTTCGTGTGTAGATGTTCACCTGGCTGGGAAGGGCATCGCTGTGAGTCTGTGGCCAGTAGTGATGCTTCAGGTTCAGGCGGACGTGAGTCAGCTCTTCCACTGTGACGTTGATAACAGAGGTTTCTTGAGTTTTGTTTGATGAGGCTGTTTGTTTTTAATTCTTTGTGTGCAGGCACAGTCTCCATACTGATTGCAGTGCTGATGCTGTTGCTGCTGATCCTCCTGGCTGCAGGAGCGTTGTTCTGGTACAGGAGAAGGATGAAAGGGTGAGTAACACGACATTCAAAACTTTGATTTACTTTGACCTCTTCTTTTTGTTTTTTTGTTTCCTTTTTTCTTCCCCCTTTTCTTCCTCCTTTCCGTTCTTCGATCTGCACTTTTACCCTCCTCCTCTGTAATGACATCTCTTCTGCTCCTCAGGTCTAGCCGGCCCGGAAAAACCGGCTCCAGACGCTTGCGGTAACGGCTGCCAGGGTTACACTTTTCTCTCCATGCCCTCTTTCAGTTCTTCATTCTGAGGCTCTCTCTTTCCCTGCCTCTCCCTTAACCATGAGTTCCTGTGCTGTGTTTGGTCCTTAGTGTTGTGCCATTTTTTTCTGATGGTCATTGAGGCTGTAGGTCATCCCGCTCCTACAGTGTCCGTCCTGTGTAGTTATTCTCTTTCAAAGCAGGGCTCCAGGGCAGATCTATTGAAAAGATTAAATGAATAGATCTGTCTGTGTGTTAGCCAGTGCTCTAGGTCTTTCATATTGTTGTCCATCATATTGTGCCATAATGTACTGTGTTGTGGTTTGAGCTGTGGTAGTGTCTCTTGTAGCGAGACATGGAGAGTCCAGTAGCATTGTTCCAAGCTCTGACTGGAAAATGCAACTTCCCAAAATCCAGCATTTACTTAGCCATGGATACTTCATTCGTATTTTAGAGGAATGATTGTGGATTTATTGGGGGTCTGGGAAGATATCCAGGTCCAGTATGTCTGGATCTGACATTACCTCCTGTACATGAATGCTGGGTTTGTGTTGGTCCTTGTGCTGTGGCTTAGCCTGGATGGTGGTGAGAGTCATGCAATGCCTCTCCCCTCCCGTCGTAATGTGGCTGTGTCCCTGCTTGCACTCTTCAGGCAGCTCTACTCTTGAACAAAAGATGAAATTATGACTGCTCTCCTTGTCATTTTGTATAGGGCCAAGGGCTTCCAGCACCAAAGGATGACCAATGGGGCAATGAATGTTGAGATTGGAAACCCTGCTTACAAGATCTATGAGGGCGAGCCTGATGATGATGCTGGGGAGCTGCTAGATGCAGACTTCACTCTGGACCCAGACAAGGTAGAGAAAAATATAGACGTGTGCAAAACTTCAGTCACTCTTCATTTCTTTATAGTGTTCTTGCAAGTTGCCAGACTATTATAATGCAGTTTTTATTTTAAAAAAAATGTCCTGAGTAATAGTTTAATAGTTAGTATTTTCAGTCCAGTCCTTGTACCTGACTATTTTCAGAGGGATGCTTTCTTGTTTGTTAAGCCACTTAACGCCAACCTATTAATCATTGAAGGGTTTAAAAAAGGTGCGTAACTCAAGTGATGAAGCAGTTTTCTGTTTACACATAACAAGCAACTTAGCAAAGAACCAGTTTTATCTTTAGCCACTTTGTTATTTGCAGACTGTCGCAAACATCATCATCAGACAGCACAGACAAGCTTAAAATAGTATTGTTGCACCAACAAGGCGATTCCCAAAAAAGCTATTAGCCCAAAAAATTGGCATCTCTCATCATGATGTGCAGTGTGTCCTTAAAAACACTTGATGAACAGCAGGTCATGTAATTAAGAAACAAGAAAGGTTCAGCAAAGACCTGACACAGGACCTGAGAGATGCAGGTGAAGCGATTAATCCAAATTTTCAGTTTTTTGATTCAAATTGTCATCAGTGTGTATGGAAGCGAGCTTTGAATGTCCTACAAGAAGAAGAAGCTTGCCTAAGAGAGTTCTTGGTATGTTGAAGAATAAAGCTGGTTATACTGCATTTCCATGTATGTTTGCACAATAAATCCAGCATCTATTCCACATTTATCTTGCAAAATATAAAAAAAAATTGGAATGACTGAAGACTTTTGCACAGCACTGTATATTCGTGATGCTAAACTTCAGTGTTTTAAACATGATGTGATGGATCATTTTTCTTCCTTCCAGCCCACTAACTTCACCAACCCAGTTTATGCCACTCTGTATATGGGAGCTCACAACAGCCGCAACTCTCTGGCCAGCACAGATGAGAAGAAGGAGTTGCTATCCCGTGGAGATGAGGAGCCCCTTGTGGACCCACTGGCATAGACCTTGGTGCCGGATCACGCTATTCCAAACACCCCCCCATTCTTGCCTTTTAAAGAAAAATTGAACAAAAAAAAATCAATAAAAAGTGTGAGAGAAAATTGATAAACCATGTGAACACTGTATAAAATGTACAAAAATGAAGGACTACTTTTGTATGTGATTGCAGTATTATATTTTGTTCTTTTGAGATTCCTCTGGTCAAAAACAAATAACATTTTCTATGAGAGATTTTTAATTTCCACTTCGTCCCTTACCCTTTACCTAAATAGCCACTACCTCTGTGCAAAATGAAATGGAAACATGGAAATCATAAGAAAAAAAAAAGAAATGCTATCATTGGAGCAATTTTAATTTTTTATTTTTGTATGAATTGTATAGAAAAGACAAAAACATTGTTCCATTTCACCAGTGCCAACTGTCTGTTGTTTGTGTCGACTTTGAGCGGGAAAAGGCAAAAACTCAAAGTTTTTGAAATCGGTACATATGTCATCTTGTCGAGCTTCTTGGCAAGAATGTGTGAGACAGATTTGTGATAGCACCGTTTGTGTATAGCACATGTAAAATGTCAATACCAGATGGCAACTACAGTATTTCCACGTATTTTTCTTTCATTCTCAGAGAAAAATGTTCATAAAATGATTGTGTGGTCTTCCTTGCACAGAATATCACATTTTACGGTATAGTGTATACTGTAGGCTTTATACCTTAAGATGTAAAGAAAATGTTTGTTTTTATCACTTTGTGTAACAGCTGGAGCTGATGTGTTGCTGTGGAGAAAGGATAAAGAGGCTTGTTGGTGCGTGATTGTGCAGTTATATGAAGAACGTGGAAGGTGGTTATGGGTTAAACATTCTAGGCAGAGTGATGGATGGAGATTACGGATGTAAAGCAATAGATGGGATGATACTTTAATGGGTGGGTAGCTGGCTGTGTGTACATGCCCAGAAAACAGCTGGCTAACAATGGCGGGGGCTTTTTTGATAGAAGACTTATAGATAGTGTCATGTTTGCACTATTTAGCGTCTGTTTTCTGGTCTTCCTGTAGAGGCTGCAATTATGGTCAAATGTAAGGAAGGAAAGATTTCTTTTCTATGTGTGTTCTGCTTCTCCAGCCCTGGTTTTTGTTCTGTAAAGACCAGGTAGCATCCATCTGGCTTTGTGAGTAAATTTGCCTTCAGAGGATCAAAGTCTGTATGTTCACAGTTGTGTAATGACTCTGTCTTAAGTGCATTATTTTCATTTGATCCTTAGCGTTTCTCTGTTTTCTTTCTTCAGCCCTTCCCCATCTCTTCTCTGTGCCCTGCTGCTGCTAATGCTACCATTCTGGTTGCTCTGACACGTCCTTACGCTCAGCCTCTGTCCCAAAATGCTGCTTCTGTCAGAAATGTGTCAGCCATATCTTAATGCATGTGAAAAGTAACACAAGTCTTCAGTGTAACTACAATAACAAGTTTTTATTTTGCTTACCTGTCAAGCCAGTGTTATTTTATGCCGTCGTGTATGTTTTGTCTTTAATTGAGAGAGAAGTACAATCATTTTACCGAAAGGACATTTTTGCTAAATCATATGTGCATTTCCAGACTTTTGTTTTGATTAGTCCTTGGTTTTTTAAAATGAAAAATGACACATAGCTTTTATAGTACACAATGCATGGAGGCGCAGACTTTCTTCTGAAAAGAGAATAATGTTTAATTTTTGCTGGAGTACTTTACAAACTAAATAACAGATATTGTTATAAATAAAATTTTAAAAATTGTACAGAAAACAAGCCACAGTGTTCTGTGTTTTGTTCACAACCGGTCCTGATAAAAGGAGGAATTCAGTGTGGAGGATTTAATCATTTATTAACAGCAACTCAGACCATCAGCACTGTAGACCTGAGATTATATAAACCTGTTTATGCAAATCTACATTTTATATTGTTACATGATGAAAATTTTGACAATCAACAAAAAAATGTAATCACCCAATATTTGAAGATAATATATGTGGCTAATGAAAAAAGTAAATTCTAACCCCTACTGATCATTTGAAGAATTAACAGAGAAAAGAGAGCAAAACAGAGTGTTTGAATTTCAGTGTCTGTTTAAAGAGTCATCTTGTTTTTAGCCTCTTTGAGATCTAATCCACCTGCACTTTGTATCAAAGTCTTCACTCAATGCCTTTGGCCTTTAACTCTTCTTTGACTCTGCTCAGGTACTCAGGGTCAGGATACCCAAACCTGTGGAAACAGAACATATCCAAGGTTAACATGTAGTATTTTATTAGAGTAAACTGTGAAAGAAAACATATATCAAAACGCTAGTAAGGAAATTGGTTACCCTACCAATCTGGTCCTCCAGATATGGATGTTTTGTGGTGAATGTCGTTCCAGGTCACTTGGCCGTCCAGTCCAGTTGTTCTGGATGTACCAACAGTAAAAATGAGCTTCTGGTCAAAAGCTTTTTTCAGCAGTCGCAGCACTTCATTGCCCTCTTTGTTGTCTGGAAGATATGCTGTTCTACCAATACCATGGAAGCGCTGTCCAGGATTGGGATGTTTTTCCTAGAAAGACGAATGGAAAGTAAACAATATTAGAAAAATATATACATACAACCACAAAATGAAAACACAATCATGTTTTATTTTTTAAACAGGGACATAGGCACTCAGATAAAATTGTCACTTACCGTCTGTGTTCCACTTGGAATCTCATAGCTGATCATTATGGTGCCACAGTCTGAGTATCCAGGGAGGGGAAATGTGAGTATCTGGTGTGACATTCTTCCATCTGGTTGGTCTCCGACTATCTTACCAAAGACGACTCTGCATATAGGACAGATGGGCCCATTCGCTTCCTGCGCTCGTCTCAGGCAGTCTTTACAAAATTCATGTTTGCACTTGAGCTGTTTCTTATTTTCGAATTTATCCAAACATATAGGACACCTTTCGTCCTTTTGGTCACCTGCTGTTGTCCCACTGTCAATTGGTGGGTCAGTGTTGTGCTTCGTTTTTTCTGATTGGCCATTCAACATACGCTCATTGGGGGGACCCTCTGACTGAGAAATGGGTGTGCCACTGAATCCAGTAGCACCATGGAACTGGAATGAACTCTTGGGGGATGCAACAAACTTCTGGTATAGACAGAGAAGTGCTCTTAGAGCGTGGCTCTCCATTGAGGCATTTCCTCCTTCTTTCTGGTAGCAAGCTTTGACATTGACTTTGCCATGACCAATGTCATATTCTTTCAATTCCACATTAAACTTATCTTTGATCCTTGCTACTTGCTTATTATCATAGATAGTCATCCAAAAGGTCTTCTCGATGATCAGTCCTGCATGTGGGAAATCGTCTTTGGTGGTCATGTCAATCTTCAGTGATGTCTTTCGAAACTCATGAGAAGCATCTGTGTTTCTTTTCTGCTCTGTATCTGCATTTAACAACTTACTGAAAACATCTTGACTATGTGCTGGCCCACGTACAGTCATTGTTTTAGAGGTCAAAGTAACCAAAAGCTTGTCTTCTTTTTCCTGGATGGTTTTCAATGCGTTACTCCACTGATCTGGATCTATGAACTTGAGAGGAATAACTGAGCCATTGGATTCAACAAAGCTGTTCTGGAAAAGGTTTTCAAACTCCTTGAGCGCATTGTCTGGGTTCCCATGTTTTCTATCTACTTCAAATGTCACCTTAACGTCTGCCTTTATTTTAACTCCATTGTTTTTCTCTATATGTTTGATTTCCTTTTCGTACATGTGGTTCACATACCAGAAAGGAGCCACTGGGACAGAACAAGTGCACATCTCTTCACCTGCAGAAACTGTGCTACTCTGTTTCCCCGCCTGAACTTGGTCCTGGTTTAAAAATAAAAATCATTATGCTAATTTATTAAAACATTTTTTATTTTAATATTAACTTTTTTGATTAATGACATACTACATACATGTTGTGGCTCTTGTATGAAAGAAGCGCACATCTTTTCTCCAGCTGTAGAACCTGCTTTACTCTTTTTCTCCAGTTGAACTTGCTGCTTTAAAAAAAAAACCAGTACATCATTTAATTCAATAGCATATAGTAATATTTGTTTTTTTTTTAAAGATATACTACATAGTACTTACAGTTTGTGGCTCTGGCAGGTTCACTGAAGCATCCTCTAGTACTTGTCTATCAAGCTGTGGATATAGCTGACTGACGGATGTTATCAAGACTGAATTTTCATCCTTACTTAGTGTTTCTTCACTAAGTTTTTTAAGTTCATTCACGGCTTAAAAAAACAGGAAATTGATTATATGTTAAAACCAATATATATACAGAATGAAGTCAAAATATTTTTATTACTGAAAAAGTTATAAAGATGGGAATTTAATCAGATAATTATGTAGGACTTTACTGCACCTGCAGCTGGTTTAATGCTTATCACAACATGCCCATTATCTAAGGTCCTTTTCACTGAGCATTCCATCATAGTTTTGTGTTTGTTGATCCAAGACTGAAGCATTTTCTGTAGACGAGACTCTAGCCTCTTAACTTTTAGTTCATCATCAGGCTCCACTGAGACCCACTTCACTGAGATCCACTTCACTGAGAGAACAATGTGAGCTTCATCTCCATCCTGTGACAAAATAAAACAAACAAATAATAAAACACTGGAAGACTGTGTAACCCTTTGAGATTCAGCTGAAAACACCTTTATTTAAAATGCTTTTTTTTTTTATCATTGTTGAAATATTTACCCATCTTTAAAACTTCTCTTTTTTTATTATAATGCAGATAAATAGTTTGAGGTTAGCTAAATGTCATATTTTTTACATTTGCCACATTAATGTCACCTTGCAGCCTTAGAACTTTACAAATGTTATCACTAATGATCACAGTTACAGTTTACATGTTATTACAAGTTTTTCCAGTGGTGACAACAGCTACACTAAGCAGCTTTACACATTCTGCTCATGATGTATTTCCTGAACCTCCAGAGCACACCAGCTGAGATTGTATTTTTGATCTCACTTTCACATACTCTTTATAAGAAGACAGACAAAAGCTGGAATGTGTTACGTGTTATTGTGCACTTAGGCGCATGCAGGCAAACTCCCCAAAACACTTACTGCAGCAGGTGGGTGGCTAGGTGTTGAAGGTTGCTGGCTTTTACTCACAGCAGAATTATTCACCTATAATAGTGAAGAAAGGCTTTTAGGTGCATAAAAAACAAAGTGTGGTGTAAAAAAGTAAAATTTAAAACAAGAAATAAATTACTCCTACTGATGATAAAACTCTGGATATTTAATGACTGCATTAACACCAGTGTCCCTGTAACAATTTTCTTTTATTCTGATTCGGTGTTAGTTTACGTACTTGGCTCATGTCGTCAGGTTTTTCGCTGTCAAAACTGTCGACATCCATGGGCTCGGGCTCGTCCACGGACTGTCCAGTGGCCATGTTTCAGATTTTGATCTTCTTCCTTCAAAACACACCAAACTCAGACGACATAATAACAGTGTGTTGCACCCCAACAACCAGCAATTCTCTATTTGGCGATTTTTTATAAAACCGTTTCCATAAATTAGCTAACATCGCTCTCCACCTAGCCTGCAGAGCTACACTCTCGGTTACACTCCACTTTAAGTTTCCTTATGTCTTACATTTTAATCAAACCTGTAACCGCCACAAAGTTATCTCACACGTTATGTGTATCTGAACAGAAATATATCTTGAAAATATTACTTTACTGCGCATACGACTTACCCTTGTCTCGCTACTTTAAACACTGGTACTTCCGTATAAACGAAAGCGAAAGCTTGCAGCTCCGCAATAAGGAGCTGCGTCACCCTCCACACGCAAGTGCACCTCTGTCATTTCCAGCAGCGTGTTGGCTGGAGGTCTGTTAGCTCAGCTGACTGTGGAAACTAAATCCTTCTTCACTGCATGAAAAGGACAGAAATGTTCTTTAGGTGACATATAAGCTGTTTCCTTGATATCTCAGATATAGTTATTAATTATAAGCCAAGGTTAAATTTATGAGCCAAAATCCACTGAAAAATGTAGCTTAAGTACATTTTCTGCTAATATTTCCCTAATACTAATCATTTTTCCACTTAATTTGTGGTGCTGTGTTTTCTGTTTTTTTTTTAAAATCAGAATCAGAATCGCGTTTATTGGCCATGTATATCCACACACACACAAGGAATTTGGTTCCGGTAGATGGTGACTCTCAAGCACAGCAGTATAAATAAATCTCAACAGTGTAAGCAACACAATACAAAACCAACCATAAATAACCAATCTAAATCTTATATACATAAAATACAGGATGACAGAAATGAGATTAAGTGAAATGAATATCACAGAATGTACATAAGGTGCAGTTGCAGTCTGGCAGTGGGAGCAGTGTGACAACTGTTTAGGAGGGAGATGGCGAGGGGAAAGAAACTCTTCCTGTGTCGGGTGGTCCTGGTCTGCAGGCTTCTGTACCGTCTGCCAGAGGGCAGTAGGTCAAAAAGTCCGGAAGTACATCCTCTGCTGGGTCTTTTTGAGGATGGAGTTGATGTTGGTCTCCCACTTCAGGTCCTGGGAGATGGTTGTACCCAGGAACTTGAAGATCTCCACATTAGACACGGGGCTGCCTGATATGGTGAGGGGAGGAAGTGTTGAGGGATGTCTCCTGAAGTCCACTGTCATCTCTACAGTCTCAAGCATGTTCAGCTCCAGATTGTGCTGACTGCACCAGAGTACCAGGCGCTCAACTTGCCGGTATGCAGACTCATCACCATCCTGAATGAGGCCAATGACGGTGGTGTCGCCTGCAAACTTCAGGTGATTAACAGCCGAGTTCTTGGAGGTGCAGTCATTAGTGTAGAGGGAGAACAAACACTGCAACAAACACTGCAATATGCCAACATGAACACCGTAGTCTCAGCCTTAAAAATGCCCCCCGTTCTTTTCAATTATAATTAAATGAAATAAATCTTATTTATTATTTATTTAGTATATGTACAGGAAATCGAATAAACAGCATGGGTGGTTCCTTTAAAAAGCAGGAAGAAACAAAATAAAGGCAAAGTCATTTCATACAAAAACAAACATGAAAAAATTGTTTATTTTATGTTTCCATTTTTCAGCAAACATTGTTCAGCCTGATATTTTGCAAAGGTTTCAGAGAAACAATACAAAGATACATGATAACATGATAAAATTATATAAAGATTCTACTGTAAGCATGCAAATAACACAAGACATTAAACAGTAGACTGAGTTTACTGCCATAGCCATGAGAAACCCCACATTCCAGCATTGGACTGGGAGAAGTTCATGGGAGACATGGCAGTTTTCTGATACAAATGGAAAAGCTCTTTCATAGCATGGCTCTCCATGGAGGCATTTCCTTCATCTTTCTTGTATACAGCTTTGACATTGACTTTGCCTTGACCAATGTCTGATTCTTTCAGGTCCACATTAAACTTATCTTTGATCTTTGCTACCTTCTTACTGTAAGAGGTAATCATCACCTTCCAGTAGCTCTCCTCCATCGTTAGTCCCATATGCATGAGATGGTCTTTGGTGGTCATGTCAATCTTCAGTGATGTGTCTTGAGTCTCTCTTTCATTCTCTTCATGAGAAGTATCTATGCTTTTTTTCTGCTCTGTATCTGCATTTAATAACTTTTTCATGGCCTCTTGACTTTGTGTTGGCCCACGTACAGTCATTGTTTCAGAGGTCAGAGTAACCAAAAGCTTGTTTTCTTTTTCCTGGATTGTTTTCAGTGCATCGCCCCACTGATCTGGATCTATGAACTTGAGAGGAATAACTGAGCCACAGGATTCAGCTAAGCTTTTCTGGACGAGGTTTGCAAACTCATCGAGAGCATTGTCTGGTCTCCCATGTTTTTGGTCTTCTTCAAATCTCACCTTCACATCTGCCATGATTTTAACTCCGTTCTTTTTCTCTATATGTTTGATTTCCTTTTCGTACATGTGGTTCACATACCAGAAAGGAGCCACTGGGACGGAACAAGAGTGCATCTCTTCACCTGCGGAAACTGTGCTACTCTGTTTCCCCACCTGAACTTGGTCCTGGTAAATAATAATCATCATCATCATCATCATGTTCATTTGTTAAAGATCACATTTTTCCATTTTTTATGATTAATCACACAGTACATACCGTTTGTGGCTCTGACTTTGGGGAAATGCCACTATCTTTTTCAGCTGTAGACCCTGTGTTACTCTGCTTTCCTGGTTGAATGTGCGCCTGTTAAAAAAATAAAGTACTTCATTCAGTTCAACAGCATCCACGTACGCACGCACGCACGCACGGACGCACACACACACACACACACACACACACACACACACACACACACACACACACACACACACACACACGTGTGTATATATATATATATATATGCCTATGTGTGTGTGTATATTTTTAAATGATTTACTACACAGTGCATACAGTTTGTGGAGCTGGCACAAATGTACGATGGTTTGTCGAAGCATCCTCTGGAACACCTGTTTGTTCTCCATCTGCTGAACCTGCGTTACTTTGCTTTCCCAGTTGAACTTGATCCTACAAATACAGTACATCGTTTAATCCAACAGCATTCATTTATATTTGTTTTTAATGATTTACTACCTTTTACATACAATTTGTGGATATGGCACAGATGGGGGAATGTTCATTGAAGCATCCTCTGGTACTTGTGCATCGAGCTCTGGAGATGGCAGTGTCAGACTGATGGATGTTATGGTGACTGAATTTCCATCCTTCCCAGTTAGTGTTTGTTTACTCAGTTTCTGAAGCTCAGTCAGGACTTAAAAGACAGAGACAAATTGGATTAAAAAAATCAATATAATTATACAGAATTTATTAAAAATAAATGTTTTTATTGGAGAAGTTATACAGATAGTAAAGTAATCAGATGATTATGTAGGACTTTACTGCACCTGGAACTGGTTTAGTCTTTATCACAACACGCCCATCTTTTAACATCCTTTCCACTGAGCAGTCCACCTTATGTTTGCATTTGTTAAACCAAGTCTGAAGCATTTTTTCTAGACGAGTCTCTAGCCTCTTCCCTTTTTGTAGCTCATCATCAGACTTTATCCACTTTATTGAGAGAACAATGTGTGCTTCATCTTGATCCTGTAATAAAAAAACACACACACAATAAAAATATGCAAGCCTATGATATTCATCCAAAATTACATTTATTTAAATATGTGTATATATTTTTTTTTAATTGTTGAAAAATATCTTTTAAGAATTCCATTCTTTAGTATTATAGACAAGACTAAAGCTTGTTTTCTTTTTGGTCCAAACTAAGGTTTTCAAACTTAGGGTTCCTTAACTATTGTACTTATGAATGAATAGTGTGACGCTAGCCACTTTTCATATTTTCACATTTGTCACATTGATGTCACCTTGAAGCCTTAGATATTTACAATGTTCTCACTGATGATCACAGTAACGCTGATCATCTTCACACACTGTTGACTTCTTCAGTCTCACAACTCTTACAATACAAAGCTGAAGCTTTGTATTCCATCTAGTGGCACTTTGAAACCTTACAAAAAATTTCACTCATGACAACAGCCACACTGAACAGCTTTACACAATCTTTCAGTATTTCCTGAACCTCCAGAGTTGATAAGCTAAGATTATGCTGACCTTGTAGTCTCAGTACTTTCACTTTCATATAATCTTTACAAGAATACGAAAAAACCCAAAAACAAACCCGGAACACATTAAGCATAAGCACACAAAATCACCAAAATGAAACGCTTTTCAAGTATAAAAGCAAACCGTGGCCTCAAAAGTGCACTTTAAAAAAAATGTAAGTCTCCAACTGGAGATAAGCACTGTGGATATTTAATGACTGCATTAACACCAAAGTTCCTGTAACAAATTACTTTATTCTGATTCAGTGTTAGTTTACATACTTGTCTCGTGTCGTCAGGTTTGTCGACCTCCATGGGCTCTGCACTGGCCATGTTCAAGATTTTGATCTTCTTCCTTCAAAACACACCAAACACAGACGACATAACAACAGCGTGTTGCACTCAAACAACCAGCAATTCTGTATTTGGTGATTTTATATAAAAACCGTTTCCATTAATAACGTCGTTCTCCACCCAGTCTACAGAGCTACACTCTCGGTTACATTCCACTTTACTGTTTTCTTACGTCTTGAATTATAGCCAAACCTTCAACAACCACAATGTTATATTACACGTTTTGTGCATGTGAACAGAAATATAGCTAGAAAATACGACGTTTCTGCATATTAGACTTACCCCTGCTTCGCTACTTTAAACTGTTTTTTCCTTATAAATGAAAGTGAAACCTTCACAACAGTCACGCTCAAGTGCGCATCTGACATTTAGAGGAGGTCTGTTTGCTCAGTTAAGATGGCTGTGAATACTAAACCTCCCTTTATTTCCAGAAAGGAAAGAAGATATCCTTTATGCGATTTTTATGTTGTTTGCTCGTTATCTTGATATTCACAGTTCGTGTAAACTCAGTTGTGATAACTATCTACTGTCTCATATGATTCTCATACAGCACTGACTTGTTTTATTTTGCACTCCTTCAGCTATACAGGATGACGCTGTAAATAAAATAATTTATTGCAGGCTATAACTCCTGCAACAGGTGAAATGTATCATTCAGAATACACTGTAATTTTCTGTTTGACATTTTAATTAGTCTAAATCAGAAATATTTTCGATAATATTTCACCAATTCTACTCATGTTTCACTTGCTATAGAGAATTTCTGGTGTTGTGTTTGTACTTTTATAAAAGAGCATTTCTTCCACCAAGTAAAAAAAAATGTGATGAACATTGTGGTCCCATCCTAAAAATGCTCTGCTATTCTTTGCATTTACAAATACATGAAATCTTATTATGTAGATTCAATATGCAACGGAAAAGATACTTTAATATATAGTATTTCACATTTCCATTACAGTATAGTATTATATGTGTGTGTGTGTGTGTGTGTGTGTGTGTGTATATATATATATATATATATATATATATATATATATATATATATATATATATATATATATATATATATATATATATATATACAGTCGGGGTTCCACTGTAATTTCAACATAAAGTGCAGTTTTTCTTCTTAAAAAAATAAAGCAGAAACATAAAAGGTTATTTTACCAGCTTCACTTTAAAACTGAGTAACCTTAGCCAAAATTATTTTGTACTTTAGGCTAAAACAGTGATCATCGAACATTTTAGTGCAAAAAATAACAAACCCATTGGAATCACAATAAATCCATGCTTATTTACTTTCCGTCTCTTTCAGCCAGTTAGACAAACTAGCCTGTTCACATTTTCAGAGCTAAAGGCAGCTCTCTTTTTTGTTACTATGTGACCTGCAAGTGAGAACAGTCTCTCACAGGGGCAGAAGTTGCTGGACTAATCAAATATTTGCGGCTTGGACATACAACTGTGGGTGGGTCCCTGCTCGACTGGACCACCACTGCAGCGGGCTGATGGTGGATTCTGCTCTGTACAAACTCAGGGCCCTGTTACACGGGACTTCCTCAACTGAATCAGAGTCTGAAGACAATGAAGAGAGGAGGAGGCTCTTTGTCTTTGCTGGGTTCTTAATGGTGGCATCTTTACACTGTCCCTGCAGCAGGGCCTCAAGGCTGGTCCAGACCTCTTCTCACTCTCCCCTTGCAAGACACTTTAAATCCTTAAAGCGTGAGTCAAGCACAGTAGCTGTCTTGATCCACTGATGGTTGAGCGTAGCTGCACGTTGGGACAGGTCATTTATGAAGGCAGTCCTAAATTTTACCATGTAGTTTCAGTCATCATCAGAGACCACCATGGTGTGATGCAGATGGCAGAAAGCAGGTAAAACCACTGAACATGAAAGATATGTCGCACCTCCAAGAAGCTTAGTCACAAACCTGTAGTAGACAGTCCAAGAAAGAAATTATTAATCTATACAATAACTGTCAACTATACAGCTTTTTGAAGAAACAGTAACAACAAGTTTAAAAAATAGTTTTACAGTGGCTTGCAAAAGTATTCGGCCCCCTTGAACTTTTCCACATTTTGTCACATTACAGCCACAAACATGAATCAATTTTATTGGAATTCCACGTGAAAGACCAACACAAAGTGGTGTACACGTGAGAAGTGGAACAAAAATCATACATGATTCCAAACATTTTTTATAAATAAATAACTGAAAAGTGGGGTGTGCGTAATTATTCAGCCCCCTGAGTCAATACTTTGTAGAACCACATTTTGCTGCAATTACAGCTGCCAGTCTTTTAGGGTCTGTCTCTACCAGCTTTGCACATCTAGAAACTGAAATCTTTGCCCATTCTTCTTTGCAAAACAGCTCCAGCTCAGTCAGATTAGATGGACAGCGTTTGTGAACAGCAGTTTTCAGATCTTGCCACAGATTCTCGATTGGATTTAGATCTGGACTTTGACTGGATTGCCTGATAAATGCTAATGACTAAATAGAGTGCGCCTGTGTGTAATCTAATGTCAGTACAAATACAGCTGCTCTGTGACGGCCTCAGAGGTTGTCTAAGAGAACATGGATATGTTTTGTTTTAAACCATTCCATTGTTGCCCTGGCTTTATGTTTAGGGTCGTTGTCCTGCTGGAAGGTGAACCTCCGCCCCAGTCTCAAGTCTTTTGCAGACTCCAAGAGGTTTTCTTCCAAGATCGCCCTGTATTTGGCTCCATCCATCTTCCCATCAACTCTGACCAGCTTCCCTGTCCCTGCTGAAGAGAAGCACCCCCAGAGCATGATGCTGCCACCACCATATTTGACAGGGGGATGGTGTGTTCAGAGTGATGTACAGTGTTAGTTTTCCGCCACACATAGCGTTTTGCATTTTGGCCAAAAAAGTTCCATTTTGGTCTCATCTGACCAGAGCAGCATCTTCCACATGTTTGCTGTGTCCCCCACATGGCTTGTGGCAAACTGCAAACGGGACTTCTTATGGTTTTCTGTTAACAATGGCTTTCTTCTTGCCACTTTTCCATAAAGGCCAACTTTGTGCAGTGCACGACTAATAGTTGTCCTATGGACAGATTCCCCCACCTGAGCTGTAGATCTCTGCAGCTCGTCCAGAGTCACCATGGGCCTCTTGGCTGCATTTCTGTTCAGCGCTCTCCTTGTGCCTGTGAGTTTAGGTGGACGGCCTTGTCTTGGTAGGTTTACAGTTGTGCCATACTCCTTCCATTTCTGAATGATCGCTTGAATCGTGGGATGTTCAAGGCTTGGGAACTCTTTGTAGCCTAAGCCTGCATTAAATTTCTCAATAACTTTATCCCTGAACTGTCTGGTGTGTTCTTTGGACTTCATGGTGTTGTTGGTTCCAATATTCTCTTAGACAACCTCTGAGGCCGTCACAGAGCAGCTGTATTTGTACTGACATTAGATTACACACAGGCGCACTCTATTTAGTCATTAGCATTTATCAGGCAATGTCTATGCGTAACTGACTGCACTCAGACCAAAGCCACTGTATGTACCTGCATGGCTCAAGGACAGTCACCAGCTTTTGGAGTTTTACCAGCTCTGATGGAGTTAAAATGACCAGCTTGTTCTTTTGTTTATCCAAAGCTGCAAAAACATCCTCTTGATTTCTTAGTATTGGAAGAAGAGAAATCATATCCAGCATTGAATTCCACAGTGTGGAAACATCCTGTATGAGTGGCTCTCTCTGTTACCCCAGTCTTCATTGCTCCTTGTGTAGTTCCTCCATATTAGCACGACTGTCTGTAATGCATCTAATTTTGCTTGCTTTTAGGTGTCATAAAGCTGTTAAATTTTACTTGAAATAGTCTGCAGTTGGAAAGTTGGATCACCCAATGCTAACTGTAACACATTTTCTAACCATACAAGAAATGGTAACACAAATATACACAATATAAAACGGTTACAAAATAGAATTAATAAAATTCATGATTCTATTTGTTTCTATTTGCTGTAGATGATTTTGACACTGTCACAACTTTTTATATGACCTGAGAATGTGGTTGTTTCTACCTTTACACACATCCTTTCATTCTTTATATTCTGAAATAAAATAAGCAAAAAATAAATAAATAGTTTTTTTAGATTCAGTTAGAAGAGTCAGAGCTTTTCATGTACAGTACACCTGCAGTAAACCTACTGTATGAGTAGGATAGCTGCCTCAAACAAGCAATAAGAAAGCAATAAAAAAATTAAAAGAGCAAAATACAAAAGATAACAAATTTATACAGAAAGTCTTTTGTTCTGCAGAAATGTGAGCTGTGCAAAATCTGTTTATTTTTGTTGCCATCTTTTCAATAACATTTTCCCACCTGATCAATGACCTTTGCAAATATACACAAATTAAACCATAACTGTGGAAATATGTGTAACACATCCTTAGCTGTAAAAAAAATAACCATACAAAAACTATTTCCAAAGGCACTCTCAAAAGCTGCGTGGCAATGTGAAATATAAAAAAATCCACCTTAAGCTGGTAAACAAAACAAGATTAAAATACTGAAATGGCATTAAAATTCATGAGTGATACATGAAAATCAACTAAAAGCTATAATGTTGCTGCACTTCAAACAAGATTTTAAACACTCTCACAGCAACAAGGAGCAAACAAAGCAATAAAATGTAACATGACACCTTCAGGCCACTTCATCCATCACTTTCACTGTTCAGTCTTTAAATTCAATTTCTTCATATAATTTTCAATCATAACTTACTTACACCTTTTTTTTTAAACTTAGCTGCTTCTTTCTACTTATCTTTGGTGACTTGTATGTATGTGGTTGTATGTGAATACGAGAGCTGTGCACTTCTATACTAGATGCTATAACACAGTGAGCTGGGTGGATATAGGTAAGGCTGCCATGCTGGCACTGTGTGCAGAAGTACAGAGGAGAAGGCATCGGTGTGATTAGCAGCAGCAGGATTTGAATGATGACGTTTTCATCGCTGTACTACGGCATCAGCAAGCAGCGATTTCTATTCAGCTTCATCCTTGAGAGTGAACCTGGAAGATGAGGTGGAACAGTCATTGAATGATAGTAAGAGTTCCTGATGGTCAATAAAAATGGTCAGAAATAATGACCATCAAGCTTGAGCATTTGAATAAATGTAAATACAGTCTGGATGAAACCAGATCTCTTCTGCTCACCATTCTGTGACACCAGACACGAGGTTCACCTCAGCCAACTCGAGCTGCACCTAAAGAATGGGAATGTCATGTCAGCATCTGCATGAACACAGTTTCTGCCTGTATTCACAGCATTTCAGAGTGAAAAGATAAAACACATTTATGGAATCAATGCAATTTACGCTACCAGCTAAGGCACAGTGAGGAGATTGGAGTACATTTTACCCAACCGAATCTCAGTGTGCTGTTTGGCAGTATATTTAAAGCCATGTAACAGATGCAGGAAGAGCTACAAATATGATTTCAGTCTGACCTGTCCAATGACGTCTCGGCTTCTGAATGAAGAGGAGTTATTTTTCACTGATACACTGAGGCGTCTGAATCTTATCTCGTCCTTAGGCAGATCATACTCAAACCTTTAAAAAAGTACAAAAAGATTATTAAAACACTAGGTCAGATCTTTAGGGATAACAAAACCTACAAAGGAGAAAAAAGGTAGTGCAACCTTTCATTAAATTCTGGGTTGAGGTCTCTCTTCTTCACTCCTGTTTTTTTCTTAGTGGCCTTGCTTTTATCTGGTAGCAGCATGAGGGAGACATAGCTGTCCACACCATCTTTATGTTGCGACAACAGACCTCTGTGTGGATAAAAAAATAAACAATATAAAAATGAAATATAGCAAAGATGAACAAAAGTTAACTGTAAAAATGTTTTAAGACATGCCAGCAGGGGTGGGAGCACTTTGATGTTTCCCGGGAGTTATTTTGAGTTCATGAACAGTCAACTTCAAAAGCAAAAGTACAACAAGCAAACATGAGAAACTCAGATATAAGTATAAGTTGCAGCTCTCACTCCAAGTATCCACTGGACAGGGGGTGCATTTCCTAAAGATGCTTCATTGTGCGTCTATTGGTAAAGCCCACAATGTCTATGAATATATTTTCTACCTAACAGAAAATCTGCTACCATTAGATCACTCATACCCTGGATAACTCTATTAAAATCTAGCATCTGTTAAATGAACATAAAGCATTAGCCTATAAAATTAACGGTCTCACAGTTCGTGCGAAAAGGTTGTCATATCATATGATGGAGACATTATTTTTCATTTAGTATGTTAGAGCAATACAGTTTCTTCTTCAATATATGGAGCAGTCAACATAGCATGAAATATTCTTTGAGTTATCATTAATAATTTCCCTATTTGTGGGTTTTTCCTAAAGTGTTAGAGACCAACAGAAATGCAGAGCAGAATGTTTTTCAATGCAACAACATACAGGCATTTCTGATGGACTCAGGTGTTGTTTCCATCATGTGCTGAATTCAGTTTTCGTACAGCCACATCAGAAGATGTGCAAAATGAATTCAAAATGATCTTTCTGTCAGTATAAAGTTGGTGAAAATAAACATGAATTTCGTTTATGACCTGTTTTTGACCCCACGCAGAAACATGGTAAGTTTATGATGAAGTTATGATGAGGTTGTGTTATACTATTACAAACACCTTCCTTTAACACAGCCTCAGATGCATAATATTCATATGCAGCACTCATGCGATTTAAATGTTTTGTTTCACACACCTGCAGGCGTGAACGATGACAATGAGCTTTCTCTCTTGCGAGGCGTATGAAAGCGACAGCTTCACCTGCCCGTTTCCAGAACTGCACCCAGAAGCAGCACAGGGCAAAGTCCCTGCACCAATCAAATCCGTCATTTTGGATGCCAGTATCTATAAAACACATCCAGGATAACAGTAAGAGTGCGCAGTAACGAGTCAACTCATTTGCTTTTATCTGTCAGATGTTATCACCTTGAGTTCAGCCCTAAGCAGGATTTGACTTTCAGGTGATGCTCCATCCAGATGGAACCACTGATCCTGAACCAGCTGTGGCTCTGCAAGCAGATTCTTGACAGGAATCACCAGAGATCCCATTGGCTGGTCCCAGCCACTCGACAACTGCGATGCAAAAGAGCGTGAGAATGAAAATCACCCCAATATTAGTACTCTTACATGTAAGCAAATTAAATCTGTACACAGAAATGAATGCAAGAAGTATGGCAAAAGTTAAAAACAGATGTAGATAAATATCTTACTTTCACCACAAGCATATCATGCTTAGGATCATGGACCACAAAGTAGAAAGACTCATTCCACTGAGGACTGGTACTGCGGTCACAGAGCTGATAAAGTGTGATGAAATGATACGATTAATATAGCAGTAAAAAAAGCAATTATCACACTGAGTTGCAGAGCATCATGAGAGAAAGAGCCTCACTTTGGTTTTGTAGGCTGTTTCACCCAGAACAAGCTCAGCTCCGGCTTTTGGTTCTTTTCCACTCTTCTTCAACTATGAAGCAAAAGAGAGGCATTCAAGTTACACAGCACGTGGGATTGTTTCTGTCAACTTGTGCACAGTGTATCAATGAACTGCGGGCGACTTACAGATAATGAATGTGCTCTGTCTATATGGACAAAGAGCAGAGCTGCAGCAGGGACAGCTTTGTTCTTAAAAGCCTGGAGAGACTGAAGCTGCAGCACCTGTGGCATGGAGCACAGCCAGTTAGGTCAGGTGATTATTTTGCAAAGTGAATATACCTTGTGTGGTGCTATGTTGCTCAACAGCATTCTAGGAGGCTGGAGGCATATTACTCCATGTTTAAATGAACAGAGCGAGGCTGAACTGAGTGAGTTTATTAACACGGTCTGGGGGGCCCACCTGCTCCAGTCTGGCTGCATTTGACACTGCAGGAACCCACTCCAGTATCAAGTGAACCTGTCCAGATTTCACGTCCTTCAGAGTGTACCACTGCAAGAGAGACAACGTTTGTTAGAGAAACATGACAAACTCTTTGTACGAGGAAAACAGGCAACACTGAGTTAAAAACACACAGGGTGTGGCTCAAGGTTTGCATGACTAACCTGATCTGTGTACTGTGATCTTATGACCTCATTTAGCTTAATACTGAATCTGTGAACACGAATACAGGCAAATGATTAACAACAACACGAGTTTAAGTTCACATAATATGACCATGTTTACTTCAGGCTGATTTCCAGATGTCAGGAGTTTTAAGAGAAAGGCTTTGTGAAAAAAGCAGTCAATACTGGATTAATAACAATAATGTAAATGGTATTCTCAATTAATTTTATACAGGTGGAAATTTGTTTTAAATAAAACAAAAATGTTTTATCTTTCATTTTCCATGGCTCGAAGTGGAAGCTGCAATCAAGCTAGACCAGTGAAACACAGCACTGATTCTTTAGAGTAGGAAACACACCTTCCTAGAAAGTCATCAGAATCTATATCCTTATCAAATGCTTCAAACTTGATCTCCTGGATGCTGTGCCCTTTCACAACGACCTGTTTAAAAGTAAGAGAAGCAAACATTTGTCAAAAAAACTACTTCAGACAAATCAAAGCTCAGATAATAAACAACAACCTTAAACAGCTTACCTCATACATTTCGTTCCATGTTGGGTTTAGATTCTCCTTGATAACATGGCTCTTGAATGCAACCTCGCCTACGTTGATCTTGACATAGGGATCGCTCTTGCCCTTCACCATCCCCCCCATCAGGTTATCCTTTGCAACCAGATTCTGGGCCTCCAGCAGGTGAATCCTCAGGAGCCCCTACAGCATGAAGACTGCAAGTGTTATACAGAAAGTACCACAGAACAGAGCAGACGTTCATTGGATTTATTAAGTCAGTGTATACATTTCAGTGTGATCCAGATCATTTCTGTCCTTCCCACGGAAGACTGGAAAACAGGAATTTCTTGCTTACTAGCTGTTAATCTGACATTCTTTTGTCACTTTCATAGATAAATCTTTAGAGATAACCATCAATCAGAGATTTGTTTAACTACTTAATGAAAACCTGCTTTTCTTGTTCAAATTAGCAAAGGATCCATCATTAAGAGTATCCTACATTATAAGTTGCGTTTGCAACATGCTCATTTTGTTTTAAGCCTCTAGATGTCCTTCTTCTTCCTTGAAGCTGGTATGACACAACAGAGGGGGCCATTCTAGTAGAGCTCAGAGTAAAATAACAGGAGGAAGAAGGAAAATCCTGCTGTGCAGAAAGAGACATGAGGGGCTGTTTAGAAACCCAAATGATAGGTTGAATCCCAGCAGCATCCATTTATCTAATTATCCCCACCGAATATCTGAGGACACATGGAATCGCTGGGAGGATATTGTCTAATGTGAGGTAATGAAAAAACACAGGCTTAATGGAGCCCTACATTTCAAAACATTAGAATTAGACCTCCAGAATGATCTGAATATGTATATATGAACTCAAAAGCAAATTACATGATACTGCTTTCCTTTCCATGCTGATAACAAACACAGAACTACACCCACCTCTTGAGCAAAGCCCTGGCTCGGGGTTGTGTGTGGTGGAAGAACCTGAGCAGGTTTGGGGATTTCAGGAACCACTTCTGGCTTTTTAGTGTCAGTGGGAAGACTTGCCACTGTGGCGTGAGCAAGATTGCCCAAACTG